>NC_054834.1:63521509-64174842 GCF_018345385.1 Vulpes lagopus | reverse complement strand
AAAAGCAGGGTATGTGTCCGTGAGAATTTCTGATTGGTCACCTTTTCCATTTAGAGAGATGAGAGAGGCATGATGGTCAAGGTAGAAGATAGAGTCTTAGAATTTTAGATTCTTGCTTCAAAAAGTAATGAACAAAATGATTAAATCAAAATAATATAATTCAATTGTTGGTGGGAATGCAAACTGGAAAATAGTATGAAGCTTCCTCAAAAAGTTAGAGATAGTACTCCCCTACAATTCAACAGTTGCTATAACAGCTATTTACCCAAAAGGATACAAAAACACAGATTTGAAGGAGTACATGCACCCTGAAGTGTATAGCAGCATTATCAATAATAGCCGAACTTGGGAGAGCGCTCAGTTGTCTATTGACTGATGACTGATGAATGGATAAAGAAGATATATATATATATATATATATATATGTATATATATATTATACACATGTGCATGATGGAGTACTAGCCATCCAAAAGAATGCAATCTTGCCATTTGCAAAGGCATGTGTAGAGCTAGAGGGTATTATGCTAAGTGAAATAAGTCATTCAGAGAAAAACAAATACTATATGATTTCACACATATGTGGAATTTAAGAAACAAAACAGATGAACATGTGGGAAGGGGGGAAAGAGAAAAAGAGAGAGGAAATAAAGTGTAAGAGACTCTTAACTACAGAGAACAAATTGAGGATTACTGGAGGGGGAAGTTTGTAGAAGGATGGGTTAAATAGGAAATGGGTCTTATGGAGGGCACTTGTTTTGATGAGCATGGGGTATTGTGTGTAAGTGATGAATCATGAATTCTACTCATGAAACCAGGATTGCACTGTATGTTAACTAACTAAAATTTAATGAAAAATTTGAATGACTCTATAATTCATTACATTCTTCCCAAAGCTATAACAAAACAATCTTAATATAGAAAACAAATTAATTCTATCAGGTAGCCAGTCATGGTTTAGTTTTCTTATCTGTAAGGAAAAAAGCTTATTTAAAACAGAAGTTTTTTAGACCCCTGTAGAAACTATGTAAAAAAGAATGACCCAAGATAGATTACATGGGTACAATACTAACTGATGAGTGTGGTTTCTGAACCATTTAGACACAATTCAGTGGTTCTTGCTCTCAAATCCACAAAAGCCTGTTTTTGTACCATGAAAGCCAATCTAGTAACCACAGAAGCCACTTACCAAGGAAGGAGTTGTTTTCCAATTAGCCACATGAATAATTTCACCAGCAGAACCACAAGCCTTTACATGCATTCTCATGTCTTTGGGGACCAAATAAATGAAGGATTCCAAACATGCTCATTTCCAAGAGGCACCTAGAGAACAATTAACAGGTTATTGCTATTACGAATTATTTTTCTAAAAAAAAGAATTGGCAATTATAATAGAAATTCTGGTAGTATAAATTTGAATAGGCAGTTTCCATTATAATAATGTTGTGGTTGTTTGTAATGACACCTGGAATCCTGCAGGATCCCTTTTTTGGTGGAGATTCTTTGGAATAGTTCAAATACTTGAAAATCGATCACCATTTAAGTTTTTTCAAAAACCTCATGGAAGGTCAAAAATTGTTACTTATTTTTATTATCAGATCTGGAAAATTGATAATTCGTTCTCATGTCCTCAAAAGCTGAGCACAGGGCAGGGGTTTACTGTAGAAGCTGATACTGGCATATGCTTTCTGAGAAGGTGGAAGGATTTACAGATGAGTATATTTTGCCAGAAAGCACAAATGGCAGAACCATTCCAGTTAGTAAGAACAAGCTCTCCTCAGCTAATTAGTCTTATATATACAGTATCTGACAGTTTTACTACAACAACGGTATTTAAGGGCTAAGGGTAATTAGCGCAACTCTAAATTTTTTTCACAGCATAACATGGGTTTATTAATGGCTCATATTTAAGAATCTTAGCGGGAATCCTGTTAAAACCTATAGTCAATGTAAAGGTCTACTTCTAATTCAGGATTGTAAAATGGCCAGCCAACTTCAGTTTAATTGTTTCTAAGGGCAAGAGTTTCACAACTTCAATTTACTGTGGGTGTTCTGACCATTGAAAAATTCTCCATTATGGTGAACGCTGATCTGAATTTATTTTTTACTTTATTTGTAGTGTGATCTTCTCATCTATATGCAAGCCATATTGAAATCATTTTGTTTAATGATTGGGTTGATGAACTGTAAGTTAATAATCTAAGCAAAAATTAAAGTTCTTTTAGCATAACATGGCCATTATGGATTTTAACAATTAAAACAATCGACTGTACAAAAAACACAAAAATAAAAAATAAAAAAATTCTACCGTGATGATAATGATGGTATAGAAAAAATTAAGAAATGTTTTAAAATTTTAATAGTTTTACTAAAACTAATTATTGACAATTGTTTTCTATACATATTTACATTTTAAAAATGCAATTATTTAGAATTTTATCCATTAAAAGATAAAAATACCTATCTCCTTTCCCTATTCTTACTCTTCAAAGAGGAGAGTAATAACTAACACCAATTGAGTGATCTATTTGAGCCCCAGGCAGAGGTCCAAGTCTTTAAGTTTTGTAAAATGCACAAGCAGCCTTGCTTCTGTAGTAAACATTTGGAATCTTGGTGTAAGTCCTGGGATTTCACAACATTTAAAAAAATATTTATTTATTTATTCATGAGAGACACAGACTGAGAGGGAGAGAGGCAGAGATGTAGGCAAAAGTAGAAGCAGGCTCCTCACAGGGAGCCCGATGTGGGAGTCGAACTCAGATCCCAGGATGACAACCCTAGCTGAAGGCAGGCGCCCAACCACTGAGCCACTCAAGCATCCCTTTACAACATTTTTTATGATGATTTGAAATGTCCCTGCCATAGTATACATGAGAGTAGAAGGCAACGTGGAATGAAGTTAATCTTATAATGATAAATTGATTGTACTCATTTTTGAAGTGCTTTAGGAAAACACAGTAGTTAGACAAATACAGTTGAAATTTAATTTTTTAATATAAGATCTGCTAGTATATAGCAAGTATGATATTGGCTGTTAATTTTAGATCTTAGCTTACAAAGAAGGCACTGAAGGTGATGCTGCTTTGCTGCATCTGAGTTTATACTATTTGATACCAGAAAATTACACAGGACTTTGTAAGCAACAGATCAGATCTCTCCCATGTAGGAATTAGTGAGAGGAGTAAAGGATATAGTATTTACATAACGAAATATTCTTCATTTTTTTCATAAAAATTTCAAAAAACAGCTTTCCATTTGAGGTAGGATGTGAACATTTAGAGTAGTTTTTGCTTTCATTGATAATTTTTTTGGGGGAGAGGAAGGTAAATTAAAAATAACATATGGAACAGAAACTGTCTAATATCATTTAATCTGGAAACAAGGAACTAACTTAATATCTACATATAGATGACTTAGCTATAGGGGTATCTGAGTGGGGTCAGTGGTTGAGCATCTGCGTTTGGCTCAGGTTGTGATCCTTGGTTCCTGGGATAGAGTCCCACAGTGGGTTCTCCAGGGAAGCCTGCTTCTCCTCTGCCTACATCTCTGCCTCTTTCTCTGTGTCTCTCATGAATAAATAATAATAATAATAAAAAAACTTAAAAAAAGAGGACTTAGCTATTCCTCTGTTTTTATTATCATGACTGTATTTTTCTAAGAGGGTTTGCCCAGGTTAATATTTTGATTGTCCCTTACAATAATTTACATAACCTATGGTCTCTTCAATGGAAAACATCAACAGTTTACTCCTCAAATTCTTTGGCTCTCTTGCCACAAAATCCTCTTTTTGTTTCCACAAACCTGATCGATTGTCTCTTGACCTCTAGCCAATCCTATCAAATCCCTGCTTTGAACAACCTACCTTAAACCAAACTTCCAAGTCTTAATAAATTCATTCCTTGATTTCCCTTCCCCATGGAAACTGTGAAAGCTCTGTGAAGTGATGTACTCCTTTATGAAGGTGAGCAGTAAACTCACTTTGTCTTATCAACTGATTACTTTGGTGATATGCGAGGAAATCACCTTTTGCATCATATAGGTAGACTCATCATTATGGACTAGAGAACCTCAAGAAAGTTTATATCTGTGTAGAGGTGAGCTGAAAACTTACCGATGACCCTGTAGGAATTTATCAGGTATGAGTATGAGCAAGACCCTGAGAATATGGACTTATCTAGAACTTTTGGCAGTTACATTGGGCTGGTATAGCAAAACGGAGGATGTAAGGAACCTCAGACAAATGGTAGATTTTCTCTTCAAGACATTTTCTAAATTCAAAGCTTTAGCATGTAGTAGACAAAAAAACACAAAAAAGCACCAAAACTTTTGGAAAAAACAAAGTTGACTTTCTCCCAGTTTCTTGTGCTTAGGATACAAAGAGTGCCATGAATTTGGATTCTGGGAATAAAAATGTGTTAAAACCCTGGAGGGATTTGACCTGACAATCAGAAACCATATTTCCCTGAGAATCTAACCTAAGAATACGGGTTTGGGCCCTGGAATAGGCTTCAGCCAGATTAAACAAACAAACAAACAAAATAAGAAACCAGCAAAAGCAAAAACAAACAAAAAAAAACAAAACAAAAAACAAACAAAAAAACTTGCTGAACTGTTGGTAATAGCACACACAGGAATAATACAAAACTGGAAATTTGTATGGCCTCAAATGCATAGTGCTGTTCCCTGCATGGCATTTGCCAGATTCTAAATTTGGTCTGGTTGGGAGCTTAAAGATGTAAACCAGAAACCTCTGAAATACAGGAGATTCTTTCATTCTCTTCTTGCTGAAGAGACAGAGAGCACCCAAGTTCTTAAGTGTATATCCTGGATTGCCATGCCCTAGAAATAGGGGTGACCTGGAGGTACGCTGAATCTTGCCAAAACTGTAAGGAAGATTCAACTCAGATCAGTTTCTGATTGAATTGAGATTATTAGCCTTAACTTCAGTGGAGGAATGATTGAAACCTCTTTGGTAGGTGAAATCATCTGGAACATTTTTCTTTGTTATCATATAAGGCATGTAATAAGCAAATGAATCACTACCCAGGGCAAGCAAAGTTTATGAGCAACAGACAAGGAGAAAAAAAGGCTAACAGCAAAAGAAGATTTAACCCTATACTGGAGTTGGCAAGTAAGGACTTTAAAATAATTGTAAAAGTATGTTTAAACATTTTTTTTAAAATTAGAAAAAAAGCAGAGAAATTCCCTGATGAAGTGGAATCTACAGAAAAGAATTAAATTCATTGAAAAATCTATCTATAATGAGCAACTTACTGAATTAATTTAACTTAATGAATGGTGCATTGAATATTAGAAAACAGGAGAATGACTGAACGTTGATGAACCAGAGGGCTCATATTCGGATCTTTGCTTGGAACCTGAAACCAATGTGGTACAGAACGTCATCAGAAAAGTATATGCTCTGTCACCCAGATATCTAGAATGCACACCTTGAACCTGCTCTTAAGAAATCAGATTTTCCCAGCAAGGGCTCTTTCACCCTGGGAATGCTTGAGAAGGAATGAACTCAGCACTTTTGCCCCAGAATCTACAGAGTTGTTACATCTTCTACACACTGGATGGCACCAGAGACAACTATGTCACCACCTAAGGAGTAAGTCCTGAAGCCAAACCTAATCTTCCAGTGTTCTTAGATAACGTTTGGTGTGATTATTATTTCGTTAGGCTGGACAGAATTGGATTTCTCATCTTGAATGGAGTGTTTTTCAGATTTTGTTATTTTATTTTAAAAGACACTTCTGTTACTTGGGTAAGATATATCTCTTCTCTCTGCACATGATATTCTGACTTTCAGCCAATAAAGCATCATTAAACAGCAAACCCTGATTCTATTCTTTCCTACCCCTTGTATCAAAACCTCAATAAGTTGAATTAATTTTATGTATATTGCATAAAAGAGAGTTTATTCAATATCGAACTCATGTTTGGGATTATCTGCGTGACTCTCAGTCAAAGTCTGTCTTTAAGATTAGGTGGTGATCTTATGGTCCAGGGATCAAGCCTTGCATTGGGCTATCCCATCAGAGGACTCTGCTGCCCCTCTCTCTCTGCCCCTCATCCTGCTTGTGCTGTCTTTTTCTAAAATAAAGAAATAAACAATTTAATTTTAAAAATATTTTGAAAATTGAACCCATGGTCTAAAACAAGTATCAAATTACCAAATTAATGGTAATTTATCCATTATCCATCCCATAGAAACTGTCAAAGCAATGGGAAAAAACTAGTTTTTCTGAATGAACAAATATCTTTGAAGGAGACTCTTCTTTTGTTACTGTGACAGCCTACGGTATTCAGACCAGCTCTTTTACTGAAAACAAATCATAAATAAAGCTATTTTAAATCTACACAAAGCATCAAAGGATGAACAACAAATTATGTCTTTACCAAACTGAGCATGAAAGCAAGAAAATCCTCATCATCTATGTATAAATAATAGAGATATTTAGAGCCAATGGGGATATGAATCTAGTTAAACTGCAGCCAATTCCAGACCAAGCTCATCTGATAATTTGAAGGACTCAGCCCCTTGTCCTAGCAGCTACAGAGAGGATTCATGCATAATTTTGAAGGAAAATATTATCTACTTAAGTCTCTACTGTTTTTTTATGCAAAATATCCAGTGTAAAATAAACTAAAAAAATCATGGGACATATATAGAGGCAAGAAGATGTGATCCTTAAAAATAATGATGATAATAATAATAATAATAATTCTATAAGAACACAGAGAAATTACAGCAACACTCAGATCTGAACTCTCAGTGAACTTATAATGAATGCAAAGTGAATTACATCTAGGTTCAGGATAGCTAAATAAAATGAAATAAAGCAAAACAATAACAAAAATAGCTATAAATAGACAAAGCAGCCCAAACAACGATCAAATGAAACAGATATAAAAATGAGTATTGATTTCTCCTCAGAAATAAAGGATTTCAAAAGACATTAGAATGACAACATTAGAAAGATGAAGTTTAAAAAGTCAATCTATTATTCTATAATCAGAAAATACATGACACTTACAAAAATTTTCTCAAAAAAACTGTAGCAGCCCAAAGGGCTTGTCTGGTGAACTCTAAATATTTTAGCAAGAAACAGTTTCAAAGTATGCAATATTGTTAAGAAAATAGTCAAATATAACATACTGTTATTCTTTTTGTATGAAACCCAGATAATCTTAAAATCGAAACTGAGAAGAACCGGAGAACAATGAGAACATTATAGTCTGACTTATGGTAATAGATGCAAAAATGCCCTTAATAAACTATTAGTAAATCAAATCCAATGTTACTAAAAGTAGATAATGTAACATGTCAAAGAAGGACTTATTTCAGAAATCCAGTGTGGATGAACATTTTAAAATCAATTTATTTAACCATATGAACAAAATAAAGGAGAAAAACTCCTTTATCAAATAATCTCAATAAATGCAGGAAAAAACCCACAACAATGTGACCCATTCAATACATATACCAAGTAAAGTATCCTGATGGATTAGAAAAAGAGGCCTGGGATGCCTGGATGTCTCTGTGGTTGAGCGTCTGCCTTTAGCCTAATGCTGGATCCTGGAGACCTGGGACCAAGTCCCACATCGGGCTCCCTGCATGGAGCCTGCTTCTCCCCTTACCTGTGTCTCTGCCTCTCTCTCTGTGTCTCTCATGAATAAATAAATAAAATATTGAAAAAAAGAAAAAGAGGTCTTTCCCAAGCTTATAAGGAACATCTAATTAATTATCTATTGCTGTATAACAAACTACCAAAATATTAGAAGATTAAGTCGGTAGTTATTTATCATCTCATAATCTCTGTGGGTGAAATGTGAGCAGGGTTTAGTTGGGTCCTCCACAAAGCTGTGATCGAAGCCTTGGCTGGAGCTGGGACATCATCTGAATGCTTGGTTGGGGAAGGATTCAAGTTGTCAACAAAGTTAACTTCTTTGCCATTGTAAGAATAAGGCCTCATTTCCTTGTCAGTTATTTGCCAGAGGCTGTGACAACTTTAGATAAGGAATTATTTTTGCTGCCATTATGCTGACTAGATGGTCAAACTATTGGCAATGGTCCAAGAGTCTATAAAAAGGCAAAGATGGAGCTAATTATTGGCCAGAGTACTAAGATGACTGCTTAAAGTCTGAGAAATTGTGCCTATCTTGGATATCATCTGTGATTAGAAATGTCCTGAAAAGGGATAAAAAGCAACTGCTCTGAAGAGTTCTATCATGTACAATGGTAGGGATGTTGTCTTTAAAGTTTAAACACTCCCTTTCCTGTACACACTTGACTCTAACTGCTCCAGGATTATCCAAAGGGTCCAGGAGAGAAGGAACTCACTGAACACCATGGTCTCTAGCAAGGAACTGAAGACAGGAGAGGCCACATACTCCTGCAAGTGGGATATACCAGTGGGCTCAAGTTAAGCTTTATGTTGTAGCAGGGAGGCCTCAGTAACTGCCTTAATCTTGGGGGTCCTGCTTCCATGACACAAGGCACAGTAGGCAGCTAATAGGGTGTCATGGTATTAGGACTTGTGGGAGCCCCTATTTTCAGGAGACTGCAGTATACACTGCAGTTATTATCTCAATGATGGGTAGTCTGGAACTGAGGAGGGTAGTTTCTTGTACTAGAAGTTCATGGAAAATAATGGCCACCTTTAGAGAACCAGAGATTCTAAGATTCTAAGACTAATGAGGTTGCCAAAGCTTCTAGAATGAAGGACTCTCTGGGAGGCACTAACAGGACAGCCAGTTATATTATAAATTGGGCAGATTCAAGAAACTCTTTTTAAGAAGTCCCATTAACAATGGGACAAATGAGTCAAAGTATAAGTTGGCTTAAGCAAAATCAAAGATATATTGCTTCTAGAGTCCCCAAAAATCTATAAGATATTACCTTTCTTTTAATATTGTGGGTGCTAAGATGATCAATAGGTATTTCTTTATAGTGGTAGGGATAATTCAAGCACTGGTTTACTAAATAATCTTCAGAGGTGAGATATTTTACATTTTGGAAGATAATGGTCCACCCTCTTTTTATGGGCTCCCTTATAAATGTTTGTATGTTAGAAATGAGTCTGTCAAATGAATCTCCTAGAAGAAGACATTTTAAATACAGTATCATAGCTATGCTTGCAGAGAGAGATGAATGCAACTAAAATCTTGCCTGAAAAAATGTGTAGGATGGCAGGGCTGTTGGGATACCTGGGTGGCTCAGTGGTTGAGTGCCTGCCTTTGGCCCATGGTGTGATCCTGGAGTTCCAGGATTGAGTCCCACATTAGGTTCCCTTCATGGAGCCTGCTTTTCTCTGCCTATATCTCTGCCTCTCTTTCTCTTTCTCTTTCTCTCTCTCCCTCTCTCTTGAATAAATAAATGCAATCTTTAAAAAATAAAAAGGATGGCAGGGCTGTTGAGATACCCCAGGCATGGCGAAGACAAAGTGAATTATATCCCTTTAGAGTTGAAGGCAAACTGCTCTGAGAGACTATTGAAATAAGCACTGAACAGAACATATTAGCCAAATCTATGGCTACAAAATATTTAACAGTTGTTGATTGACTGAGTCAATAATTTCAAAAATGTTTCCTGTGGTGGCTTTAATGAGTGGGACCATGGGATTAAAGTTGTGGTAATATCATGACATCCATATTTCCAAATAAAAGCACAGGTCAAATTGTGTTTCAAGATGGACAAGGGGTGTGGATTATCACCAGTTCTCAAAAAATGTCTTGTATAATGGGCTTAAATCCTTGGCGACCTTGTTTTATATTACACTGGGCTATTTGAACTATTTTAACTGTGTGGGTACTAGGACAAACACTATGTCCCCCTAAAAGTGTATATGCTGAAGCCCTCACCAATGTGATGGTATTTGGAAAAGTAGAGTTTTGGAGGTATAGTAGTCAGGGGTCTCCATCACAGCAGAATCAATATGATAAATAATGATACAGAGATGATGATAGATGATAGATGATAGATAGGTTGATAGATGATAGATAGACATAAAGACATACATAAAAAGGAAAAAGAAAAGTAAAGGGAAACCCTTTTTTTGTAGCATTTGATGATTTCCATGCTGTAAACATCCTCACTGTTCTTAGTTGAGGGAATAGTGTTAGAATCTATCACCAGTGATCTGCTCTAGAAGATATACTAAGGCGGTTCTTCAGAAAGAAGGAAAAAATATAAGAGAGAAACTTCAAAAACATGTGTTTGCGTGCGTGTGTGTGTGCACACAGAGTCAATTGAGTACACGTGAAACCAGGGAACTTGGAATAAGACCAGTGGTTGGATTCATGGCAGTATCCTGGTTATGACATTAACTTATAATTCTGCAAAATGTTGCTATTGGGAGAAACTGGGAAGATTATAAAAGGGAGCCCTTTGTATTATTTCTTACATATTATGATCTAGTTTTCTTAATTTAAAATATTAGTAGGGGATGGAGACATCTGCTCTTTCTTATGCCTGCAGTCCCATTCCCTGACAATGCCAGAAAACTGTCATATACATTCTACCATAATATTCTTTTAAAGAAGCAAGAGAAATAAAAATTTATCTGTTACAGCAAAAGAATTACATAAATCTTACATTTGAAAAGAAAAAAAGAAATCCCAATAATCTCAGCCTCCACATTGAGAACAACAGCTTAGAATTTTGGAGAGGGCTGGAATTGTCCCTTAATGGTGTTTATGATTATACAACTTCACAAATATGTTAAATCTTGTGGAACTTACACTGAAAAGAATATTGTTTTGTATGTAAATTTAACATTTACTGTATGTAAATTAAAAATAAACTTTAAAATGCTACCAATTAACAAAGTCTTCACTAAGACTTTACATATGGCTTTTTTAACATATGCCATTTCCCCGAACCCATCTAAAGAATATATTTTATCAGTATTAAACAAACAACATCTCTTTTTTTATTTTATTTTTTATTTTTTTAAATAAATTTATTTTTTATTGGTGTTCAATTTACCAACATACAGAATAACACCCAGTGCTCATCCCGTCAAGTGCCCCCTTCAGTGCCCGTCACCCATTCACCCCCACCTCCCGCCCTCCTCCCCTTCCACCACCCCTAGTTCATTTCCCAGAGTTAGGAGTCTTTATGTTCTGTCTCCCTTTCTGATATTTCCCACACATTTTCTTCTCCCTTCCCTTAAATTCCCTTTCACTATTATTTATATTCCCCAAATGAATGAGAACATTCACCATGACAAACAACATCTCTTGGCAACTCCCTTAAAAAACCCTCTTCCAAGATCAGCATGCATACATAAAAATAATCTCAGATACTGAAAGAAGGTCTGTTTTGCTCCCCAGAGGTGACTTCTTTTTATTATGGACATTCTTATGTACTCAATCAATAGACCCTGTAGAAGGGGAGACTCACAGACAAAGATGGATGATAGAACAGAATATGTGTGGTGTTTATGTGACAAATATCACTAAAATATTTGCACACTACTGCTAAAATAGTCCTTTATTTTAAAGACAAGAAACAGAAGCCTGTCAAGACAAGAGGATGAATCATAATTCTTTGTGAGACCATTTGTAGCTACTTAGCAGACTTTATCTTAAGGATGAAATATTAGTTACAGGAACTTATCGTTATGGTCGTATGGATGTTCAAAGGAAAGTAGGATTGAACCATAACCATGAATCAGTACTGTTAATCATAAGCTCTTCACCTAGTTTTCCCTACTTCAGGATACTGTTTCAAATAATGGTAAAGAAGTCACATTCTTTGTAAACCAAGTGATAAAGTATATCTGCAAAGTCACAGATTTAATAATAATACTTTAAAAAAAGATTTATTAACTTATTTGAAAGAAAGTGCATGTACTTGCAGGGGGGAGAGGCAGAGGAAGAAGCTGGCTGCCCCCTGAGCAGAGAACCAAAGGTGAGGGATCCATTCTAGGACCCCAGAATCATGACCTGAGCAGAAAGCAGACACTTAACCAACTGAGCGACCCAGGTACTCCTTAACAATGTTTTTCAATGCCAAAATGATACAGGAATGGCAGCAAAGCTGATGAGAAAGTGAAATATTTTTTTAAATATAAAAATTTTGTGAAGAAACTACATGCAAATTATCAAATATCTGGCATATGATATTATAAGAGCTGTACCTAGAGAAACATACAACTCTTTGTTTTAAAATATTAGTGGATGATTCCTAGAACTTTTATGGCACTGTCGGTCATAGATCCTACATGGATCTCAGTGAACAAAAATCAAAGTGTGGGCAGTGCTGCACTTCCTTCTACAAGCTCTAGTGCGGATTCCATTTCCTTGCTCATTTAGGTTATTGTCAGAGTTCAGTTCTCTGAGGTTGCAGAACAGAACACCCTGTCCCTTTGCTGGCTATCAGCCAAATGTCATTCTTAGCTTCTAGAGGTCACCAGAGAAAATAGGCCACACACCACGTTGTGACTTAAAGTCACTATGTTCAAATCTTTTATGTATGGTCTAAAGACACATGCTTTTCATATGTCATATATAATTCTTTGATAAAATAACCTTTTAAAAAGTAGTTTTTATAAAATATAATCACTACATTCTTATAGGTAGTTGTGTTTCTTAATTTTTTAAGTGTTTTCATCAGAAGAACATTATATCCAAGTTGTTATTTTGTTGAGGAAAGAATGTATAAATAGCCTTGGGAAGAGGGAATCTTTTACATATAACAAGCTTCATCCAAAATGAATTTAGACAAGAGTGTGTACGTTTCCTTTCTCATTGCATATATATTGTCAATGAGGTATTTATTGCCTAGGCTATTTTTTAAAGAGTTTAAAGATTTTATTTATTTATTCATGAGAGACACACAGAGAGAGGGAGAGGTAAAGTGAGAGGGAGAAGCTGTCTCCCTGCGGGGAGCCTGATGCAGGACTCTATCCCAGGACCCCGAGATCATGCCCTGAGCCAAAGGCAGAAGCTCAACCACTGAGCCACCCAGGTTCCCTGACTCACCTATTTTGAAATAATGGAGAATCTAAATCCTCAGCAATTGGTACAAGCCATGTATTGCATTCAGCATAAATTGGGTGGCCAGAAGTAAGTAAATGATGCTATCTAGAAGACTGGTGTGATATAAAAATCAGAAAAAAAAAAAAAGAAAAGGAAAGTTGCATGAGAATAATTTCTTGGTCTCTCCTTCAAAAAATGTGTGCAGCCCTCACTAGCAATCATGGCCTAGTTAAAGTGTATGTTAGTTAGTTCATGTTGCCCATTAGTTAGTTGGTTCAGATGTTAATTCTGATGCCCATTTTCATGAACTATGTCATGATTTCTTTTTTATTATTATATTATATTATATTATATTATATTATATTATATTATATTAAGAATAACAGAGAGAGAGAGTGCAAGTAGGGGGGAAGGAGAGAGAGAGAGAGGGAGAAGCAGACTCCCCGCTGACCAAGGAGCCTTATGCAGGGCTGGATTCTAGGACCCTTAAGACCTTGACCTGAGCCAAAAGCCGATCTTTTTTTTTTTATAATAAATTTATTTTTTATTGGTGTTCAATTTGCCAACATACAGAATAACACCCAGTGCTCATCCTGTCAAGTGCCCTCCTCAGGGCCCATCACCCATTCACCCCACCCCCCGCCCTCCTCCCCTTCCACCACCCCTAGTTCATTACCCAGAGTTAGGAGTCTTCATGTTCTGTCTCCCTTTCTGATATTTTCTACCCTTTTCTTCTCCCTTCCCTTCTATTCCTTTTCACTATCTTTAACTGACTGAGTCAACCAAACATTACTCACAGTTTCTTTTTAATCAGCCTCAATCACAGTAGCTAATAATGGATAGCAAATATAATCAAGTCAATCCAAGAAGTAATTTCTGCCTCATTGTGAATTGACAGACTGGGAAGACAAGGGATAGGGATACAAAAAGAGAAATCACAAAAGTCTCAAGGAATTTTTTTAAAAAATATAAAGGAAACCATAATCCTATAGATGTTAATTGGCACTGAATTCATAGTGATATAAAGACGCATTAATGTTTTATTTGAATACTAAGAAATATTTAGCTCTGTTTCATAATCATTGTTTAGAATAGCAAAGAGTTAAGTAGCACATTTTTGAAAGACTAACCATAAATGAAGTAAAGGAATATTATTCCTTTTAAGTAAAAGGAATGCATTCCTTAAATGTATTTAAATAGATTTTCTTCTCTAGGTTCATATGAAGGAATGTCCATTTTTCTCAAAAATAGCACTATATTGATTATATCATATTGATTTTTTGAGTATAAAGACAACACAGCTAGTAATTTCACTAAGAATTATCCTGAAATACAGCCAACACTTTCATTTTTGGTGCTTTAAACCTTCCCAAATGCTTCTCTATGCTAGGTGAATAGTGATTGACCTTTATAATAATCCTAGAAGTTCACAGAAAATAGTATGTTTTCTTTTTTTTTTTTTTAAGATTTATTTATTTATGCATGAGAGGCACAGAGAAAGAGAAGCAGAGACACAGGCAGAGAGAGAGGCAGGCTCCGTGCAGGAAGCCTGTTGTGGAACTCCATCCCAGGACTCCAGGATCATGCCCTGGGTCAAAGGCAGGTGCTAAATCTCTGAGCCACCCAGGGATCCCCGAAAATAGTATGTTTTCACCATTTTATTAATTGTGAATTGTTACAGACAATACCACAGGCTCAAAGCAGAATCACTTATTCTAAGTCTCACATCACCAAACCAAAACTTAGCTCCAGTTTTGGGTCTCCCAAGAATGGAATCTAAAACCATGCAATCCAGAATTGCCTGGTTAACATTAGGTATGCAATATACCTGATTCCTCCCTGTCATGCCCTGTCAGGAAAGTAACTTTGCAATAACCAATATTTTTGCCTAGGATAACTTCCTTGTTCCTGCTCCTTTCTGCCTATAAAACCCCTTGCCTTGTGTAGCTCTTCAGAGTTCCTTTCTACCTGTTGGATTGGATGCTACCTGATTCATGAAGTGCTGAAGAAAATCCAATAAGATCTTTAAGATTTACTTAGTTGGATTTCTGTTCTTAACAGAATGTACTGAAAGAAAGTGCTTAATGAACTGCTTAAGATGTTGATAAAGAGATTTAAATTGAGTTATCTGAACTCCTGGGATAGCACTGTATCTATGACATCATGATTCCTGCTTTACTAAATTTCAGAAACAGCAAACACCACCACTACTATCTTTATCATAATCATCATCTTTATCATCATTATCATCACCACCACCACCATCATCATCATCATCATCATCTTCATCATCATCATCATCATCACCATCATGGTCTTTATCATAGGCATACATAAATTTCTTATGTAAAACATTGAATGAGAAGGGTATAAACATGTATATTTCCAAGGATAAAATACAGAAATAAATAAATGAGGTGCATTATGTTAGGTGGTAGGGTATGTAGATGGCTTGATGAAGTAAAATATAACCATCTAAAGAACAGGAACTAACGCATAAGTACAATTATAGCTAAAACTGCAGAATGTCATAATTGTCAAAGAACTGCTAATAGATGTTCTCAGGGACAGATGTAAACTAATCATGTCTTCATGCCAGTGACTAATGTGAGAACCTGGAACTGGGAGGATAGGCATTAGTGGTTCTGTTGACAGGTGTTCATTTTCCCTGATAAAACCAGTTCAGAGGTTTAATAATTTCAGACTCTTTAGAAAGGGTTAAAGGCATGAAAGTTTAGGCACCCTGTTACAGCTATGTGGACTTTGAGTAGTTCTGCAAATAACTTCTAACACATTCCTTCACTTTCCAACTCATGGATATTTTATTTTCAAAATATGAATTGGCATAGGAGTAGCTGTTTGGAATGCCATGAAAGAAGAAGTGAAGTAATTCAAAGCAAATTACTTGGGGGCCAAAATTGTTAAGTTAAATACAGGAGGATGTTATTAGAAAAAGAGCTAAGTGAATGTTAGATTTTCTTTTGGTGTGATGATTAGAATAATTCCACATGGCTGCATAGTAGGTTGCACTATCAATGTTTACTGATGCTCTGAAATCTCTTGATTTTGCCAGGAGTCTGTGATATGTCATGACAATATTCATTTATCCATTAATTTATTCGGTAAATTCATTAAATTCATTCAGCAAAACATTTATTGTTTAGCTGCTATTTCCAATCTCTGGCTATAGAATCAAGGAATCAAAGAATGTTAAAAAATACAAGTGTGAAGATTTAGGAAAGCATTTAGGTAAATAATTTATATATTTTTTTAGTATAGTCAAGCCAAAAATTTTAATAGTTTGAGTTCTGTTTTACATGATGTTTTTAAAGATTTTATTTATTTATTCATGAGAAACACTGAAAGAGAGGCAGAGACATAGGCAGAAGAAGAAGTGGGCTCCCTGTGGGATGTCTGATGTGGGACTTAATGCCAGGATCCTGGAACCATGTTCTAAGCCAAAGACAGATACTCAACCACTGAGCCACAAGCATCCCTAGTTTATATAATTTCATTTCTATTCAAATTTCATATGAAATGTGTGGTGGATATTAGTATTTTATTCATGAGGCAGGATTATTCTTTAGGGTGGGCCACTGAAGACAGATTAAATTGCACGATACATAACCAAGCACAATAAATTATAGGTTGGTATTTAGAAGTAAGTAGAAGTACATCATAAGCTGGAAATAGCTAACTTCTTACAAGGGAATGTAGAAATTAGAAATGTTCCTCTGATCAATGTGTGGCAAGCAGCTAAAGTTTTACAATTAAACTCATCACACAATTTTTTTAAGTAACAGTCTTCTGAGTGCTGCAATCACATCCTTGTTCCTAAGGCTGTATATCATAGGATTAAACATCGGAGTCACAATGGTATAGAGAAGAGACAACATTTTGTCAGTTCCAGCTGAATGAATGGATTTGGGCCTTAAGTAGGTGATGGTAGCTGATCCAAAGAATAAAAGCACAACAATGATATGGGAAGAACAGGTGGAGAAGGCTTTAGACCGGCCCCTGGCTGAGGACAACTTTAGGATGGTGGAAATGATTTTCACATAAGAGCCAAGTATAAATAGAAAGGGAATCATTGCAAATAATATAGCAACTACAAAGACACACATCTCATTAAGTAAAGTGTCCCCACAAGCCAGGTTGATCAATGGGGGGATGTCACAGAAGAAGTGGTTAATTTGATTAGAACCACAGAAAGGCAGCGAGAACACCTGACATGTTTGTCCTATCTGGACTGGAATTCCACTAAGCCAGGCACCAACAGCCAGTTGGACGCACATCTTGTGGTTCATGATGAGAGGGTAGTGCAGAGGGTTACAAATGGCCACGTAGCGGTCATAGGCCATCACTGCCAAGAGGAAACATTCAGTGGCTCCCAGCATGAGGAAGAAGCACATTTGAGTGGCACAGCCCAACCAAGAAATACTTCTGTCCTGAGTCCAAAGGTTCACCAGAATCCTGGGGAGGGTGACAGACACATAACAGATTTCCAAGGAGGAAAAATTTGCCAGGAAAAAATACATGGGTTTCTGGAGTGCAGCATCAAGATTGGTTATTATTATTATGAGGATATTTCCAATTAAGATAATAACATAAACGATGGAGAACACCCCAAATAGAAACCCTTGGAGGTTTGGAAGGTCAGAAAATCCCAAGAGTACAAATTGTGTTATTGTGGAACCATTGTCTTCTGCTCTCATCTCTTCAACGTCATCTGTGGGAATGATTGAATCAGAAGTCCAAGTTACTCTGATTTCTTTGGTTCTTGTCTTCTTACGCACAAACAGGATGGCATGCCTACCAAGTTTTCCCATCCTCTGTTAAAACAAATCTGTAATTACCAGCACTGTAAAGTGTGTTGAAGTGTATCTTTCATTATTATTAAATATATTTGTAAGAAAAAATATCAATGTTTTTTTCTGATATGAATTATCATATTGCTTTGCCATGAAGATATGTGATTATCATTTTGCTATCCATAGGAATACTCAAAAGTACAAAATCTGAATTTATGTTCACTTGTGACAAAGATTCCATTCTTTCACCTCCTATGTTTTCTCCCCACCCCTCAACTCTGTTTTCCACTATTATCAATTCAAAATGAATCTCATTGCACAAGTAAATATTTTGTAAGCCACCTAAATTGGCTTTCGGGCTGAATACAGTTCATTTTTAAAGTAGTGGGGTTTTTTGGGTATTTCTAAGTCTCTTGAGCTTTGGCATTCTGCATGCTTAACTATTTTACTGTAAAAGAAAATCGATGAGCCGAACACTAAAATTATGGGGTGTTATTTTATCTTTAAACTGTGTATTTCAGTGTAAGATCCCTGAAATCAGCAGTCATTTTTTTAAGGTTTTGCAGAGGGAAGAAAATAAAGTTTAAAATGGTGTATGTGTCCTGAAATACCCAATAGTAGAAGGCAGGCTCATCTAACATTTATGCTCAAGAAAGCAATCCCAATTACAATGTACACCCCTCACAAATTTACCTTATAAAAGAAATATCAACCAAAACTCATCTTTGAGACCTTCCTAAATTACCCAGATCCTCAATAACTGTTATCATTCTGATGATCCCATTAATCCTTTCTCTCTTTTCCTTCCACACATATGTGTCTATGTTTATGCACATGAGTGTATCAGGGTGAATGTACTTTTCTCATTGCTATCAGTCAATTATAAACTTCTTTTGATATTTTCTACATCTTTCTACACAATTCATATTATATATATATATTTTTCAAAATGTGATTTACTCACTTCTTGAATAAATTACAAATGAGCCAAATTGGTAGTTCTTTGGAACAGTCTTAGATGCTTATACCTTAGTGTAAACATGAGTTCCTATAAAATTCAGAGGTCCCCTGCTTCTCTCCCTCTTATAGATCAAGCATGCCTTCTGTAGTTTTGTGTATGTGTTTGAATTATACTCTTTTCATTCACTCTTGTGGAAGTAGCAAATTGCTTCATTTTTTTCAATATGTCTACATAACTTGCATATTATGAGTTAGCTATTTTGGAAGCCAATAGAAACTAATTGCAAAGAGAAGATATGTCTATAACTATATTCTAAGTGTGTTTTATATGGACAATGGTCAAATTTAAGCTAAAAACATAGACTCAGGGCAGCCCTGGTGGCTCAGGAGTTTAGCGCTGCTTTCAGCCCAGGACGTGATCCTGGAGACCCGGATTGAGTCCCACGTCGGGCTCCTTGCATGGAGCCTGCTTCTCCCTCTGCCTGTGTCTCTGCCTCTCTCTCTCTCTCTCTCTCTCTCTGTGACTATCATGAGTAAATTATAAAAAATAAAATAAAAAATAAAATAAAGTAATAAAGGTATTTAAATTTTACCCCACTATTAAACAATTCTTTCAATGGAAACTTGGTTACAGAGAATGTAAAAATGCTATAAGTGAGTGTAAGATGGTCAGAAATTAGCAGCTGATAGGTGTTATACAAGACTACACAACCAAGGCTGTTTTTCGCTGTACCATCCTACACACATTTACTATGCTTTATTCACCTATTTAATTTGACATAGTGTCCAATATATGCACAATTACTCAAATTATTTGTTGAATTAATCACTGCATCTTTCTAGACTAGCATGCCTCATGCACCCACATTTGATGAATAAACCATTGCTCTCAGAAACTGCCATTCTATTTATTCTCTTTATTGGATCTGCTCTTCATGTAAGCTCTTCTCTCATTATTTGGTTTCCTTTACATTTTTTTCTTACTGTTCCAATGGACTAGTACATTTGAAAAGCAAATTGAAACTAAGAAACTAACAAACAATTAACAAGGAGAAGCAGCATCAAAACTTGCAATCAAGAATATAATGTTCTAGAGGTGCTTGGGTGGCATCTGATTCTTGACTTTGATTCAGGTCATGACCTTAGGGTCATGGGATTGAGCCCGGCATCAGGCTCAGAGTGGAGTATGCTGAAGATTTTCTTTTCCCACTCTTTCTACCCTTCACTCTAATTGTGCATTCTCTCTTTCTCAAACAAATAAAACATTGAAATATATATATTATATATATAATGTTCTATATTTACTGAAGCTTTTCTGCTTGACCTCCACTTTTTATTTGTAAAATGGAACAATAATTTTATGAATATCTGATGGAATTCTCAGTGTAAAACCATTTATAGAGTAAAAAAGGATTTAACAATTAATATTTAATAATGATTAAAATAAATATTAAAATATTAACTGAATCATGTGATTATATTCTGAACACAACCTCACCAACAAAAGTATCCTCAGATCTTGCAGCATAACCCTAGTTTTTCTGACTTCTGGAAACCTTTAGATGCTCTACTTATACAACTCAGAAAAATACTATATCATGCAGGTAAATGTCAATTCTGCTTTTGTTCAAATATTTTGTTTGTTTTCTCTGGTCTTTCACTGAAATAATTTTTTGATGTGAAGATTGGGTTTTCAATGGGATCTATCATCTGAATGTATAACATGCTTGTATTCAAAACAGGTATGTAAAATCAAATTGAAGTTAAGAAATAAAAAATCGGAATTTGGTAGATGCAATTCAGAAGGCTTTTTCCTTTAGAAGTTGCTAAAGATAAAAATGAAAGCATGCTGACACCTCTTTAGTATCTTTAAAATCATTTATCATGGAACTTAACTCTTTTTTAAATTTATTTTATTTTATTTTTTTTATTTTAATTATTTTTTTTTTGAAACCTAACTCTTAACAAGCAAAAATTACCTTTGGTATTAGCTGTATGCAAACCCATTTCAAAAAGGTCCACTAACTATCTTGTTCCTTAGTTATACATAATTAAATTTTCAGGAGATATATTCTTCAGATTTAGTACTGCAAACTACTTAACACATAGTAGTTATGCATGTTAGCACCAAAGATGGTGACAGTGATGATTATCTTGATGATAATACAGATGTCAGTAATCTTTGATATATTGGTCTATTATGTCACAAAGTTCTTTATATTTTCTTTTATGTTATAATAATAAGTCAGAAAAATTAAAAGGCAATCTGAATCAGTGTTTTGAAGTTAAACCAGAGTAACAATATTGACAAAGGATCCGTTTTAAAATTTTCTGTAAATAAAATTTGTTCAGTTCTTTGATGATCACCAAAAACATGATTGTTAGTAAAGTTAAATTTGTTATTAGACAAAAATTCATGCTTACCTATTTGGATCGAAGTTAAATACAATGCTTGCCTTTATTGATTGAAGAAGACAGAATGAGAACTGTATTTTTGACAGGTAATTTACTTTTATTTGAAACAGAAGTTAATTCCATTCTAAAATATGTTCACACCTAGTGCTCTTTAAGAAGGAAATATCTTATACCCTTGGGATCAGCTCCTTTCCTGTGTCACTTTCTAATTAAACTAAACCATTCTGTCTGCCAATCAAGGAGTTTGGTACAATAACCAAAAACACATCTGGCCATACCACTTTTTCTCTAAATTCTCTGTCTCTTACTTTTTTTAATGATGATTAAGAAATATAAGCATTGTAAAATCAGAAATTTATGGTTACATATTACTTATAATAGAAACTAAGATGTTCTAATAAAGATTCAAGTGTGTAGTGTCTTAAAGTTTATTTCTCTGTCATAAAAAATTCAGAGGTAAGAAATCTAGGGCTGTTGGGGCAGTGATGTCACCTTCAGTGTGAACCTGCCATCATCATGTCCATGTTAGTCAGATAGTCTCATCATTTCCCACAGGATAGAAAGGGAGGACGGGGTTTAAGGGGAGCACTCACTTATTCCTTTTTAGAATAAGAAGGAAACTAGAAGAAACAGCATGCAGAATTTCCAAGCATAATCCCCTATGTCAAATTTAGCCAGAAGACCCTCCTTCTCCAAGCTGGAAGAGAAACTAGAAAATACTTCTCTAGGTACTGCCATGCAACCAGCCAAGACTCTATGACTATCATCAACTCCTCTCAAATGACCAAACAAAAATACCAAGGAGTTATGGCACCCAGTTCCCTGTCAAGTATATTTTCAGGTTAACTGTGGCTCCTTGTGTTGTAATAATAATAAAATAAGAGAATTTAGATATTTTAGATAGATGTTCAATTGTTCCAGTGTTGTTTGTTAAAATGAACACTCTTTTTTTTTTTCACTGAAAAGGATAATACAAATGGTCCAAATGAAATTGACTCCAGGACTGCATATTTGGTTTAATATCTAGAAATCAAGATAATGCACCATTTTACCTGAACTGGACAAAAATACATGATTATTGCAACTGATGCAGAAAAAGCTCTTGACCAAATGTAATACCTATTCATGACAAAAACTCTCAATAAATTGAGCTTCATTCATGCCATTTTATGAAGTAATCTACAACGAGTATCACTCTTACTGATAGAAAACAGAATGATTTCCCCTAAATCAAGAATAAGACAAGGAGATCCACAATAACTATTTATATTTGACAATGTACAGGAAATTCTACACAGTGCAGCAAGACCAGAATAAGAAATAAAAGACATACAGATAAGAAAAGAAGAAGAGAAGAAAGAGAAGAAGGGAAATAGGTACATATTTTCAGAAGACATAATCTTTTATACTTTTACTATCAAATAAATATACAATATAAATAAATATATTACCTAATAGAGAAAATATAAATATATAATAAAGATACATAAAACCATCTGAAAATGAGTGAAAATATCAGTGAGGGTGACAAAACATGAGGGACACCTAACTCTGGGAAACAAACAAAGGGTAGTGGAAAGGGAAGTGGGCGGGGGGTTGGGGTGACTGGGTGATAGGCACTGAGGGGGTCACTTGGAGGGATGAGCACTGGGTGTTATACTATATGTTGGCAAATTGAACTCCAATAAAAAAATAAAAATAAATAAATAAATAAATAAAACCATCTCATATATCAATTGTAAATAGACACATGATTCAATTACAATGGAACACAGGTTTAAATAGATAGATGTTTCTCTAAATAAGATATACAGATAGACAATAAGCACCATGGAAAATTCTCAATATTATTAGCCATGAGGGAATTGCAAATCAAAATCACAACATAATTATATTTCATGCCTGACAGAATTACTATAATCAAAAATGAAAATAATAACAAATGCTTATGAGTATGTGAATTGGTTAGAATTCTTATATATTCCTTATCTGGATGTAAAAAGAAGACATTTTGGAAAGTTTGCATACTCCTTAAAATGTTGTACATAAATTTATTTAATGACATTTCAATACCACTTCTAGGTATATACTCCAACCCCCCTCCCCAAAGATACATCTACATAAACAGTTGAACATGAATATCTATAGCATTTTTATTTATAACAGCCAAAGTTTAGAAAGGCCTCAAATTAAGTGAATAGATAGATATACAAATGTATATGCATGTGCTACAAGTGAATAAACCTCCAAATAATTATGGTAAGTGAGGAAAAAGTTACAAAAAGTAACAGTTGATGATTAACTTTATGTGAAAAGTCTAAAATAGCCAAATCTTTTTTTTTTAATTTTTATTTATTTATGATAATCACACAGAGAGAGAGAGAGAGGCAGAGACACAGGCAGAGGGAGAAGCAGGCTCCATGCACTGGGAGCCCGACGTGGGATTCGATCCCAGGTCTCCAGGATCGCGCCCTGGGCCAAAGGCAGGCGCCAAACCACTGCGCCACCCAAGGATCCCCTAAAATAGCCAAATCTATAGAGAAAAAGTAGATTAGTGGTTGACTGGGGCTGGGGGTATGAGTAGGCAAGATGAGAAGTGGTTGCATAATTCTATAAATGCACTGAAATTATTGAACTGTTTATTTTATTGAACTGAACTGTATATTTTAAATGTTTTTTGTATGAGAATTATATTTCAGTACATACAGTAAAATCAATTATAATGAATGCAATTATTGATGAACAATACAAAGTGAAATTAAATATGCAATTCCTTTTAAATACCATGTATGAAAAAATGCTTAGGAACAATTTCAAAAGAGAAGTACAAATATACTGACAACTACACAAAATTATCTTTTTAAGTTTTAAAATTTTTAAATATTAAAGTTGGGAATATTTAATATCATTATGCTGGTAATTATCCCCTATGTGACCTTTAGACTCTATATAATCTCAATCCAAGTCTTGGATGGCATTTTTGCAGAAACGACCAGTTGATCCTACTATTCATGTGGAAAGTCATTTGGAAATCTAACAGATGGAGTCTTAAAAGGAAAAATGGCTAGACATGAAATTCCGTATTGATTCTTGGATTAAAGGCAATGGTTTGACTGAATGGTCAAGGACTTGGAAGGAATATAATTGAAAATTGATGACAAGGAGGTTTTTGTTATTTTTTTAAAGATTTATTTATTCATGAGAGACACACACACACACAGAGAGGCGGAGACATAGGCAGAGGGAAAAGCAGGCTCCATGCAGGGAGCCCAGTGTGATACTGGATCCTGGATCCTGGGATCATGTTCTGAGCAAAGGGAGATGTTCAACCCCTGAGCCACCCAGGCATCCCGATGACAAGAAGTTCTGAGTATAAGGTGTGTGGATAGACTTATCTGAACATGCAAAAAAAAAAAAAAAAAGAGAAGATCTATGTATTACATTGAATGCTTACCAATGAATCACTTTAGACAGGAGAATTTTAATAATCAAGCAGACAGGGTTACCCTTTCTGTGGTTACTATATAGCCTTTTGGCCAACTATACCTGTCATGGCACAATGTGTTCATGAACAGAATGGACTTGGGGGAGGGAGAAGGTTATACATATGCTCAGCAACATGAATTTCCACACACCATGACCTGATTAGAGCCACCACTTTATGTTCAAATGTCAGTGGCAGAGACCAGCACTGACACTCTTAGACACATGGACGCATGTGCGCACGCGCACACACACACACACACACACACACACAGACTTATTTCAAGAAATTGGGTATGAGACTACTGGGGCTGGAAAAGCTAAAATGTGTAGGGCAAGGTAGCCTCCTGAAAAATCTCAGAAAGAAGCTGCCTTGAGGAAGAATTTCTTCTTTCTCAGGGAAACCTCAGTCTTGCTTTTGAGGCCTTCCGACTGATTGGATGAAGCCTACATTATCAAGCATGATCTCCTTAAAATCAGTTTATTTCAATTTTTAAATTTTTAATTATTATTTAATTTATTTATTCATGAGAGACACACAGAGAGAGGCAGAGACATCGGCAGAGGGACAAGCAGGCTCCCTGTGGGGAACCCAATGTGGGACTTTATCCCAGGACCCCAGGATCACGCCCCGAGTTGAAAGCAGATTTTGTACCACTGAGCCACCCAGGTGTCCCCAAAATCAGTTTATTTTAAAATTTTTTTAATAATAAATTTATTTTTTATTGGTGTTCAATTTGCCAACATACAGAATAACACCGAATGCTCATCCGTCAAGTGCCCCCCTCAGTGACCGCCACCCAGTCACCCCCACCCCCCGCCCTCCTCCCCTTCCACCACCCCTAGTTCGTTTCTCAGAGTTAGGAGTCTTTATGTTCTGTCTCCCTTTCTGATATTTCCCACACATTTCTTCTCTCTTCCCTTATATTCCCTTTCACTATTATTTATATTCCCCAAATGAATGAGACCATATAATGTTTGTCCTTCTCTGATTGACTTATTTCACTCAGCATAATACCCTCCAGTTCCTTCCACGTCAAAGCAAATGGTGGGTATTTATCGTTTCTAATGGCTGAGTAATATTCCATTGTATACATAGACCACATCTTCTTTATCCATTCATCTTTCGATGGACACCGAGGCTCCTTCCACAGTTTGGTTATTATATTCTTGGTTATCAAAATACTCATAGTTTGGGGACTTTGACATGATAAATATTCATGGTGTGTAAAAGCATGATACATAACTGTACGATCTTACTTAAAAGTTTATTTTAAATGTTAACCACATCTGCAAAATACTTTTAGAACAATGCCTAGATTATCGTTTGACTGAACCCTAGGCACTATAGCCTAGAGATGCTGACATAAAGAACTACCCATCACGGTCATTGCTGGTCAACTTGGCAACTGCACAAATTTCCTTAAGCCAGATTTAGTCTCCAAATAAAGGCAATACAAAATACATAATTCCACTTAACCTGATACAAGTATTCAACCTGCAACCATGAACATGCTTACGCTTTTGTCAGAAAAGAGTAGATACAAAGTCCTTGGGTGATGTTCACTCTGGTTCTTGATATTTTGACACATTCATAACAAAAAGAGGAAGAGATAACAATTATATGCCTTGTTTCTGAAACTAATCATAGGTCATTGCTACTATTTATAACCATCTTCTTTCAACATCGAATTCATATTCCCTTTGACCTCAGAAAGAATTTCAGGTGGTCATGGCTATTTCTTTGGTGAGGTGATCCAAAACTAAGTTCTTGAATGGTCGGTAGCTCTGTTTCAATGCACCTGTTGCAGTTTTTCTTTGGATTTAATAATTTCCTTTGAAGAGTAGGGGCAAGATGGGGGAAGAGTAGGGTCCCCAAGTCACCTGTCCCCAACAAATTACCTAGATAACCTTCAAATCATCCTGAAAATCTATGAATTTGGCCTGAGATTTAAAGAGAGACCAGCTGGAATGCTACAGTGAGAAGAGTTCGCGCTTCTATCAAGGTAGGAAGACGGGGAAAAAGAAATAAAGAAACAAAAGGCCTCCAAGGGGGAGGGGCCCCGCGAGGAGCCGGGCTGAGGCCGGGGCTAGTGTCCCAGGACAGGAGAGCCCCGTCCCGGAGGAGCAGGAGCTGCACCAACCTTCCCGGGCGGAAAGGCCTCCCGGGGAATTGGAGCAGGATCCCCAGAAAGGCGGGGATGCCCTCGGGCTCCCTGGGACAGTAACAGAGGAACTGCGCCCGGGGAGATGCGCCGAGCTCCCTAAGGGCTGCAGCGCTCGGCGGGACCCGGAGCAGCTCGGAGGGGCTCGGGCGGCGGCTCCGCGGAGGGGGCTGCGGGGCGGGAGCGCGAATCCAACAGCGCAGGCCCCGGAGCACAGGGCGCCGGGACACAGCCCAGGATCCGGCCTCCCCCGGGACAGGCAGAGGCCGGGAGGGCCCAGGACAGCGAGGACGCTCCTGCCCCGAGCTGAGCAGATCAGCGGCCCCGCCCCGGAGCCTCCAGGCCCTACATACGGAGAGCCCCGGAGTTACTGCGGGAACTGACTCCAGGGTCCCAGAGCTGCTGCCACCCTGTGGTTGCTCCTCCCGGGGCCTCACGGGGTAAACAACCCCCTCTGAGCCCTGCACCAGTCAGGGGGCAGAGCAGCTCCCCCAAGTGCTAACACCTGAGAATCAGCACAGCAGGCCCCTCCTCCAGAAGACCAGGTAGACGGACCAGTTCCAGGGGAAGTCAAGGGACGTAGAGTATACAGAATCAGAAGATACTCCCCTGTGTTTTTTGGTTTTGTTTTTTTTTTTTTTTGATTTCTGATTGCTTCCCCCACCCTATTTTTCACCTTTCTTTCTTTTTCTTTCTCTTTTTCTTCTCTTTTTTCCTTTTTATCTTCCATTTTTCTTTTTGCTTTTTCCCTTTTCTTTCCTTCTCTCTCTCTCTTTTTCTCCTTTTCCCAATACAACTTGTTTTTGGCCACCCTGCACTGAGCAAAATGACTAGAAGGAAAACCTCACCTCAAAAGAAAGAATCAGAAGGAATCCTCTCTCCCACAGAGTTACAAAATCTGGATTACAATTCAATGTCAGAAAGCCAATTCAGAAGCACTATTATACAGCTACTGGTGGCTCTAGAAAAAACCAGAAAGGACTCAAGAGACTTCATGACTGCAGAATTTAGATCTAATGAGGCTGAAATTAAAAAATCAATTAAATGAGATGCAATCCAAACTAGAAGTCCTAACGACGAGGGTTAATGAGGTGGAAGAACGAGTGAGTGACATAGAAGACAGTTCATGGCAAAGAGGGAAACTGAGGAAAAAAGAGTCAGACAATTAAAATACCATGAAGACAGATAAAGGGAAACAAACGACAGCCTGAGGAAGAAAAACCTACATTTAATTGGGGTTCCCGAGGGCGCCGAAGGGACAGAGGGCCAGAATATGTATTTGAACAAATCCTAGCTGAAAACTTTCCGAATCTGGGAACGGAAACAGGCATTCAGATCCAGGAAAGAGAGAGTCCCCCCCCTAAAATCAATAAAAACCGTTCAACACCTCGACATTTAAAACTGAAGCTTGCAAATTCCAAAGATAAGGAGAAGATCCTTAAAGCGGCAAGAGAAAAAAAGTCCCTGACTTTTATGGGGAGGAATATTAGGGTAACAGCAGACTTCTCCACAGAGACCTGGCAGGCCAGAAAGGGCTGGCAGGATATATTCAGGGTCCTAAATGAAAAGAACATGCAACCAAGAATACTCTATCCAGCAAGGCTCTCATTCAAAATGGAAGGAGAGATAAAGAGCTTCCAAGACAGGCAGGAACTGAAAGAATATGTGACCTCCAAACCAGCTCTGCAAGAAATTTTAAGGGGGACTCTTAAAATTCCCCTTTAAGAAGAAGTTCAGTGGAACAATCCACAAAAACAAGGACTGAATAGATATTATGATGACACTAAACTCATATCTATCAATAGTAACTCTGAACGTGAATGGGCTTAACGACCCGATCAAAAGGCGCAGGGCTTCAGACTGGATTAAAAAGCAGGACCCATCTATTCGCTGTCTACAAGAGAATCATTATAGACAGAAGGACACCTACAGCCTGAAAATAAAAGGTTGGAGAACCATTTACCATTTGAATGGTCCTCAGAAGAAGCAGTGGTAGCCATCCTTATATCAGATAAACTAAAATTTACCCCGAAGACTGTAGTGAGACATGAAGAGGGACACTATCTCATACTTAAAGGATCTATCCAAGAAGAGGACTTAACAAACCTCAATATATATGCCCCGAATGTGGGAGCTGCCAAATATTTAAACCAATTAATAACCAAAGTGAAGAAATACTTTGATAATAATACACTTATACTTGGTGACTTCAATCTAGCTCTTTCTACCCTCAATAGGTCTTCTAAGCACAACATCTCCAAGGAAACGAGAGCTTTAAATGATACACTGGACCAGATGGATTTCACAGATATCTACAGAACTTTACATCCAAACTAAACTGCATACACATTCTTCTCAAGTGCACGTGGAACTTTCTCCAGAATAGACCACATACTGGGTCACAAATTGTGTCTTAACCAATACCAAAAGATTGGGATCGTCCCCTGCATATTCTCAGACCATAATGCCTTGAAATTAGAACTTAATCACAACAAGAAGTTTGGAAGGACATCAAACATGTGAAGGTTAAGGACCATCCTGCTAAAAGATGAAAGGGTCAGCCAGGAAATTAAGGAACAATTTAAAAGATTCATGGAAACTAATGAGAATGAAGATACAACCCTTCTAAATCTTTGGGATGCAGCAAAAGCAGTCCTAAGGGGGAAATACATAGCAATACAAGCATCCTTTTAAAAACTGAAAAGAACTCAAATACAAAAGCTCACCTTACACCTAAAGGAGCTAGAGAAAAACAGCAGATGGACCCTATGCCCAGCAGAAGAAGAGAGTTAATTAAAATTTGAGCAGAACTCAATGAAATCGAGACCAGAAGAACTGTGGAACAGATCAACAGAACCGGGAGTTGGTTCTTTGAAAGAATTAATAAGATAGATAAACCATTAGCCAACCTTTTAAAAAAGAAGAGAGAGAAGACTCAAATTAATAAAATCATGAATGAGAAACAAGAGATCACTACCAACACCAAGGAAATACAAACGATTTTAAAAAACATATTATGAACAGCTATACGCCAATAAATTAGGCAATCTAGAAGAAATGGACGCATTCCTGGAAAGCCACAAACTACCAAAACTGGAACAGGAAGAAATAGAAAACCTGAACAGGCCAATAACCGGGGAGGAAATTGAAGCAGTCATCAAAAACCTCCCAAGACACAAGAGTCCAGGGCCAAATGGCTTCCCAGGGGAATTCTATCAAACATTTAAAGAAGAAATCATACCTATTCTACTAAAGCTGTTTGGAAAGATAGAAAGAGATGGAGTACTTCCAAATTCGTTCTATGAGGCCAGCATCACCTTAATTCCAAAACCAGACAATGACCCTACCAAAAAGGAGAATTACAGACCAATATCCCTGATGAACATGGATGCAAAAATTCTCAACAACATACTAGCCAATAGGATCCAACAGCACATTATGAAAATTATTCACCATGACCAAGTAGGATTTATCCCTGGGACACAAGGCTGGTTCAACACTCATAAAACAATCAATGTGATTCATCATATCAGCAAGAGAAAAGCCAAGAACCATATGATCCTCTCATTAGATGCAGAGAAAGCATTTGACAAAATACAGCATCCCTTCCTGATCAAAACACTTCAGAGTGTAGGGATAGAGGGAACTTTCCTTCGACATCTTAAAAGCCGTCTACGAAAAGCCCATGGCAAATATCATTCTCAATGGGGAAGCACTGGGAGCCCTACCCCTAAGATCCAGAACACGACAGGGAGGTCCACTCTCACCACTGCTATTCAACATAGTACTGGAAGTCCTCGCCTCAGCAATCAGACAACAAAAAGACATTAAAGGCATTCAAATTGGCAAAGAAGAAGTCAAACTCTCCCTCTTCGCCGATGACATGATACTCTACATAGAAACCCAAAAGCCTCCACCCCAAGATTGCTAGAACTCATACAGCAATTTGGTAGTGTGGCAAGATACAAAATCAATGCCCAGAAATCAATGGCTTTTCTATACACTAACAATTAGACTGAAGAAAGAGAAATTAAGGAGTCATTTCCATTTACAATTGCACCCAAAACCATAAGACACCGAGGAATAAACCTAACCAAAGAGGTGAAGGCTCTATATCCTAAAAACTATAGAACACTTCTGAAAGAAATTGAGGAAGACACAAAGAGATGGAAAAATATTCCATGCTCATGGATTGGCAGAATTAACATTGTGAAAATGTCAATGTTACCCAGGGCAATTTACACGTTTAATGCAATCCCTATCAAAATACCATGGACTTTCTTCAGAGAGTTAGAACAAATTATTTTAAGATTTGTGTGGAATCAGAAAACACCCCGAATAGCCAGGGGGATTTTAAAAAAGAAAACCATATCTGGGGGCATCAGAATGTTAGATTTCAGGTTGTACTACAAAGCTGTGGTCATCAAGACAGTGTGGTACTGGCACAAAAGCAGACACATAGATCAATGGAACAGAATAGAGAACCCAGAAGTGGACCCTGAAATGTATGGTCAACTAATATTCAATAAAGGAGGAAAGACTATCCATTGGAAGAAAGACAGTCTCTTCAGTAAATGGTGCTGGGACAATTGGACATCCACATGCAGAAGAATGAAACTGGACCACTCTCTTTCACCATACAGAAAGATAAACTCAAAATGGATGAGAGATCTAAATGTGAGACAAGATTCCATCAAAATCATAGAGGAGAACACAGGCAACACCCTTTTTGAGCTCGGCCACAGTAACTTCTTGCAAAATACATCCACAAAGGCAAAAGAAACAAAAGCAAAAATGAACTATTGGGACTTCATCAAGATAAGAAGCTTTTGCACAGCAAGGGATACTGTCAACAAAACTAAAAGACAACCAACAGAATGGGAGAAGATATTTACAAATGACTTATCTTTTAAAGGGCTAGTTTCCAAGATCTATAAAGAACTTATGAAACTTAACACCAAAGAAACAAACAATCCAATCATGAAATGGGCAAAACACATGAAGAGAAATCTCACAGAGGAAGACATAAACATGGCCAACATGCACATGAGAAAATGTTCTGCATCACTTGCCATCAGGGAAATACAAATCAAAACCACAATGAGATACCACCTCACACCAGTGAGAATGGGGAAAATTAACAAAGCAGGAAACCACAAATGTTGGAGAGGATGTGGAGAAAAGGGAACTCTCTTACACTGTTGGTGGGAATGCTAACTGGGGCAGCCACTCTGGAAAACTGTGTGGAGGTTCCTCAAAGAGTTAAAAATAGACCTGCCCTATGACCCAGCAATTGCACTGCTGGGTATTTACCCCAAAGATACAGATACAATGAAACGCCGGGACACCTGCACCCTGATGTTTCTAGCAGCAATGTCCACAATAGCCAAACTGTGGAAGGAGCCTCGGTGTCCATTGAAAGATGAATGGATAAAGAAGATGTGGTCTATGTGTACAATGGAATATTACTCAGCCATTAGAAACGACAATACCCACCATTTGTTTCAACGTGGATGGAACTGGAGAGTATTATGCTGAGTGAAGTCAGTCAATCGGAGAAGGACAAACAGTGTATGTTCTCATTCATTTGGGGAATATAAATAATAGTGAAAGGGAATATAAGGGAAGGGAGAAGGAATGTGTGGGAAATATCAGAAAGGGAGACAGAACATAAAGACTCCTAACTCTGGGAAACGAACTAGGGGTGGTGGAAGGGGAGGAGGGCGGGGGGTGGGAGTGAATGGGTGACGGGCACTGAGGGGGACACTTGACGGGATGAGCACTGGGTGTTATTCTGTATGTTGGTAAATTGAACACCAATATAAAATTATTTTATTAAAAAATAAAATTAAATAAAATCAGAAGAAAAAAATAATAATTTCCTTTGAAGTTAATAGGGTACATTATATATATCTATATATCTAGTATATATGCATATCTATTATATATGCATGTAATATGTAGTAGACATTTTATTTGTATCATATGTGATACACAAATTCCTGAAATCTTAGTTATGTAATTTTCTTTCACAAATACTTCTGATTTTATAAATTCTTTCACTTATGATCTTCCTTTATCTCTCTACATGAGTACTTCATGAATAAATAACAAAGTAGAGATCATTATAGAGGTCAGAAGAACACCGGTAAAGTAAACTGCAAAGGTCAAGAGAATCTCTGAGTATCCATGGTATAATAAAGACATTTCTTAAAAGCTCTAAAGAATACCTAACTAGTTAAAGAAGTTTGATTATTTGCTAGAGACAGATTTTTTTTTAAGAAAAGAACAAAGCACAAGAAAGACAAAATGCTTGAGAGAACAGTAGAGTAAGACATACATAAAAAAATGTTATGGCCAGAGATATTTGGTTGTTTCCCAAAATATTTGAATGGCAAACATAATGAGTTCATTCAATTAAATGGTGATTTGGGAAAGGACACATTCCCACAAGACAGAAAGACATTTTTTTAAAGAGCACTCTTTGCTTTGAAAAAAAATATTGGTTAGAAAGTTATCTGCAACTCCTAATATTTAAATAGTTTAACATTTAATTTCAATAGAATTTAACTGGAACCACATTTTCAGAAGAATGATATTTAAAACACTCTGTATCAAAGAAAGAAATAGTTTCATTTGAATCCATAAAGGTAAGTGTAAACTTTTCCATCAAAGGTCTTATTTAATTTTAGGTTGGCTTTCTGAGCTATTGTATCTTCAGTATCAAAATTCAGAAAGTTGAAATATTTATAGAATATTAAGGGAATAATCTAATGAACATAAAACTATATTTCAGGACACATTTATACTTTTTTTTGTTGTTTTTCTATGAGCAGATCAGTGAGATAGGCAATAAAAACATTGAAAATTTCCTACTTTGAAAGGTAACATTTGTCATAATGTAACAAAACATGCAAATATTTGGGGCAGTTTTGACAAAAAATTCTAATGTAGCAAAACTTAGTAAAGTGGGAACTGGATATTTTAAACATAAGTTTGTACCCTGCCATCAATGAAATAAATAATTATCTCTAAAGAAATGCTGTCTTGAAAAGAAATCTGAAACTTTTAGGGCATTGAAAAATTATTGATATTAGATTTTTCTGATTAAGGAGATACTACAGACCCAAACTGCAAACATAACTGCCTGTTCGTTGTCCTTATCCAAGGGGATTTAGCGTTCTGAGGTAATTAGCTGGATAAAACAGAAATTTTCCTGTGTCCCTGAGAAAAAAAAGTCCAACTGCAATGAAGTTCTGTCTATTAAATATACAAAAGAATAAACTCTCTGTTTGCCTTTCAGCTTGAAGGGCTTTTGAGAATGAATAGCGTTAATTTCAGAGTAGTGGCATGACCTTCTTTGCTCTTCTCTATATATAATGGAGGAACACATACATGCAATCAAATTATGCTTATAAAACAATCTCATCTCCAATGCTAGGCATGGTTTAGTGGATTTAAAACACTAGAAACTCTTATATATTTTAATGTTTTACTAATTATTAAGGTGAAATTTTAGTTGTGAAAATACTTAGAAGAAATCTCAGGTTGTCATTTCCATCCCCTGTTTCCTACCTTCCTCCATCCCTCCTCCCTTCCTGCCTGCCTTCCTTTCTTTCTTCCTTCCTGTTGCTTGAGTTTCATCTGGTTCCTGATTCATTTATTCTTTAAGAGTCATTTGTGAAAATAAAATGTTCACAGCTTTATGGGAGATGTAGGTAATCTCTTTGCATTGCAGAACATTATAATTTCATTGGAAATTTTTGGAAATTAGACACAAAATCACTTAAATGTATACAATCATTCCTATAAATGTATATTAAATATAAAACCATGGAAGTAGAAGCTGTCAAACAGAGTCTGAAATATATAGTGGAATTAGAATAAGGTTTGCAGTCAGAGACTGTTGGATCTCTGCACTGATTCTTTATAACTCAGTTCTCTCCAATTTTCTGGGTCATTAAAAAATTGAAGATTAACTTGTGAATCCTGCATATATCTGATCAATATATGATAACTTCCAATATTATAGTAAATCCTCATTATTGGAATAGACTGAAAAATTATCAAATTCATAGAGAGAATGTACATATTATTAAGGAAAGATCTTTATGGTATTATAATATCTAAGAAGGGAATTAGAAATTAGATAGAAACTGATTATTCTAATTCCTTCATTTCAAGAGTCTTTATTGTGCAATGACTCATTTAATATTTATAATGTTTATAATATTTATGTTTGGGAAATTAAAAAAATACTCATCATTAATTCTTATTCAGAACTTGCATCAAACCCCATTTGAGCAAATTAGTTACTCAGTAAGTTGTAGATTGTTAGTTTCTGATTTATTTTCCAATTATTTATTAATTCTACTTTGTTCTGTTTTTCCAAAATGCTCACCTATTAGAATACTAGAGAAGACTAAAGACAGGACCATCATGTGAGAGGAGAGAGAGAAGTAAATACAAACACAGCATGAGAATAGCATATCTTACACCAACCTCTGATGGAGAGTATAGTGCATAACAGTTAATAATGGGAATTATTATACATTTATGAATCAAATGCATATTGAATGGTTTATGTACATTAAATACCCAGGAAGGATGTAGTATATAAATATGATATTTTATGTTCTCTTCGTTTTACTTGTTGTAGTAAAAGTAAGCTGGACTTTTGAATTGTACAAGCCTGAATTCAAACTTCAATAATGCCATTTATTTGTTGTGATCTTGGTTGATTCATATAACATTTTCATGTTGAAGTTACTTACAAATAGAATGGTAACAGAATTACCTCCCAGCACCATTATGAGGATTGACTAAGACAACATCTGTGAATATACCTACCACAATGTAGAATCCCTGCTCTAGAAGTTACATGCTTAAATGCAATCTTCAGATACTGGAATAGGTGCATGTCCTCTACTCAGTACCATAGGAATGATACCATCATACAGGCACTTTCCATTTTCCAAGTACTAGGTGAATCAAACACAGAACTTAACAAGGTGATGTTGGTATCACAGAAAGATTTGTAGGATGTACTTTCGGAGCTCGTTGGAAAGAAAGAACATGTGTAGGGAGACAATAGAGCTCAGAAAGGAGTTGTATGGTCTAGGAGAGCCTGATAAATGTACTGGGAGTTTTGTGTTACTTATAGAATATTTTAGTAAAATAGGATGGAAATAGGCAAAATAAACATACGATCAGAGTAGGAAGGGCAACCTTCCTCTTGGATCCTTTTAAAAAGGGATTTTTCTCCCTTTGACTTAAGTCTTTTTTTTTTCTTTTTTTTGACTTAAGTCTTAATTGAAAACATGGCTATTCATATCAGGAATTAAATCTCAAATGCGATATTTGCAATTTGATAAATATCTCTTTCCCCATTGATAGCCAGTTTTGAATGACTTTCAGTGGAAATAAACTGGCTATAACAACCATTACAAGACAAAAAAAAGAAAAAAATCACAGAGACCACTCAGGAAAACCACTTTCCTCAGCTCATTTCTTAATATATAATGGCATGATGACACAAAAAATATTTGAGACAGCTTAAATCCAAATGTGAATGTATATAAATATTTTACAAGAATAACATGAAGAGGAAGTTCGGTTTGCCAACATATAGTATAACACCCAGTGCTCATCCCATCAAGTGCCCTTCTAAACAAAATTGTCAAATGGCTTCCCTAAAATGAATATTTTTATTAATTTTATTAATGTGATACCAATTAGACATTGATATTCCTATCATCAAAGCTGATAACAAAACACAGCCTTACTCATCTCATTATTTTTTTAAAGATTTTATTTATTTATTGATAACAGAGAGAAAGAGAGGCAGAGACACAGGCAGAGGGAGAAGCAGACTCCATGCAGGGAGCCTGATGTGGGACTTGATCCCAGGTCTCCAGGATCACATCCTGGGCCGAAGGCAGCGCCAAACCACTGGGCCACTGAGGCTGCCCAATCATCTCATTATTAGTAACAAGAAAATATATCAGTTTTCAGCAGACCTAATTCCTGATAGGAATATTTTCTGATCAATAATATTTAGTGACAGAATGAACATTTTTAAAACTATGGCTTAACATTAAATGCAGAAGTTTCTCTTAGACTCATTGTTAGTGACTTTATCATTTTAAAAGTGCAGTACACTTATTTTATAGGTTAACAAACTACAACTCAGGCAGATAAAGCGATCTCACATGTTGAATTCTTTATTTTCACAGATGTTACCCAGAGACCAAACTATAGAAGGCAATTTGTCTTCAGTTGTGGCATTTGTTCTCCTGGGATTTTCTGACCTTCCTAACATCCAGGGATTTCTATTTGGAATTTTCTTTCTCATCTACATGTCCATTTTAATAGGAAATGGTCTTATCATAATAATTACAAGAGTAGACTCTGTTCTCCAGACACCCATGTATTTTTTTATTGCAAATTTTTCCTTTTTGGAAATCTGTTATGTGTCTGTAACCCTCCCCAGGATTCTGGTGAACCTTTGGACTCAGGACAGAAGCATTTCTTGGTTGGGCTGTGCCACTCAAATGTGCTTCTTCCTCATGCTGGGAGCCACTGAATGTTTCCTCTTGGCAGTGATGGCCTATGACCGCTACGTGGCCATTTGTAACCCTCTGCACTACCCTCTCATCATGAACCACAAGATGTGCGTCCAACTGGCTGTTGGTGCCTGGCTTAGTGGAATTCCAGTCCAGATAGGACAAACATGTCAGGTGTTCTCGCTGCCTTTCTGTGGTTCTAATCAAATTAACCACTTCTTCTGTGACATCCCCCCATTGATCAACCTGGCTTGTGGGGACACTTCACTTAATGAGATGTGTGTCTTTGTAGTTGCTATATTATTTGTCATGTTTCCTTTTCTATTTATAATTGGCTCTTATGTGAAAATCATTTCCACCATCCTAAAGTTGTCCTCAGCCAGGGGCCGGTCTAAAGCCTTCTCCACCTGTTCTTCCCATATCATTGTCGTGCTTTTATTCTTTGGATCGGCTACCATCACCTACTTAAGGCCCAAATCCAATCATTCTGCAAGAACTGACAAGATGCTCTCTCTTTTCTACACCATTGTGACTCCTATGTTTAACCCTCTGATATACAGCCTTAGGAACAAGGATGTGATCACAGCACTGAAAAAATTATTATTCAAGAAAACAGTGTGAGCATCATACAGATCACTTTTTAATACATTTGTTTCATAGCTATCACAAAAATTAAATTAAATTCCATTTTACTTATGTTTACTGATGGCACAATCAATCACTCATATTTATTATGTAATCATTGGTGATTATTGTGTGCTTTAGAGTTCTGGCCTAAAGTCACTTGTAGCTGCATCTTTAACAAGCCAATTAATTAATTTTAAAATCCTCTATTCTTTAAGACAAGTTCATTTTTTTTCACAGAATATTATAAATTTACCTACCTTAAAAATTTTCAGATGATTTTAACTTCTAGAACTATTTTTTAAAATGTGTAGAAGTAGGCCTGGACTTACCCATTTGTCAAATATTTACAAATACTATGCTGGCTTTTATGACACATTCATTTCTTCCTGATAGGTTTACACCTAGATATGTGTTAAGGGAGTGAACACAAGACAAGTTATAAATCATACTGAAATTGTAAACAGAAATTAAAAACAAAATGAAATTCTTTAACTGTATCCACTTTCTCAGTATAAATTAAGAAAATGTTTCCATGTGTAACCAGAGGAAGTCAAACACCTGATCTGGCTCTGTCATTCTGTTTTAAATATAGTTCATGATTGGATGAGGAAATGGGGTAAAGTGGGTGATGGGCATTAAGAAGAGCACTTGATGGAATGAGCACTGGGTGTTATATGCAACTGATAAATCACTAAATTCTACCTCTGAAACTAATGATACACTATATGTTAATTAATTGCTTTTAAATAAAATAAAAAATATATTTCACCTATAACTTTTCTCACACTTAAAGAACCCATTTGAAACTTTAAAGGGGAGAAAGCAAGAAAAAAACATTTACATACTATTACTCAATATCACAAATAGCAATATATGCACACTGAAGATGCACAACAATGTCTGCCTATTAATTATATTTAAATTAGTGTAACAGTGACTATTATTTCCCCTTTTATCATTGTTTCATTTATATAAAATAAGACTCTTTTTACTAGAGAGTACAGATAAAATCAAGAACTAATCAATCATAAATATCCTACAGATAAGAAGACTTAGAGTATTTATCTTTTTTTTAATAAATTAATTTTTTATTGGTGTTCAATTTGCCAACATACAGAATAACACCCAGTACTCATCCCGTCAAGTGTCCCCCTCAGTGCCCTGTCACCCATTCACCCCCACCCCCCGCCCTCCTCCCATTCCACCACCCCTAGTTCGTTTCCCAGAGTTAGGAGTCTTTATGTTCTGTCTCGACTTAGGTTATTTACCAATATTGCACTTAACATCCACTTCTCTGTTTTGAGTGTGCAACTCAGAGGATACTGTCATTATTTCTAAACATTTTTTGTTAATGTTTGAGGACTGTATTACTTATCCAACATTGGATATAAATTATCCAATTTATAAGTTTGTTTATCCCTGTAGATATTTGTCCCTTTCGATTAGTTTCTCTTTATAAGGGCTTGCATTTTTAAAAATTATTTCTTAATTTAAATTCAATTAGTCAATATATAGTACATCATTAGTTTCAGATGTAGTGTTCAATAATTTATTTTAATTATAATATTGGATGTATAAGTTTGAATTTTCATTTTTAAGGACTAGCATTTAACCTTCCACCTTAACATGATGCCCTATGTCATCTTTGTTTTTATAAGTATGGATGCAGGTAAATATCTTAACCTACCTCATGTATTTTCTTACATGTATGAAGAATTGCATATATTCGCCATGGTGATAATGATGACGGTGTTGAAGATAATGACAATATTTGTGAGAATGCTATTTTGATCTCTTCTTTGTTAAGCACATGCTATAGTATAATGGAAATAGCATTAGTTCAGGAATCAAGATAGGTGATTTTTATTTCTAATTTACCTTAAATGTTCATTCTTGAGCAACTCAATTGTTATTTGTAAAATTCTGTCTATAAAATAGTAATAATGTCTAATATTTCTATCTCATAGCAATATTATAAAAATAGAAACATGATCTTTGGATCCAAAAAATCTTGTTAAAAATTCAAAAATTTTGGAGAAGTAGGCAAAATCTAGTTTTCCGGAGAAGGAAGGGTACACTTTTTTTTTTTTTTTTTTTTTGAGATAGAGAGGGAGAGAGAGGGCAGGCTTAATGGCCCAGGGGTTTGGTGCCGCCTTCAGCCCGGAGTATGATCCTGGAGACCCAGAATCAAATCCCATGTCAGGCTCCCTGCATGGAGCCTGCTTCTCCCTCTGCCTGTGTCTCTGCCTCTCTCTCTCTCTCTCTCTCTGTCTTAAATAAATAAATAAAAGCTTAAAAAAAGATAGATAAACCATTAGCCAGCCTTATTAAAAAGAAGAGAAAGAAGACTGAAATTAGTAAATTCATGAATGAAAAAGGAGAGATCACAACCAATACCAAGGAAATACAAAAATACAAATGATTTTAAAAACTTATTATGAGCAGCTATATGCCAATAAATGAGGCAATCTAGAAGAAATGGACGCATTTCTGGAACACCACAAACTAATAAAACTAGAACAGGAAGAAATAGGAAACCTGAACAAGCTGATAACCAGGGAGGAAATTGAAGCAGTCATCAAAAACCTCCCAAGACACAGAAGTCCAGGGCCAGATGGCTTCCCAGAGGAATTCTATCAAGCGTTTAAAGAAGAAACCATACTTATTCTACTAAAGCTGTTCAGAAAGATAGAAAGAGATGGAACACTTCCAAACTTGTTCTATGAGGCCAGCATCGTCTTAATTCCAAAACCAGACAAAGACCCTACCAGAAAGGAGAATTATAGACCAATATCCCTGATGAACACAGATGCAAAAATTCTCAACAACATACTAGCCAATAGGATCCAAGAGTACATTAAGAAGATTATTCACCATGACCAAGTGGGATTTATCCCCAGGATGCAAGGCTGGTTCAACACTCATAAAGCAATCAATGTGATAAAACATATCAACAAGAGAAAAAAAACAAGAACCATATGATCCTTTCAATAGATGAGGAGAAAGCATTTGACAAAATACAGCATCCATTCCCGATCAAAACTCTTCAGGGTGTAGGGATAGAGGGAACATTCCTCAGCATCTTAAAAGCTGTCTATGAAAAGCCTACAGCAAATATAATTCTCAATGGGGAAACACTGGGAGCTTTTCCTCTAAGATCAGGAACAAGACAGGGATGTCCATTCTCACCACTGCCATTCAACATAGTACTAGAAGTCCTAGCGTCAGCAATCAGGTAACAAAAAGAAATAAAAGGCATTCGAATTGGCAAAGAAGAAGTCAAACTATCACTCCTCGCAAATGATATGATACTCTACGTAGAAAACTCAAAAGACTCCACCCCAAGATTGCTAGAAATCATACAGTACTTCGGCAGTGTGGCAGGATACAAAATCAATGCCCATAAATCAGTGGCAGTTCTATACACTAACAATGAGACTGAAGAAAGAGAAATTAAAGAGTCAATCCCATTTACAATTGCACCCAAAAGCATAAGATACCTAGGAATAAACCTAACCAAAGAAGTAAAAGATCGATACCCTAAAAAGTACAAAACACTTCTAAGAGAAATTGAGGAAGACACAAAGAGATGGAAAAATATTCCATGCTCATGGATTGGAAAAACTAATACTGTGAAAATGTCAATGTTACCCAGGGCAATTTACACAATTAATGCAATCCATATCAAAATAACATGGACTTTCTTCAGAGAGTTGGAACAAATCTACTTAAGATTTGTGTGGAATCAGAAAAGACCCCGAGTAGCCAGGGGAATTTTTAAAAAAGAAAACCATAGCTGGGGCATCACAATGCCAGATTTCAGGTTGTACTACAAAGCTGTGGTCATCAAGACAGTGTGGTACTGGCTCAAAAACAGACACATAGATCAATGGAACAGAATAGAGAACCCAGAAATGTATGGTCAACTAATATTCGATAAAGGAGGAAAGACTATCCATTGGAAGAAAGACAGTCTCTTCAATAAATGGTGCTGGGCAAATTGGACATCCACATGCAGAAGAATGAAACTGGACCACTCTCTTTCACCATACACAAAGATAAACTCAAAATGGATGAGAGATCTAAATGTGAGACAAGAGTCCATCAAAATCATAGAGGAGAACACAGGCAACACCCTTTTTGAGCTCGGCCACAGTAACTTCTTGCAAGATACATCCACAAAGGCAAAAGAAACAAAAGCAAAAATGACCTATTGGGACTTCATCAAGATAAGAAGCTTTTGCACAGCAAAGGATACAGTCAACAAGACTAAAAGACAACCTACAGAATGGGAGAAGATATTTGCAAATGACGAATCAGATAAAGGGCTAGTTTCCAAGATCTATAAAGAACTTACGAAACTCAACACCAGAGAAACAAACAATCCAATCATGAAATGGGCAAAAGACATGAACAGAAATCTCACAGAGAAAGACATAGACATGGCCAACATGCACATGAGAAAATGCTCTGCATCACTGGCCATCAGGGAAATACAAATCAAAACCACAATGAGATACCACCTCACACCAGTGAGAATGGGGAAAATTAACAAGGCAGCAAACAACAAGTGTTGGAGAGGATGTGGAGAAAAGGGAACCCTCTTACTCTGTTGGTGGGAATGTGAACTGGTGCAGCCACTCTGGAAAACTGTGTGGAGGTTCCTCAAAGAGTTAAAAATAGACGTGCCCTACGACCCAGCAATTGCACTGTTGGTGATTTACCCCAAAGATTCAGATGCAATGAAACGCCGGGACACCTGCACTCCAATGTTTCTAGCAGCAATGTCCACAATAACCAAACTGTGGAAGGAGCCTCGGTGTCCATCGAAAAACGAATGGATAAAGAGGATGTGGTCTATGTGTACAATGGAATATTTTCAGTCATTAGAAATGACAAATACCCATTATTTGCTTCGATGTGGATGGAACTGGAAGGTAATATGCTGAATGAAATAAGACAATCGGATAAGGACAAACATTATATGTTCTCATTCATTTGGGGAATATAAAAAATAGTGAAAGGGAATAAAGGGGAAAGGAAAGAAAATGCGTGAAAATATCAGGGAGGCAAAGCATGAAAGACACCTAGCTTTGGGAATGGAACAAGGGGTGGTGGAAGGTGTGTTGGAGAAGAGGTGGGTGGGGCGTTGGGGGGTCTGGGTGATGGGCACTGAGGAGGGCATATATATATATATATATATATATATATATATATATATATATGTATATATATATATATATCTTTTTAAACAAACAAACTATATATATATGTGTGTGTATTCTGTATTTGTCTTTTACTTTTGTTGACTGTTTCTCTTGGTGTGCAGATATATATATAATTCTTAATTTTAATTTTTAAACAAACTATATATATATATATATATATATATAGAGAGAGAGAGAGAGAGAGAGAAAGGGAGAGCAAGGGGGGAGGGGTAGAGGGAGAAGGAGAGAGAGAATCTTAAGCAGGCTCCATGCTCAGCACAGAACCTGACACAGGGTTGAACTGAAATCAAGAGTCTGACTCTCAACCAACAGATATCCAGGCACCCCTACACATTGTATTTTTAAGGCTAAAAGTTTAAACATGGAAATTATTTTAACTTCCACAATGTTAATGCAAATCCTTCTACAACAGCTTCCAAATTTCCCCTATCGTTTTAAACCACCAAAAATCTGTTTTGATTTGGCCTCTCAAGTTATACACAAAAAGGATTTGGGTTCCTGGGCATCAATGATCTATAATTGTTTACAAACATGGAATGTAATTTACATTTATATCAGTTCTTCATGACATGTTATTTTTCTTTTTTTTTATACATTAATTTTTATTGGTGTTCAATTTACCAACATACAGAAAAACACCCAGTGCTCATCCCGTCAAGTGTCCGCCTCAGTGCCCGTCACCCATTCCCCCCCACTCCCCGCCCTCCTCCCCTTCCACCACCCCTAGTTCATTTCCCAGAGTTAGGAGTCTTTATGTTCTGTCTCCCTTCCTGATATTTCGCATACATTTTCTTCTCCCTTCCCGTATATTCCCTTTCACTATTATTTATATTCCACAAATGAATGAGAACATATAATGTTTGTCCTTCTCCGATTGACTTACTTCACTCAGCATAATACCCTCCAGTTCCATCCACGTTGAAGCAAATAATGGGTATTTGTCGTTTCTAATGGCTGAGTAATATTCCATTGTATACATAAACCACATCTTTCAATGGACACCAAGGCTCCTTCCACAGTTTGGCTATTGTGGACATTGCTGCTAGAAACATCGGGGTGCAGGTGTCCCGGCGTTTCATTGCATCTGTATCTTTGGGGTAAATCCCCAGCAGTGCAATTGCTGGGTCATAGGGAAGGTCTATTTTTAACTCTTTGAGGAACCTCCACACAGTTTTCCAGAGTGGCTGCACCAGTTCACAATCCCACCAACAGTGTAAGAGGGTTCCCTTTTCTCCGCATCCTCTCCAACACTTGTTGTTTGCTGCCTTGTTAATTTTCCCCATTCTCACTGGTGTGAGGTGGGATCTCATTGTGGTTTTGATTTGTATTTCCCTGATGGCCAGTGATGCAGAGCATTTCCTCATGTGCTTGTTGGCCATGTCGATGTCTTCCTCTGTGAGATTTCTCTTCTTGTCTTTTGCCCATTTCATGATTGGATTGTTTGTTTCTTTGGTGTTGAGTTTCGTAAGTTCTTTATAGATTTTGGAAACTAGCCCTTTATCTGATTCGTCATTTGCAAATATCTTCTCCCATTCTGTAGGTTGTCTTTTAGTCTTGTTGACTGTATCCTTTGCTGTGCAAAAGCTTCTTATCTTGATGAAGTCCCAATAGGTCATTTTTGCTTTTGTTTCTTTTGCCTTTGTGGATGTATCTTGCAAGAAGTTACTGTGGCCGAGCTCAAAAAGGGTGTTGCCTGTGTTCTCCTCTATGATTTTGATGGACTCTTGTCTCACATTTAGATATCTCATCCATTTTGAGTTTATCTTTGTGTATGGTGAAAGAGAGTGGTCCAGTTTCATTCTTCGGCATGTGGATGTCCAATTTGCCCAGCACCATTTATTGAAGAGACTGTCTTTCTTCCAATGGATAGTCTTTCCTCCTTTATCGAATATTAGTTGACCATACATTTCAGGGTCCACTTCTGGGTTCTCTATTCTGTTCCATTGATCTACGTGTCTGTTTTTGTGCCAGTACCACACTGTCTTGATGACCACAGCTTTGTAGTACAACCTGAAATCTGGCATTGTGATGCCCCCAGATATGGTTTTCTTTTTTAAAATGCCCCTGGCTATCGGGGTGTTTTCTGATTCCACACAAATCTTAAAATAATTTGTTCTAACTCTCTGAAGGAAGTCCATGGTATTTTGATAGGGATTGCATTAAACGTGTAAATTGCCCTGGGTAACATTGACATTTTTACAATATTAATTCTGCCAATCCATGAGCATGGAATAGTTTTCCATCTCTTTGTGTCTTCCTCAATTTCTTTCAGAAGTGTTCTATAGTTTTTAGGGTATAGATCCTTTACCTCTTTGGTTAGGTTTATTCCTAGGTATCTTATGCTTTTGGGTGCAATTGTAAATGGGATTGACTCCTTAGTTTCTCTTTCTTCAGTCTCATTGTTAATGTATAGAAATGCCATTGATTTCTGGGCATTGATTTTGTATCCTCCCACGCTACCAAATTGCTGTATGAGTTCTAGCAATCTTGGGGTGGAGGCTTTTGGGTTTTCTATGTAGAGTATCATATCATCGGCGAAGAGGGAGAGTTTGACTTCTTCTTTGCCAATTTGAATGCCTTTTATTTCTTTTTGTTGCCTGATTGCTGAGGCGAGGACTTCCAATACTATGTTGAATAGCAGTGGTGAGAGTGGGCATCCCTGTCTTGTTCCTGATCTTAGGGTAACAGCTCCCAGTGTTTCCCCATTGAGAATGATATTTGCTGTGGGCTTTTCGTAGATGGCTTTTAAGATGTCAAAGGAAAGTTCCCTCTATCCCTACACTCTGAAGTGTTTTGATCAGGAATGGATGCTGTATTTTGTCAAATGCTTTCTCTGCATCTAATGAGAGGATCATATGGTTCTTGGTTTCTCTCTTGCTGATATGATGAATCACATTGATTGTTTTACGAGTGTTGAACCAGCCTTGTGTCCCAGGGATAAATCTTACTTGGTCATGGTGAATAATTTTCTTAATGTACTCTTGGATCCTATTGGCTAGTATGTTGTGGAGAATTTTTGCATCTGTGTTCATCAGGGATATTGGTCTATAATTCTCCTTTTTGGTGGGGTCTTTGGTTTTGGAATTAAGGTGATGCTGGCCTCATAGAACAAATTTGGAAGTACTCCATCTCTTTCTATCCTTCCAAACAGCTTTAGTAGAATAGGTATGATTTCTTCTTTAAATGTTTGATAGAATTCCCCTGGGAAGCCATCTGGCCCTGGACTCTTGTGTCTTGGGAGGCTTTTGATGACTGCTTCAATTTCCTCCCCGGATATTGGCCTGTTCAGGTTTTCTATTTCTTCCTGCACCAGTGTTGGTAGTTTGTGGCTTTCCAGGAATGCGTCCATTTCTTCTAGATTTCCTAATTTATTGGCGTATAGCTGTTCATTATATGTTTTTAAAATCGTTTGTATTTCCTTGGTGTTGTGATCTCTCGTTTCTCATTCATGATTTTATTAATTTGACTCTTCTCTCTCTTCTTTTTAATAAGGTTGGCTAATGGTTTATCTATCTTATTAATTCTTTCAAAGAACCAACTCCTGGTTCTGTTGATCTGTTCCACAGTTCTTTTGGTCTCGATTTCATTTAGTTCTGCTCGAATTTTAATTAAGTGTCTTCTTCTGCTGGGGGTGGGGTCCATTTGCTGCTTTTTCTCTAGTTCCTTTATGTGTAAGGTTAGCTTTTGTATTTGAGTTCTTTCCAGTTTTTGAATGGATGCCTGTATTGCAATGTATTTCCCCCTCAGGACTGCTTTTGCTGCATCCCAAAGATTTTGAATGGTTGTATCTTCATTCTCATTAGTTTCCATGAATCTTTTTAATTTTTCCTTAATTTCCTGGTTGACCTTTTCATCTGTTAGCAGGATGGTCCTTAACCTCCACGTGTTTGTGGTCCTTCCAAACTTCTTGTTGTGATTAAGTTCTAATTTCAAGGCATTATGGTCTGAAAATATGCAGGGGACCATCCCGATCTTTTGGTATCGGTTCAGACCTGATTTGTGACCCAGTATATGGTCTATCCTGGAGAAAGTTCCATGTGCACTTGGAAGAATGTGTATTCAGTTGAGTTTGGATGTAAAGTTCTGTAGATATCTGTGAAATCCATCTGGTCCAGTGTATCATTTAAAGCTCTCGTTTCCTTGGAGATGTTGTGCTTAGAAGACCTATTGAGGGTAGAAAGAGCTAGATTGAAGTCACCAAGTATAAGTGTATTATTATCAAAGTATTTCTTCATTTGGTTGTTAAGTGGTTTAAATATTTGGCAGCAAAATAAATAAATAAATAAATAAATAAATAAATAAATAAATAAATAAATATTTGGCAGCTCCCACATTCGGGGCATATATATTGAGGTTTGTTAAGTCCTCTTGTTGGATAGATCCTTTGAGTATGAGATAGTGTCCCTCTTCATCTCTCACTATAGTCTTCAGGGTAAATTTTAATTAATCTGATATGAGGATGGCTACCCCTGCTTTTTTTGAGGACCATTTGAATGGTAAATGGTTCTCCAACCTTTTATTTTCAGGTTGTAGGTGTCCTTCTGTCTAAAATGAGTCTCTTGACAGCAAATAGATGGGTCCTGCTTTTTTATCCAGTCTGAAACTCTGCGCCTTTTGATGGGGTCATTAAGCCCATTCACGTTTAGAGTTACTATTGACAGATATGAGTTTAGTGTCATCATGATATCTATTCAGTCCTTGTTTTTGTGGATTGTTCCACTGAACTTCTTCTTAAAGGGGAATTTTAAGAGTCCCCCTTAAAATTTCTTGCAGAGCTGGTTTGGAGGTCACATATTCTTTCAGTTCCTGCCTGTCTTGGATGCTCTTTATCTCTCCTTCCATTTTGAATGAGTGCCTTGCTGGATAGAGTATTCTTGGTTGCATGTTCTTCTCATTTAGGACCCTGAAGATATCCTGCCAGCCCTTTCTGGCCTGCCAGGTCTCTGTGGAGAGGTCTGCTGTTACTCTAATATTCCTCCCCATAAAAGTCAGGGACTTTTTTTCTCTTGCTGCTTTAAGGATGTTCTCCTTATCTTTGGAATTTGCAAGCTTCACTTTTTTTTTTAATTTTTTTTTTAATTTATTTATGATAGTCACAGAGAGACAGAGAGACAGAGACACAGGCAGAGGGAGAAGCAGGCTCCATGCACCGGGAGCCCGACGTGGGATTCGATCCCGGGTCTCCAGGATCGCGCCCTGGGCCAAAGGCAGGCGCCAAACCACTGCGCCACCCAGGGATCCCCTCAAGCTTCACTTTTAAATGTCCAGGTGTTGAGTGGTTTTTATTGATTTTAGGGGGGGATCTCTCTATTTCCTGGATCAGAATGCCTGTTTCCCTTCCCAGATTCGGAAAGTTTTCAGCTAGGATATGTTCAAATACATATTCTGGCCCTTTGTCCCTCTCGGCGCCCTCGGGAACCCCGATTAAATGTAGGTTTTTCTTCCTCAGTCTGTCATTTATTTCCCTTAATCTATCCTCATAGTCTTTTAATTGTCTGACTCTTTTTTCCTCAGTTTCCCTCTTTGCCATCAACTTGTCTTCTATGTCACTCACTCGTTCTTCCACTCGTTAAGCCTCGTCGTTAGGACTTCTAGCTTGGATTGCATCTCATTTAATTGATTTTTAATTTCTGCCTGATTGGATCTAAATTCTGCAGTCATGAAGTCTCTTGAGTCCTTTATGGTTTTTTTCTAGAGCCACTAGTAGCTGTATAATAGTGCTTCTGAATTGGCTTCCTGACATTGAATTGTAATCCAGATTTTGTAACTCTGTGGGAGAGAGGACTGTTTCGGATTCTTTTTTTTTGAGGTGAGGTTTTCCTTCTAGTCATTTTGCTCAGTGCAGATTGGCCAGAAACAAGTTGTATTGGGAAAAGGAGAAAAAGAGAGAGAGGAAAAAAAAGAGCAAAAGAAAAAAGAGAAAGAAGAAAAAAAAGGGAAAAAAGAGAAGAAAAAGCGAAAGAAAAAGAAAGGAGAAAAAAAGGAGGGGTGGGGGAAGCAATCAGAAATCAAAAAGAAAGAAAGAAAAAAAAAACACAAAACAAAACAAAACAAAAAACAAAAAGCACGTGGGAGTATCTTCCGATTCTGTGTACTTTAAGTCCCTTGACTTCCCTTGGAACTGGTCCCTGTCTCTGGTCTTCTGGGGGAGGGGCCTGCTGTGCTGATTCTCAGGTGTTAGCACTTGGGGGAGCTGCTCTACCCCTGCCTGGTGCAGGGCTCAGTGGGGGGTGTTTACCCCGTGAGGCCCCGGGAGGAAGCCACAGTGGCGGGGGCCAGCTCTACAGCCCTGGTATTCAGCCCCCGCAGTAACTCCGGGGCTCTCCGCCTGCAGGGCCTGGAGGCTCCCGAGCGGGGCCGCTGATCTGCTCAGCTCGGGGCAGGAGCGTCCTTGCTGTCCTGGGCCCTCCCAGCCTCTGCCTGTCCCGGGGGAGGCCGGATCCTGGGCTGTGTCCCGACGCCCTGTGCTCCGGGGCCTGCGCTGTTGGATTCGCGCTCCCGCCCCGCAGCCCTCTCTGCGGAGCCGCCGCCCGAGCCCCTCCGAGCTGCTCCGGGTCCCGCCGAGCGCTGCAGCCCTTAGGGAGCTCGGCGCACTCTCCCGGGGCGCAGGTGCCTGTTACTGTCCCAGGGAGCCCGAGGGCATCCCCGCCCTCCTGGGTCCTGCTCTAACTCCCTGCGGGCGCCTTTCCACGGGGAAGGTTGGTGCAGCTCCTGCTCCTCCGGGACGGGGCTCTCCGGTCCTGGGGACACTCGCCCCAGCCTCAGCCCGGCTCCTCGCGGGCCCCTCCCCCTTGGAGGCCTTTTGTTCCTTTATTTCTTTTTCCCCGTCTTCCTTCCTTGATAGAAGCGCGAACTCTTCTCACTGTAGCATTCCAGCTGGTCTCTCTTTAAATCTCAGGCCGAATTCGTAGATTTTCAGGATGATCTGAAGGTTATCTAGGTAATTTGTTGGGGACAGGTGATTTGGGGACCCTACTCTTCCCCCGTCTTGCCCCTCCTATCGACATGTTATTTTTCTTGTCATGTCTCTTCTTGCTTCCAGTCAATTGATTTTCAGAGTATAGACTTCTAGAAATGTTTTCCTATTAATTAGTTTATTTTTTGTCTAATGTCCTGCCCATTGTCATCTATTATTTTTCCTTATCATTCTGAAAGAAAGCAGGCAGTTATTAAATTAGTCACCTCATTTTATGTGCAATTCTAAATGTGGCCCCACTTGAAATGAAAAGAGCACAGATTTGCTGAAGTCTCTTTTCTTTTTATTTGACTTAGGATATGAAATAATTTCCTAAAGTTTACATATATTTTCAGTACTTAACAAAATGTATGGGGAAGCCTGTTGATTAATTAATGGACTCACTATTTTGCCAAATATTCTGGCTGCCATAGAATAATGACCCTCAAAGAAGCATCATATATATCACTGTATGTGTATGGTAATAATTGATTATCAAAAGTATAATTAATTGTACGAAACCATCTAGAAATGTGCTGGAGTACACACACAAACATCCAAAAACTCTGTCATCTTTCCTATATATCTAGTTAGCTATCTAGTGATCTATCATCTGCCTTATATACCAAAGGAAACACAAACACATACCTAGGTACTTCTTGTGCATACAGCTTATTATGGAAAAGTTTGACAATTCTCCTTTGAACTTTTAGCAACATTTTTCCAAAACATTTTGCTTTGTAATCATATATATATGTATATATATATTATATATATATGATTCATATATATCTCATATATATATAATCCATCAGAAAGGATGAATACTCACGATTTAAATAAATGTAAATGGAATTGGGGAGTATTATGCTAAGTGAAATAAATCAATCAGAGAAAGACAATTATCATATGGCTTCACTCATATGCAGAATATATGAACAAGTACAAGGGACCCTAAGGGAAGGAGGGAAAACTGAATGGGAAAAAAATCAGAGAGGAAGACAAACCATGAGAGACTCTTAACTCTGGGAAACAAACTGAAGGTTGCTCAAGAGGAAATGGTGGGGGATAGAGTAATTGGGTGATGGGCATTAAGGAGGGCAGTGATGTGATGAGCACTGGGTGTTGTATGCAACTAATGAATTATTGAACACTACATCTGAAACTAATGATGTACTATATGTTGGCAAATTGATTTTAAAAATAAAGAAGAAACAAATAAAGAAGAAAAGTTAACTTCTTAGCACTATGAATGAAGTATTCTAGATAACACATTCTAAAAATAATAAACAAAGTTTATCTTAACAATAAAGATTTACAATCTACAAAGTACATATATTAGGTGCACATATTCATTATATTTTTAAAAATTTGTGGGACACATAAATTTTCAGTGTGTTATTATCACTGAAAGTGGTGTCTTGTTATAACTGAAAGTTATAGTATACAGTGTATACTTTCCTTGTAAGTGTTAGTATACAGTGTATACTTTCCTTGTAAGATGACTAGGTGAGAAAATAATTGTTGATACTGTTCACAGATTTGGAGGGGGAATATATGGAAATTCATTATCTAGCAAAAAAGAATCACAGTGCCCCAAGAATATAACTCTTATCTGCCCTTCTATAAGAATGATTAGTTGACATTTATTAGAGTTATTAATATTTTTAAATGTTCCCCCCCATTTTATCTTATATCTCAATTTTCTTTTTTTTCTGTATTAGACAAAAAGGATAAGGAAAATGGAGGGAAGTTTTTATATCTGTCGCATTCCATTCCACATATAATAAATAGCTTTGGGAATTATCTGGTTTCTGATTGGAAATTTTTCTGGAATTTTTTATTGTTGATATCATCTTTCTATTTTTTAATTTGTTTCTATAGCCAATTATTTCTATTATATCTTTTATAGTTTTGATATGTTCATATGCAAGTGAATAGAACTGAGTTTTTCACTTATGGACTAAAGTTCTAAAAGCAGGTGCAAGCTTCAGTGTACTCTTTTTTAATTGGAAAACCTAGTCATAAGTCATGCTTCCTTTGGGATCTGTTGTCTACATATACAAAGGATTCATTATATAAACATAAATATTGACAATTAATAAGGTTAGTTGTATCAATACAAATAGAGAAAGAACATAAGTTATAATCATAACCTAAGCAAAACCATGAGTTGGAGGCTCAATCAAATGAACCACCCAGGTGCCCCTATAGTAGATATATTTCATACAATTTTATTTTCTTTTCCCTAATTTTCCCATCACACTATCATCTCTAGAAAATCATATTAAAATATATATTCCCATAACTTTCTCCACTTTATATACAAATTTTAATAATAGTATTCACTTTTATCAAATCATAAGACTCAATTGTATGGAAATGATTAATCTGATAGTAGCATAAATTGTGCTTAATATTGACTGATATTGGTGCACCAAAATCATTTAGAAAACTATGTTTCCAGTGAACAGTGCTTTTTTCTTTAAGAAATGATTTCTTGAGGTACCTGTGTGGTTCAGTCAGTTAAGTGTCTCAGGTCATGATCTCACTTTTGTGGAATCAAGCCCCACATCAGGCTCTCTGCTCAGTGGGAAGTCTGCTTCTCCCTTTGCCTGCGGCTTCCCATACTTGTGCGCGCGCTCTCTCTCTCTCCCTCTCTCTCTCAAATAACTAGTCTTTAAAAAATGATTTTTTTTGTAGAGTAATTGCTAGATATACACATTTCCTTATTTTAATGTTCGTTGTAAAAAAAAATGTTCATTGTCAACCTGGTTCTTAAAGTATCTGTTACAATTCCACGGAAATGAATGATATGGTTTCTAGTAAGTGATATAACAGAGTTTATATTACAGCTACATCTATTACATCAATCCTTGTCAAAAGTTCTTACTAAGAGAGGACAATAAAATACAATAAAACTATAAAATTACCAATGGAATGACTTGGTATTTGATGACATGTACATAAATGTATGACTTGACACATTACAATATTACAAGTAACTTTTAATTTGGAAAAAAATTTACCATTGTATAAAAAATATTAAAGTTTAAAATAAATACCAGTTGATATTTCAACATCAATATCTAAGGAATCAATTCCTGCAAGTATAACATTTTTAATAAAGTGAATTATTTACATAGCAATTTTCTCAAAGCTGTTATGACTTCCTTGTTCCTTAGACTGTATATGAGAGGATTAAACAGAGGAGTCACAACTGTGTAGAAAAGAGAAAGCACTTTGTCAATTCTTGCTGAGTGACTGGCTTTGGGTCTTAAATAGGTAATAATGGCTGATCCAAAGAACAACACCACAACCGTAAGATGAGATGAACAGGTGGAAAAGGCCTTGGCTCGACTTGTGGCTGAATGCAATTTAAGGATTGTGGAGATGATTTTGCTATAGGAAATAAGTATCAACAGAAATGGAACTGTGACAATCAAGACGACAACTATGTAGACCATCATTTCATTCACAAATGTGTTCCCACAAGCAAGCTTGAGTACTGGGGGGATGTCACAGAAGAAGTGGTCAATTAAATTAGAGCCACAAAAGGGCAGAGTGAAAATCTGGACTGTCTGCCCTATCTGGACTGGAATTCCACTGATCCAGGAGCCAGCCGCCAGCTGAATACAAGTTTTGTGGTTCATCATTAAAGGGTAGTGTAGAGGGTTGCAAATGGCCATGTAGCGGTCATAGGCCATCACTGCTAGAAGGAAACATTCGGTGGTTCCCAGCACAAGAATGCAGCACATTTGGCTAGCACAGGCAACTAAAGAAATTGTTCTTCTCTGGGTCCAAAGGTTCATGAGCATTCTGGGGAGAGTAACTGATACATAGCAGATTTCCAAAAAGGAAAAATTGCCTAGGAAAAAGTACATAGGGGTCTGGAGAGAAGGGTCCAGTTTTGTTATTAGAAATATGATGCCATTACTCATCACAATAATGATGTAGATGACTAAGAACAGTCCAAATAGAAGCCACTGGAGATGGGGAACATCAGCAAAGTCCAAGAGAACAAATTCTATCAGTTCAGTTAGATTATCTTCTGGTGGTTTTTCTTGGTGTTTCATCTGTGGAAAGGGTAAATTTAGCATGTACTGTTATTTTACCTTAATGGACCAGTTCCCATTCTCTAAGTTTTATTAGGTATCTACATTCGATTTTTATAGTCACTGTAATTGTTTCTAATTTAATAATGTTAAATATACTATTTGTATATTTCTCACTTTCTCAGTTTAGATCCTGTGGATTATCACTGAACGCACTCCCTTGAAATTTCCTTTAAGAGCATTCCATACACTTTCTGAAAAACCAAACTATGCCTTGCTCAACATAGACACTGGGAAAATTGGCAATCACTGAAAACAGACCTCCAGCTATGCCATATGATCTAATTATTAATTATATTTCTTAATAATCCTGTTGTACTTCCCTATGATTTTTCTCTACCATACTTTAGTAGAACTGTATCAGACTTTGCCTTCCCCATACATTTGCAACTTTCTACGTGAACTCTTCATTACTCTATCACTTCTTCACTTGATGATCTTGATCTTACATTTTCTTATTATACAGTTCATATTATTAAGCAGTCTACAAAAAAAGAGAATATTTTATCACACATAGGGGAATAAAACAAATACCTTTTGGTAGGATACTAAATGGGGCATATTATTCAGGAAAAGTTGCCTGGGAACATAGATACAGATGGACATAAGAGAGTGATCCTAGGAAAACAAGAATAGCCTGGAGTGTGTTCATTATCTGGGGTATGTGTGTGGGAGCAGTGGGAGAAAAGATGTGTGTCTGTGTGCGGTATGCATCTCCACTATCTCTGCTCTTCCTCAAAAACTCTCCAGATAAAATTTATAAACTCATTTCTCTTAGAGATAAGAATATTGAGACTCACTAATGATAGATAATTTGATGATGTGCACATAGGTGTTCTGAACACAAATCAGTGCCTATTTTTTAAAGATTTTATTTGTTTATATGAGATAAAGAGAGATTGGGAGAGCACATGTGAGTGGGGGGAGACACAAAGAAAGAAGGAAGAGGGAGAGAATCCCAAGCAGATGCCCCATTGAGTATGGAGCCTGATGCAGGCTTACTCCCAGGACCCCAGGATCATGATCTGAGCAGAAACTAAAAGACAGATGCTTGATCAACTGAGCCATCTAGGTGCCCCAGTGCCTACTTTTCAAAATTGGACTTGAGTTTGAATCCTAACTCAATAATTTATTATCTGTGTGTTATTTAAAAAAAAAAGACTTTATTTTTCATGAGAGACACAGAAAGAGAGGCCAAGACATAAGCAGAGGGAGAATAAGGCTTCCCACGGGAAGCCTGATGTGGAACTTGATCCCAGGATCACGGGATCGTGCCCTGAGCCAAAGCAGATGCTCAACCACTGAACCACCCGGGTGTCCCTGTGTGATATTAAGCAAAATTGTTTAGATTTTTTAAAGTTTGCTTTCTTATTTGTGATACTTCAATGAAATAATACTGGTAAAATTACCTATCAATTTTATTCTGACTTTTTATTAGTTATGGTTTTATAACTATAATTTTGAATATACTATGAATATGATATTATGTTATTAGGACTTTAGTCTCCAGGATTGCACCACATTGTTTAATGAAATTATATTTAATAAAATTATTGAGTTACTTGTTGGTGATCATGTTTATTTTTTTATTCTTTCCTTTCATCAGGGCCAGGACTAGGGTAAGGTGAGTGAGACTCCTCAGATACAAAATTTAACAGGCACTCACTCATTCTCAGAGCTGATTCTGTGTTGCATAAACATGAAAGTGAATGAATTCTTAGACATTTCACCCTTGGAATTTCTGGGCTCAAGATTTGTCCTCAGGCCTTCCATTTCTCCATTCTGGTGTGTTTGGACTTTGGCCACCAAACTGCATACTACAGTGCCATGGATAAAGGAATACAGTCCTGCCAAGATGGGCTGGATTTAAATTACGGCTCTGCCATCTGGTATCTCTGTGACCTCAGGAGAAATGCTTCATCCTTGTGCCATAGTTGATTCAACTACAAAACTGGCTAACTATTGTACCAATCCTTAGTATTTTTATATTAATTAATTCATTTCATATGTGTAAAACTACTCAAAGCACTTATAAAATTCTCTCTAAAGATAGCTACTATCACTTATTAAAAAGTAAAATTTATTCTTCTGAATTGTATTCTCTGTTCTAAGCAGCATGAAAAAGGTACTCTAATTCACTTTTTCTTTGTTTCACATGATTAATGTGGATATTGAATAAGATCTCAAAGCAATCAACAAAATGTTATAAAAATGTCAAGCTCTTAAGATGTGAATTCTCCATGAATTCTCTGCTAATAATTTTGTTTATATTATTATCTCCACTCTATGAACCTAATGTCAAGAGTACTTATCACCATTCAGCCAAGAGTTGCAATCTGGCTAATTCCTTTTATATGCCTTTTCTTCCACTAATACTATATAGGCCTTGGGAAGTAAGGACTGTGACTGTTTTCCTAGCTGGGATTAATATGGATCTATAGATCTTGTACACCTAAGAGTGTGCTGAGTATTTAATTCTGAAATTAGGTAGAGCAGCATACATGTTTAAAAAAAATCATTATTCTCAAAGGAGAGAAATGGATAAATAAACAAGACAACAAAATTCCAATCTTTATGTATCTCTTTTATGAATGGCATTTATTTAACATAATTAATCCCGTGCTTATTACTGGAAGAAAATTACTTCCTGTGTTAAATAAAACGTAATTTCTAACTGTGCAAACCCAACATCTTGATGATGAAATAATTGATTTATAACATGAATTACTGAGATTTATGTATGTATTTCTCAAGAGCAGAGCAAAGCAGGGCATGCCAGGTGGCTCAGTGGTTTAGCGCCGCCTTCAGCCCAGGGCATGGTTTGGAGGCCAGGGATCAAGTCCCATGTCGGGCTCCCTGCATGGAGCCTGCTTCTCCCTCTGCCTGTGTCTCTGCTTCTCTCTCTCTGTGTCTCTCATGAATAAATAAATAAAACTCTTTTTAAAAAAAAAAAAGCGGAAGAAAGCAGAAAGAACAGAGATTTGCTTCATGTGCTCCCACAAAATTATGCTACTTTACTTCTTGTGAATATTTAAGTTCTTATTGATAAGGGGAAATAAAATTTAACGTTGTAATAGTTTTATTTAAAACCAAGCTTTGACTCTGTGAAAAACTCCAACTGATTAAGGGAAGATATAACAGCACTCTACTTCAGTTAAATGCTGGAAGCCACCTGAGCTTCAGCTATATTTATATATTTGATAGAAATTATCAACTTAAACCTTAAATTAATTTAAAAACAATATTTAATTTAAAACTATTTTCACTATTTTATGTCCTTAATTTTATTATTATTATTTTCTTTAAAGTAAACATTCTTTGGGTTCCCGAATGGTTGTAACATTATTTCATGGATTGCTTTTCTTTAAATCTCTCACTGAATTATCAAGTTGCATGCATAAATATAATACAAATTTGTTACAGTATATTGGCTCAAAATGAAGTTTCCTATAATATTGTCTTTACCTAGAAAAAATACTTCAGATCTTACAGTTTTCAGTATTTCAAAGTGACTTAATACTATTATTTATTACTATTATTTCATTGTAAATTTTATTTAATAAAATCAGAATTATATAGGAGTTACTGTTATAAAATGATATGTTTGTTTCTTTGCTAAAGACTAATTTTAAATTAAAATATGATCTAAGTTTAATATAATTATAAATTAGTTCATATTTACCTTTCTTCTTTGGGATGTTGCTGATTTCTTTCACTACAGAGGGTTTAATGGTTCAGTTACTATAATTGAAAATCACCTGTTTCATCAAAGATATGCAAGTTACCTTTATAATATCTTGTTCTTTCTAAACATGAACTGCTTTTAAAGTGAAAGTTAGGTGGCTCTACCCCAGGGATCTCTTCCACCTCACAAATTTACATTTCTAATTAGAAGCATCACTATAGTACTCTCTGATGTGCTGTATTTTATTTTTTCTATATAGCTCTTGGTCTTCCCAGAATATTTTCACTTCAACCCCTCCATGTAACAGTGCCCAGGACATCTTATTTCTTAGACATGAACAGGGTGTTGAACATTACTGAGAACATCCAAAATCGACACACAACCAATTCTCACTTTATCTATCATAAATGCTCCCTAAGGAACCTTTGTTCCTATCAGACTGAGATCTTGAACTCATTTTTCTTATGTTCTCCTCTATGATAGGTTCCTTGATCACTAGTTAGAGGCTGGCCTGTGCAACCATTGTATTAAATATTCTGATGACAAATGTTATTTTTATGTACAAAACTATTATACTATTGGTTTCTTCATGGCCACCTGCACATTCTGAGATTTAGCTATATTGAGTGTATTACACAAGTTTCAAAAAATTGACATTTTAACTCAAGGTTCATCTGAATAGGGAGGTTTTTTGGTTTGTTTGTTTGTTTCTTTTGCAGGCATACCACAGTCTTTTTCCAATTTCATTTTACATCATTAAGGTGTGAATATTTTCAAGTTTTACTTAAGATAAAACCAGAATCTGAAATAAGGCCAGCTGAAATCATGAGAAAGACTCTGAGCAAATGGTTTGTGAATTCTAAGTTTTAATTCTGGGAAAGGCAATTTTTTCCAACAGATTGTTTAAGAATTATGACTTGGGATCAATTTTTCATGTCAAAAATAGGATGTTCCTTCCAGTTATTTAGTAAATAATGATGTCTATGAGTTTGGGATTAGGTAGGGAAATTATTTCAGAGAGAAGGAACTCCTATAGCAATGTGATAACAGGGAGTGATTGAGAAGGCCAATTATGTCTACTAGGAACACACATCTTAGATCATGGAAGACTGTGAGGAGGGGGACAAGGGCTGCACAGGAGGCCAGATGTCACAGAGCTCAGCAAGGAAGTGAAAGGTCAGCCAGGCTGGGGCTACTGAGGATGCACATCTATGAAGCAACACTGCTGAGGACTTAAAGTCTATTGGCAAGGTGTAGTGCTCAGCATGGGTACAGAGGTCTTCTGATGCCATAAAATAGAATATTGAGGAAAAAATATTCAAATATAAATGAGAATTTGTCATTCAATAAATATAGCCTACCAAATTGGCAAAAAATGGACATTTTTAAAAATTTTTTATTTATTTATGATAGTCACAGAGAGAGAAAGAGAGAGAGGCAGAGACACAGGCAGAGGGAGAAGCAGGCTCCATGCAGGGAGCCTGACATGGGACTTGATCCCGGGTCTCCAGAATGACGCCCTGGGCTGAAGGCAGCGCTAAACTGCTGAGCCACCCGGGCTGCCCTAGTGTTTCCTTTTTGTATCAATCAATAAAACATGCACACACATGAAGTTACACAATCCCATGATATAGCAACAAGTGCACACTTGCAAAATATTGGAAGTCCCATAAGTGTGAAAAGTCACTAACTTAAGGAGCCTTAAGTTTGATACTGTCTTCAATTTTTTTTCTCCCATAGCGGTATTGTGCTTCTAAAATATGAATTTTATAATTTACTCAAGTTTTTCCAGTTGCTTGCAACAAGAACAGCTTGCTGCCACCCAGCACATCTGAAACAGAAATGGAAATTACTTATTTGATTTCAATGTTGGAAATAATATGTGGCTTATTTTTAAGAAAGTCCATTTATAGAAGTCTTAATTCATTTCTTCTAAATGATTCAGTACTATCAACAATCCCAAACCACTTTTGTTGTCAGTTTTTTTTTTTTTTTCAATGAAAAGCAAGTCATTTTTCTGAATTAATTTCAGGAAAAAATATAAGCATGACATAAAAATAATAAAAAAGTATTAGGGTTTTCTTTTCAGTGCAAACATGATGTTTATTAAAGAAAACTTAGCAAATAAATATATGTATAAAATTAGTGGGCTTCCTAAATACTTCTTTTAACCTTAACTAAAAGTTTATGTATATATAATACAGTTATGGGTGGTCTTACTCAACAATATGCTTCATCCATGTTATATATACTTGTGTTTTATTCTTTTTTTAAAAAAAGATTTTATTTATTTATTTATTCATAGAGACAGAGAGAGAGAGAGGCAGAGACACAGGCAGAGGGAGAAGCAGGCTCCACACAGGGAGCCTGACATGGGACTTGATCCTGGGTCTCCAGGATCACACCCTGGGCTGCCGGCAGCGCCAAACCGCTGCGCCCCCGGGGCTGCCCTGTTTTATTCATTTTTATTACCTTCTGGTTTGCCTCTGTGTTAAGAATCACAATTATTTCTCATTCTAATTTGATAAGGATTTACTCTTACGATTGATGCAAAGACGAGCGTTCTTGGAGATGTCCCCTCGCCCACGAATGCTTGCATTTCTGCTGGTACATACCTAGGAGTAATTTCCCTAGATAAAAGCAGGCTGTCTGCTAAAATTATGTACCAATTCGTATACTGGCATGGGGAGAGAGTTTCCATTACTCCACATTTTTGACACATGTGATATAGTTAGTCCTTCTTGTTTTAAATTTTTGTCCTTCTGATGGGTATGCCATTCCGATATTGTGATCTTATTAGGAAGATCTCATATTGATCTCTGGCCTTGACTGCTGACACAGGGCTCCTGGAACTCTTGTAATTTCCTAAGCTATAAGCATACTTGGAGTATCTTTTCTTCTAATATTTGGTCTTTGACCCTGGTTCCTGACACAGTGCTCCTGAAACTTGTAATTTCTTAGGTAGAAGGAGTGTCTTTTCTCCTAATGAGGCAACCTTGGGTGGGCTCCTGGATGGCTTTCAGATGAGGATTGACTGATCACCAGAAAGGACCAAGCCATGACAAGTCACTTAGAATTTTCAGCTTCTCTTACCTACATTCTGTGGAGAAGAGAGAGGGGTTGAAAATGGAGTTAATGACCTGCCATTCCTATGTGGTGAAGCCTCCATAAACATCTTTGAAGCTAGGGCTCGGAGAGCTTTCCAGGATGGTGAACACACCCACGTGTCAAAAGATTGTCCTTTCTGCCCCTGGGCAACACCGAGTAAGCATCGTTAAAGTCTCCCCTCCCATTGCCATCATGTCTAAGTCAGAGTCACCCAAAGAGCCCGAGCAGCTGCAAAAGCTCTTTATCGGAGGGTTGAGCTTCAAAACAACCGATGAGAGTCTGAGGAGCAATTTTGAGCAATGAGGGACGCTTAGGGACTGTGTGGTAATGAGAGACCCCAACACCAAGCGCTCCAGAGGCTTTGGGTTTGTCCCATACACACCGTGGAGGAGGTAGTCACAGGCATGAACGCAAGGCCACACAAGGTGGATGGAAGAGTCATGGAACCAAGGAGGGCTGTCTCCCAAGAAGATTCTCAAAGACCCGGTGCCCACTTAACTGTGAAAAATATTTTTGCTGGTGGCATTAAAAAAGACACTGAAGAATATCATCTAAGGGATTATTTTGAACAGTATGGGAAAATTGAAGTGATTGAGATCATGATTGACCGAGGCAGTGGCAAAAAAGAGAGGTTTTGCTTTTGTGACCTTTGATGACAACGACTCTGTAGACAAGATTGGATTGTCATTCAAAAATACCATACTGTGAATGGCCACGACTGTGAAGTGAGGAAAGCTCTATCGAAGCAAGAGATGGCTAGTGCTTCGTCCAGTCAAAGAGGCCGAAGTGGTTCTGGAAACTTTGGTAGTGGTCGTGGAGGTGGTTTTGGTGGGAATGGCAACTTTGGTCATGGAGGGAACTTCAGTGGTTGAGGTGGCTTCAGTGTCAGTCGAGGTGGTGGTGGGTATGGCTATGATGGATTTGGTAATGATGGAAGCAACTTTGGAGGTGGCGGAATCTACAACGATTTTGGCAATTACAACAATCAATCCTCAAATTTTGGACCCATGAAAGGAGGAAATTTTGGAGGCAGAAGCTTGGCCCCTATGGTGGTGGAGGCCAATACTTTGCCAAACCACTAAACCAAGATGGCTGTGGTGGTTCCAGCAGCAGCAGCAGCTATAGCAGTGGCAGAAGGTTTTAATTACTGCCAGGAAACAAAGCTTAGCAGGAGAGGAGAGCCAGAGAAGTGACAGGGAAGCTACAGGTTACAACAGGTTTGTGAACTCAGCCAAGCACAGTCGTGGCAGGACTTAGCTGCTACAAAGAAGACATGTTTTAGACAATACTCATGTGTATGGGCAAAAAACTCGAGGACTGCATTTGTGACTAATTGTATGACAAGTTGTTTTAGTTTCTGTTCTGTGGAAAGTGTAAAGCATTCCAACAAAGGGTTTTTTTAATAATAAATTTATTTTTTATTGGTGTTCAATATGCCAACATACAGAATAACACCCAGTGCTCATCCCGTCAAGTGCCCCCCTCAGTGCCTGTCACCCATTCACCCCCACCCCCCACCCTCCTCCCCTTCCACCACCCCTAGTTCGCTTCCCAGAGTTAGGAGTCTTCGTGTTCTGTCTCCCTTTCTGATATTTCCCACCCATTTCTTCTCCCTTCCCTTCTATTCCCTTTCACTATTATTTATATTCCCCAAATGAATGGGTTTAATGTAGATTTTTTTTTGCACCCATGCTGTTGATTGCTAAATGTATACTCTGATCATGACGCTGAATAAATGTGTCTTAAAAAAAAAAAAGATTGACACATCTCACTGCATAGGGACAGAAGTTCGTGCACTCAGGAACCTCCAAGACCTCACAATATGTATTTATCAAAAAAAAAAAAAAACCAATATGTATTTATCTTTCATCTGGCTATTCCTCTGTAATCTTTATCATATGCCTTAATAAACTCATAAACAGAAGTAAGTATTTCCTGGAGTTCTATGCATCACTCTAGCAATTTAATTGAACCCTAGGAAGGAGTCATGGGAACCTCAGATCTATAGCTAGTTGTGGAGGGAAAAACCCCATCTATTTGGTGACCAGAAGTGTCAGAAGGGAAGTGCTCTGTGAGTAGTAAAGGAGATTCACAGGGAAGGAACACACAGTAGAGAGGGATGAGTTTTTCCCTATCACAGGAGAGAAAGACTGAGTTTTTCCAAAAGAGTCATAGTTTCTCATTTGGTTTCCATTTGCATTATGATTTTCTTTCTTTCTTTCTTTCTTTCTTTCTTTCTTTCTTTCTTTCTTTCTTTCTTTCTTCTTTCTTTCTTTCTTCTTCTTTCTTCTTTCTTTCTCTTTCTTTCTTCTTTCTTTCTTTCTTTCTTTCTTTCTTTCTTTCTTTCTTTCTTTCTTTTTCTCTCTTTCTTTCTCCTTCCTTCCTTCCTTCCTTCCTTCCTCCCTTCCTTCCTTCCTTCCTTCCTTCCTTCCTTCCTTCCTTCCTTCCTTCCTTTTCTTTCTGCTGGCTATTTGGATTATTCTCTTTTGTGAAATACTTCCTTAAGTTTCTTGTCAATTTTTTTTCCAAATTTTCCTTGTTTTTAATCTGGAAAACTTCTTTATATATAATGGATTTGAACCCCTCGTGTTGAAAACTTCCTCTCTGAATGGCTCCCTTGAATGAAGAAGTACCGATGTAACACAGTTCAACTTATCAATGTTTTCTACTATGGCAGCTAATTTGATTAAAATGTTTTTCTTGCCCAAGGTTATACAGATAATATACATTACCTTTAAAAAGCTTCATTGTGTTGCATTTTGTATTCAGTTTTACAAAGTATCTAGAATTTTTTTTATATAAATGACATGAAATAAGGATCATGTTTTTTTTCCCTCTTTCTCTTTCTTTCTTTCTTTCTTTCTTCTTTCTTCTTTCTCTTTCTTTCTTTTTCTTTCTTTCTTTCTTTCTTTTTTTCTTTCTTCTTTCTTTTCTTTCTTTCCACACTTGCACTTGCATCCATTTAAATCAATACGATTTATTAAAAGGCCATCTTTTCTGCAGTATTCTGTAGTACAAACTTTGACATATTCAGGTGTATCTATATTCTATAGTCATTCAACAAATATTCTATAAAAGCTTTCCACATATGGGATGCCTGGGTGGCTCAGTCAGTTAAGCTTCTGTCTTTAGCTCAGGTCATGATCTCAGGGTCCAGCGTCTAGAGTCCTAGCAGGGAACCTGCTTCTCCTTCTCCCTCTGCCCCTCCCCACCACTTGTGCTTCCTTTCTTTCTTTCTCTCTCAAATAAATAAGAAAAAATATTTTTTTAAAAAAACCTTTCTATATATAATATTTTTGACTTCTTAATGTAAATGATAAAGAGGGAAAGGAACTAGAACATATATTATGAATTTTAGGGAAAATTTGGAACATGAATTGCTAGATAAAAGATACTACATATTTTAGTAAACAGTCCCACATCAGCAGTGAATTAGTGTTGACAGAAACTAGTCCACTAAATATGAAATTTGCTGAGGGACACCTGGGTGCCTAAGTGATTGAGCATCTGCCTTTGGCTCAGGTCATGATCCCGGGGTTCTGGGATCGAGTGCCACATCGGGATCCCCACAGGGAACCTGCTTCTCCCTCTGCCTATGTATTTACCTCTCTCTCTCTCTCTCTGTCTTCCACGAATAAATAAATAAAATCTTAAAAAAAAAGAAATTTGCTAAAATATTTGTTTCTCACTTTAAATACAACCACTTGGGATGTAGCCCTGCTACCAGGAGGTCCAGGATAAAATGGGAAGTTCAGGAATGAGTAAAGATAATCAACTCATATTCAAGCAGGAAAGTAAACTACAACATAACTCCTGATTAGACAACAGCAAAATGAGAGGAAAAACAGATAAGTTCAAATCATTGGCTAATGCAAGAAACATTAAGTAGCCCCTTTCTCAAGGCCATCTTGAATCTTTACTCTTTAGAGTATATATCTTGCATGGGTTTAAACATCAGAATGACAATGGTATACAGAAAGAGAAATAAATTAGTCTATTCTGAAAAATATATTTGGATTTGGGTCATAAATACGTAACAATTTGGGATCCAGAGAATCAAGCTACAACTATGATGTGAGATGAGTAAGTGGATAAAGCTTTGGCTGGTCTTGTTGCCAACGGCAACTTCAAGATAGAGGGGATAATTTTACTATAGGATCCAAGTATCAGTGAAAAAAGAATAATAATAAAAAGCACAGTAACTATAAAAGCTAACATCTCTTCCAGGAAAGTGTCCCCATGGGTCGGCTTGAGTAGTACAGGGATGTCTCAGAACAAGTAGCTGATTTGGTTAGACTCACAAAATGGCAGAGAGAAAATCTGTCATGTCTACCCTATTTTGACTGGAACTCTACTGATCCAAAAGCCAGTCAATGTCAGCTGGACATGGAGCTTGTGGTTCATAACTGGAGGACAGGATGGAACATGACAAATGGCCATGTAGTGGTCATAGGCCAACGCTGTCAGGAGAAAGCATTCCATGTTTCCAAGCATAAAGAGAAAACATATTTTTGTAACACAAGCAGAAAAAGAAATGTTTCTTTTCTGAGTCCAAAGGTTTAGGAGCATTCTTGAAAGAATGACAAATACATAAAATATTTTCAGGAAAGAAAAATTACTAAGGAAAAAATTAACAGGCTGGCCAATTCTAGTTATTAGAATAATGATGCTATTTGCCATAAAGAGTATCATGTAGACGAGAAAAATAACACACACACACACACACACACACACACACACACACACACACTATTCAGAGACTGGAAAACAAGAAAATCCCAAAACAACAAATTCCATCACTGAAGTGAGATTTGCTTCTGGTCATGTGTGTATATGTTCCAACTGTGAAAATAGTGAAATTAGTCATTTATTCTGTGAGTCCAAATTATTTTCTATGGACTAGAGGAGTTTGAGGAATTAATATATAAAATTTATCTCCGTTCAAATTCTAGCGTTTGATATCCTAGCATCAAAGAGCAAAACTGAATCCAAAGGTGAATGTGTGCTATATCCTAAACATATCAACATCGTTAACATATATTAGTAGTTTTGAATTTTACAGTGGTTTCTCTTTTTTTTTAAAGAATTTATTTATTTATGCATGAGAGAAACAGAGAGAGAGGCAGAGACATAGACAGAGGGAGAATCAGGCTTGTTGTGGGGAGTCAGATGCAGGACACAGTCCCAGGATCCCAGGAGCACCACCTGAGCCAAAGGCAGATGCTCAACCACTGAGCCACCCAGGTGCCCCTATAATGTTCTAAAATAAGTGAAGAATATTAATACAAAAACATATTGACATAAAATAATTCATACTTTGTCTTTTAGGTTTAGTTATAGCTGCTATTTGCTTCTTCAGTAGAACAGTTTAATTACATACACTTTATATATTATATATTGTATATGTATATAACTATATATAATATAAATGTATACACAGGCTTATAATCATATATATGAAAGAAACTTTTGTTTTAATAGGAAATTGACATTTTTTCTGATAACTGAAACTCATATTTATTTCAAAATATACATGCTTTCAAAATACCAAGTTTCCTTTAAATAAGAGCATCCCTTTTATTCTACATTTCTTTTTTCATATATGACCTTAACTTTATGTTTCTGTTTGTCACTCATTATAATTTGTTTTTCCAGATATCCTGGACAAAGACATCCTTGTGGACAGTCACCCAATGGAATTCAAGTCTCCTGGCCATCCACCTTACCCGCATACTAGATCTTGGCAGGGAGAAAGAAAATTCTTGAGAAAGCAGCACCACTTAATTGTCCACTAATATTCACTGGAGAATATCTAAAGTCAAAATCGTGCATGTCAATCCTTTTCTTAATCCACTTTCCCTAATGTTTTTCATTTGATCTTCCATCTGGGCCTTTGAATACAGAAACAGTAGAATTCTATTATCATTACATATGCATGTTTTATTTGTGATCTATTTCTTTTCCTTTTTTTTCTTTTAAATGACACAATCCTGACTGGAATATTAACTAATTACTCTTTTAAGATTTAATTAAGTAATTTATTTATGTATTTATTATATAGTGAAATCTCAGAGAGAAAGCAAAAGAGTGGTGGGAGGAGTAGAGGGAGAAGGACAAGTAGATTCCTCTCTGAGCATGGAGCCCATTGTAGGGCTCCATCCCACGACCCTGAGGTCATAACCTGAGCTGAAATCAAGATTCAGATGCTTAACTGCCTGTGCCACCCAGGCACATCTAATTAATTATTTTTTAATTTTTATCAGATAATATGGATTCTAGTTCAATTTATACCTTCAGTCTGTGTTCAAAATAAATATGTTAAATAGAAAATACGTCAGAGGGAAAAAAAAACCTACAGGGCCTGCTATTGTTTCCAGCTACTTCCTTAATCTGTGTGAAAATTTTTTGTTGGCTATAACTCAGATGTATTAGCTTATTCCCATATCACATTTTAATTTGCAATTAAATATTTGACTTTTTTTTCCCTTTTCTCTCCCTTCTTCTAGTTCCAAGACAAAACTCCCCAGGCTTGCCTCAGTTTGTAAGTTTTTAAATGAAACTATGATACATACATATTCAACTGATTTTCAATATTTTTTAAGAAAATCTTTTGTCTTTTTCTTTGAGCTATTATTGCAATAAATTATATCATGACCTTAAAATTACTTTAAAGGCATTGGGCAGTTGTAATTAAGGTCAAATACTAGTTGAATTTAAATTAGGGAGGTTATCCAACTGGGCCTGACCTAATGACGAAAGTTCTTAAAGTATAAGTACAGCAGCCAGATCCAGGAAAAATATCAGAGATTCAAGGTGAGGGGAGTGGAAGAAGGAAGAGGGCATGGAATATCTTTGGCTTCCAGGAGCCCAATGTCACCCAAGTAGTACCCAAATTTCAGCCTCTGAGATCCTCAGCAGAGAAACAAGCCACATCATACTGGACTTCTACCTATACAAACTGAAATAATAAATTTGTGTTAAGTTGCTAAGTTAGTGGCCATTTGTTATACAGCATTTGAAAACAAATGCAATAGCTTAACAGGTATTGAATTTAATTGTTAGCATTGAGTAGACTTTTTGGAAAAGTCTAATCTCTACTTTGGGAATGTCTGAATGCTTCATTTTTTTCTTGGTGAAGATAAGACCGGTGGACTTTTTGATATGGTAGGTAAGATCTAATACTACCCTGGAGACTCCAATCAGTTTCATTATTGATAGTTTATAACTACCTAACAGGTCTGGCAATCCTTGCTTGATTACATGACCCAGACTCAACTCCCCCTGCTCTGTGAACTCTCTAAACGTGTAGATTCCTTGCAGGATTCATTTGATTTCAAGCAAGTGAGCACTCCTCAATATAGGAAAGAAAAAGGACCTGGGAGGCTCTTGGTCTTATCTCAAAATTCTAATGCTCCCCTGTGTTAGAGAGAAGGGCTCCAGCGCAGCAGTGCATGGTGGCCTCTGGAGGCTCTGGAAGCATGCCTCTGTGGCTTGCCCAGGGCTGGGGTGTTGGAAATGATAGAACCTGGTACACATTATTTGCCTTTAAATAAAATCCTTGTGAGTACATTCTGTGGCGTATAATGAAACCTTCCATAACCAAACTGGAGAAAGCAATGCAACTGTGTTTATTTTCTTTTAGGGTTAATAATAACTATATTCATGGATAGAAAATATTTGATTCATGATTTGGCATATTCAGAAGGATGTCAATAGGAAGTCTCAGAAAATTTATTTATTTATTTTATTGTCATTGAGTTTAAATAGACTTACCTTAATTTGTTGTTTCATAAGCTTTATTTCAAAAGATATTTAATTTTTAACTTTTTTAGAGTTTTTAAAAATATTTAAATATTTATTTATTTATTTATTTATTTATTTATTTATTTATTTATTTTTGCAAATTACTATTGTCAGCAAGTACCCCAAAGCATTTCTATACATCTTTTCTGGTACTGAAAGAGAGACATGCCCAAATTTATAAATTTACCGTCTATATGATCTCAGATAATCATGCACATTCATTTTTTAAATTTGATTTATAAATCTACAAAAAAAACCTATTGATCAATATTTGTGTAATTTTTATATTCTACATTATCTGTCTGATTTGTCAAAACCTGAGAATCCCTTCGTTAATTCTACACTCATTGACATTTTTCTCTTTTCTTCTCTTGTTTGATTTCAAGATTGTTTTATTTATCATCATTTAATGATTATTAAGAGACATTTATTTTTGACTATGTCCAATTCATAATCTTAAATTTGTCTCTTTGTATCTATTGTAAAAGGCCTTTTGGTTGTTTTTATTTTTATTTTATTTTACTTATTTTAAAAAGAAATGACTGCTAATGTTATGTATCTTGAATCCTCTTAGTAAAAAGAATCTATTGATTCTTTCAAAAGTCAAAGATGATTTGATTGATATTGAAATTTCTCTGCTAGTTGCTAAATAGTCCATAAGACATTTCGTAGCAATGAAAAAAGGGAAATGCAAGAATTTTATTTGCTATATAGTTTTATATATTCTGAGCAAAAGTTATTTCATAATTTACATATTTTATTATCTTGTAATAAATCAGAAATACAAATAAAAATATAATAAAAACAGACATCATTGAAATCCTGCCACTGTCAGGAAGCCACTATTCTCTTCAAATCCACATCCTCTCAGATACGAAGTGGGCTAACATGCACAATACCCACTACCAACTTGCACATGTGAAATGTTGTATGAGATTATGGAGTGCTAACCTCTATTTCACGAAAATAGTTATGTTTTTTTTTAAAATATTTTATTTATTTATTCATGATAGACAGAGAGAGAGAGAGGCAGAGACACAGGCAGAGGGAGAAGCAGGCTCCATGCCGGGAGCCCGATGCGGGACTCGATCCCGGGACTCTAGGATCGCGCCCTGGGCCAAAGGCCGCGCTAAACCGCTGAGCCACCCAGGGATCCCCAATAGTTATGTTTTATACATACATTTACTTTCTCACATGTCAGGAAATCTTGTAATTTCCTCAGTGAAGCAGCTATAAATCATTGTCTTGAAAGGCTGTGTTGTATTCTATGGTATAGATGTATTCTATTGTCTTAATATGTTCCAACTGAGAGCACTTTCCCTTTGCTTCTTATTTTCTTTTGCACTATAAAAAAACCTTTAATAGACACTCTTGAACAAACACATTTAACACAAATTCTTAAATGCAGGTAACAATTGTTCTTGGATAAATATTATTTCTACAAGATGAGTTTTCATTGATAGAATTCTTAAAAGGGTATTTTACTTTTTCATTCAAAAGAAAAAAAAAGCCAGATTACTTCCCAAAAAGATACAGAATTTATTCCAGAGGATTTCAATACAAGTGCTTCAATGCAAAGACTATTTACATGGTGCAATACTTTCCTAGAGCTACTGTAACAAAATGTTACAAATTGAGCGGCTTAAAACAATAATAATTGAATCTCTCACAGTTCTAGAATCTAAAGTCCCAAATCACAGTATTGTCAGGCTCTCCTCATTTCCTCTAAAAGATCTAAGGGGGAATCATTCTTCGTTTCTTCTAATGGTTGGGGGCTCTTGATTTTTTTTTATTCTTGTTTGTATCACTCCCATATCTACTTCCACCTTCATATGACTTTCTTCTCTGTGTATCTATCTATTTTTTAAAAAGATTTTATTTATTTGTTCATGAGAGACACAGAGAGAGAGGTAGAGACATAGGCAGAGAGAGAAGTAGGCTCCATGCAGGGAGACCGATCAGGACTTGATCCCAGGGCTCCAGGATCACACCCTGGGCTGAAGGCAGGTGTTAAATCACTGAGCCACCCAGAAGTCCCTCTATGTATTTTTTAAACTTCCTCTATTTCTCTGTTTCATAAGGACACTGGTCATAGGATGCAGGGCCCATGTTAAATGAACACAATCTCAATTCCTTGGACATTATTACATCCCCAAAGAAATGTTTCTTTTTCTTTTTTTCCAAGTGAGGCATATTTGCAGATTCTAAAAGGACATCTATTTTAGAGAGACCAACATTTCAATGTGCTACACATTCATTTAGATAGTTTATGGTGTTAGGGATCCCTGGGTGGCTCAGCGGTTGAGTGCCTGCCCCAGGGCGTGATCCTGGAGTTCCAGGATTGAGTCCCACATTAGGCTCCCTGAATGGAGGCTGCTTCTCTCTCTCTGACTATGTCTCTCCTTCTCCCTCTCTCTGTCTCTCATGAATAAATAAATGAAATTTAAAAAAATAATTTATGGTGAAAATTCCAGAGATGTGTAATACTAAAGAGGTATTACCAAAGCAAAACCTGAAACTGTAATGGAAGGGAATTATGTCACCAGAGTAAAGGGGAAATCCTCCAGATTTGTGGTCTTAAAGCAACATGGGCGGTGACAAGAGATAGACAGAAAGACAAATGCAAAGAAAACACTAAGATTCTCCTGCTTTCACCATCTCGGCTGCTGCTGGGTTTTGTTATTGGCTAAATTCAATCATAGGTACAAAAGAGTTAGCAAATATATCTGAAGCAATGGGAAAATTAAAAAAAAAAAAAAGTGATCACGGCACATGACCCTAATCCCTGTTTATAAGATACACTGAGTTCAGTATCATTGTATTGCTCATGGAATCCCTTAACTCCCTAGTTCACCATAGAGGACAGATGGGTCTTCAAATCAGATTGTTGCAACTGAGATTATTTGTCTTTTGATTACACAGAAGCCCTTGACTTAATCCTATGAAACTAAGGTTCCTTAACATAATGTGAGGTTGATATGATTACATTAAATATCATTATTGTGGAACAAAACTAGAAGACACTTTTTTTTCCTGCTGTCTCTACATGACAAACATATAAGCAAATTCTTTCTGTAATTTCAAGTATCTGAGTCACGGTAATAACTTCGTTAGTAGTTTTCTCAGTGCTACCATGATATCTTTGTTCCTCAGAGTATATATAAGGGGATTCAATGTTGGGATCAAAATGGTGTAGAAAAGAGAAATTAATTTCCCAACTCCTTCAGATTGATTTGGTTTGGGTTGTAAATAAGTGATAGTAGCTGTTCCATAGAATAAGACTACAACTATCAGGTGAGAAGAACAGGTGGAGAAGGCTTTAGCCCTTCCTTTGGCTGTTGACAACTTCAGAATGTTGGAGATGATTTTGCCATAGGAAACAACAATCAACAGAAAAGGAATCATGACGAAGACCACTGCAACAACATAGACTGCTATCTCATTCAAAAATGTGTCCCCACAAGCAAGCTTGAATACTGGGGGAAGGTCACAGAAGAAATGATTAATTATGTTAGACCCACAGAAGGGCAGAGAGAAAATCTGGCATGTTTGTCCAATCACAACTGGTACTCCACTGATCCAGGCAACAGTCACCAGCTGGACACAGACCTTGTGGTTCATGACGAGAGGGTAATGCAGAGGGTTACAGATGGCCACGTAGCGATCATAGGCCATCACTGTCAGGAGAAGACATTCTGAGCCTCCAAACATAAGGACAAAACACATTTGTGCAGCACAGGCAAAGAAAGAAATATTTCCTTTCTGGGTCACTAGGTCCATGAGCATTCTTGGGATAGTGACTGTTACATAACAGATTTCTAAGAAGGAAAAATTGCTAAGAAAAAAATACATGGGGGTCTGGAGAGCAGGGTCAATTCTTATTATCAATATTATGATGCTATTACACATCAGTATAGTTAGGTAGATGACTAAAAATATCCCAAAAAGAATCCATTGGAGATTGGGAATATCAGAAAACCCCAAGAGAACAAATTCCACAATGGTAGTAACATTAAAATTTTCTGTTTTTAATGTGTTCTCCATCCACAGATACAGTAAATTCAAGATGGTTAATTCACTAACTTTTTTCCGAGAGAGAGAGTGCAAGTGGGGGGGGGGGTGGAAGGGGAAGGAGAGAGGAGAAAGAGAGAGAGAGAGAGAGAGAGAATTAATTTCAAGCAGGCTCTGCACCCAGCATGGAGCCTGACACAGAGCTTGATCACATGACCCTGAGATCATGACCGAAGTCAAAATCAAGGGTTGGAAGCTTAACTGACTGAGCCACACAAGTGCCCCAATTCACTAACATTTTTGAACCACATTTTTCTCTCCTGTTACCTGGAGTAGATGCATGATTGAGTTTATGTAATCTCTTAAATTATCACTTTGCTCTGTTTCTAGGAAATGATATGTGAAACCTCAGAAATGAACTGATGTGCATTGTCAATCAATTCAAGAAATAAAATCCTAATATATATGTTTTATACTTGAATATAATAACAGTAGAGATAATGAGAAGTATACATTGTTATTTACAGCATACTGTACAGGAATAATATGTAGTTATTTTACTCTATTAAGTGAAATTATTTTTCTATTGCTTTTGTCTGGGTTCATCATTTTTTTTCCTGTATTGGTTGGCTTATTCTATCTTCTTTCAATTCAAATATTTGCCCTCTAAATTTTGTTCACTTCTCATTCAAAATGAGGTTTAAATCTTCCCATTTATATTCCAATGAGAATCAATTTCTTAAACCGATCTTTTGTTCCTGGGGGAATAAATATATGCAATATTATTGTTCTACTCTATATATCTCTCCCATCAATCTGCTAAATATTGAGAGCATTAATCTCATCATGCTATTCAATAACTTTTCCTGTTTACACACTCTGTGTAATGCATGATAAATTCCAATTAATCTTTAATAGAATCAAGAAAAATGACTCATTCATCACAATCTTTTTCCATATATTCCTTCTTACCTATGTAAGATTCTGTGATACACAGTCATATAATTCCATTGCAACCAAATGCAACTCACTTTCTTTATATTCCCTGGGTAATTTAGCCTATTAAAGTACAACTTCCATTAAGCCTAATTATTATTTATTCTGGGCATGCAAATGGCCAGAGGATAAGAATGGGACTAACACACATATGCTGTACACACACACAGAGTCTTACTTCACTTAATATTGCCATCTAATATTAGGCAGTCAATACCACTTAAGAATTCCATTACACTTTATTAATATTTGTTCTCCAACTTTTCAAAACAAATCTTATGCATTTTTCTATTTCATCAAATCCATTACTCCCATCTCCACCTTATCTTTCTGCCTATCAGCAGATGTATTTGGGTTTAATATTTTGATAAATAAAACTGAGCAAATTTGTATTTCCCATTTCCATTAGAACTAGTTTTTAAAATTACTTTAAATGAATCATTTTTATTATAAATTCATTATTATTGTTTTTTTTACATATATCTAATTTTGCTTTATCATTAAGAAAGGTAAGAATTATAGGATCATGCTAAATAGAGCTGAGGCTGGCCCCAAACCTGCCATAATAGTATAATGATTATTTGTATTAGAGTTACTTAAGAAGCAGCCAGTGCAAGAAGAGCACCCTGAGACTCCTTCCTTTGTCTCCAGAAAGTATAAAATAAATTTCCCATATGAAAGTTACTCTCTCTGTGCCAAGAGGTAGAGAGACATTCTTCTCTTTAGAAATAGGGAACTCAGGGTGGAAAACCATATACAAACAAACTTTGTAACTTTTACTAATTTACTACCCCAGTCCAAATTCTGTTTGGAATTCCTTTGTCTAAAATGTATAAAAGCAACATGGTTTGATCACTTCTTTGAGTCGTGGTTTTTTTTTTTTGTTTTTTTGTTTTTTTTTTTTTTTTTTTTGGTGTTGGGCATCTGTGCATGCAAAATTAAATCTTTTTTTTTTTTCCTCCTGTAATCTGTCTCATGTCAATTTCTCTTAAGCCACAGAAGAATCTTGAAGGGTAGAAAAAAATATTTCCTCCCCAAGAGTAGTTAACTCATTTTCAGATAAAGATCTAGACACTGTATACTTTTCTATTTTGTTCTTTGTATTTTGAGCCTCAAAGTTAGAAGTATCCTTAAACAAAATAGCCCAGCAGCACAATTATAACTTACCTTTAAGGATTTGCACGAAGCTATCTATGTGAATGTAGGTGTTTTGTAACCTGTAAACTTTGTCAATAAGTCACTGTAATTCGACAGTATTTTGCTGGCTTCAAACATTAGCTGCTTTTAAATAAGAAGTAGTCATGTTCATCCTGGGGGACGTCTTCTCTTGTGTATCGTTTTGATTTCCAGGAGACTGCTTCTGTTTAGTAATCATTTGAGTTTTTTTTTTTTTTTTTAACTTTATAGATGACCTGTCCTTCTCTTCAGGCCCTTCTTGGCATAAAGCTGCCCTATTATGGGGGGAGTCCCTTGGGAGAGAAATTCTATTTCATTGTCTAGTATTACTTTCAGGAAAAGATTAAAAACACTTTTATCTATTACATTTCATATCCTTAATAATTGGCGTGGATTTGTTTTTCTGACTTTTATTCTGTAATTCACCCAGATTTAGATTATCCTCAGCCTTAGAAAAATGTGTCACATATTTTATCACATGAACATGGTATGCTTGGTTCTTAAATATATTAAGGGGTGAGATCCATTTTCTAAAGTGGAGAACTGTGTTCCTAGATTAAATTTTGTGAAAATTGAAGCATGTCGTGTCTGCTGGCAGAAATCCAGACATGGTTATGGTATCTACTCAGGCATCAGGGAAAGTATTTAGCTGACTCAAAATATAAACTACCTAAAAAATAAGCATTTTAAACAAAATTATTTAAGAAAGAAAGAGGGAAAAAACAACTTTCTTGTTAAAAGCCTTTTCCTAGCTCAGCAACTTCTAGGCAGGTATGGAGATAAAATTATCATGCATAAAGTTGCAAACTCAATATCTACTCCTACTTGTTTTTTTTTTTTTTAAGATTTTATTTATTTATTCATGACAGACACAGAGAGAGAGAGAGAGGCAGAAACAAAGAGGGAGAAGCAGACTCCATGCAGGGAGCCTGCGGTGGGACTCGATCCTGGGTCTCTAGGATCACACCCCGTGCTGAAGGCGGTGCTAAACCACTGGGCCACCGGGGTTACCCGTTCCTACTTGTAATTATATTTGTTTCTTCCTTTTTGGGGTTCTTTGACTATTTGTTACTATAGTGTGCTTCTATTTGTCATAATAATGTGTTTCTGTTTGTCCAGATAGTATGTTTCCAAAACTGCCTTTTATTTTTGTATTTTAAGTCTGCTTTTCCTCTCTATAACATGATTCTTATACATTGGCCCTCCGTACTCTTTTATTGTGACTGATTTGGTATTGCTGAGGGATTTCATTCATGTTTACATACAAATGGGAACTTCATTCATGATTTGCCTCAAATAAGATCCCTGTTTCTATAGGCTGGGACAAATTGAATGTCCATCCCCCATTGGAGTAGACTGATCTAATCCCCATCCTATTCTTAAGACAGAATTGAGTGTTTCTTTATTCAGTTAAATATTGTCATCATGAAAAAAACTTAATTTAAAAACTAAAAGATTGCTTCAATATACCAGTTGCTTCACAAAATAAAGAAACACCTTCTACTCTTACTACAGTACAATTTTGTGATCAGCAATTAAGAAATTCTGCTTTGTTTCATGTTAGAATCCCATTGTTTACTAGTTTGTTCATTTTTTGATTCCCTATTGCACCTTCAGCATTCAGACAGCTGAGAATTAAAGATAGAAAATAAGGAAACAAATACACTCTTAGGAGCCTCATCACAGAATAGACACATCACTTCTGTCTTTGTGCTATTGTAGAAACTAATCACATGGTCTAATGTTAATCTGAGAGGGCTAGGAAATATTGTTTACTGTAGGTCAAAGAAATGGAAATACGTTTGGAGAGCATCAAGCCAGCTTCTGCCACCGTGCTCAATTCCAGTCACTAGCAGTATGCTATAGCATGCTATAACATGTAAACCTTTAGATTGAAGCTCTAATGTGGCATTTACCTAAAAGTAATTATTTGTGGTACATATTTATATTTTTGCATTTTTTGAAGATATCATTTGTGTCTAATGCAATGTCATTTTATTTTTATTCTTAAATTAGCAACATTGAGACAGTTTACATAAAGATTGCAACCTTCAAAATATATTCAATGAGATTTAAAATTTGATGAAATCTGACATGTATATACACTTGTGAAACTATCACCCCAGTCAAGATACAGAATATTCACATCATCTTGAAACATTCTATGGGCATCTTCACAATCTATTTCCCTTCTACCCCCACTTCCGGGAAGCCACTGATCTCGTTTCTGTAGCTTTAGATCATTCATAATCAGTTAGAATGTCCCCTTTTATCCTGGAGTCTTTGCTCAGTGTGAGAAAGATTCATCTATGGTGTATATAACAATATTTCATTCATTGTCACTAAAGAATTGGACTCCATTGGATAAATATGCTTTAATGTTTTTGCTCATTCATCTGCTGATGGGATTTTAGTTGTTTCCATTATAGAGGTGCTGTGTATATTTATGAACAAGTTTTGGAGTGGGGTATATATTTTCATTACTTTTGGGTAAATATTTAGGACTTCAATGGTTGGGTTAGATTTTAGGTATAATGTTCAGGTTTTTATGAAATTGTCAAAATGTTTTTCAAAGTGGTTATAAAATTTTACACTTCCACCAGCAGTGTATAAGAGTAATAATAGCTTGACACCTTTGCCGACACTATATATCATTAAGTTTTCACTTTTTGCCATACTAATGGTGGGTTGTGGTATTTCTATGGTCATGATTTGCATTTATCTAATGGCTAAGTATGTGCATATTTTTTATATTCTTATTGCAAAGAATAGTTTATATTCTTATTTGTATACTTTTTTGATGAGTGTTCAGTTCATTTGTTCTTCTTTTTTCTTCGTTGTTACTATGTTGATTGACAAATATTCTTTATGTATTCTGAATACAAATTCTTGGTCAAAACACACATAATAAATATTTTTCACATAATACAATGCTCAGTTTGTGAAATGAATTAAAAGTCTATCTAATTTAAATCATTGCCGGGGATCCCTGGGTGGTGCAGCGGTTTGGTGCCTTCCTTTGGCCCAGGGTGCGATCCTGGAGACCCAGGATAGAATCCCACGTCGGGCTCCCGGTGCATGGGGACTGCTTCTCCCTCTGCCTGTGTCTCTGCCTCTCTCTCTCTGTGTGTGTGTAACTATCATAAATAAAAATAAAAAAAATTCAAATCATTGCCTTAAAAGGGAAAAATTAATATTCAAAAAATCTAGTCCTTCTCTATCACTTTTAGGAATAGTAGAATTTAATAATTTCACTCAATAATTAAATAAAATGATGTCAAGTGCTAAATAAATGTAATTTATAAATGTACAAACCCAACTTTTGGCAGCCAAATTATCAATGTATGACATGAAATTCATAAGATTTGTGTGTTTTTCTCCACCAGGTAGAAAAAAATGCACTTATCTTGGATGCTGTCACAAAGTTACTTATGTAACTATACTTTCTTGTGAATTATTTTGAATAAATAAAATTTAATGATCTAATATTTCTATTCTATTTTATTTTGCTTCATTTTTTAAAGATTTTACTTATTTATTTGAGAAAGATAGCAAGAGAAACTGAGTGCAGGGGGTCGGGGGTGGGAGGGGAGGAGAAGCAGCGTCCTGGCTAAGCAGGAAGCCCCACATAGGGCTGGATCCTAGGACTCTGGGATCATGACCTGAGACAAAGGCAGATGCTTAACGGAGTCACCCAGGGACCTCTAATATTTCTATTCTAAATCACCTGAAAAGAATCCAAGTGGTTAAGAGAATGTGTAACAATATTCTAAATCAGTAGATATTAGTCACGGTCAGGATTTGTACCTAATCTTCAGCCATGTTTGCATACTATATAAATTAGCTATTTAAATCCTGAAATTTAATTTAAAACCAGTTTTGAACTGAAAACTCACTTTCACTATTTTATACATCTTTAACTTTATAAAATATTTCCTTTTCTTTTAATAAATGCTCTTGGATTCCCTAAGAGTTTATGATTTTATTTGCTGGATATTTTAGTTTTAAATCTCTTCTTAAAATATCATCGAAATAAGGATGAATAAATACGATACTTATTTGTTACGATCTTGACTCAGAATAAAGTTTTTTTTTTCCTCTTTTACTATTTACTACATTGACAAAAACTGTATCTTATTCAAATTTTCAGTATTTAAAATATCAAGAAGCCAAAAAGAAAAAAGAAAAGAAAGAAAAGAAAAAAGGAAATGGGCTGACTGAGATGAAGAAATAGCCTACAGATAAGGGAAGGAAATCATCCTCTAACCATATGAGAAGATACTCAAATCTGTTCATGAGAAAGGAAAGAAATTTTAAATTGCACTGAAATTCAGTTTATTAAAAAATAAACATTTCTACACAGTCCCTTGGGAAAACACATTATTTACCTTGATCACATGGGTGAAACGCACAAGCCCTGTGGACAGGACCAGGCATTGACCCCTATTCTAATTATGTTCACTCTGAATCAAACCAGCTTGTGAGTTTACCCAGTTTTGCTTTTGGCAACATTGTTGTACTTACAAAAGATGGTGAGCCAACTACTGTGATCATGTCAGTTACCTTTCTCTGATTTAATGAGTCTTAATTTTGATATTGTCATCTATTATTTTTCACAGCTAATCAGATGCCTTCCAAATAAAACTTTCATAGTTTGTCTAAATTTGTCTAGTGCTTTCAGCAGGAAAATAGGCTTGCTGTGACCATGTGCATCACTACCAGAAGTGGACCTTAATTTTTATTTGTTTAAATATTGGAAATTATACAAACTTGATTTGAAGGATGTCTACTATACACTTTTGATTCATTGATCCAACACAATTCAGTGGTATCACCAGTGTTGGATCATGAGGTTTTTGGTTGGTTGTCATGATTTTTAAGGAAAAAGTCAATTGACTTTATTGACTTGGTTTCAGGCCAAGACAAAATTATTACATTGAAAGAATAAAGAGCATTAGGTTTTTGTTTTCATTACTGACAAGATGTGTTCATTAAAGAAAATGTAGAGGAGAAGAAGAAAAATAAAAACAACAAAATTGTCTCTCATGTGTGAACATTTTGGTGTATTCCATCTTTTTAAAACATAGTTATGTTTGATTTAAATCCTATGGCAAAAATATTTATGAATTGAGAGTCATGTGAATCCTTATAAAACAAAAATCTTTGCAAACACTGCTCAAGTCAGCTATAGAAAAATATGAAGGCTACAGGTGCTTCATTCATTCCTCTCCAATGGGAGCCATTAAATCAGTAGGTATCCCAAAATATTGTCTTTTGACATTTCTCTAAAAGGACATATACAGTATGTTTATGGTTTATTTTGTTCATTGATATATTTCATTCAGGTTGTACACAACTGTGTTTTGTTCATTTTGATAGATCTCTGCTTTCCATTTCTATGAAATTTACACTGTTATGTTACAATTTTTATTTGATAAGTGTTTGCTGTTATGAAGGATGCTAAAATAAACATTCTTAGAGGGGTCCCTAGCACTCATGTGTATGCAGTTCTGCTGGATACACACCTAGGAGTAGGATTCTCTAGACGAAGGCAGACTACATGGGGTAACAAATCACATGCTAACATCAGATGAAAGTTTCCTTGACTACATCTTTTACACATTTTCTATGATCAGTACAATGAGCAGAGGGCTTTTATTTATTTGAGCCTTTCCTTAGGTATTTTCTAAATCATAACAAAGAAAATTCAGTTTGATGAATGGTGAAATATCTAAAAGTATAAGCATATAAACATTTACAAATATTGTCCAAAGGCTTACCATATCCTTTACAATCTAATAATTTCATGAAAAGAAAAAAATTATATAAAGAGGAAAGTATCAAAAACATTAACTATACTATTCCTTAGTTTCCTATTTCTGAAATAAAGCCTATTTGCTATAAGTAAAAAAAAAACAACAACTATAGTTTTAGGAGGAAAAAGTATATGATGCCAATTACTTCATAGGCTATATATACTTTTCAGTAAAAAGTCTCCATCACATCACTACTAACTTTAAGGGAGAAGTAGAGTGGTGCCCTGAATATGGGATTGGCTGGATACATAGTTTCTTGATGTCTTATCAGCAAGACAAACCTGTGGATATAATCCTGGTATCAGAGTCCAGCAAAAAACAACAAGCTCAGCAATGACCAGAGGTAATAAATATATAATAAAGTAGGAAAGCAAACTGAACATTGATTTTTGATTACACAATGGTAGAATTAAATAAGAAAACTGACAATGAGTTCAAATCAGCAGCTAATACATTAAATATTAAGGCAACAATTTTCTCAAGGCCATCATGGCATCCTTATTTCTCAGAGTGTATATCATGGGATTAAACATTGGGGTGACAATGGTATAGAAAAGAGAAAGAAATTTGTCGGTTTTGGAAGAATGTTTGGATTTGGGTCGTAAATATGTGATGACTGCAGAACCAAAAATCATGGCCACAACTATGACATGAGATGAGCAGGTGGAGAAAGCTTTGGTTCGTCCTGTTGCGGATGGCAACCTCAGGATGGTAGAGATGATTTTACTGTAGGATCCAAGTATCAACAGAAAGGGGATCATAACAAAGAGAACAGCGACTGTAAAGACTAACATCTCATTCAGGAAAGTATCCCCACAGGCCAGCTTGAGCAGTGGGGGGATGTCACAGAAGAAGTGATTGATTTGGCTTGACCCACAAAATGGCAGAGAGAAGATCTGGCATGTCTGCCCTATCTCGACTGGAACCCCGGTGATCCAGCAGGCTGGTCACCAGCTGAACACAGACCTTGTGGTTCATGATTAGAGGGTAGTGCAGAGGGTCACAAATGGCAACGTAGCGGTCATAGGCCATCACCGTCAGAAGGAGGCACTCTATATTCCCAAGCATGAGGACAAAACACATTTGTGTTGCGCAGGCAAACAACGAAATATTTCTTTTCTGGGTCCAAAGGTTTGTGAGCATTCTGGGAAGAGTGGCAGATACAAAACAGATTTCCAAGAAGGAAAAATTACTAAGGAAAAAATACATGGGAGTCTGGAGAGCCTGGTCAGTCTTGGTTATGAGAACAATGATGCCGTTTCCCATCAAAATTATCACATAGACAAAGAAAAATATTACAAAAAGAAACATTTGAAGATTGGGAATATCAGAAAATCCCAAAAGAATAAATTCCGTCATCGAAGTGAGATTTACTTCTGCTGGTTTTTTTTCCATCTGTGAAAATAGTGAAATTATTTTTATCTTTTATAAAAAAAGTTTATCGTTTATCTTTTGGGGGCTGTTTTCTAATATCTAATAGACTAATAGATTTGGGGGGAATTAGCACATAAAATTTCTATTGTTTATTAATTTCCAGCTTTTTATAATCTAGGCTCAAAAAACACAACTGAGGCCTAACAGAAAATATATGCTAAATTCTAAATATATCTATCTATTTAGTATTTAATACTAGGTTTAAACTTGAATGAAAGTGATGTGTCCTAGAATTATTAGTTTTCAATTTTTGTAGGTTTGTGTGCAGACCAAATTAGTCCATATTTTTTCATATTGACAGAGTCCTGATTCAGAAACTTTTACACCACATTTTCTCAGTGGTATGTTACCATCAAATTTCGAGTTATATATGTATTTTTTAAATTTCTCAGTTCTTCCATGAAGTCTTCTGTAAGTACAAGGGTTGCCTTCATTCCACATGGTACAGCAGTGTTGCTATTCATGCAAGCATGTTATTTGAAACCATTCTGGTTTCATTTATTTATCAAAATAAAATAAACAATATGGTTATAAGGTATATAATGCAGGATCTTTTACTTATCGTATTCAAACATGCAGTAGATATTTGATATTATTTAAGTAATAACGACAATATTGAAGGAATTATAGTGATGATACGATTTCTGAAACTCTGCCTAGTAAATTTATTCTCCAGTGACCTGCTGCATGCCATTGGCCATTTTCATTTTAAAACTATGTCAGAGATTAAAACATGAAAATCGGGCACCTGGAAGGCCCAGTTGGTTAAGCGTCTGCTTTAGGTTGAGGTCATGATCCCAGGCTCCTGGGATCAAATCCTGCAATGGGCTCCCTGTTCAGCAGACAGTCTGCTTCTCTCTCTCTCTCTCTCTCTCTCTCTGTCTCTCTCTTTCTCTCTCTGGCCCTATCCCTCACCCCCTACTCATGCTCTCTCTCTTGCTCTCGCTTTCTCTCTCTGTCTCAATAAGTAAATAAACAAATTTTTAAAAACACAAAAATCATAATAGAATGCTATAAATTATTATAAAATATCATTTTTAGACTCTTCCTAGAAATATCAAAGGCAGCGAATATATATTTTAGCTAGAGAGTGAGCAAGTATATTTTGATCATGAGTAATTAATGAGAACTACAGAGACCCAATAACTTTCTCATGTATTGAGATATAGGTGGACAATATAGAAATTTAAACAAGAAAGGGAATTACATTGTCATTAAGTAATATCTGGGAAACAAAAGACAATTGATTTTAACTAAGTGATCATTATGTTGCTCAAAGGTGTGCAATAAGATCTCTTACTTAGTATAACATAATCTTCTTGAATTAAGTGTTGATGTCTTCGTGGTACATTATAGATGGAGGTACTTATTAGGCTCAATGAGTTGCATGCCTAAAAAAAAAAGTTCTATTGGGTCCCAAGATTCACGAGCATTCCGGGAGGATAACAGACACATAGAAGATTTCCAAGGAGGAAAAATTGTCAAGAAAAAACAAAACTACCCGGTAATCTGGAGAACAAGGTTCAGTTTTTTTTATTAGAAATATGGTTTCATTATCCATCAGCCTTATGATACGGACGATGAAGAACAATCCAAGAAGAAACGGCTGGATATGGGGACTTCAGCAAAATCAAGAGAACAAATTCATGAATTTGGTTAGATTTTTCTTCTGGTCACTTTTCCTGGCTTTTCAGTAGTGGAAGAAACTTAGTGTGTACTTTTCAATTTACCTCTCCTGACTGCTTGTTTTTCAGACGGTCTCAAAGTGTCCAGATGGGCTTTCATGATCATCGAGCTGGTTACTAATTTAAGGGTATTACTATTTATATGTGATCCACTGTTCCAGTTTAGATCCTGTGGATTATCACTGTAAAAGCTCCCCTGATAGTTACATTAGGGCCATTTCACAATACTTTCTGAAAAGAGCCCATGATAAAGAAATGATACTCCACTCAGCACAGGCTCTGGAACCTTGACTACTGTGAAGACAGACCAGAGCTTTGCCGTATGACCTGACAATTAACTGTACTTTTTGACAATCCTACTGTACTTCTCCATGCATTTTTCTGTTCAGTAGCTCTTTTTTTTTTTTTCAAAAAGTGTCCTTTCACATATATTTTCAGCTACTGATATTAGGCCTTCATTCTTCTATTCTCACTTGTTGATCTTGAGCATAAATATCCCTATTATTCAGTCCAAATTATTAAATTTTAAAAACATATATTATTAGAACTGTTATTGTGCACATTTAGAAGGCTGCTAAGTGGAAAATGTAAGGGAGTTTTATTCAGAAAAATTAACTTGAGAATACTGATCCAGATAAAAAACATTAAAGAGGGTTGATCCTGGGAAAAGAGGGACAGCCAGGAGTGTGTTCACCACCTGTGGTTTGTATGTGTGTGGGCACAGGGAGAAAAGATGTCTGCCATCTGGTTTAATCCTGCATGCTATATGCCACCTCATTGTCTTTGTCGTCCCTCCAGAGAACACTTCTTCATCGCCTTTTCTAAACTCACCATCCTATAGAGGTGAGGATACTGAGTCTCATGAGAGGTAGATCATTGACCAGTTGCACCCATGTTCCGATTGTAAACTAGTGACTTTTCTTTCTTTCTTTTTTTTTTTTTTTTGGTGTGAATTCTATTTCCATGATTTATCATCTGTATGATGTTAAGCAATTATTTAACCTTTCTAATTTCTGCTTCCTCATTCATAAGAAATGAATGGGAGACTATTGACAACACTATTACCTATCAAATTTAAACTTATCGTTTATAGTTGGGATTAAGTTATTACAGTCATGATTATATTTTGCTCTTTGAACATACTCTGCAGGGTTATAGTGCAACCTCTAACAAAATTGTATGTAATAGAATTATCGCATCTCCTTGTTGGTGATCAGTCTTTTCCACTCTTCCCTTTCACTGGGGCCAAGACTAGTGAGAAAAGGGAGACTCTGGAAAGTGACTTTAAGAGGGGCTCAGTCATGCTCAGGTCTGCTCCTACACTTGTACAGATCTATCTCCCTGTGAGTGCCTCCTAGGACATTGCACCCCCATGTCTCTTGGCTCACCACGAGGTCCGCCCAGCTTGTCTTTCATCTCTCTGTTTTGATGGGGCAGGACATTGTCTACAAAATTTAGCATCAGCACAGTGTTGTGGCTAAGAAGTACAGTCCTCCACAGATGAATGGAACTGAAACATGGTCACACCACTGCTAGTTGTGTGACTTCATGCAAGTGACTCTATTCTCTCAGCTAAAAATGAGCCAGCTGTTGTTCTTATACTTCAGGTCATTATATAAATTAAATCATTTAATATATGCAAAAACCTTAAAGAAGCCCTGGCATTTATAAAAGTTTATGCAAGTGCTAGTTATGATAAAAAAAAAAAACTAGGTTTTATTCTTCTGGATTATACTCAGAGTTCACAACTTGGAAAATACATAACTTGGAAAAACACCCCATAAATAACTTCTCTTTGTGTCACACAAGTACTATAAAATGCAATGAGATTTTGAAGCAATCATGAAATCTTATAAAAATTCTAAGCAATTCAACACTCAAATTGCAAATTCTTGATAAATTCTCTGCCAATATACAGTTTTTCTGTAGTATTATTTTTGCCTACAGGATGCATCTCTGTTCAAGACTTAGTGCTGCAATTTGCTAAATTCCTTTTGTTTGCCTTTCTTTCACTGACACTAAATTATCTAAGAGGATGGGCTATAATTCCTTTCCTACTTGGGATTTATATAGATTCCCCCAAATTATAATATAGCTAACACAGTGCTGAGTATTTGATTCTCCAATGAACTGAAGCAGAAGATGCTATTTAAATGGAATCATCACTCTTAAAAGGGATAAAAGAATTAGTACAAGCAAGAATAAAATAATCCAATATTTGTGTCTCACTTTTAAGAATGGCAGCATTTAATTTAAATAATTTCACTCTAATTATTTCAATGTAATAACCTCCAGTGCTGAATAAAATATAATTTCTAGTTGGACAAATCTGACTTTTTGACACTTAAATTATCAAGGTAAAACACAAAACATGTAAGATTTGTTTATGTTATTCTCATGATGGAATGGAGTAGAAAGAGCAAATATTTACTCCGTGTGCTCTAACAAAATCATCGATATTATTCTCCTTTCTTGTAAATGTTTAAATATTTATTCATCAAGAAAAATAAAACCTAATGTTCTAATATAGCTATTTTTACATTCAAAGTCTATTCTCCTGAAAAATCCAAATGATTGAGAGGGACTGGACAACAGTACTCTAAATCAGTTTGATTGGTCATATCAATGTCTCTACCTACTTCAGTTACCTTTGTATATTTGCTATTCATTAGCAAACTAAACCCTCTAATTAATTTTACAACTTTTTTTTTATTTTAAAGAATAAAATATTCCTTGGATTTCCCTAAAATTGTGATTTTATTAGCTAAATTGTTTTATTTTAAGATCTCTTAGTACAATACCATTAAAGCTAAAATTAAGAAATAAATGTGTATTCATTACCAGGGCTTGGCTCAAAATGAAGTTTGTCTCTGTTATTTATTTACCATACTTACAGAAAATATATCAGTTATTCAAGTTTTCAGTATTTCAAAGAGATTTAATATCACTATTTAATATTATTATTTGACTGTAAATTATATTTAATATCAGAAATATGTAGCACTTGCTTTAATATGACACATTTGCTGCTATATATTAAATATTAGTTTTTAAACTTAAATATATTATGATCAAAGCTTATAATAGTATAAAATAGTTCATAATTACCTTTCTTATTTGGAAAGATACTGATTTTTTTCTTACTGTTTAAATATTCATATTACTTTAGGTGCAATCACTTACTCCACCATTCAACTATTAATTGTTCTGTTCTTTCCAAAAATAAAGTGCTCTTTAAATAAAAAAGTTATCTTTACACTGTGGGATTTCTCCCATCAGACACACTTATATTTCTAATTAAAAGTATCACTTGGGCACTCTATGATTTGTTACATTTTTTTCCAGATAGCTCTCACTCTACCCAGAATACTTTCTCTCAGACACTCTGTGGAATAGAGCATGGAGAGCATCTTATTTGTTACCTATTGATAGGATGTTGAGCAATATCATTTAAGTCCATCCAAAACTGACATACATCCAATTCATCTTCTGTTATGAACACTCCATACCGAGCTTCTGTTTCTATTAGACTGCTCCCATCACACTTTCCTGAACTGTTTTCGACTTACTCTCCTCTATAAAAGATTTCCGGATCCATGTTTAGGGTTCTGCCTATAGCTATAAATGTTTTGATGACAAGTAATATTTTAACTCATCAAACTGATATTTTAGGTCCTGGGTGGCTCAGCGGTTTAGCACTGCCTTCAGCCCAGGGTGTGATCTTGGAGACCCGGGATCGAGTCCCACATCAGGCTCCCTGCATGGAGCCTGTTTCTCCCTCTGCCTGTGTCTCTGCCTTTCTCACTCTCTCTGTGTCTCTCATGAATAAATAAATAAAATATTTTTAAAAACTGATATCTTATTGACTTCTTCATGAGTACCAAGGCAGCCTGAAAGCCAGCTGTTGGATGTATTATACCTAGTTTAAAAATTAGTTTTGTAATCAATATGACTATTGACAGGGAGAAATTCTGCATAATACATACAGCATTTTGCCACATTCCCCTAATTTTATTTTCAGTGTGAACCCACTTTTAAGTGGAAATACCATCCACCTCATGTAGGATAATAAATGACTTGAATTTTCCAACGGAAGGTGGTGGAAAGATGCCACTAAAACAGTTGGTATCTTCTAGGCTTCAATTCTGGAAAAGACGACGGTTTCCAACACTTAGATTGTTTAAGAATCCTGGCTTGGAATTGATTCCTCATGTCAAAAATAAGATGTTGCTTCTTATTATTCAGTAATCAGTGATTTCTACAAGTTTATGAGTAGGAAGAGAAAATATTTCCGAGGAAGGGAACTCCTACAGTAATGTGATAGCAAAGAGTTATTAGGAAAGCTAATTGATATATCAGGAACATGTGCAGGAGAACATAGAAGGCCAGAGAGGAGAAAGTGAGAGTCCTCGCAGGGGAGTCAGATGTGGTAGAGCACAGCAAGTGAGTGAGAAGCAGGCTGGGCAGGAGCTACTGCGGAAACACATCTAAGAAGCAGCTCTGCTGAAGAGTTCAAAGCCTCATAATCAGCACTGTATAGTGCCAGGCATAGGTAACAAAGATCTTCTGATGCTCTAGAGTACAATTCCAAAGAAAGGCTCAAATACAAAAAGAATTTGTCATTCAGTAAAGATAGCCTACCAAACTGGCTATTTTAAATGTGGACATTTAAAATACATGCACTTGGGACAGCATGGAAACTTCTGGAGAAAAAAAATATAGATTTTTTAGTAATACATTACACTACAGTAAGGAAATCTAATGATCCACATAGTTAAATATTTTAGAAAATGAGATAATGAGAAAGTTCTAATTTTTTATAGTTTTGAAGCACAGGAAAGCTTTGGCTCAAGATTAGAAATGCAGGACATCAAAACTGAACAAAAAATAAAACAGCTACATAAAAATAAGTAATTCTATGTGATAGAAACAAACTTGGACCAAAAGTAAAATCAAAATACTATTGATAATGTTGATATAATGTAGTATCTCAGATAAAATGCTATTTGCCATTATGAATAACCTTTACTTAAATATCAAGAAGTCCAAAAAGAAAGAAGAAACAAAAGGAAGAGAGGAAGGAAGGAAGGAAGGAAGGAAGGAAGGAAGGAAGGAAGGTTGGTTGGTAGGTGGGCAGGCAGGTGGGCCGATTGGCCAAATAAATGAAGTGATAATTTATAGAAAGGGAAAGAAAATCATCATTTAAACACATGAAAGGATCCTCGATTTCATTCAAGAAAAAAAGACTAATTGGGGAAAATAGAATTTTGAAGATCAACTTTGTGCAATTTAGAATTTGTGAAAGTTATTTTTGCTTTGTCCTAACTTTACTGTGCAGTCAGAGAAATCCCCTCTGACTCAAGGTATGTCTCGGCCAGGTGATTATCAGAAAAATCTTAGCAAAAAAAAAAAAAAAAAAAAAAATCTTAGCATTATCTTTAGCTTCCCAGAGTGCCAAACTTTCTGATACATAAGAATGGGACAGATGATGGAATGATGGAATTATAAAGTCATCATTGTGGCATTAGGAATTAAATTGTTTCAAAAATGGCTTAAGGTCAATAACATGTGATTTGAAAGGGAAAATATTCATGGCCAAAGGAGAAGTGGTCTCCAGATATTTCTGTTCCCCAATCAAGTTTATTAAAAAGTTTTTTTAGCACCTCCCTCCAAAAAAAAAAGAAAAAGGAATAAATATTTGAAGGGCACAGATACTTAGTTTATAAGAAATCTTAGGACATTTTCCCAATGTAATCACTTGGAAATACACATTTTATATACTAATGGTGAGGGTGCGCAAGCCCTGTGGGAAGGGATGGTACAACATCATTTATTCCTTGAACAATGCAACTTACACACATATGAGTCTGTGTAGTTTTGGAAGCATTGTAAGCAATTCTTCTGGATACATATCTAAGGCTGAGAGTCTCTAGATGAAGGCAAGCTCTTTTTTAATTGAGTTCCAGTTCATATACCAGCATTGAATGAAAGTTCCCATGGTTCCCCATCTGATTCCGGTAGATGGAGTCCTTCCATTTGCTCTTTGTCAAGCATGCCTTAGCTATTGTTGGCTGTCATCACTTTCATAACTTTAGAATTGGCCTGTTAAATTACACACAAATACACCCCCCCACACACAGACGGGATTCTACTCTGTCATTGAATTTGTGGTTCATAGTGAGGAAAACTGGCTTATTTTCAATGTTGAGTCTTCCAGTACATTGTTTTAATATCCATTTATTTATTTATTTTAAAGTTCCTTCAAATTATTTCATAGTTTACTAGATAGACTTTCTACATATTTTTATGAGAATTATATCACTCAAGTATTTGATATATTTGATTCCATTTGCACAACATTTTTGGCACAGTGCTTTATATATCAAACTATGTTTGCCTCTTTTAATAAAAATAATTTCTGTTTATTGACTGTTTTCAGCAAACTTGTTAAACTCATTTATGAAGTATAATAATTTCATTAGATTCTGGAATATTTTCTCCATAGACATACATTTATATCATATGACAATTATAGTAACTGTGGACATTTTTACTCTGCCTTTCTTCTCTTTTCATTTGCACTTAATTATCATTTTTCTTTTTTTTATATAGTTAATCACATGTAAAATTTTGTTGTCTAGGCAAAAGTTTCATTGGTGAAATAAAAGAGATACATAATACCAGTTATGATGGGAAACTGTTTTGTTTGACTACCCAAACAAATTAAACACCACCAAGTACTGGAAATACAATTTTTATGCATATGATTATATTTTTTTTTGTTATTTTATGTAAGCTTAACAATGTGTTTTCCTAATTTTTACTGTTTTCCCCAATAGAATATGTTACACAAAAATAGATTTTTTCAAGCCATTTTATACATTCTAGATCAGACTTATCACCCTCTGACTACTCCTGAGTGACCACAATCAGTGCTACATGAGACCAAATAGTCACCCAGGTGTGTCCTGCCTGAATTCCATACATTTATGAGATACAATGAAGTAGTATTATTCTAAGTTAAAAAGTCTGGAGTATTTTTTTTAAATTTTTTATTTATTTATGATAGTCACAGAGAGAGAGAGAGAGAGGCAGAGACATAGGCAGAGGGAGAAGCAGGCTCCATGCACCGGGAGCCTGATGTGGGATTCGATCCCGGGTCTCCAGGATCGCGCCCTGGGCCAAAGGCAAGCGCCAAACCACTGCGCCACCCAGGGATCCCTGGAGTATTTTTTTTAACGAAGCAGTAGAATACTGGAACAGAGGCATTACATAATTGTTATAAAATCAACTTTCTTGGTAGTTTTTCTTCCATTATTTCTCTAGATTGGCACCATGTAGAAATATTTGATCATCAGTTACTATTAACATTCTGTGCTCTGAAATTATTGTCTTAATTCATTGGTGTTGTTTTCATAAAATGATATTACTGGAACCATATCTATTTAGATTACAAGAGAACTAACTAGGTAAATTAGGGTGTTCCAAAAATAAATAGTGTGAACAAGTATTATGTTAAAGGAGAGAGAGATTTAAAAAAAAAATAAAACTTCATCATTTAATCCAGTATGATTGAAAATGGACCCAAATGAGTTGCCAGTATTTACTGGGAATGCTCTGAAGGAAAACAAACCAAAAAAATGGCTTTCTTAATGGAACTTCTTGCTATTTGTTTGGGCACCATCATGATTCTCTTTTCAGATGTCATCTTTCTCAACTAGGAAGACTTGGCAGAATGATACAATGAATACTTCTAGCACAATGATTTTAGTTTCTTTTTCTAAGATTATTTATTTATTGATTCATGAGAGACAGAGAGAGAACGAGAGAGAGAGAGAGAGAGAGGGAGGCAAAGACACAGGCAGTGGGAGAAGCAGGCTCCATGCAGGGATCCTGATGTGGGACTGGATCCCGGGTCTCCAGGATCACACCTTGGGCTGAAGGCGGCGCTAAACTGCTGAACCATTTTATGATTGGGTTGTTTGTTTCTTTGCTGTTGAGCTTAATAAGTTCTTTATAGATCTTGGATACTAGCCCTTTATCTGATACGTCATTTGCAAATATCTTCTCCCATTCTGTAGGTTGTCTTTTAGTTTTGTTGACTGTTTCTTTTTTTTTTTTTTCTTTTTTTTTTTTTTTGACTGTTTCTTTTGCTGTGCAGAAGCTTCTTATCTTGATGAAGTCCCAATAGTTCATTTTTGCTTTTGCTTCTTTTGCTTTCGTGGACGTATCTTGTAAGAAGTTTGTGGCCAAGGGATCCCTGGGTGGCGCAGCGGTTTGGCGCCTGCCTTTGGCCCAGGGTGCGATCCTGGAGACCCGGGATCGAATCCCACGTCAGGCTCCCGGTGCATGGAGCCTGCTTCTCCCTCTGCCTGTATCTCTGCCTCTCTCTCTCTCTGTGACTATCATAAATAAATAAAAATTTAAAAAAAAATTAAAAAAAAAAGAAGTTTGTGGCCGAGTTCAAAAAGGGTGTTGCTTGTGTTCTCCTTTAGGATTTTGATGGAATCTTGTCTCACATTTAGATCTTTCATCCGTTTTGAGTTTATTTTTGTCTTCCTCTGTGAAATTTCTGTTAAAAGGCATGAACAGAAATTTCACAGAGGAAGACATAGACATGGCCAACAAGCCCATGAGAAAATGTTCTGCATCACTTGCCATCAGGGAAATACAAATCAAAACCACAATGAGATACCACCTCACACCCGTGAGAATGGGGAAAATTAACAAGACAGGAAACAACGAATGTTGGAGAGGACGTGGAGAAAAGGGAATCCTCTTGCACTGTTGGTGGGAATGTGAACTGGTGCAGCCACTCTGGAAAACTGTGTGGAGGTTCCTCAAAGAGTTAAAAGTAGACCTGCCCTATGACCCAGCAATTGCACTGTTGGGGATTTACCCCAAAGATACAGATGCAGTGAAACACCGGGACACCTGCACCTGCTGCTAGACAATGTTTCTAGCAGCAATGTCCACAATAGCCAAACTGTGGAAGGAGCCTCGGTGTCCATTGAAAGATGAATGGATAAAGAAGATGTGGTCTACGTATACAATGGAATATTGCTCAGCCATTAGAAACGACGAATACGGGGGATCCCTGGGTGGCTCAGCGGTTTGGCACCTGCCTTTGGCCCAGGGCGCGATCCTGGAGTCCCGGGATCGAGTCTCGCGTCGGGCTCCCGGCATGGAGCCTGCTTCTCCCTCCTCCTGTGTCTCTGCCTCTCTCTCTCTCTCTCTCTCTCTCTCTCTCTCTCTCTATGTCTATCATAAATAAATAAATAAATAAATCTTAAAAAAAAAAAAAGAAAGAAAGAAAGAAACGACAAATACCTGCTATTTGCTTCGATGTGGATGGAACTGGAGGGTATTATGCTGAGTGAAATAAGTCATTTGGAAAAGGACAAACATTATATGGTCTCATTCATTTGGGGAATATAAAAATTAGTGAAAGGGAATAAAGGGAAATGAGAGAAAATGAGTGAAAATATTAATGAGGGAGACAAAACATGAGAGACACCTAACTCTGGGAAATGAACAAGGGGTAGTGGAAGGGGAGGTGGACGGGGGTTGGAGTGACTGGGTGATGGGCACTGAGGGGGGCACTTGGCGAGAGGAGCACTGGGTGTTATGCTATATGTTGGCAAATTGAACTCCAATAAAAAAATTAAAAATAAATAAAAAAATAAACTGCTGAGCCACCCAGACTGTCCATGATTTTAGTTTCTATTAATATTCTCCACCAAAAGAAATAGTAGTTAAGTTAAGAAACCTTAGAGATTTGGTGATTCCATATTTGAGTTATATAACCAATCATCTCATATTATTTCTCCGAAAAAGCAAGGATGTATTCATATTGTTTACATTAGTAAAGGTATAAAACTCTGGATAAGTCATTAGTATGATTTTGCCATATCGCCAAAGCATTTCAGATTAAAAAAAAAAAATCCTGAATTGTTCAGATAACTAGTTCCAATTTCTCCTAACAGCTATCCATCTCCACTAGTTTAAAATTTTAGGGAGTGGAAAAACTTGATATGCATTGCTATATTGTAAAACTTCTACAATATCTTTTTTTTAAATGTTCTACTGCTCATCCGTTCTTAGATTAATGACAGTTTAAATTTTAAATAAAAAAGAGGTAACATCCATGTGTTAAATGCGCAAAACTTCTAAAAATATAAGCTAGAATCATTCAGAAGTTATTCTCTAAAGGCTAATGATACGGTATTCTTTATTAGCTGATGTCTTTTTGAAATGAATTAAAAAAATACATGATGGGGGAAAGGAACAAGAATATTCTCAATTTTTTTTTTTTTAGGGAAATAGTATTGGGACATTAAATGTTAAATAAGAGAGGCTTTATTTTTCAGTAAAATAGTCCCTAATTACCAGTGAATTTCTTAGGGACAGTAGACTACTAGCTCACTAAATATGAGACTTAATGAAAAATTAGTTTCTCATGGGCAGCAGCAGAATCTGGATATATCAGAAAGCCTAGAATAAAACAAGCTCGGAAATGAGTAAGAATAATGACATACACAGTTTATTCATTCACTAGTTGATGCACATTTTGATTATTTCTAGTATTGCAATATAGTGAATAAAGCTGTTATAAATATTGCAATGAGGACTTTGTGTGAACATTTGTTTTCTTTTGTCTTAGGTAAAGAGCACAGAGCAAGATTTCTGAAGTAAATGGTAATTGTATTTTCACTTTGTAAGAAACCATCAGATTGTTTTCTAAAGTGGCTGTACCATTTTGCTTCTTACTAGCAACAGATGAGAGCTCCCTGTGCCCTGTATCCTTATGAGAACTTTCTATTGTTATTTACTATTTTTTTAAAGATTTTATTTATTTATTCATGAGAGACACACAGAGAGAGAGAGGCAGAGACACAAGCAGAGGGAGAAGCAGGCTCCATGTAGGGAGCCCGATGTGGGACTCGATCCCGGGTCCCCAGGATCACACTCTGGCCCGAAGGTGGCGCTAAACCGCTGCGTCACCTGGGCTGACCTGTTATTTACTATTATACTTTAAAACTTTCAGTCATTCTAATAGGTGTATAGGATTATATTGTGGTTTTAAATTATATTTCCCTCATCTCAAATGCTATCGAACAATTTTTCATGTGCTTGAAAGATACACAGTTAACATCTGTGTATCTTCTGCGATGATGTTTTATTTAAATTTATGTCTATTTTTTATTGCTTATTCTTCTCTCCATATTATTGAGTTTTTAGGATCTTTATATATTCTGGATATACTGTTTATAGGGTAGCTGTCTATTACATATTCTATACAAGTCTGTGGCTGACTCACTCCCGCAACATTGTCTTCCACTAAGCAGATATTAATTATGAGGAACACTTGATCATTTTTATTCCCTCTGATTCATGAATTTTGTGTTTTGCATACAGATTTGTGACTAACCCATGGTCACACAAATGTCTTATGCTCTCTCTATAAACGTTATAGGATAAGGTTTTATATTAGGGTCTAAGGCCCATTTTGAGATGAGGTTTTTATTTGGGGCAAGGAATGAGTCGTTGTCTCCTTTTTGTGGAGTAAGGTTATTCTACATATTTAGCATCATTTTTTAAAAGATTATCTTTTCTCCATGAATTTTTCTTAGAAACTGTCAAAAATCAACTGATTATGTTTTGTGAATGAAATTCTGAAGACTATTGTACTCCATTGATCTAGTCTATCTTTTCATGAATGCCACACTCTATGTTATTTTAGCTTTGTGGTAAATATTGATCAACTTATGGGAATCCTCCAATGCTATGTTCTTTTTCAAAATTGTTTTGACTACTTTATTTCCTTTTCCTTTTTTTTTTTTTTTTTTTAATTTTTGATAGTTACAGAGAGAGAGAGAGAGGCAGAGACACAGGCAGAGGGAGAAGCAGGCTCCATGCACCGGGAGCCCGACGTGGGATTCGATCCCGGATCTCCAGGATCGCGCCCTGGGCCAAAGGCAGGCGGCAAACCGCTGCGCCACCCAGGGATCCCTTCCTTTTCCTTTTTATATGAAATGTAGAATTATCCTGTAATTTCTGCAAAAACACTTATTTAATTTAATTTTAATTGGAGTTACACTGAATATGTGGGTATTTTGCATTTAATGAATATATCTTTGTTCATAATAGAACTGGCTACAAATACTGTCTTCTCAGTTGGGATGCCTATCATGTTTTTCTTCTTTCTTGCCTCCTTAACTTCCTCATCCTCTCTCTCCTTTCCTTCTTTTTTTTCTTTCTTTTCTTTTTTTCTTTCTTTCTTTCTTTCTTTCTTTCTTTCTTTCTTTCTTTCTTTCTTTCTTCTTTCTTTCTTCTTTCTTTCTTTCTTTCTTTTCTTTCTTTCTTTTCTTCTTTCTTCTTTCTTTCTTTCTTTCTTTCATCTTCTTCTTCTTCCTTTCTCTCTTTCTTTCTTTATTTTTCTTTCATTCCCTTTCTTCTTTTTTCCTTCCCTTTCCCTTCCTTCCTTCGTTCCTTCATTCCTTCCTTCCATTTCTTTTCCTTTCTATCTCCCTTTCTTCCTTTTTTCTCTTTATTTGTCTCTTCCTCTCTTTTTCTCTTCCTCTCCCTCCCTTCCTTCCTCCTTTCCTTCCTTCCTTTTTTTCTTTCTTTCTCTCTTCCTCTCTTTCTTCTTTCTTCTCTTTCTCCCTTTATTTCTTCCTTTTCTTTTTCACCCATATTCTATGGCCAACATTCTTTAACTACTAATTTAGAAACTCTGAGTGTACAGTTCAGGTATCTATGTATTATTTACAATTAAAAAAATTAAGTACATAACTAAGTACTAAGATATAGATTAGTATATGGGATCCCCAAGACAAGACAGGACTACATACAATGCAAAAAATTGACATTTATCTCTGCCACATCTCTAATATTCTAATGAACTATATAAAATACAGTAGTTGTCTGTACCCTACACCATATCTCCTGTCAATACTTGCTATTCATTTATTTATATTGTATCTCCTCTGTTAAACTCTCAATGAACTTATATATATCTCTTGAACCACTTAGAAGTATAGCACTTTAAAAGTTAAATAAGTACAGGGCACCTGGGTGACTCAGTGGTTGAGTGTCTGCCTTCAGATCAGGGTGTGATCCCGGGTATTGGGATCGAGTCCCACATTGGGTTCTCCGCAAGGAGTCTCTTCTCTCTGCCTATGTCTCTGCCTCTCTTTCTGTGTCTCTCATGAATAAATAAATAAAATCTTTTAAAAATAAAAGTTTAGTAAGGACGATAAGCCTTATTAAGTGATTTTGAAGTCCATTATAGTTTATGCTTTCAAATTATTTCATTATGTACATGATTACAGAATTTTGAAAGAAGGAAACAAATATTTTTCCCATGAAGGAGAAACTACATTTTCCGAGAACTTAAGTCATCAACCCAATGGCATGTAGCTATTTATATCAGAGCCAGGATAATGTTGTATAGCATTAGATTTCTTTCCCAGCCCTACGCATATATTTTTCCCACTGAGAATCAGGTTATATGAGGCCAAAGTGCATCACATAGTCATTTTTCTCATGTAGATAATTACTCCAGAACTAGTCACTTGTTCATTATGGAAAAAAAAATTAAGTCATCTTGTTATTTTTCTGTCCCAGAAGAGAATTAATGCTTTTTGTCCTTGGGGCATCATTGTGGACTTCAAGAAGAGCTTGAGAACCTGGCACAAGAGTCCAAATGCTTAATATTTGTAGTGTACCTTAACTGAATGAGCAGTTTATTTCCACAGGTAAGAGGAGAGGTTTTTTCATACCTTACAAAATATTTTAGAAGCTATGAACTTAAAATTCAAACTAGATTCTACATTTTAAATTTAAATCTAAGATAGAAATTTCTAGTCAACTTACTGTTGAATTAAAAATTGAATGAAGGTATTCCAGGGAATATAGTTGGGGAAATTGGAAAATTTCCATTATATTTAGATCAATAGAGCTATAAATGAGAAAATTGCTTTAATTTCTTTGATGGGCGGTAACAGTGAGAATGAGGATAGTAGTAATAAATGGCTATATTTAAAATTTAGGAAAAGCATTAGGTGGAAAAATCAATTATAAAGCAGGCATTGAGTATATGCCATTTTGGGATCATAGATGAACTTAAAATTTATTTTGCTAGTTAGCTAATTGATCTACAAGCTACTACAGGTTTTTATTTTGTGTGTCTTAAGTGTACTTAAGCCCGATGGCTTTTTAAAGAAATTCAAATATATGCAGATATTTTTTGTATTGATTCTAGGGGAATTCTTCCAGAATTAGTGCATGTTACATTACAGCAGGTCTTCAATATGGACATGTGGAAGTAACTTAATATGTGTGACCGAGAAACCTGGAACTTAATCTTGCCTCTGTTAGTAATTTACTATGTGAGTTGGGTTAATTTACAGCTCCAGCTGGTCCTCTGTGTTCTCATCAATAAAGGGATCTGAATTATTTAGTTTGTAGGTTGCACAAAATGAAGCACACAAAATTCCTAACATCTTGTAGCCACTTCATAATTTATGGCAATTGTCATCAGATCTTGCTTTCTTCTCAAGCTTAGTGTTTGTAGTACAGTTCTCATGGCTGTCCATGTGGTCTGTTTCTGACTGTATTAGAGTTGAGGAACTCTTGATTTTGGTTTGGGATCTGTATTTTGCCTTTCAAACTTCTGTCTTTGAAAATCAGCTAGATGTAAAAATAATCAGTTCTAATGTCTTTAAATGTTAGTTGACAGAAATGCCTGTCATCTTGGATAAAGTAAATGAACCTCATATTTTCTGTCATAATTTGGAACAAAATGTACCTTTATTCATAAACTACCTTCTTGCCCTACACAAATGATCAGGTATCAAGAGTTATGGGAAATTATTATGGACAAAATTATGGAGGGGATTTGAGTAAACATACTATTATTTTACTAACATGTCCAAAGTCAGTATGCAGTGACAGAACTACATTTTTAAGATGTCTGATACCACAGGATATTAGGATTCATTAGGTTTAGTCTCATGAAACTGGTATCTTAATATGTAAGTGTCATCTAAGAGATATATACACAGTAAAAGAATGACCACTTGGGATTCTTTCATTGCTCAATGCTTTAATGAAAAATTGATCTTCTAACTCCATATTTATTTTGTTGTAATTAAATAAAATTTGGAAGTCGTATTTCATGTGTATGTGCCCCTCACATATAGCAAATACTTTACTAAACATATTTTAGTGCATCTCATACATAAGCACTCTGCAATCACATAATGTTCATGTAGATGAACAAGAGATGCACAAAAATTTTGGTCAATCTTAATCTTTGGTTAGAAGCATAGAATTCTATTCCCGGGTCATATTAGGTGCTAATTCTGAGGTTTTAATCCAGGATTTTAGAGTCTTAGTATAATGTTCTTTATCTTCCACAGGTGTGCTACTTCAGACACATCAGTTAAGTAAAGGTTAGAACTGTATTGAAGCTGGAATTTCCCATATGTATGTCAGTCAACATGTATTTCTTAATGGAATCCTCTAGTAGACCATCTATTAGTCCATTTTCAAAATTTGCTTTCATATTTTAATTTATTTTCACTCTGTTTCTTTCTACCGACTTAATTCCTATTTTGTATCTGATTCTCTAGTAAATATTTATGTACACAATACGTGGATTCTTGAAAGAGAGAGAGAAAGAGAAAACAACAAAAAATTTTGAAACATAATGTATTTTTTGATGGTCAAGCAATACAATCATACATTTTAATGTTGCTAATTGATGGTTTTATAAGCTATTTTATCACATAACCATTCAAACTAAGTTATTTTTTTTAATATATTTTTTAATTTTTATTTATTTATGATAGTCACACACAGAGAGAGAGAGAGAGGCAGAGACACAGGCAGAGGGAGAAGCAGGCTCCATGCACCGGGAGCCCGACGTGGGACTCGATCCCGGGTCTCCAGGATCGCGCCCTGGGCCAAAGGCAGGCGCCAAACTGCTGCGCCACCCAGGGATCCCCAAACTAAGTTATTTTTAAGAAAACATTTGAGTGTATGTGTTCTCATGAGTAATGTATAAGTTGCCTGAATTAACAGAGAAGTCAATATTTAGCTTAATTACCTTTTTTTTTTTTGCTCTATAATTCTCTAAGGATCAAATGAACATTTTTTTTTTTTTTTGGTTTGAAACCCTCATATTCAAAAAGCTATTTATTCTATGTATTAAGAAAGATTTTCATATGAATCTGGGATGAATTTTTTGGGGGAAAATAAAGGTGGATTTTTTTCCTTCTAATAATAGGTATAAGCTGATTTTCCCATTCTCTCCGTGACATGTGGGTATCTCAGTATAACAAACATGTGTGTTTCATTTAAGATATAAGTCAATTGTAGCTCACTGAATTCACCAGTCCTATACACTATAGATTTTCCACTCCTTTATAAATTTTGGTCTATGACACGCAGAGGAAAAACAAGAGTCGCCATGCCAAAATCTGCGGTCTAAATATGGTAGATGCAATATTTAATTGTTTCAGGGATGGAGGCTTTTAATCCATTTACTGGTGACTCTGCAGCATTTTGTTCATTTGTTATGTGCTTATGTCTATTCATGCTCCACTGGGTAGGAAACAGTCTGACAGCCTAGAAAAATAGAGCAGTAATAAAACACTATGGTGTGCTTATATAATGATTTTATTGTTTTAGAATTCACTCGTACAATTTTATTATCTATTATCAGGTGATATTTATTTCATAGTAAATATAGAAATTCTATAAGCAACCATAACCCAGTAAAGGAATGGCCATGAATCATTTTTCACAGAAATGTATTTCAAAATACACCCAAGAGCTCTGTAAGGATAGCGACCATATGTGTAGAGAAAGATCTTGACTTGGTACCAAGTTAAAATTTGAAAAACAATAAAAGTAAAATAAACTATGGAGAGACATGGGAAAACTGGAAATTGAACCCCATGAAGTGCCATTGTTTTTCCCATGGTAAATTTAGCCAACAATGAAATTAAGTAACTTGTTTAATCTGTTTGTTCAGGGTAATGCATCCATGTGGACTCTGTTTCTTCATTGCTGCTTATTCCTTCAGTGCCAAAGGTATCCATACATCCTTCTAAGAGACAGACATGAGGATATGACTGGGTAGATTATATTTTCAAAAAAAAATATTGTCTTTAGAACCTATGAGTAGAAACTGAAATGTCAGCAGTGCCGTCAGATTCAGATTTGTGCAGGGTTCAGATGGAAAATGTGACTGAAGTCACCACGTTTATATTGACGGGCTTCACAGATGATTTTAAACTGCAAGTTTTCCTATTTTTACTATTTCTAGCAATCTACCTTTTTACAATGATAGGAAATTTGGGAATGGTTTTATTGGTCATTGGGGATTCTCGGCTCCACAACCCCATGTATTATTTTCTGAGTGTGTTATCATTCCTGGATGCCTGTTATTCTTCAGCTGTCACTCCAAAAATGTTAGTCAATTTCCTAGCAGAGGATAAAACCATTTCATTCCTTGGATGTGCAGCACAGATGTTTCTCTTTATTACTTTTGGGACCACAGAATGCTTTATTTTAGCTGCAATGGCATATGATCGCTACGAAGCAATCTACAACCCTCTCCTGTATTCAGTTCGAATGTCACCCAGGGTCTATGTGCCACTCATAATTTCCTGCTATGTAGTTGGATTCCTGCATGCTACTTTACACACTGTGGCTACTTTTACTCTATCCTTTTGTGCATCCAATGAAATTAGACATGTCTTTTGTGACATCCCTCCTCTCCTTGCCATTTCTTGTTCTGACACCCACACAAACCAGCTGCTAGTCTTCTACTTTGCGGGATCTATTGAGATATCCACTATTCTGATAGTCCTGGTCTCTTATGGTTTCATTCTGGTGGCCATTATGAGGGTGCATTCTGCTGAAGGGAGGCGGAAAGTCTTTTCTACATGTGGCTCTCACCTAACTGGAGTGTCAATTTTTCATGGTACGGTTCTCTTCATGTATGTGAGACCCAATTCCAGCTATGCTTTGGATCATGATATGATAGTGTCAGTATTTTACACAATTGTGATTCCCATGCTGAATCCTATCATCTATAGTTTGAGGAATAAAGATGTGAAAGATGCAGTGAAAAGGGTATTTGGTAAAAACTGGTTTGCCAATTAAGTATACTTTTCACACTAAACATCAAATTGAAAGAAATTAAGACTGATGTAATTGTCTTCATATCAAAAAGCTATGATTAAAGTGTTTTGTTTTCATTTATTAGTGTCTTTCTATTCTTCTTGGACATGTTTAAATAAAGATCATAGTCAACTCACTGCTAGTGTGGTTTTCACACAAGCAGAAATTGTGTCATCCATTTGTTTCTGAAACTGAATAAAGAGAAACCAATTTAAAAAGGAGTCAGGAGGCCAGCAGAAGGAGCACTTACCCCTACCACTTGTCAGCAAGAGAACCAACAGGAAGAGATGTATCTTATATTCCTAAGAGAAGAAGAATTCTATATTTTACTAATTCCAGCAAGAGGAAGGAAGGTTTCCTCCTCCCCTGGCAACAGCCCAGCCAATGAGAGACAGTCACAACCCAGCCAATGCAAAACCACTATACTTTGAACTCTGTTTACTCCAATAGACTTTTTGTTTATAATAGCCTTTCCCAAGTCTCCCCTTCCTCTACAAAAGAGAAACTCCTCTCCTTTGTTGTCTGAACTTGCCAATGTTTTTCCCATAGCTTGCATGGCCCAAATGTAATTCTCTGCTACTCTTGAATAAACTCATTTTGCCACTAAGATAATTAGCTGTTTTTATTTTTAAGGTTATCACTTTTTATAAGGCTAACTGTCATATTGTATACAACATCATTTTGAGCTAATTACTCCTCAAAGACCCAATCTCCATATAGAGCTATATTCTGAAGTATTAGGGGAGAGGACTTCATCATACAAATATTGGGTTTATTTACACATACATACTCATGGAGTCACATATGCATTCACTCTTCAGATTAAATTGTAGTACTATCTTTTACCTCCATGTAACTCAAATTGTATAAGCTCCCACAGTTGCAATTATAAATGAACATTATACTCATATCTGACTATCTTGAGCAAATACCACCTCATTCATAGCAAAATCACAACTCACATAATCCCAATTCACTTTTCAAGGAGTCATTTGTATCTGACTTCAGATTGAACACTCTGTTCTAACCTTTAATCTATGCATTGGCAGTAGTCTAATCCCAGCCTGTGATTCTGGGACCACAGATAGTGCGTTCAAGTCCCTGGTGTTCTTACCATGTTGTTTGTAAGGATGCATTTCTTCCCTTTTGATTATTTTATGCAGGACATGGACATTAAATCCACTTTTAGTTCCTCAGAGAACACAGAGACCAGGCATTAGCATTAATCAAAATTATACTTAAATTCAAGAATGACAAAAGACAAGTACGATTCAGGGTAAATTACAACCAGCTGGCAGAATTGGGTTGACACAACTAAGCCCCAATCTATTTTTACGGGTTCTCTACAAGCTTGGTACAAACTCAGCTTTGGCTCTGTTTTCCCTCCACCCTGTGATGCCCTTGCAGATTGCCAAGCTCCTCATTGCCCATGTCTAAGATGCAGGTACAGAAGAGAGTCTTTATCATACACACATTGAGCCCTGCTTTCTCTTTTTAAAAGTAATTAATCATCTATTTATTTATTTGACAGAGAGAGAGCCAGAGAGCAAAAGCAGGGGGAACAGCAGAGGAAGAGGGAGAAACAGGCTCCCCGCTGAGCAGGGAGCCCAATGCAGGGCTCCATCCCAGAATCCCAAGATCATGAACTGAGCCAAAGGCAGACACTTTACTGACTGAGCTACCCAGGTGCCCCTAAGCCCTGCTTTCAACAGGCCTCATTTGCATTGCAAGGATAGATCTCCTTCAAAGTTAATTATAGGCATACAACAGAGACTTTGCAGGTTTATTTCCAGACCACTAATGAAGTAAATCTCACAATTAAGCAAGTTGAATGAATTTGGGGGGATATTTCCAGTGCATATGAAAGTTGTTTACACTATACTGTAGCTTAAGTGTGCCATAGCATTATGTTTAAAAAAACAATGTTCATACTTCAAGTTAAAAGCACTATATTGCTACAAAATGCTATCATCTCACCTTCCAACAACTTACAATTCTTTTGCTAGGGGCGGAGGGGTCTTGCCACAGTCTCAGGCTGCTGACCGATCAGGGTGGTGACTGATGAAGATGGGGGCAACTGTGGCAATTTCTTAAAGTAGGACAACAGTAACGTTTATTGCATTGATCGTCTCTTCCTTTCATGAAAGATATCCCTGTAGCACGTGATGCTCTTTGGTAGAAGACCGTTTCATCTATAGTGAAAATCTGTTGTTTAGTGAGGCCACCTTCATTAATATCTCAGCTAGATCTTGTGGATAACTTGCTGCAACTTCCCTATCAGCACTTGCTGCTCCATCTTGCACTTTGATGTTATGGAGACATTTTCTTTCTTAAACCTCATGACTTCTACTAGCTTCAGAGTTTTCTTCTGCATCTTCACCTCTCTCATCTTTATGGAATTGAAGGGAGTTGTCTATTGCTCTGGATTAGGCTTTGGGTTACAGGAATGCTGTGGCTAGTTTGATATCCTATCCACACAACTAAGACTTTCTCCATGCTGACAAGAAGGCTGTTTCACGTTCTTATCATTTATATGTTCACTAGAGAAGCACTTCTAATTTCCTTCAAGAATTTTTCTTCTTTTGCATTTAAAATTTGGCTGTTTAGTGAAAGAGGTCTACACCCTATTTTGGCATTGAGCATGCCTTCCTCACTGAGCTGAATCATTTCTAGCTTTTTATTTAAAGTGAGAGGTGTGTGACTCTCCCTTTCACTTGAATATTTAAAGGCCACTATAGGATTATTTATTGGCTTAAATTAAATATTGCTGTGCCTCAAGGGTTAAGGAGGCCCGAGGAGAGAAAGAGAGACAGGAAAAGCTGGTCAGTGGAGCAGTCAGAGCACACACAATATTTATTAATGGAGTTCATTGTCTTATATGCAAACAGTTCATGGCATCCCCCCAAATTACAAATGTAACATCAAAGATCACTGATCACTGAGTAACATAACATGTCTAACAGTAACAAAAAACTTGAAATACTGTAAGAGTTACCAAAATGTGATACAGAGACATGAAATGAACAAAGGCTGTTGGGAAAAGAGGGCCAATAGGCTTGCTCAGTGTGGGGTTGCAGCAAAATTCAATTGATATAAATGCAGAAAATTTTAAAAGCCTCCCTCAGGTCAAATGTTGTATATTAGTACTGTTTCCTCTGTGGGAGTCAACAGAGATAAAAATGCCTATAAGTTAATGTTCTATGTCTCCAAAAACGTGGTAGTATTTTGCAGCTCAAGTTTTCATCTTCACATGGGACTTGCCTCTGGCATGGCTGCTCTCCTCATCCAAGAAGTCAGGCTGAACCTAGAAAGTCCACCCTTCTCCTGGGATTCACATGACTGGGACAATTCTCCAGACACACAAGAGTTTTGTCACTTTCAGTAGCCTTTCTGTAATATTCCTATTTCTTTCATCCTTTTTAGACTGGATTTCCCATATGTAGTGTCTAATACAACATTCTAAAGGCATACATTTTAGAGGGAAATAAAATTTTGACATTCATGTATAGACTGATTGCATAGTTTAGAATACCAACACTGTATACCCTGATACCCTTTGTTCTGCTGCTGCAGACATCTTTCAGAATTTTAATATTCGAAACATGATAGACAGGTCTGATCTTATTGGAGGAGTGGCAGTTCTAGAGGTGACGTTGCTAAAAACTAAAATGACTGGTCCCATGATATTTGTTTTGGCCGCGCTTTCACGTTAAGAACATCTCTAAGATCTGTTTTCTTATGATACGTCTATCTCTTAGATACAAAGCTATACTTCGTTAAAATTGGATATTATTATTACCTTGATAATTGTTTCTTAATATATGTTGTTCATTTTTCTTCTATAATTTGAGGTTTTATGCCAAGAAAAATTGTAGAGAAGTTGTGTTATGTGCACTCTCTCCTTTTAAAGGACTCTGATGGTAAATACAGCTGGGTGATGCAGAATGTGGAGGGAAATAAAGGTACTCTGTATTTGGAAAGGAACATTATAGGAAGCCTGGTAGGAGTACCCAACGTCCTGGAATGGGTGGTGCTCAGAGGTTTACAGAATTCAGGATTGTGTGGAGGAAATGGTTACAGGAAGAACAGTGTTGACTAATATGAGTTTTATAATTTTTTTTCTTTAATGTTCAAAATTACCCTTTCCTATCTTTCAACACAGCTCTTTGTCATTAAAACACTATAAAATTTCTTTAAAAAAAAAGAAAAAAAAAAGAGACAGGGCTCTTAGATGGTGGCCCAGTAGGTTAAGCAGTAGACTCTTGATTTTTGGCTCAGGTCCTGATCTCAGAGTTGTGGGATCGAGCCTTGTACTAGGCTCTGCACTCAGGGAAGAATCAGCTTGAATATTCTCCTTCCCTCTCTCTCACTTTAAAATAAATAAATAAAAATCTTTAAAAAAAGAAAGAAGGGAAATTTCTGGTTTCTTCTTCAGGAAGGGAGAAAGAGGTAAGAAAAGTAAGTTACACAACCCAGAATTAACATTTTAATACTTTTATAAAAAAATGTGTTTCAATTACTCAAGTACCTTTATCTGCACCCCCCTCAGACACACAAGCTTGTATACTCTATATATATTTACAATTTATCTACTAAAATTATCATCAAGTCTTCTAATTAACACAATGAAAGTAAAGGGGATGAGCTAGTATTTTATACTAAGACTGGATTCTGGAACTGAGATAATGTGGCACCCCTTTTCATATGTGAATTCAGCTTTAGGGAATTAGCTGATGAATCACCAATAAAAACAGATAGAATGTCAACTCTGTAACATGTTAACTGTACTCATTGCTGATGGATTCAAATTTTTCTTTTCTTTACATGACCCCACCTGATTATAATGCAATTGTTGATCATAAGCAGATGAGACATCAGTAGTTCAACTTTTGCTATTAGTCATGCTTTTATTTTTTTAAATTTTTTTTTAAATTTTTTATTTATTTATGATAGTCACAGAGAGAGAGAGAGAGGCAGAGACACAGGCGGAGGGAGAAGCAGGCTCCATGCACCGGGAGCCTGATGTGGGATTCGATCCCGGGTCTCCAGGATCGCGCCCTGGGCCAAAGGCAGGCGCCAAACCGCTGCGCCACCCAGGGATCCCTAGTCATGCTTTTAATATAACATAGTTAATTAGATGTCTGTTATTTTTTTATGCAGTGTGTTGGGACTGGAGAGATAAAAATGAATAACCTTTTTGTGAAAAAGAAAACATTGGCCATATTCTGGAATCTTAAACAAGTAACAACAACAGCAACCTTTAATAACTTCTATGTGTTATTTTAAGTATTTCAATACTTTGGATTAAGTTTGAAATTAAATTACTATTTAAAAATAACCTCCAGATTTATGTCATGTTAGATAAAAATATGACATCATTTACATAGAATAAGTAAGAGTCATTGCAAAACTGGAGAAGAACCAGCATGAGTATGAGTATATGAGGACTTGATAAATAAGTAACAAATTTTATAAGTTATGTTTCTGAGTCATAGTGCAATCCATTTTGGTAGGGATTTTTTGAGTGCCACTATAACTTCTTTGTTTCTTAGACAATATATTATTGGGTTAAACATTGGTGTCACAATGGTATAAAAAAGAGAAAGAAACTTGTCCATTCCTGTTGAATGACTGGACTTTGGTCTTAAGTATGTAATGATGCCTGATCCAAAGAATAAAGCCACAACCATGAGATGTGAAGAACAAGTGGAGAAGGCCTTGGCTCGCCCAGCTGCTGATGGCAATTTCAGGATGGTTGAGATTATTTTCACATAAGATGCAAGAATCAACAAAAAAGGAATAGTGACAACTAGAACAGCAACCTCATAAACCAACATTTCAATCATGAAAGTATCCCCACAGGCAAGCTTAAGTACTGGAGGTATGTCACAGAAAAAGTGATTCAACTTATTGGACCCACAGAAGTGTAGAGAGAAGATGAGGTAGGTGAACCCTATGTGTACTGGAATTCCAGTGATCCAACAGCCAGTTGCCAATTGGATGCACAGCCTGTTGTTCATGATGAGAGGATAGAGTAAGGGGTTACAAATGGCAACATACCTGTCATAAGCCATTGCAGTCAGAATGAAGCACTCACTGGCTCCAAAGATCAGAAAGAAATACATTTGAGTAGCACAGGCCAGAAAAGAAATATTTCTATTTTGTCTACAAAGATCTGTTAATAATCTGGGGACAGTGACCGACACATAACATATTTCCAAGGAAGAAAAGTTCCCAAGGAAAAAATACATAGGAGTCTGGAGGGAGGGATTGACCTTGGTTATTATGATAATGAGGCTATTACCCATCAGGATAATCACATAGATTATCAGAAACACCCCAAAAAGTAGTCCTCGGAGGTTAGGAACATCAGAAAAACCAACCAGAATGAAATCCATTAATGTAGTGTCATTCGCCTGCAGAGGATTTTGTCCTGTGGATTCCATCTACAAGCAAAATGATTTCAAGGCTTAGAATTCACTTAAGTTGCTAGGCTCAGTTGCAGAACGGGGCAAATTAAACCGATGGTTTCAAATCCACTGACAAACAATAGATACCCAGCTTTTATTTTGTTTTGTATTTTTGGTAATAAAAATTTCAGTATATATAAAAACAGAAAGCAATCTTAAACTCTAATCTCACTGCAAATACTAATAGATATATAAATGAATAATACACTGAAACAGACAACAATAAAATAAAAGCAAAACGTGTCAGATACCCTATTCTCAGGATAAGAACTTTGCTAGTTAACACAGGATGTTCTTTAATGAGAAATGTGCCTCCTTCCTCATCACTCTGGAATCTATTGTATTTTGTTTGTATTATTTCTGCCTAGCATCTTTTAATTTACAATCCATTTATATTATTCTTTCTTGTTTGGTTTGATGTTTCCCCTGTGAACTGCATCTCAGATAACCACAGGGCAAGGTGGTCAGTAAGACTGCATAGCCAGGCCCCGTTCAGGCCAACCCTGGCTACAGTATCTGGGAAAGAGACTGAGACTCTGATTGGAAAAACAGAGAATATTACCTAGCTTCCATCATAGAAAACTATTTCATTTAATATATCATACAAAGTTATATTAAAAATAATGCATCATAGCAAGTCATATATTTAAAATGTAAAATAAATTATATACAATTTTATTATAATATGTCCTTAACCCTACCATGGCCCCCAAAATCATAGTAACTCTGCTTATCTTTCAAATATTATGATTCAGGAATAATTAGATAAGTTTGGTTCTTTTATGAGATATTTAAACTAGGAAAAGGGAAAATAAAATGTGCAAGAGAATTTGATCTTAGTGTTCATACACTTGATGCCAAACATAATGTGAGATCTGTTTTTGCATACCTTTTCTTTTTCCTCTAAGTATGAGTTTCTGAATATATGTAATATATATTATTAATATACAATACATGATTAATTTAATATATATTATGAACATATATTTTGTAGTATATATTATAGTTTACTTTGGATAAAAACTGTGTATTATGAATATAATATATCCAGTTGACCCTTGAACACTGCACCAACCTTACTCTGGGCAGCCAAAAATCTGCTTTTAGGGAGGGTATGTGATGTGATTAGCACTGGGTGTTACAGGCAACTAACTGATGAATTATTGAACTCAACATCTGAAACTAATGATGTACTATATGTTGGCTAATTGAATTGAAGTAAAAAGAAAAAGAAAAAATCTGCTTATAACTTTGGCTCTCTCAAAACTTAATTACTAATATAAACAATTAACTCATGTTTTGTATATATTATGTATTATATCTGTATTCACACAATAAAGTAAGAAAGAGGAAAAAATGTTACTAAGAAAATCATAAGGAAGAGAAATCACTTTTACAGTGTGTACTGTCAAAATCTATGTATAGTGGATCTGTGTGGTTCAAATCCTTATTGTTCAAGGGTCACCTGTATTCTAAACATCTGCAGCTGACTAACCACCAGGGAGTACAGCACTAAATGTAGTGTAGACAGAGTATACCTAGCTCCTTCAATAAATAAGCATTTTTAGACCACCTAAGTTAGGTCTCTGCCATGGCACTACACTCTAGACACCACAACCCTTTTGGTGATGTCCATCTACACTTCATTATTACTAACCTGTGACCTTTTTAAGATTGTCACATGCTCCAAAACCCATATTGCCATGAGTTTTGAAGTCTCTTCCTCAATTTCCCAGTCTCCAAATTCGCCTTCCTTCTTCCAAAATACAATCCCCCTTTTCTTCTTCTGAGACCTGGTTCTTCTCACCTCTGACAGATCCCACATGACTGAAACAATGTATAATTTATATTTTCTGTTTACTTCTGACCAATCCTAAATATTTCCCTCCTTCATTCAGAGAATCTTCCATTCTGACTTTAATTTTTCAGAAAATTTTCAGAAACTTTCAGAATACTCTGAAGATAAAAGCCCTCTCCTGGCTAACATAAGTCAAGACAAGGGATCAAGACCTGGATGTTTCAGGTTAAAATAATATGTTCTATAAACTGAGACTAAGTGCACACTCCCCAAATCCCCTTTTGCCATCATCTCTACCTTTGTTTTGTTGATCTCTTTCTCTGTTTTCTCCTCTTTTCACACTTTGGTAATTATTTCTCCATCTTATACCTTCTCAAAACTTTCAAGATTTTATACCATCTTTCTTATATATTTCTTTTTCTTCAGAAGTTATACGTTAATGAAAAACAACTGCAATAGAAGAATTAAATTTTCAATGACCCAGACATGTTTGATGAATGTACCAGGCAATCAATCAACATACATTTTGTAGTATATGCGTGGTTTTAATGGACAAATTTAGTGCATTCAATACAAAGTAGACTAAGGAAAATAATGGAGTGCCAGACAATTTATTAAGGTCATGATGTCTAATCTGGGACTTCATCAGATTTTAAGGTATCACAGAAATCATTTTGTAGGGACAGCCGGGGTGGCTCAGTGGTTTAGCGCTTCAGCCCAGGGCCTTATCCTGGAGAACTGGGATCAAGTACCACATCGGGCTTTCCTGCTTGAAGCCTGTTTCTCCCTCTGCCTGTGTCTCTGCCTCTCTCTGTGTGTCTCTCATGAATAAATAAATCTTAAAAAGAAAGAAATCATTTTGTGATTTTTACTTTTAAGAGAAAGTAATAAAGCATATTCCAGGAATAAATTGCCCTCATGTGCTCCTTCAGTTTCATATTCCAATAGCTAGTCAAATGCTTACAGGGATGAATGATTTTTAAATAATTCCCCATGGGTAGTGGCACAAATGAGTATTTCCCATCGATCTCAGCAATCACGCTGCATTCAACTAGATTCAAATTCACTGACCAAAGAAGTTCATATTGAGTAACTTACAACAGAAATTAGATATGTTCTGGAAAACTGTCCTTATTCAAATGATCAGAGCTCAATTTTCCTTTTTTGATGCTGTAATGATAACATGTAACTCAAGGAGTTGTTTTGCGGACTAAGCAGCATAGTTTGCATTAATCACTTTACTTAAAATAAGTTGTAGTTCTAGTAGACACTATTATGATAATTATCATACTTATTGATATATCATTATGATTTTAACTTACATATATTTTTTCTTTTGAAATTTTCTCATCTTAAACTCTTCCCTGGAGAAGAGAGAATGTACAGGTCATGTTTTGGCAGGAAAACAGATTAAAATCAATAGACTTGGGCAGCCCGGGTGGCTCAGCGGTTTAGCGCTGCCTTCAGTCCAGGGTGTGATCTTGGAAACCCAGGATCGAGTCCCACGTCGGGCTCCCGGCATGGAGCCTGCTTCTCCCTCTGCCTGTGTGTCTGCCTCTCTCTCTCTCTTTCTCTGTGTGTGTGTCTCTTGTGAATAAATAAATAAAATCTTTAAAAAAAAATCAATAGACTCTTCTATGCTGGAAAGATACTAGCCAACAGCAATACCTGGGGAAAAACCACTCTAACTGGGATTTTATTTTCAATTTTTTTCTCTCATCTGTGCCAGTATCCTGTACTTTGAGCAAATTAGACAAGTAGGCTTTGGTAAAGGCATATAAGCAAAATTAAATTAGAAAGTTTAATTAAAAAAAAGAAAGTTTAGGGATCCCTGGGTGGCGCAGCGGTTTGGCGCCTGCCTTTGGCCCAGGGCGCGATCCTGGAGACCCGGGATCGAATCCCACATCAGGCTCCCGGTGCATGGAGCCTGCTTCTCCCTCCGCCTGTGTCTCTGCCTCTCTCTCTCTCTCTGTGACTATCATAAATAAATAAAAAATTAAAAAAAAAAAGAAAGTTTAATTCAAATCCTATTTAATAATGAAAGCATCCTGAGAGAACTTTCTTCAACTATTTTCTTTTCTGAAATTGATCTATTTTCTTTATTAACAGTTAATGACATTGTGCAGTTTTAGCATGAGAACTTGAGTTCTTCCTTTACCAATATTTCTATTTTAGCAGGAACAAGCATAGCTATGGACAGTTAAGAGGCCTGATTATTTGAAACTATTTTTTTATTGTTAGGTTTTGAACAATTATTATGTGCTAACCACTCTGTTAATGACGTACCCTGTGTTATCTTGTTTATTGCATTCTGAATGAAGTAGGTACTATTATTATTCACATTTTGCATAAAGAGCCAGAGGCATACAGGGATTAAACAATTTGCCCAATATCAGGAAGCTCAGATGTGACCTGACTTCAAACTAACCCATGTAATCAAAGGGTCAATTTTCTTAATAAAAGTATAGTGGGCTTCATATTATTTTATGGTGATGGATGGTAGTTGCACTTGTGAGTATAGGATAATGTACAGAGTTGTTGAATCACTATGTTGTACACTTAAAACTAATGTAATATTGTGTGTTTGTATGTCAATTATACTAAAAAAATAACCTTAATAGGGCCCATAGAATATTTAATAGGAAATACAATTTTGAATTTAATATTTTTAGTAATATCAATACAACTAAGAAATATAAAACATTTCACAATCACGAAAAGATTCCATGTCCATTTTATGTATCATTTACTTTTATAAAAATGAAAGATTGATACCTGTAGTTATAGTTTGTATATTTCAAGTTCAGAAGATTTATCTCATAAAAGAATCTAATTGGAAGAAAGTGTTTCCTTTATGGCTTTTGATTCTTGAATTGAAAAATATATGAAATAAAATAAGCAGCGTAAAATAATTACTGCTTACCTCTTTATACTGTGGAGAAATCACCGTGTCACTCTTTAATAAAGACTATGATCTTATGTCATGTAAATTTTGGTTTTCAATTATTCAAGGAACAAATTCCAGCCATTCTTATTTTTCTATGAAACTCATTCTTTACTTAAATTGAGTAGTGGAGGTTTGGTAGAAAATAGCCCCTTATTCATTGCAGGGGCATCTTCTCTCCATGTCATGTTGCATTTTTAAGCTCAATAATCTGTTTATCAGGTGGTAATTTAGAGAGTAACCAAGGCTGTCTCCGGTTGGATCAGTGCTGCCTTGAAGATTCCTTCCCTATGGAGTATGGTCTGAGGATCATTAGCCTCCTGGCTACTCCTCTTTACCTTTCTTGCCATCCTCTTCTTCTTTGGAGAATAGAGCAATTCCCCTACTACTCTTAAAGTTGGTCTATATTTATGCATGAAATCTGAGGATACTAAATTTAGAATTATTAAAACACCATTTCTTAAACTCAAATAATGCAATTTTGTGATTATCTTGAATCCATGCATCATCTGGATTGTTTATATGTGAAGGTCCTCTGTGCCATAGGTGGGATTTTTTATTTACATATACTTACATGAGAAAAAAATGAATTTGGACCGGAAGATTCAGTACATTGAATTTCAAATTTTCTATAATTGTGAAGTTGAAGATGGGAAAATGACATGATGAGGGTTTTAAAAATATTAGGAGGGAAAGGTAGACTGAATATTGTTGCTATAAACCTTTGGTAAGTTATCAAAATAATTAGTTACTGCATGCAGCTTTTCTCTATTGAATCATTCAACAAGTGTGTAACTATATAAGGTGTTGTGCTATGCACTACATGAGGCTCAGAAAACTCTGTACTCTATAGATTGTTTTGACTGTCATCTGTTTCATCTGTTCTTCTATAAAGTGACCCATTATTCCTGCAGGCAAAGTTAAATATTTCTTCTATAATGCTCTCATAGCCCTCCTATACAACTAATTTGACCCTTATGATATTATGTTTTAATTTTTATTCCATAATTTGACCTTCTCTTCTTGTCATTGGCTCCTTGATTCCAGGGCATTTATGTTGTGTACTGGTTAACATTCAGCTCCAAGTATGGAGCCAGCCACATAGAACATTCTGGGGCTTTTTAGGGACTCAATAATTCACACTTGTATCATTTAATCTTTCTAAGTCACTAATCATATTTATTGTGTTATCTTCCATTGTTATCAGTGACTAAAATGTCTGAAAATGGGATTAGATAAGAGCACAGCATACTCTGTCATGGACAAGAGTGGAAGCCAGAAGACATTCAAGTTTAAGGGGGTGGATTCCAGTAATCTATGTGGGATCTGATGGTGGCTAAGGTGAAGATTGAGGTCCATTGTGAGGCATGGTAACAGGATTTACATAGAGATTGTTTCCAATGACTTTCTTCTGTTTTGATTCTCAATTTTACCACATAAAAAATCAGCTACATTAGAAAATATGACATATTTATCATTCTCCATCACTTTCCCCACATAATCTAGTCAATCATCAAATTATGCTGACTCTATTTTTAGATATTAGTTAACTCCACTTATATCTTTCATGGACATAGACACTCCCTTAGTTCATATCTTTGCAATTTTTCTTAATTGAAATTCTTTAAAAAATATTCTTTCTTTTCAGTATTATCTCACATTCATCAATCTTCTGTTTAATATTTCAAAGATAACATTTTTATCTCACATTCATCAACCTTCTCTTTAATATTTCAAAGATAACATTTTTTACAATGGAAATTAAATCATGGCATTTGGCATTTTTTTCAGGATCTGTTCATCTGAACCAATCAATAATAGACAGCTACTTCATTTTTTTTTCATCTCCTCTATTAACTTTAATCACATTTTCAACATGCAGCCAAGAATGAAGCTTTGACAGTAAGCCATAAATTTACACAAGTAAGCATTGTCACTTTTCTGCAGTAGCAACGCTGAGATAACACAAGAGAGTTGGGTATTTTCTTGTGCCTTTCTTTACTGAAGAGCAGTAAAAAATATTTGAAAGATTTATCCATACCTCCAATTCATTTGCCATAAGTCTCAGAAATTATTGCATTTAATTTTGCTTGGTTTACGGCAAATAAAAAAATCAACTTAGTTCCTTAATTAGACTATTAAATGCAGATTTTTTAAAGATCACAGTGATGACAGAATTGGTACATGTTTCATCATAATACACCATTTCTTTTATTGGCTCTCCTTGGCTTTCATGATAGTAGCATGCAACATGCTAGAAACTGACTGTGTCTCTGAAATTCAATTTTCCTTCTTCCTTTCTTTTGATTTCCATAGTAGCTAAGATGTATTTCCAGTTTCTTTTGCACCTTTTCTGACTTTATTCATTGCAATTCCACTCCTCCCCACTTTGGTTGGCTGGCCCAGAAATGACCATAGCAACCATGGGACTAGCCAGTAAAATATGTCAAAGTCACCTATCCTGGAATGATTATTAGACTTGAACCTCACACTAAACCTGGGATCCTGTCCTATATTATTCTTCCTCAAAACCCTCAGAATCATAGGGGTCTTTATTCTTCTGCTTAGCAAATTAACATATATACCTTGCCTTTTCTACTCACCCTCTGCACACATTTTCTAAGAATATTCTTCACTCTGACCTGCTCATCATACATGGCCACTATGTACCACCTGACTGCACACATCTGGCCCCCGTTGATTGGCTCATTAGTAGGTGTTATACCAAACATGGTTCAACCAGAACCATTTCCTGCAATGGTGTGAATAAGAACCAAGAGGAAGCCATTTACCCTCTGTGCCTCTAGATGTAATTTTTTGAATTTGGAAATTGTTGGGCACATCTCCTTCCACACTGATTGGAGGAAAGTCAGAACTCAGACATAGGATACACAGAGGAAAATTAAACAGGTGTGTGAACACTATCAAACTTGACATATAAAAAAATAGTGGAAGGGAATAAAGGGGAAAGGAGAAAAAATGAGTGGGAAATATCAGAAAGGGAGACAGAACATGAGAGACTCCTAACTCTGAGAAACGAACAAGGGGTGATGGAAAGGGAAGAGGGCGGGGGGCGGGGGTTGACTGGGTGACGGGCATTGAAGGGGGAGCGCTGGGTGCTATGCTATATGTTGCCAAATTGAATTCCAATAAAAAAAAAAACTTGACATAAGGAGATATGAGTACTTGTTTCAAGTTATTTCCCAGATCTGGATCCTGTGCTCAGGTTCTGGCAGCTTCTATGGGTGCTATGAGACAGTCCATTAATCGTGCAGTATATCCTATTATTTCAATTTGGTGAGTTTATTTTGTATTTCTGCAGTTTTTAGTTAGAAATCTAGCTGCCAAATGTTTCTCCATGCCAAATCTCAGTGAAGAGAGACACACAATCAGATGCTAACATTAACTGTATGTAAAAAATGATTCGTGAAACTCTTGTCACCTAGACCCTGAAGTGTTAGTGTCATCCTAGTCTCTTCCCCAGTAAGGTGAGCACAGGTGATAATGACAGTTACATTTTCACTGAGAGAAGTAACCAAGGGGTAATGACAGGGAAGTGAAATAAGGAGGCTAGAGCAAAGAAAATAAGAGTCAGATGGTTCCTGAGCATACATGATTTAGTCTGCTCATTTCATTCCTTCTTGTGCTGTTTACCTGGTACATAAACTCCTCTTAAAACATTTAAAAGCCCCTAGCTGAATCAGTCTATCAACACATTCTGCATGCATGGAATAAAAGATACCATATCATCTTAAAAATCTCATCCATTTCTTTGGCTTTCTCTTTATAATTCACGTACACTGCCTTGCATATAGTAGCATCCTGTTCATATATTCTTGAGTATTTAAGGCTAATTATTTCTAATATATTTTAACTATGTCTTGGCTAGTATTAGTACTTAAACTTCTTTAATGACTTCCATAAATTACATCACTTTTAATATGAAAATTTATAATTTATTTTATTTTTTGAGTTCACATTGTCCAGTATTTATAATTTATATTGTCATTTGGAGCACATTATTTTGATAATTTTCAATATCCATGTACATGGGATTTTTCAATGTTATTAATGTCTTTTTATTTAATTATGATATCATATAAAATGCTATATTTCCTTATGTTTTATAGAATATATTGATTGCTTTGGGTATGGAACATCCTTAGGAGTCCAAACTCATTCTACACAATCCAGTGTCTACGTAGCAGTTAACATTGTTGTCAAACTGTTAGTTTTCTTGACTATTGTACAACTATGGGAACTGTGATGGTATTAGGTCAAGTTACAGTGCCATAAATCCTGTTATTCTTACCAAAATTCATTAGTTTTTATTGCTCCTCACATTGTTTCTAACTTTTGGTTGATATCCAGAGCTCTGAAAAAAATGATTTAACATTTTTAAAGTATTTGTTTTATTAAAGATATAGTGATCATGGAGGTCCTTGGTCCCCCATTATTGAAGTCCTCTACACTTCTTTTACTTCTTATTTTTTGATTGAAAACATTGAAATCACTTATTAATATCATTCATCATCACATACATTTTTGATACTATAGATAGAAAGCTAATCTAGTAATCACCACTAGATATGTCTTCATATTTGTATTATCGATATTCAGATTTTCTAAAGTCTATTTGGTGACAAAATGTAAAACATTGCTTTTTTTTTGTGTTGGAATGTCAATTTTCACCATTGAAGAATCACTGCAGGAATTAGGATGTTTTCACAGCAAATATATTAGGATCTGTTCATCTGAACCAATCAATAATAGACAGCTACTTCATATGGGTATCACATGAAGTTATCAGCCTATCCTCAGGGGATAAATTTAACACACATGGCATTTTAATTTTTATTTATTTATTTTTAAAGGTTTTATTTATTTATTCATGAGTGACACAGAGAGACAGAGGCAGAGACATAGGCAGAGAGAGAAGCAGGCTCCATGCAGGGAGTCCCAGGTAGGACTCAATCCCAGGACTCCAGGATCACGCCCTGGGCTGAAGGCAGGCACTCGACCGCTGAGCCACCCAGGTGTCTCCACATGCAATTTTTAAAAGGAAAAATATAAATTAAGAAATAAGAAAATAGCATATGTTGCAATGCCATATGTTGCATTTTTATTCATAAATTTATTTTCTTATTGGTGTTCAATTTGCCAACATATAGAATAACACCCAGTGCTCATCCCGTCAAGTGCCCCCCTCAGTGCCCATCACCCAGTCACCCCCACCCCCCACCCACCTCCCGTTCCACCACCCCTAGTTCGTTTCCCCGAGTTAGGAGTCTCTCATGTTCTGTCTCCCTTTCTGATATTTCCCACTCATTTTTTCTCCTTTCCCCTTTATTTCCTTTCACTATTTTTTATATTCCCCAAATGAATGAGACCATACATGTTAGAAAAAAATAGCTGGTTCGATTCCAGGTTTTGGCACCAAAAAAAAAAAATAGCTGGCAACAACCACTTAAAAATAAAATTTGTTTCTTGTCACTCTGCTTGGCACCATCTTATGAGCGCATGTTTGCTGTCTATATTGGACCCTACCACTGGAGGTTAAAGATACACCACTGCAATTAGCCATAGATACATCTTTAGTATTTACTTCTTAAGTGTGTTTTTCCTTTTGATTACTCTCACCAAACCTAGCATTTAGGATTATTCTGACACACAGTTCTCTTCTGTGACAGGTGACTTGGGCGTGATAATGTTATTATTTGTAAAATCAAACCTCAACCTTTATTTCACATGTTTTTAATGCCACTTATTTTGTTTCCAAGCTAAGTAAACTTTCTGTTTACGTTCGTCTCTGAGTCTGTAACTTCCTTTTATCTTTCTGCTTCTCTCATCAGTGTATAAATGAATCTGACACACTCTCAGCACAATATTAGCTAATAAATTATATATTTTTTACAACACATGGTTAAAATGACCACAAAACTTCAGGAGGTTAAAGGTTAGGAGCCCAATTATGACAGCTTTTAACACAGATCTTCATCCAGTTGATCTTCTGTTTGCAAAACCTTAAAATTACATAGCCAATATTCACTACCTTCCTCTTTAGGGAAGATCTGGATGTAATAATTTTTGTTAAGTAGCTGGAATATACCAAGAATTTTTCTAATATTTGGGAATGATACAAGGACATATGCAATGATTTCACATTAAGATTAATCTTAATCACAAAATTTAAAGAGAACCTTAAAAATAGTACACACCAATTTCACACCCAAAATAGTAAATAATACCTAAGTTTAGCAACAATGACCACATTTCTGTGTTCTGCTACAACAAATCCTATTTGCTCTGTTTTCAATAAACCTATTTTAGATTGTTTCTATAATGCTATGTATTTCAATAAAGCTGTATGTTTTATTGCTTAAAGATTTATTTATTTATTTTAGAGGTGGGGTGGTCAGAGCGAGAGAGAGAATCTCAAGCAGACTCCCCACTGAATGTGGAGTCTGACACAGGGCTTCATCTTACAACTCTGAGATCATCACCTGAGCTGAAATTGAGAGTCAGATGCAAAACAGACTGAGCCATCCAGGTGCTCCAAAGTTATACATTTTCAATACAGCTTTTTGTACATTCCTTTTCTACAAACTACATCTTCTCACATCACCTTAACTTTTTCGTATTTAATTTTTTTCCCATTCACCCAACAACTTAGATATTATCTTCTTGATGAAGTATTGCTTATTATCTTCATCTTTGGAAAAACATTTACTATGAGCTAACAGAGTATCTTTATTTTATTTGAGCAGTGTTAAATTAAATAGGATTATTACTTGACCTATTTCAGCACCTAACCTTTACTTAGTTATTGTTTACAAAGGTATACCTGCCATTTTTAATGGACTGATGGAAATTATCTTGTCCATATTAATTTATGCATAATAAACAAATCCACAATTATTTTTATGTATAATTCCAAACTGTATGTACACATTTTTCTGCTTAAACACAGGATTTCAATATTAATAATATTTCTTTATTTTTGGATGTTTATTTGGATCTATGTGATTCTTGAATATTGATTCTTTGACTATTTCCAACTTGTCTGTTCACTCAGTGTAATAATTAGAAGCCTCAGTGGCTTTACAGATTAAAATTATTTTGAGTTTTTTATTTTTTATTTTTTTAAAGATCTTTCTTTCTTTCTTTCTTTCTTTCTTTCTTTCTTTCTTTCTTTTTCTTTCTTTCTTTTTTTATTCAGGAGAGACACAGAGAGAGAGAGAGGCAGAGACAGAGGCAGAGGGAGAACCAGGCTCCATGCAGGGAGCCCAATGTGGGACTCAGTCCCGGGACCCCAGGATCACACCCTGAGCCGAAGGCAGATGCTCAAGCTTTTAGTCACCCAGGCATCCCAAAGTTATTTTGAGTTAAAGAAAATCAACAATATTTGGAATATTTTTGCATAAATGCACTTTACAATATACAAGAAATTAGGATACTTTAAAAATGTTTTTGAGTTCCTGGGTAAAAGAATTAATGAAAATTTACATAAGAAATACATGTTTAAGTAATTAAAAAATAGACAATATAATTAAGTAATTATAGCTCCCCAAATTAGAAGTATTTGTAGATTCTGTAAACGAGATTAAGTAAATGTACAAAGTTTATCTCCATATTAGCAAAGCATAACTTTAATATTGAATTAAACTGATTTTTACTGGCAACTGATTGTTATCTACAAGCAGGAAATTCATGAGCTTATTTTAAAAATGTGCCAGATACACCCACTGAACATTATCTACTCCTTTTGTAACTATGCACTGATTAAACTCTGCAGCAGCTGAATGTGTGGGTATGTAACTTTATGGCATATATTAATCCAAGAGACAGAAAGAGAAAGAAAGGTTGGAAATTTTGAAGAACAAAGAACGAAATAGGAGATTTGTAATTGATACATTCTAAAGAGATGGCATTTCTCTTGATAGCATATTTGGACAAGCTAACATTTATTCATTAGTGAATATATATATATGTGAAGAGAATGATATAGGGAAAAAGGTGATAAGTTTATGGTAAAATTAAATATAGTCCTGAAATTTGATTTAAGCATCCTTCCAGGAGATAATTCAACATATTAAACTGTAAATCTATTTTAAATTAAAACATTATAAGCATATCTGGTATGTAACAATCTCTACACACCGCAAAATGGTAGAATAAATTGCATAAGAAAAAAATAAGTCAACAATTACAATTATTCTACATGGCTTTTTTTTCATTGATATATTTACTTTTGAATGTAAATACTGAATCTCTTTCTTTTTTTTAATTTTTATTTATTATTTATGATAGAGAGAGAGAGAGAGAGAGGCAGAGACACAGGCAGAGGGAGAAGCAGGCTCCATGCACCGGGAGCCCGACGTGGGATTCGATTCCGGGTCCCCAGGATCGCGCCCTGGGCCAAAGGCAGGCGCCAAACCGCTGCGCCACCCAGGGATCCCCTGAATCTCTTTCATTCTCCAACCAAGATTTCATTAAAAATAAGCGCTATTTTTTAAAGACCCAGCAAAAATAAAGACTAATTAGATGAAAGTCCTAAGTCCATATATAAGATTGATGATTTACTTTATATCTAATTGGGTGCATGCAAGTGAGTTAACATACTTAGAAATATCCTAATGAAAAATGTAAGATTCAATCAACCTAGAAATTTCATTTAATACCTAGTTCAGAAAATTTACTAAGCAGATCAGAGAAATGAAGGTAATCCTTGTCCTGATAGTTACATTCCATAAAGCTTTCTTTACTTCTCTATTCCTGAGGCTGTAGATCAGAGGATTCAACATGGGGATCACCACTGTGTAGAACACAGAAGCCACTTTGTCCTTATCCAGGGAGTAGCTGGAACTAGGTCTCAGATAGGTGTAGATGGCGGTGGCATAGAACAGAGTTAAAGCTGTCAAGTGAGAGCCACAGGTTGAGAATGCTTTGCGCTTCCCCTCCCCTGAATGCATATGGAAGATTGAAAACAGAATGTAGGAATAAGAGGTCAGGATGACCAACAAAGCCCCAACCATATTCATACCAGCAAATGTGGAAAAGATGCTTTCCTTCAGGCTTGTGTCAGAACATGAGAGTCTAAAAAGTGGAGGGCTGTCACAGAAGAAGTGGTGAATGACATTGGAACTGCAGAATGGCAAGCTGCTTACATAACTTGTGTTAACCATGGAGTTCAAGAATCCTGCTGTAAAAGCCCCTGCTGCCATTTTGAGGCAGACAGTCCTGGACATGATCAAGGAGTAAAGTAGTGGGTTGCATATGGCCACATAGCGGTCATAGGCCATTAACCCAAAGAGGATGCATTCAGTTGTGGCCAAGGCGATGAAGAAGTACAATTGCAGGAAGCAGCCAGCAAAGGAGATGCTTTTCTTCTCTGACAATAAGTCTACCAGCATCTTTGGGGTGATGGTGGAGGAGTAACAAACATCCACAAAGGACAAGTTAGCCAGGAAGAAATACATGGGTGTGTGAAGTTGGGAATGAGTCCTGATTAAGAGGATCATCCCAACATTCCCCAAAACTGTAAGTGTGTAAATCACCAGAAAAAGCAAAAAGAGGATGACCTGTAGCTCCATTGTGTCTGCTAATCCCAACAGGATGAATTCAGTTAGTGAAGTATGGTTTCTTCTGGTCATTTGTTACACACTTAGTTTGCTTAAACTTGCATTCGGTGTAAATATTTTCCTCTCCTAAGTTTATAAGCAATAAACGTGTTAATGAGGTCTTTCACACATGAGAGAATACAACAAGGTAGTAAACAGAGTGATGGAGGAAGAGGAAATTGGGAGACAAACAGATCAGCCTTTGAATTTAATGAACAACTGTCTATATTGAATCAGAGTCGGGGCCTCTCAGCTCACTAGTGAAAGACCACACACTCGCATTCAGTTTCTGCAAAATTTAGATATGTTGTTCTGTTCTTTCATTCCAGCCAGCATCCATATACAAATGATAACAATATTCTTACTGCAAACTCTCTCATTCTGTAAACAGATATGTGTGTTTAATTAATTTTTTTCACTCAAGAGCACTCTGAATATTTTTTAACACCAAAATTCCCAGGAATCATGCCTGTCTACCCCAAATAACAAATATTGGGGCCATTTCTAATTACCAATATTTTGACACCTCTCATTGACTTACGAATAATTCTGTAAGGTTTTAAAAGTGAAGGAAACAATTGTTCTTGTACAAATACACTCTCAATTAACGTCATGTAGTAGCAGACATACTACTTGTCCACCTCACTGAGTAGTAGCATCAAATCTTGCTAAATTCCTTCCTAGTATCTTACCTGTATAGATTAGTATTTTAACCATTTGTTAAAATTTGAGAGACCTAAAAAAATTCACATTGCCATGCTTTTATACAGTTTTTCAGAAAGAGAAAAGGGTAACCATAGGAACCAGATTATGTATTTTAATTGTGAGTCAATCCTCTACAGGCAGAAACTCCAGTGTCAAAGGAAAACACTTTATGATCACATGCAGATATACAGAATCAAACATTACGTGGATCTTGCATCATAAAGGAACTCTTGATCTCTGTGTTACTTTAAAATCTTATCAAAATAATTCATGAATTATTATATCATACAATGCATGTTAACTACATTGGAATGTAAAATAAATTAAAAAGTAGTCTTTTGCCAATGTAAAAAAATAATTTTAATTGGCTATTCATGTTTCTTCTTTGTATTTGTAGCTTCTTCCAAATGAGTACATGGCCCAATACCAATATATTATTCTTCCCTTACCTTTTCACTAATTGAAAGAATTATTTTTCTTTCCCACCCCTTTTGTGTGTATATGTGTTTACAGTGTGTGTGTGTGTGTGTGTGTGTGTGTGCACCTTTCCCTTTGTCTTGGCAAATTTATCCTTTAGTCCAAATATCTTGCTGAGTGAATTTAATGACAATGAGAAACTAAATCCATTTTACAATGTTTAAAGAAATATTATACCCTAAGTAAATAAGATAATGGATCAGAAAACCTAACTTCCTTTTTATTATTTTAAAATTGTGTTGGCTTTTTGCAACTATTGTCTGGTGGAACAGGATATTTTCCATATCTAAATACAAGTAAAAAGAAAGTGGAAAAAAAACCCCACATTGAGCAACCATACATACAGTCTACCTCCATGGAGAGGTCATAATATATCAAAGCTTCCATTTAAATTGCCAATTAATCCTTCACACCAGCCTTTGAGGTTACATTATTAATTTACACATTTTATAACTGAGGTTTCAAGTTATTAGATGACTTTTCAATAGACAAACTATGAAGAAGTGGAAGAATCAATTTGAGGACAATCTTCAACAGAAAGAAATAATAGAAATAATACCCACCTACCTAACTTTCTTGTCCCATCTCATTTTATCATAGTCACTTAGAAGATTATAAATATATGTAAATACATATATGTTACAAGTTAACATATGCACACGTATTTGCATGTATCTTCCAGTAAATACAATCTTCCAATAATCAGCACAGACAGGGTATTTCTGCATCTAAAAAAGAATTTTAACATCATGCAAGATATTACTTAAAAGCTTGACTTGTAAGGATGTCATTCTTATGCCATTAAAAACTACCTCCTAACCGATCTCTAAAAAATCCATATTTTTTAGAATGTATAAAAATTAATTAGCAATGTAAGAGATGGAGTGCTTCAAAATATTTGTAATTAAACAACCAGAAATGTGAATTAAGAGAGACAGAAGGAGAATTAGCACAGTGAGTCTTCACAGAAGCAAGGAAAGGAGACAATGCTATAAACAAAGAAGAGATCAATACTATTATGCCAAAATAAAAACAAAGATTGAAAAAAGATTAAATTTGTTGAACAATAGAATATAATTACAAGTCTTGAAAGGAGTTTCACTGAAGAAGAAGTAGAAAGAAAAACAGATGAAAAAAATTAAATTTACAACATAGCTAAAAACGATAAAATTTTGAGTTGGAAGCTGTCAGTTTTTTAAGGTCAGGCTTGATGTGCCATAGGTTTCCTATGGTAAACTATCACCATGTCTAGGTACACAGTTTGGTGAGTTTTGACAAACACAGTCTTGCAAACATCACCACAATCAAGACAGAATTTTGCTGCCAACCTAGCAAATTCCATTATGTCCCTTTATAGACAATTTTACCTATTTCTCCAGACTGACAATCACTGGGAAACCACTGATGCAATTTATGTTATGCTTTTGCTCTTCACAGGGTGTGATCTAAATGGAATCACAGAGTTGCTAGAGGAGATGATTGAGAGGATGTGACCTCCAGTTGAGTTGTGAGCTGAACCTAGGCAATCAAAGGTTCTTTACTCTTTTCTTGTCCTTGAAATGCACATTTTGCCCATTATTCCAGTGTTAGCAGCCATTTTGAGGACATAGCCTTGAGAGAGTAAGATATTGTCAAGACCATCGGAACTGAAAACATGACTGAATCCAGAAAAGTCCTCTATATAATAACTTTTAAGATTCTGGTGAGCGGATGTGGAAGTCTACTTGTTTTGCTATCTCCCAAAACAAGTGTTGTATATAAGTTACCTTGCTTATTAAACCTGCCACCATCTGGAATGATCTGCCTCTTTCTTAAATCTCTCCTTGCCATCTGTGTTTGGGGCTAGTTTGCAGACCAACCATAGTGTATAACCTTTTGAGTCTGGCTTCTGTCCCTCATGTAATTTTGAGATTTAATGATGTTGTTACTTTTATCCATTTTTCCCCCTTGTATTACTAGGTAGTAGTTCATTCTATACATGTGTCATCAGTTGGGTCTGTTTTCAATTTAGAGCAATTATGGATAAAACTCCTCTTCATCTATGTTTTTATTTATCTTGAGTAAATAGAAGTAAAATTGCTGGAAGCTATAGTAAGCATAAGCTGTTTAAGAAATTGACAAACTTTAACAAAATTATCATGTTGCTTTTTATTGTCAACAATTTTGAGAGTTCCTGTTCCTTTTTTTTTTTTAAGAGGGAAAGAGAGAGCACGTATGAGCAAGAGAGAAAGAGAGAGAGGAGAGTGTGTATGTGAGCAGTAGGCAGGGGCAGGGAGAGAGGGAGAGAGGATCTTACAGGCTCCACACCCAGCATGGGGCTCCACTTGGAGCTAGATCCCACAACCCTGACATCATGACCTGAGCCAAAATCAAGAGTCAAACTCAACCAACTGAGCCACCCAGGCACCTCTGTTTTATTCAAGAATTTTTAAATTAAATTTTACTTCTGGTCTACCACTTTTCCCTTGATTTTGGTGTATGATTTGATATAAGTTTCCTTTCTCCCTCCCTCCCTTCTCGCTTATTTCTCTCTCTCATTTCCTCTCCTTTTTTTTTTTCTTTGTCTCTTTTTCCTTTTCTCCTTGGTTGGCTTTTGTTTATTTGTTTGTTTGTTTTTGGCAATGTCCAGTTGATCAACCAACCAGTGAGTTGAATCTTTCCCTGGTTTTTTCAAGGTCTTCAAGTTCTGGGAAACCGGCATTTCTCAGCACTCTCCTAAACTGCTTATTCGGATCCAGGCTCTAGCACCTGAGTTGATAATATTTGTCATTCAGTGGTTAGGCCACATGCACATATCAATTCCATAAAAAGAGTAAGCAACAAAGTAGGGTTGTCCTCTGGAATGCAAGCTCACTACATATCTATCAGGGTTTCCATGTCTCTATAGGATAATGAGGAGGTTACAGGGATAGGTCATCTCTTTTGAAGACCTCTGAGTTATAAACTTTACCAAGACCCTGATCTTTAACCTGAAATAAGTGGCCATGGTGTTTGCCTTCAACTTCCTTATCACAGTAACTAATCCAGGTAGCCATGACTTCTATGACCTGGTCAGACTAAGACAACATTCTTATGATATTATTTTCTTAATGGGGTATACTGTTCGTAGGTACCAACTTTTCTGTCCTACCACAGATGATAATTACAGGAAAAATAGAAAACAACATAGCTGCTCAGGCAGGCTTAGAATGCTGATGATATTCTTGCTGTTTCTTCTATAATATGTTCATTTCTATTATATAAAGATTAATATTTAAGAGCTCAAATATTGAGTATATTAGAATTACTTAGCACAGAGGGGAGGAGTGGGAAATACATCTTTGAGTAGACAGATGTCATAAAGTTTGAGACCCTACATTCTGTATTGGATCTTTGCTTCTGGTGGCCTTCTTTTTAATGCCATCAGTGACTTGCTTTATGCTAAATCCAATGGACTTATTTCATTATTTATCTTAACAATGTTTCTAAAGAATTGTACACATCTGTGAAACCTTCTTTCAATGTATTGATTACTTCTGATTACTTTATAGACTTTCACAGGTGCATGACAAATCATCTCTAGTGTTTTGATGATTGCATTCTCTTAACCTGTTATAAATTTACTCATCAAAAGGATATTACAGTGTATGAGATGCACAGTAATTTTTATATTTTCACATGTCACATATTCAGTTATTAGCAAACAAAAATGTCTACATAAAAAAGAAATTTTGAAAGGATAATTTTAAATAAACTAAATATTTTGTGAATCATTGAGTTTCATCATAGAGAATACTCATTTTTATTGATTCAGATTTCTATATATCTTCATATTATGATATATGATTATTGTATACTTTAAATATTTTATAAAAAACTTCAGCATCAAAGATAGAATAAAGCCCTTAATTAGAAAAATTTATTCAATTATAATCTCAGGACACATTAATAATAAAATTGATCATTTCAGTTACTTGTTCATATATTTTTTCTTTTTTATTTTTTTCTAACAAATTTTTTTGGAGCACAAAGCTTTACCCTTACTAACCAGGTTAAAAGAACAGTCCTTGTCATGTAGTGAAAAAAAAATATTTGTGAAAAAATATTGTGGATAAATAAATAAAATGAATGGACCTGATTATATTTTAAACTGTAAATTTAAAAATATTTGTCATTTTTATAAATAATTAGATTTATAATTAATCACTTCTTAGATTGTAAACATTTTTATCTATGTAATTTATCTAAAGATCAATCTTAAAATGCTAACATTTTATTCTAATAACTTTATTCAAATTAATAAAGCAAATACATGTAATAAATTGTAAATATTGTAGGAAAATGGGTTTTTACTTTTTTTAAGATTTTATTTATTTATTCATGAAGGACACCGAGAGAGAGAGACAGAGACATAGGCAGAGGGAGAAGCAAGCTTCATGCAGAGAGCCTGATGTGGGACTCGATCCTGGGACTCTGGGATCATGCTTTGAGTCAAAGGCAGATGCTGAACCACTGAGCCACCCAGGCGTCCCTGGATTTTTAATTTAGTCATTTCTGTTTCTGAAATGTATGTGTGGATTTTTTTATACTTAGAAGAATGAAAAATGTTGATTCATTAAGTAACTCTAATGTCTATTGATTTCTCTTGAGATTCAATAAGAAATGGCATAATTAGGAAGCATTCTGAAGCTGAATCCTGTATTTTCCCCAATGAAAAAGGTAATAATTCACAATTTTCAAAGGGATTTGTTACATGAGAATAAAAACAGTAAGGAGTCTTGATTTCTTTATCATATAGTGATTATTTTTCTCTGAGGATAATCATCACCACAGTACTTATCTCTTCAGTAATAATCGCACTGTATATTCTTTGAATTTTAGCTAAAAAAATGCACCAAAGATTATTGTGGAGGAGACCCATTGGGCATTTACTTTGAATGGTTGATCTATCTCAAAAGGTAGTAGTATCAGCAATGAATATTTGTGACTTTAAAAGGTGAAATGATGATCCTTTAGAAAATAGTAGAAATCACTTTTAATGGCATGTCTTCTTTTACAATTCAATGATAAAAAGTTTAGGATTTAGTTTCTTAAAGTTTCATTTCAAAAGATTTGTCGTTGCAAAGGTTTTGTTTTGTTTTGCTTTTATATCTTCCTTTATGTTAATGATGATGCAAGACAAGCCAGGCAAATTGAATTTGAAGGCTCAGACATAATTCCAATTAAGACCAAAGACTAGATGATTAAGTTGGCATCCTATAATGAAAACCAATAAACAAGACTAGAGATATCACTTTAAAATTATATAAAAGATAATGGTGTTCAATGTTGTCCATTCTAGGTCACAATTCATTTTTTTAAAATTTTTTATTCATTTATGATAGTCACACACACACACACACAGTGAGAGGCAGAGACAGGCAGAGGGAGAAGCAGGCTCCATGCACCGGGAGCCCGATGTGGGATTCGATCCCGGGTCTCCAGGATCGTGCCCTGGGCCAAAGGCAGGCGCCAAACCGCTGCGCCACCCAGGGATCCCTCTAGGTCACAATTCAATGGAAGATACAGCTAGCAGAAAAAAAATGAAAACAGAACTTTAAAATCCATATGAAATATATTCATGGAATATAAATAAAATAGCAAATTATGAGAAGTTTTACAAAGTGATCTTTAAATACAGTGCAATTCCAAAAAAATTTTCAGAAATGTTCTGAAAGTAACAACTAATTTAAGTACTTATTGAATAACCCCAAACAAAAAGGCTAAGCCATTTCTGAAGAGGATCCTAACATTATTGGTTAGGAAGGAAAACTTACCAGTGAAGAAAGTTTAACAGAGGCTGATGATCAAGACAAGACAGAGTCCAGAAACAGATTCGCATGTAAATAAAAATTTAATACATTACAGGATGTCACTGAGGGTGAATGGAGACTTTTTTTTTTCCTTACTTAATTAGAGAGAGAGAGAAGGGACAGAGAGAGAAGAGAAAATCTCAGGCAGACTCCTCACTGAGCATGGAGCCCAATGCAGGGCTCAAGCTCACAACCCTGGGATCACAACCTGAGCCCAAACCAAGATTTAGACACTTAACCAACTGAGCCACCTAGGTGCCCCAAGAGCATGTATTTTTAAAAAAACGGTGAGGAAAATACACTGTATGGATTCAAAAAAGAAAAGATCCCTACTTAAGACAATAGACAAAAAATAGCAATTCCAGATGTCAAGGACTTAAATATCTGACACTCCCACTATGATGGCAAAAAAAAAAAAATATATATATATATGTTAAATATCTGACCATAACAAGTATTAGTAAGTATATGGAAGGTATTACATGCTATTATTGAGAGTATAAATATGAGTAAGAAATTTAGAAAACATTTTGTTATATTTTAAAGTTGAACACAAGTTTACTGTCTATCCAATCAATACCAAATCTAGGGATGTACCCAGACTTATACCTGTGTACCATGTGACCCATAAGGTAGACTCAAGCATTAGTCATGATAGAAGGTAACGGACAATTTAACTATGACACATTAAGAAAAAATAGTACTACAAAACTGTAAAATTAAAGAGCTTGGGAATACATACAAACGTAGGAAAGCATTAGAAACAGAATACTGGGGATGCCTGGGTGGTTCCGTGGTTGGACCGGGACATGATCCCGGGATCCAGGATCAAGTCCTGCATCGGGCTTCTTGCAGGGAGCCTACTTCTCCCTCAGCCTGTGTCTCTGCCTCTTTCTCTTTCTGTGTCTCTCATGAATAAATAAATAAATAAAAATCTAAACAAACAAACAAAAAAGGAAACATAATATTGAAGAAAAGCAGAAGGATAAAGTGGATGCCATTGCATTTGTAATATTCAAAAATTTATTTATGTTTTTAAATTTTATTTATTTATTCATGAGCGACAGAGAGAAAGAGAGAGAGAGACAGAGAGAGAGAGAGAGAGAGAGAGAGAAAGAACAAGTGGTGGGGAGGGGGAGAGAGAGAGAATAGCAGAATCCCTGCTGAGCAGGAAGTGATTTTTAAAATTAAAAGCTAGGGAATGAAAAATACAGAAGAGTAGTTGTCACTGACAAGGAAGCAGGATAATAGGGGTGATCACACAGAATTTTTGATTTGGGCAATACTCAGAGTTCTTTGTTTTTTCACTTCACTTGGGAGGTGAGTTTATATGTATTCATTTATTTTTATTTTCTAATATTTATTTTATATTTTTGGAATACATTAAATTTCACATTTTACATACCAAAAAATAAAGAAGTTTGAAATCTTAATTAAAAGGAATAAAAGGAAAACACTTGGGGATTTTTTTTATTGGAGTTCAATTTTCCAACATATAGCATAACACCCAGTGCTCATCCCATCAAGTGCCACCCTCAGTGCCCCTTACTCAGTCACCCCCCTCCTCCCTTTCCACCACCCCTTGTTCGTTTCCCAGAGTTAGGAGTCTCTCATGTTCTGTCTCCCTTTCTGATATTTCCCACTCATTTTTTCTCCTTTCCCCTTTATTCCCTTTCACTATTTTTCATATTCCCCAAATGAATGAGACCATATAATGTCTGTCCCTCTCCCATTGACTTATTTCACTCTGCATAATACCCTCCAGTTCCATCCGCGTCAAAGCAAGTGGTGGGTATTCGTTGTTTCTAATGGCTGAGGGATATTCCATTGTATACATAAACCACATCTTCTTTATCCATTTATCTTTCCATGGACACCGAGGCTCCTTCCACAGTTTGGCTATTGTGAACATTTGCTGCTATAAATGCTTAAAGCATTTGTCCACTGGAAATCCATGAAGACCTGGGGGCACTCGCCCCGGCCTTAGCCCAGCTCCTCGCGGGGCCTCTCCCCCTTGAATGCAAAAATTTTTTGAATTTAGTACTTATGTCAGAGGTGCCCAAGACCGCCAGCAGGTTTGATGATTTACTAGAAGGACTCCGAAACTTAGAACGGCTATTATAATTAGGGTTTATTAAAGATACAGACTTAGGTTAAAATTTCAAAAGAAAAAGGTGTGTAGATCAGTGTTCAGGAGAATCCAGGCATTGATAGCTTCTTCTTGTACTCTCCTGGTGAGGTCACACAGATCAGCACTTGGTTGTCCTAGCTATGTTTCCTAAGGGCTCTTATGAATTCTTGCCAACTAGAAAAACAAAACCAAGTCTTAGTGTACAGGTTTTTTGTTTTTGTTTAAGTAGGCTCCATGCCTGGTGTGGAGCCCAACGTGGAACTTGAACTCAGGACCCTGAAAGCAAGACCTGAGCTAAGATCAGGGTCAGATGCTTAACTGACTGAGCCACCCATGTGCCCCAGTGTACAGGGTTTTAGTGGAGGCTTGGAGAGCCCACATTACTGTCCATAGGTATTTACTCTCCGATTGATCCACCCCAGAATTCAAACTGGCATTTGTCATTAATTACGTCATTAACTTATACTCATGTCAGACCCCAGGATACAAAGGTACTCTTATCAGGTAGGATATTCCAACGTTTCAGAAGTTATCTCTGGGAGGTCAGTAAAAGGCCAGTCCTTGAAGACCTATGGAATATGCAGAGTCTGGGCAATCCAGGCAGGCTGAGTCAGCCCATTATGGCACAGTTCCAACATGAAAACCTTGGTGACAGTGATTCTTATATAATTGTAACTTGGCTTTTTAGTTTTGCCAATATAGAAAATTAATGTATTTATAAACTATTAGTTAATTATCCTTTATGAATGTCATCAGCTGATTACTTCCATTTATAATTAGTATTCCCAATATGGTACTCTTCCAACATAGCCATGATACATCTATGTGGAATGTAGCTTTTCAACGACATGATGATTTCTCTCCTTCCCTGCCCCACACAAAAGAAACAAACATCCTGAATAGTTTTGTTTTTCTTGGCAGGGGAAACAAAGAACTTTCAAACATTTTGTCTCTACATGTATAAATCCCAGGTTCCTGAAAAATAAAAATTAGTTTGACTCTCACTATCACGTGAAAATATACAACTATCTGCAATATTGAAGACCAGAATATCATATTGCATCTGCAAATATTGGCAATCTAGAAACCTTGTTTCTGTGGGTCTAATCAACTAGGGAATGTTGGTATATCTTCCATTTTGAGTTCTGCACCCAATTACTAACATGTGTGGCAGGCAGGGGGTTCCAAGTCCGGATTATTACCCATGTTTCTAACAGACTGGCTGTTGATTGGAGCTTTCAGTGACCCTCTCCTTGGATTATAGTTTAAGGTCTCCACTCTAAGTTTCCTTCCCTGTTCAGATACCCATCACAAAAGGTTGTTACCTGGACATTTGACTGAAAAGGCTATAAATCTGGGGTTCCCAGGACCTCTCCATGGGTTTTATTGAACTGCTACAGTGGCTCACAGAACTCCGAGACACATTTTACTAACTGGATCACCAGTTTATTATAAAAAGACATAACTCAGAAATACCCAGATGGAAATGATGTGTAGGATGAAGTATGGGGAAAGGGTGTGAAGCTTCCATGCCTTCTTAGAGGATACCACGGTCCCTGAATCTCCAAGTGCCCATCCATCTGGAAGTCCCCAAATACCATACCTTTCCGTTTTTATGGGGGCTTTATTACATAGGCATGATTGAATAAATTATTGATCATTGCAATGGATTCAACCTCCTGCACTCTCCATGCCCCCTTCCCAAACTTAGATGAGCTAAGGACATTCTAAAAGTCACTTCATCAGTACCATAGCAGAAGATATCTTATTCTCTTCCAACACGTAGGAAAATTCCAAGGGTTTTAGAAACTGGGATGAGAACCAAGTATGTATTTCTTCACAATATCACATCTTTCCTCGGTGGAAGCACACTTTTCTAAACCTTGAGTGTTCTATCATATGAGAGATGCAACATATTGATAAACAGCTTTCAATTCTGGAGGGTACATATACTGTATGGGTGAGCCCACTTTTGAGCTCACTTTTATGCAGGATACATAGCAAAAAATGGCTCTTCAGACTACATTGCGAACAGTTCTATACCTCAGTCTTTTTCATGTAACATTCTAGCATTCCCCAAATGGACATTGGGATATCACAATGTTATGTGCAGTAACAGAAGCCTTCAAAGATTTTAAGATCAAATGTCTTTTTTTCTTCAGCAGATTTACTCTTCTCATTTTGAAAAATAAGTATTATCTTGCTACTGGGTTCGGTTGAGATTGAGTATCTGACCATAGGACACCAAGTTATCACGAGTCCTAAATTTCCTATTATGAATATGGAGTTTTAAGATCTCTTATTGATAAAGTCAAGTACTCCATGAAGAACATTATTTCATGGAATTTGCATTATGTGAAACTGGGCCTGAACAAATCCTAAAGATCCATGTAATTTTCAGGAGACCTTCACTTGCTTTCCCAGCACAGCATGGCGCCAAGGGACTTCTCTATGCCTAATTAATGGAAAAGTTAAAACAACATAAAACAAAACAAAACAAAACAAAACAAAAACTAATCCTGGTTGTTGGCAGGCTCTACATAGTGTAGTGATTACTGCAACGAATGCATTGCCACAGTATTATTACCCCAGGTTAAGGATTTCCTGAAGAATATTGGAAAATATTGGATAATTTATCCATGAAGAAGAGCTTCCAGAAATAAATATTTTTATCTACATTTCTTGGTAGGAGAAATCTATTTCAGGCTGGCCAGTTGATTGGGAACATAAAAGAATACGATTGGTAGTGAAGGAGAGGTTCAAGGACGTTAGATGTGGATGGGCTTTTTGGCATGGGTTGTGTGCATTCCTAAAAAAAATAATAATAACACATTCCTCCCTACTCTGGTTCAACTGCTTATGTGCAGGAAAGCAACACTTCCTCCAAGGGATACAAGTAGTGGTTGCACTGCATCCAGTGCAGGAATGCCAAAAGGCCTTTTCAGACCCATGGCAGGCTAAGAAGATACATAATTCTTTTTCTAGCTCCATAGAAACTAAAGCTTGAATATGTGCACTACTCCTGGCTGATCAAAAATTCAGTTCCTAACTTTGAGTCTTTTGAATGTAAAACAAAATAAGGGATTAATTTCACAACAGCTGACAATGGAAGGGTTGGCAATTGTGGTACATGAAGCAGACTGTTCCTGTGGAGCTATCCTCACTCTTATCTATTTCCTTTGGTTCCTGCCAAGTTTCTCAACTAATCCCCCATCTTCCTTATATTCCAACGTAGTTAGCCAATCCATTTTATTCTTTCCTTGAGCAGAGCTGTTTTATTGTTGTTTGTCCCCATATCACCGTTTGTAAAACAGGATGTCACTCTTTAAAGTGAAGGATACCTTTGTAGTTTTGTTTTAAGATTATATTTATTTATTTTTGAGACAGAGAATGAGTCATAGGAAGAGGCAGAGTGAGAGAGAGAAGCAGACTTTCGGCTGAGCAGAAGCCAAAGTCAGGACTTAATTCCAAATCCAGAGATCATGACCCAAGTCAAAGGCAGATACTGAACTAGCTGAGCCACCCAGGTGCCCCACCTTTGTGCTGTAATAACAAACTTATACTCCTTGTAGAGAGGGAGATTTTCTTTACAATCACATTTTTTTTAAAATGCAACTAAGAGATTATTATTTTTAAAGTATTTTTCTATTTCTTTTTGGGATATGTATAGGGTTATCAAATGAAATGGGGGGGAAAAGAACAGTGATTTTGGCATCTTCTCTCTCTCTCTCTCTCTCTCTCTCTCTCTCTCTCTCTCAGAAATTTGTAAGCTATATTTTTCTAGCTCTTAATTCTTCACACACATAGCTGTTTTGATTGACAAAAGATGACCTTTAAAAAAAAAAAAAAAAAAACACTGATCCTGGGCAGCTGGGGTGGCTCAGCGGTTTAGCGCCACCTTCAGCCCAGGGTGTGCTCCTGGAGCCCCGGGATAGAGTCCAGTGTCAGGCTTCCTGCATGGAGCCTGCTTCTCCCTCTGCCTGTGTCTCTGCCTCTCTCTCTCTCCTTGTCTCTCATGAATAAATAAATAAAATCTTAAAAAAAAATACACTGATTCTTTGCCTATTAAATAAACCCTCTTGTAGCAACAAAAGTGATTTTCATTTTCCCACTAGATATAAGAAAAAAGCTAGCTGTGTGTAATGTCTGGCGTTCCGGATTTACCTGTTCTCCATTCTGTCTACCTTAAGAATCTTAAGGTGCAGACTCCATACCAATGTCAACAAATTAAAATACAGCAACTGCATTTTAAGTATTAAGAAATACTGCTGTAAATGATGCTATAATTATTGAAGAAATCTAAGAATTATTTTTAAAGATTTTCTTTTATTTGAGAGAGACAGAGATAGGGAGAGCACAGAGGGAGAAGCAGACTCCTTGCTGAGCAGAGAGTGCAATGTAGCACTCGATCCCAGGACCCTGGTATCATAACCTGAGGTCAGATGCTTAACTGACTGAGCCCCTAAGGTGCCCTAGAAAGCTAACAGTTATTAAATGAATATAACCTGATGACAAGGGTCTAGGTTTTACATGCATTATCCCAATCCCCAAAAGAATCTAATAAGATGGGCAATTATTATTCAACTTAAAAATTAATAAAAATCAGGTTAAATAAGCAACTTAATGGCTCACATAGTTGTCACATAGTTGTGACATAGCAAAACTAACATTCAAATTGAGGTTGTCTGATACCTAAGCTCTTACTCCGGCAGCTTGTCATCCAATGCTTATTTTCTTGTATGGACTCAGATAACTGAAAACCAAACAAAAATCAGGGTTCTTGGAATTCTTCTCAGTAGCATTAAGATTGTACTTTAGAATCCCCTCACATGATTAATACTTTAAAGCATCTTTCCGTATCTGATAGAAATCATAGCTCTAATAGGAGAAAGCATTTTTATTGTTCAGTATTACTAAAATATTTTTGTTGATGTTGTTATTTTTGTAATTAAACATCACCCAGTGATGGAGACATGTGTTATGTTGTAACTGGCTACACTAGAGTCCATTTCATTAGCATTTTCATCTTTCTCATTTAAAGTAAACCATTCAAGTCACACCACTGGAAAGTAAATAGTTGCCTATCCTAAATCCTCCTGGGGTTGAGGATTATCTTGGGGTCATGTCCCACTCGTCACTGACTAGAAGATAAATACTCATCCATTGTAAGACCCATTTGTAAAATTTCAAGAGAAGGGTTGTCAGCCTCTTGTACAAAATAAATTTTACGATTCAAAATTCTAGATGGTGCCAAAGTAAGTGTCTGCTGTGAATGTAACAATGTAACAAAGATAATATTTTCTTAGATAAAAGGTATGTTTACTTATTCTCTGTGGTGTTTCTTAGTTTTTGTGTGTATACATGGGCCGAGGGAGTGGATGGGGAATGAAGGGGCTTAAATCTGACTTTATCTTACCCATGGCATTTCCCAAAAGCACTGCCTGATTCATTGTGTCCATTATTGCCAGGCAATGAAAGCTGACTGTGCCTACTTTGGAATTTGGGGAAATCCAATGGTCTAGTTAATTGAGTAAGCTTAAGTAACTCTCATCAGTAAGCCAAATCTCACTTGCTATAAGCACATACATATGTTCACATAAAATATAACTATGTACTACTTGTTCCTATAATCATCACTTCAGGGAACTTATGACTTTGGAGTCATATGTTGAATTATTGAATAATCATAAGGTCATTAACAGTAATAATAGACAATGGATCCATGTTATGCATCTATAATGTAATAAGCTCTATAAATGGTGCTATAAATTATCCAGTTTAATCCTGACTGCAACCTTATGGACTATTATTATGCTAACAAACATAATCAAGAAATTTAGGAATACAGAACTCGAATGATTTATAGAAACTTAGATGCCACATATGAAGTTAACATCAATCTTGCCTACCTAAATCCTATGTGTTTAACCGGTACCTTGCAGTGCCATTTGTTTGCTATTGTCAGTGAGAAAATAAAACTTGTTTTTTTTATAAAGTTGCCTGATTTTAGAATTTCTACTACTCATTTCCAAACAAAGATGAAAGTTTCCTATGTTCATGAAGCTCTTGAATATGTAGACTCATTTGCCTCATAGGATAATTCCATACAATAAATAAAGCAAGTGTGATTTTTATAAACAAGGAAACAAGGATAGGTTGACACAAAGATTGAATAACTTGTAGTCCAAGAACCAGAATTAAAGACCAAGGATCCAGACATTTACTCTTTTTCTATTTGCTAATCTTCCTTGCCCTAGCCTCTTCTGTACCAGTGATCCCAAATCAAGCCCAATAAGCAGGCAAATGTGATGATCTGGAGATCTCAGTGTAGAGTGTTTTTATTCTTATAATGAAGCTGAGGCTAATCATAATATCTCAACTCATACAATCTTTGGGAACTGATGGCATAAAACCTCCTAAATTTGGTATACTTTTGCTATTTAATTGATCCTTTAATGTTAATTCTTTGGTTAGAAGTTTGACAAAAATGATTTAGAGGAAACCTTTTTATGATTATCGATTCTTTAATCATGGCATCTGTGCAAACTCTTATTTAAAGTCCAATATAAAATGTATATACGGCAAGTAATTAATTATATTTTCTTTAACTACGTTAATCATTGAATTGATTGTTTAACCATCACTTCAGAGAAAAAAGAAAAGACAGATTTAAATGAGAATATGAAGATTATATAAGGCTTACACATAACATTGGCACAGCGCAGCCACTTAATTTTTTTTCTCTTTCAAGACATCTTTTTGACACCTTACATCTTTTTTCAATCAAGTTCTTCCTTTTTAAAATCTGATTCCCAAAGAAGACTGACCTCTTTTCTCAGTGTATCTAGAAGATTGCAGGTCTTTTTTTGCGGGGAGGAGCATTCTATGGTTAACAAGCATGACAGACAGAACAGACATCCCTTATTCATTTGCCTTCTTGCTCACTGTAGTGTTATTCTAACACTACAAACCCTTAACTACCTGCTGAATATATCCCATCATGGTATAATTTATTTTTTTATTTGCATTCATTCTGGTTTTTTTTTTCCGCCTTAATTAATTTCCTTCTGGTTATGCAACATAGCCAGTTTAGAAGTCTGCTCATAAGTACAGAAATACAGTTGATCTTCAAGATGTTTTGTGTTTCTGGGACCTTGCATTGGACATTGTCTTACCTAGAGGAAAGACAGATACATAAGCCCAGGGAGAGGAAAGCAATAATTATAGAACATGTGCGAAAGATTTACTACTGCCAAACAATATATTTGTATAGAACACACACATACGAGACACAATGGCTTTTTTTAAAAAAGATATTATGTATTTATTTGACAGAGAGAGAGAACAAGCAGGGGAAGTGGCAGGCAGATGGAGGAGCAGGGAGCCAGATGTGGGCCTGGATCCCAGGACCCCGGGATCATGACCTGAGCCGAAGGCAGATGCTTAACCAACTGAGCCACCCAGGTGCCCAACACAATGGCTTTTCTTCACAAGAGAGCATGGATCATATAACTAGGATGCCAAAGATAAGATGAATTTTGAGACATCTTAATATTTTATTAAAAATATAGCTGTGGGGTGCCTGCATGGCTCAATCCATTAAGCCTCCAACTCAATCTCAGCTCTTGATCTGAAAGTTGTGAGTTAAAGCCCTATGTTGGACTCCATGCTGAGTGTGAAGCCTACTTCATTCAATCATTCAATCAATCATTCAATCAATCATTCAATCAATCAATAAAATTCAGCATTGAGTAAGCAATTAAAAGGAAACAAAAAGGTCAACTTATTTTTTAAATTATTTTTAATAAATATTCATATTAGTGTTTATTATATGCCAATAACATAAATATTTTACAAATATTTACTCATTTATTCCTCTAACCATCCCATAGTGATTAAATAACTTTATCAAGCTCACACAACCAGTAGGTAGCAAAGCTAAGATTTGAACTAAGTCATCTCTTATAGTAACTACTGTGTCATAACTGTTACATTAAACTACTTCCCATGATCACAGATACTCTTCTGTAGAATTATCTAGCTTATCTGTGGGCACTTTTTCCCTAGAAATTTTCTCAACTTTCCTTTCATAGAACAATGTAATTTTAGGATAGAAAAATAAAGCTTTGCTTTAGGGATTTTGCCAATTTTCACAATTCTTTTAGGTCTTATCAACCAAGCCACATTCATTCTCCTTCAGCTCCAATTAATATCATTTCTTAATGTGTACAGCTTTCGAAGAGTTGCTGCATCTCAAAACACCAACTCTGAATAACATCCTTCAGTATCAATGAAGATTTTTAATTATCTCTTTTAAAGAAAATGACAAAAAAATGAAAGCAAACCAAATAGATCCCAGAACATGTGATAACTGTGATTTTGTTATCCTTCTATTTGCTTCCTTAAAGGGAGAATAAAGATATTCTTGCTTCATACATCACTCAAGTCAACTCATGTATTCTGATGCCATCTATTTGGGACAAGAAAAACAAGAAAAACAAGATGTGGGAGAGTAATTATACCATGCCAACTGAGTTTCTTCTTGTTGGATTCACAGATTATCTACCTCTCAGAGTCACACTATTCTTGGTATTTCTCATAGTCTATACACTAACTCTGGTAGGAAATATGAGTTTAATAATCCTAGTTAATATCAGTTCAAGCCTTCAAACTCCTATGTATTATTTCCTCAGCAACTTGTCTTTCTTAGACATCTGCTATTCTACAGCAATCGCACCTAAAATGCTGGTAAATTTCTTAGCATCCAGGAAAAGCATCTCTCCCTATGGCTGTGCGCTACAAATGTTTTTCTTTGGTTGTTTTGCTGATGCTGAGTGTCTTATTCTGGCAGCAATGGCTTATGACCGCTATGCAGCCATCTGCAACCCATTGCTCTATTCTACATTTATGTCTAAGAGAGTCTGTATTTGCTCCATTGTGTTGGCATACTTCAGCGGAAGTATGACATCTATGGTACATGTGTGCCTCACATTCAGGCTGCCATTTTGTGGCTCCAATATTGTTAATCATTTTTTCTGTGATATCCCACCTCTCCTGGCTTTATCATGTGCAGATACCTATATTAACGAGCTTTTGCTCTTTGCCTTGTGTGGCTTCATTCAGACCAGCACTTTTGTGGTCATATTTATCTCTTACTTCTGTATTCTCCTCACTGTTTTGAGCATTAAGTCCTCAGGGGGCAGAAGCAAAACATTCTCCACTTGTAGTTCCCATTTTATAGCAGTCACATTATTCTACGGAACACTCTTGTTTACATACTTACGTCCCACCACCAGCTATTCCCTAGACACTGACAAGGTAGTTGCAGTGTTTTATACTGTTGTCTTCCCCATGTTTAACCCAATAATCTACAGCTTTAGAAACAAGGATGTAAAGAATGCCCTAAAAAAGCTATTAGAAAGAAACTGGACTTTTAAATAAATGAGAATTTAAATCATTTACGAATATTCCAGGTATAGCCTGTTCTTCTAATATCATCATGCCATGAATACCTTGTATGCCAACTATTTGAAATGTATCACTTTTTAAGAATAAAAATAACTTTTTATCCTCAATACTTTAAAATACTCATCTTCTCATGTAGAAATGTGCTCTCCAAAATTATTCTATTTCATGAAATACACTTGACATAAATAGATAATAATAATTGCTTTCTAATTAATGTTCACAAAATGTTTTGTGCACTGATTCATTATATTCTTTATTGTGTTATATTAAAGGTATATGTTGAATTGTCTGTCAACTTACCCATAATAGAAGCTCATTGGCAGCAGGGGATATATATCTTGGTTTATTATTTCAACTTCTATATAATACTGGACATATGGCATATTCTCATTATATGTGTATTTAATGGGTGAATAAACAGAATAAGTAGATGGATGGAAAGATGAATGAGTAAATGTAGCTTTCCATGTCTGGGAAAGTGAGTCTAGATTCTGCACTTGCAGAACATTTATCATTAGGGACATTTGATATCACTTACGATAAATGATGGTGGTTTCACTGGCTCTTAGGAAATTAGATAGAAGTCACATAGCAATAGTCTTTAATACTAGACCAGAGTGAAGTTATAACACACTACTTTCCTTTGGGCTGATTAGTGTAAGAGATCCTGTTCCATTCATAGTGGGTATATTTGAAAACCAAACATATTTATGAAGATCATCAAGTATATAAACTGCATACATTGCTAATTATTTGCCCATATGTTACTGAATTAATCTTTGAGTCCCTAACTTCAGGAAGAGGGTGAACAATTGCTCTGATCATTTTATTCTGTAAATTGAGAATACATGTCAATTGAAGTATAAACACTTCTTTCTCTGGGATCGCTTTTGGTAATTGAATTATCAAACATTTTCTGTAGCTCATTTTGATCCTTCAGTCTCATTTCCTTTTTTTTTTTTTTTAATCTGGACAAAGTTGAAGGAATAAATTGTGTATTTTATTGTGTATTTCCCAGTAAACATAAAAATATGAATGACTGGATTAATCTATACTAGATGTAAGCCTATAAATGGAGATAAGACAACAATAAGATATTGCCCATTGACATGAGTTGTTTTGAGGATTAAATGAACTAATATATGTAAAGCTACTAATAGGATTTGAGAATTAGATGATCAAATATATATCAATCTCCTAGAATATATGTAAAGCTTGTACTGCCAATTACAATGTAATGGTATATAATTGTTTATTATTTTCTTTTTTAAATTTTTATTTATTTATGATAGTCACACACAGAGAGAGAGAGAGAGAGGCAGAGACACAGGCAGAGGGAGAAGCAGGCTCCATGCACCGGGAGCCTGACATGGGATTCAATCCCAGGTCTCCAGGATGGTGCCCTGGGCCAAAGGCAGGCGCCAAACCGCTGCGCCACCCAGGGATCCCTGTTTATTATTTTTTAATATTATATTACTATTTGATTTTAAGAATCAGCAAAGTTTTGATTCCCAGAAGAGACTAGGCATTTCTTTTTTTAAGATTTTATTTATTTATTCATAAGAGACACAGAGAGGCAGAGACATAGGCAGAGGGAGAAGCAGGCTCCCTGTGGGAGGCTGATGCAGAACTGGATCCCAGGACGCCCAGATCACCACCTGCTCTGAAGGCAGATGCTCAACCACTGCCACCCAGACGTCCCTTGTTTTGTTTTGTAAATTCTACATACAAGTGAAATCATATCGTACTTGTCTTTCTCTCACTGACTTATTTCACTTAGCACAATAGTCTCTATCTCCATCCATGTTGTTGCAAATGGTAATATTTCATATTTTTAACTTTTTGAGAAAACTCCATACTGTTTTCCAAAGTAGCTGCTCTAGTTTGCACTTTCAACAATAGTGTAAGATGCCTTTACTTTCTCTACATCCCTATCAGCACCTGTTGATACTTGTATTGTTGATTTTAGATATTCTGACAGTATCAGGTGATCTCATGGTCGTTTTGATTTGTATTTCCCTGATGACCAGGGATGTTCAACATCTTTTCATGTGTCTGTTGGCCATTTGTGTATCTTCTTTGAAAAACTGTCAATTCATGTCTTCTGCCCATGTTTTAACTACAGTGTATTTGTAAACTATAAAAATGTTAAGAATATATCTAATTCAGAGTTCCTAAAAGTAGCACTATTGACATTTTGGGCCAATATTTCTTTATTGGGGAGTAAGAGAAGCCTACTCTGTACAGTTTAGGGCATTTAGCAGCATCCTTGGTCGCTATTCACTAGATGCCAGTAGCATCCTTCCTATCCAGGACAACCGAATGTATCCAAACATTGCCAATGTCTCTCTGGAGACAAAATTAGCCCTGAGTGAGAACCACTGAGCTTACTCAAGACTATATATTTGTCCGGAAACCAAGTGAAACCCATTAGCATGAGGTTACTGACTGAATATATCAGAATAATAATTCTGGTAAGAAACTCTCAGGTGTGATTTTGTTTTGTTCTGCATCATTTCCCCAATTTTGATTTATTTCTAAGATCCACTTTGATAATATGCATAAACAGAGAAATTTACATACTTTTAGTAAAGTATGCATATAAATTTAAAGTTGGTGAATATGTATTAAGAAGTAGGCTACAGTTGAGAAAAAATTATAATAAAGTATGGTATGTGTGGTCATTGCAGCTTATGACATTTATTTTTCTGCTTCTGACTATGGTGAGAAACAATGTTCCCATAGAAGCTATATTATGTTTCATTATATTACAAGAAATCAATGCAGTATACAAACTTAAAGTACCAAAATGATGTTCCCTCCATAATAATATCTGCATTTTAATGCAGATCTCTCTATTCATGTCAGAAATAAGTCTATGTGACAATTCTACATCTTTATTACCCTTACACTGAGCACTGGAGGTCAGGGACAAGTGAATTTCATGGCAGGAGATGAAAAATACCATTTTTTTCTAGGGACATGAAACAAAAAAATTGTCAATCATATTTAAAAGATATCGTCAAAAGAATACATTCATAAGTAATTTTTTTCTCAGAAATAAATACAAAATATTTTCTTAAAACAAATTTTCTTGAAACACATGAGATATTTACCAAGTTGATACAGACCAGGGGTATTAATTGAGAATCCATACTTTCTCTTAGTCAGCTTCTAACTATGGTAAGGACATACCATAATTTATAATTGATATGTTGTTATTAGTTCTAATTAAGTATTTATATGCCCCATTGCCTTGTTATATAAACATAGTTATCCTTGTTTATAAAAACCAAGATTTTATCATAATACACCATTTTCCCCCTATAAGATGGTAAAGGATCTTAGGTACCACATAATTATCATTTTTGTTTTAGGTGTTCTTGAGCAAACTAAAGAAAAATTACCTGACACCACCTCCTGGTGTCATCCCTCATCAAAGATGGAAGCAACATCAAGAATACTGTTCTCATCAGTGTTTAACCCATTCTGAGATAATATATTATAATCTGGCTGGATCAGTCATCTTTGTTGAGAAGCAGGATATGTGGCTTTTAACGTTTATTCTTAGGGGAACAACCATCCCTCCTTCTTCTTCTCAGAAGATAGGGTCTAATAGCCATATGTCATGGTCAAACCCTGTTTTAGCCCTTTTCTACAAACTCAAAATTCACTAGTTGGGAGAGCACCAGCTTCTCTTAAAGATTGATTTTGAGGCTGAAAAACAAGCTTTACAATTGAGACCATGAAAGAAGATGAAATCCTGGCATTATCACAAAGGGGCACCACCACATATCTGGGTGAGCAAGAGCTGGAATCCAAACCTTTCAGGTGAACTGTAAAAATAATGCCAGGTTATGTGACCTGAGTTGCCACCTCAGCATTTGTTCTGGTTGCATATTGCTCTGCCACAAACTTAGTGGTTAAAAAATGACGATTCATTTTGCTCAGGAATTTACTATATGGGAGGGGCTAGACAGGGGTCGTCTTCCTGTTCCCCAATATCTGGTGTCTCATTTGGGGTCACTCAAATAGCTGGGACTGGAATAGCTGAAGGTTGACAGCCCATCTCTTTTTTGTGCAGTCTTATGGATTCTCCTTTGGTCTCTCCAAGTGTTCTCTTCAATAAGATGGCCTCAGGATAACCCAAGAGCAAGTGTTACAAAAAAAAACTAAGGCAGATATTCTAGTTTCTCATGTCCTAGCCTCAGAACTCCCAGAACATCACACCTTTTGTCTTCTATTGAGAAGTAAGTAATGAAGGTGACCCCAGATTCAAGGGGTGGTGTGTCAATGAATCCACCATCCATCTTTAATCCACCACAGCATTGCATCATAGTTGATTTCCTTAATTTCTCAACCCTATATATTTTTCATAGAGGCATACAAGTGGGTAGCCAGTAAAGAATTAGTTTGGAACAAATTAGCTTAACCCCAATTCTTTCTTTCCTATCCAAAATGGTGGCTTCCATGATTTCTACCTTATTACATCAGTGATCCTTTCCATTTCCACTAAAAAGTGTTGTTGACAGAATCCCTGACATTACTGCAGGAGCAAATATGTACATTTAGGACTGTGAACATAACAAACAAAAATATGGTGACACCTGAAGCCTTTTACTAAACCAGGAGCCCACTATCTAAGACTCCTCCAAGAGGGGATATCCAAAGACAGTGATGGTGCACTTTAGATGATCATCTAGGTTTTTTTCCCAATTTAGAAGTCTGCTGATGTTGATCTATATGTGATACAAGTATGAACCAGGATGCATATATGTTCTTGGCTGCTTATTTGTCAAGCCAAACATTCTGGTCTAATTCACTTGTCCCCCAAATTGGGTGGTCTTCTTGATCATTTGGCATAGCCTGACTGGTAGACTTGAGTTGATTTTGTCAGCTCACTTACCTTCATCCAATAGAAAGACCACCATTGAAGTAGTAGTTAGATCTTTTATACTTCTCAGATACCTGAGAATCACTGCTCCTTAATATCCAAGCCAAAGTATGATTGAATTGTAGGTCATGGAAGATATATGGAAAAATGAGGTTGGTTAAGTGACAAGCCCCAGGGTACAGGCCAGGTTCACATGAGGCTGACAGGGGTAGACATTTATCCATACAGAAAGATTAGCTTTTTCAGGACAAATATTCCAGTATATAAGGTGTCATATGAATCAACCAACCCAGAGTTGATATCTCCATCATGAAAACAAATATATAACAAGGCTAAAATCGGAGACTACAGTGTAAAACTAGGCAATTTTACTTGGAAATTTCTTCCAGTGACCAGAGGAACTGTTTTCATATGGATGAGTGTGGTAAGCAGAATAACAGCCACCCAAAGATGTCGCCTCAACATTCATATGTTGCGAAGCATCAGCCCTTCCCATGACTTGATGAAGTTCAAGAACCTCTGGTCCAAACATCATAAGTGCAAATACAAGACGTTGGACTGAAGTCTAATCTTTTAGCTCAGGCTTCATAGTTAAGGAAACACCATCTTTCCTGGTTTAAACAGGGGGATGCAGTCCAATTGCTGATGTTGAAGTTTTATGACATGTGGCTTCACTGCTTCTTCACCTCAGCATCTTCCTTTACTGTCTTCATATTGATCTGTACCTGATTTCCATGCAACTTTGCAAGAGGATAACCTGTAAGGAACCACTCTTGAATAAGTTAATTCTTATCTATCATTTCTGAGGAATAGCCCGTCTGTGTTAGCTTTTTATATTAACAAGCCTTGCTTCCGGGGATCCCTGGGTGGCACAGCGGTTTGGCGCCTGCCTTTGGCCCAGGGCGCGATCCTGGAGACCCGGGATCGAATCCCACATCAGGCTCCCGGTGCATGGAGCCTGCTTCTCCCTCTGCCTGTGTCTCTGCCTCTCTCTCTCTCTCTGTGACTATCATAAATAAATAAAAAAATTAAAAAAAAATTTAAAAAAAAAACAAGCCTTGCTTCCCATTTCACTAGTGAATATATTTTCACAGATTTTATGTCAGCCACTATGATCAGTATGAGTGCTGACATTTATAGAGGATTGGCTATTGGTGATTATTCTGCTTGTAGTGCAAGGTTTTATTGATTATTCTGGAATGCAACTCAGTTATTCATTTATATCTGGCATCTTTAGTTATTCACACATGCACAAATATCTTAATCAACCCCTTGATATTTTATAATTTTTACAAATATTATTTATTTTTACCCCAAACTGTAAAGATGGTAAGTAGAATAATATAAAATATATTCAGTTTTCCCACTAATGGTTATTGTACAATTCAATATACCAGGCATTCTGTTAGGCACTGCTAGAGAAAGACATAGAAAAAATTTGACTATGGGATTCTCTGATAAAAAGGCTTGTACATTGACATAAAATCTAACCTATATCTATAAAATAAGGTTAAAGAATGTCTGTGATGTTGAATGTGAAAGGGGATAAATTGTAGTGTTTGCCAGACATATGTCTAGGGGTTGAAGAATGCCTAGTATATTCTAAGAATGGTATTCTAACAATTCTTCTTAAAATTTTCAATTTCCAATTCTTACCCTGATAACAGATCTATTCTTTATATGATTGAACTTTGCACTATGAAAGTGAAATTATAAAAGCTTTTAAAATAATGATGGAAATCCTAATGTCTGTCCTAGGCTATCTATTTTTTTTTACAATTTATATTTAAAGTCATATGGATATTCTCTCTCCTCCTCTCCTAGCACTATCTCTCCACCTCTTCCTCCCTCCCATCCTTCCTCCATCCTTTCTTTCTTCCCTTCCTTCTTCCCTCTCTTTCCTCCTTTCTTTCTTTGTTGTTTACTACTGTATTTCATTGGTAAATATAGAAAGGTATTTTTTTTAATCCAATGTCACCAGAGTTCCATGATACGTAAGAATTTGAATATAATGAAGTTTTCAGTGTGTAATTAGCAATTAATATACTGATAAGTTATCAACGTATCAGACTTCAAATATCACTTATCTAAAAAGCTGGAAATTAACTAATGTGAAAAGTGATTTTGTTTTTGGAATATTGAGCAAATTATTCCCCATCTATTTCTTGAAATGTGAGTTATTTGTTAGCTTCAAGAACCATTTTTACATACAAAAAGACTATGTACTACTAATTTTCTGTTTTATTTTTTTTTCATTTTTTCTAATTTTATTTTAATTTTTTTTACTAGAGTTCAAATTGTCAACATTTAGCATAACACCCAGTGCTCCTCCGCCAAGTGCCCCCTCATGGCCCATCACCCAGTCACCCCAACCCCCTGCCCACTTCCCCTTCCACTACCCTTTGTTCATTTCCCAGAGTTAGGTGTCTCTCATGTTTTGTCACCCTCACTGATATTTTCACTCATTTTCTCTCCTTTCCCCTTTATTACTTTTTGCTAATTTTTATATTACCCAAATGAATGAGACCATATACTGTTTGTCTTTTTCTGAATGACTTATTTCACTCAGCATAATACCCTCCAGGTCCCTCCACGATGAAGCAAATAGTGGGTATTTGTCGTTTCTAATGGCTGAGTAATATTCCATTGTATACATAGACCACATCTTTATCCATTCATCTTTCCATGGACACCGAGGCTTTTTTATTTAATAAGCAATATTTTGCTGTAATAAGTATAAAAATCATCTTTTTTCCTTACATTTTGATTCTATTGTGAAACAGGGTGGTCTAATTGTATAACTAGTAAATTACAACAATCACTTTTCTTTTTTTTAACAATCACTTTTCTAAGGGCTCTTAAAAGTTGCTACAATATGTAATCTTATTTAATTAAACTCTTTATATTTTAAATTGAATTTATAGATTTCTTTTTATTTCCTTAAGATTATTAGGTTAATAAATGAAATCAACACAAGAATATAAATGCTTTATATTTTAATAATGAATATATAAATATGGTGAATTCCAAATTGTTGTATTATTTTTATAATGTTTAAAATCATACTGGGATACCTGGGCAGCTCAGTGGTTGAGCATCTGCCTTTGGCTCAGGTCGTGACCCAAGGTCCTGGAATGGAGCCTGCATCGCAGTCCCCACGGGGATCCTGCTTCTCTCTCTGCCCATGTCTCTGCCTCTTTCTCTGCATCTCTCATGAATAAATAAATAAAAAATATTTTAAAAAATAATAAAATCATATTAACATTCTCTTCAATTTTCAACAAAAAACCCAGTTCTAAGTCAGTTTCTGATTATGTATTTGAATTTGGTTCACAAATATAATATATATATAATATATATTGATATATATATAATCATATATAGATATATGATTATATATATACATAATATAACAAGTTATATGATAATATAACAAGTTCTCTTAAACTCTGTTTTATGAATTTAATTTTATCATTTCTATAATAAATCTAACCTTCCCAGGATCCAAAATACTTCTCCATTTTTGATGCAAGTAACCCGTCTCAGGAAAATCAGATTCCATTTCAGAAAACTTAGGTTGTATATCAGCCAAGATATTTTTGGCCAGCATATAGGCTTGTCTTCTTGTCATTGACACTGATCCCTTGTTTGAGTTATTGTAGCAACAACTTCACAAACTGTGATCCAGTTGGTGCTAGAGCATGTGCCATTAATTTGACTATATTTAACCATATTCCTTTTTTTCCCTACTTCTAATTTTCAATCCAGTTTCATTATGTAGCTAACTCCATTCCTTCATTTACTGTTTTGTTGGTTTCTGAAAATCTTTTCTCTTATTACATGGCAATATCTTCTAATTTGTATCTAAAGACAATCTAATGTTGTCTTATTGGAATTTTCACAACTGCATGTAATTTTTTTATTTTTGTACAATATTTGGATTGACATGATTTCACTATTTTATTTTCATATATTGTAACTTACTCTGCTTTCATGTTAAAATTAACAACACATCTTAACAAAATCATCTGCCATCCTCTCCCAAACACACAATAATAAATATATTATTTGTATGATTAAAAAGAGCCAATATAAAATTATGCAAAAAGCTAATAAAGCTATGTGAAATATATGTAAAATCTCCACAGTTTCTCATGTGTCTACTACCACCTTGGGAACATGGAAGCTACAAAAGAATATAAGACATAATCCACAGCTCTGTGATGTCTGTTGAATTATTAGAAAAAAGAAAAGCATGTATTTTTACATAAATAAACCAAAAAGAGAGTATACAATTCAGTTACTTCTATGTGTATGTGTATGTGTGTAAAATCTCAGAAAAATTTAATGTAAATTACTGTTAAAGTTTGGAAAGTATGATGTCATGTATTAATTTATATCAATTTCATAATGAACCAATGAGGTTGATATAACACGTGTGAATATCCCCATTTCACAGGAATAAAAGACAATCTCAACTGTTTCATCATTAGAACATTTGAACATTTGTCTGAGTAGCATATATGTAATTGGAACACATTTCTTTTGTCCCTGCATTGCATTTAGTCTCTATTTTGTGCCTTTACCCCAAGATGTGTGAATGTTTTATTTATGAAAGGAAGTGCATTTTATCAAAGTGAAAGCAGAGGCACCTAGTGAATGGTGTTTGAAGAGAGCTGCAGGGGCATGATTAGTTCCAACCTCCAGAGACCAGAAAGAATGCTAACGATCCAAACTGTGGACATCTGAGATTCACATCTACACATGAGCTACAGTTCGTGTCCCCAAAAGAAAATAACCAAACATTAAAAAATCTCTACTCTCAGCATTTAGTCTTTTAAGAATCATGAAAACCTGGTCTTCTTCACTAGATATTTTAACTCTGGACTTCGTTTTGTTGTGAATATATTTAAGAAGTGGTAATGTAGGTTTATTTAAAACTTTTAATATTTCCTATCTCCTCACACTAGAAGAATATGTTAACAGCTGTATGATTTCAGTATTATTCCCAAAGAGCCAGAAAACAATGTCCTAACTTGTGGGTTATTTAAATTTCAAAGGTTTCAAAGTTTCTCATTTTATGGGAAAAGGGGCAGTATTTTCAATATTTTCGTGTATGCATGTGTGCTTACAGTATTTAATATTTGATTTATATAGTAACTTAAGGCTACTTGTCCAATTATAAAAAATTCTTTAAGATAGAATATCTAAGAATTATAATGTATTTTAACTATATCATAAGGAAAACCATTTCTTTCACATCTATACAATATTTTAGAAATATTTTAGATATAATTTTATTTTATAATTCCAATAATATTTTAATAATTAGTTTCTATTTTCCTTGAGTTTGTATGTATTGTTTTTAAATCAGACTATCCAAGCTATAATCTCTCGGTCTCTCGGTATGACAAGGTTGTTGCTGGTAAATTTTTTACATCTTTATTTGTGATTATTATTTTTTATTTTTTGTGTGTCATCCAATTTTTGCTTCCTTTGTCTTATAAGCAATTTTTAGTCATAAATCATTCAGTATATTTCATTTCAAATTATAAGGACATGTATATATTTATGAAGTTATAGAAATGTGAATTTAAACATCTAATAATATTTCATATCATATTTCCTCAGTTCTATATTTATTTGTATATATTTAATAACATGAACAGTAAAAGAACTAATATTTACATGCAATATTTTATAACAAATTTATTTATAAATGCATAAAAATAATACTTTGTCAGTAAAGCTCCACAAAAGCAAATAGTGAGATATTTTCATTTAAATTAACAACAATGCACCCATTGTATGGAAAGCCCATTATTTTAAGAATCATTAATTCATCGGATAGGCATTTGGCTGGATTCCTTGTCTTATCATAATGAAAAATGCTTTCAACTTTGCGATTTCTCTCACCCATATGCCTATCACTAACTGTGTCTCTGATGATTATATATTTTCTAATGTCTCTTTGGAGCCATAAATGAAAAACCTCAGAGAAAGAAAATGTTTTTAAACAAACATATGTTTTTAAACAAAAAGTGTCCTTATTTTGTCTTACCATTTCAAGATATTATTCTGAAAGGTAGTGAAATCTGATCATGACATTGGTTATAAAATGTTTTCAGTGTTTTAGAACACTATGTTCAGAACACTCCTACTGCTAGTATTTTAAAGTAGTCTCTCATTTTATCAGGAGGACAACACTGAGTGATGGGAAAAGCCCTGCATTAATGACAGAATAAATCTCTGTTCTAGTTATAATTCTAACCAGCATGTGAGCAAATCATATTTAAATTTTTGGTAACACTTTTCTCTATTTATAGTTTTTTATTATGAGTTCAGTCGACAAAGTTGTTGCTAGAAATCTTTTTTTTCTAAGATTTTATTCATTTATTCATGATAGACACAGAGAGAGAGAAAAAGAGACAGAGAGAAAGAGAGAGAGAGGCAGAGGGAGAAGCAGGCTCCACGCAGGGAGCCCGATGCAGGACTCCATCCCGGGACTCCTGCATCACACCCTGGGTGGAAGGCAGGCGCTAAACCGCTGAGCCACCCAGGGATCCCCTGTTGCTCGGAATCTTTACATGAACTTATTGAGCTCACATTTAGGTTTCTCCTTCCTCCCTTTACTCCAGCACACACTTTCTGTTTTTCTGTGCTGTGGTCTTGACACGTGCCCATCAGTATCATATATCAGTTCATGTACTATGTGAAGCCTTATGCCTGCCAAACTGGGAGGAAATCCATTTTTTCCTTCTCTTTCTCTAAATGATAAATGGCAAAATTATACAAAATCTTCTGTATTGGTTCCTTTTTACAGTTTCTTGTAACAGGCAAAATCTACAGCAAATCAGGGCTGAGCTCCAGTGAAACTAAGCCTTCATTCTACTATACTCCAGGAATGAGAGGTTCCCGTTTCATTAAAAAGCCTTGCAGGAGAAAAAGATCACCACTAAGAAACATACACAAATGGCTTTTCACCTCCAATGTTTTTTTTTTTTTATTCTTGTTTCTATTTTTGTATTAGGTTCAGTTTATTCAGGTTTAAAATGTGACTTTACATTTTACAATCTGGTATTGACAGAAAAAAAATGCTGGTACTTTCCACACATCATTCCTTCTTTGCCTTGATACAGTTGGACCTGGATTCACTATGCTTACCAAGGCCACTGATCTGAAATACAAATAGGATCTAGTTTATAACTTCATTTGATAAGGGATGAGACTATACTCACAGAATGAAGGTTTTGCTTTTGATTTAGCAATACCCGAAAGATCGCGTCGGAAGCTCATCCTTATCCTGACCTCAGCAGACATCAAATTCCATGGGTGCACAATCCTCAAGAGCTCATGCCTCACACAGTGCCTTGCTTACTTGCTTAAGATGCATGTTTGTTGGTCTAAGCCACCAATTTTTGGTAACTGGTTAGAGTGGCAATACAGATTATAATATGCTATATAATATAGTACCTACATCTCTTTCTATTCACCTCCCTTCTTTATTTTTCTTCATAGCACTTGTTAGGAGGGGATATACTATATATATACATGCATGTTGATTTCTCTAATAATGGATGACATGTTTCTTGTTCACTGCTTCATTTCTAGCAAATATGACATTTCTTGACATAAAGCAGTAATAACACCCACTGAATGTAAGGAAAGTACAATTTGTTTTAATATTTAACCATAAATATTATTGAATTAGCATTATATCATGTCAAAAAACAAGTGCAACTAAGTGATAGTCTCCATTTTTGAAAGCAGAAATATCTGATTGATATAGTTTCAGTACCTCATCCTCACATTCTGCTTCCCAACATTGGCTTTTGTAGGGTTTTGTTTTAATGGTGATAAAAAATGAAAGATGCAAAGGTGAAGTGATCCAAAGATGCAAAAGGGAAGGATTTTTAAATTAAAATGTACTGCTATTTTTTTATTGGCCCTAACAATATTGGATGAAGAAAGATTGTTCTACCTCTTCTTCTCAGTTCAGCTCTTATGGAGGACATGGTCATTGATCTTCTGACTCCAGAATCTGAGCAAAAGGTGAGACAAAAAAGTTCCAATGTTTGAGATTTAGAAAGGAAAGGGGTTGCATATTATGAAAGTCAGCACCATGAGTTAACTAGCTGTTGAAAAGTAGGAACAGTTTGGCTAGAGGATAAGGAGATAATTTTTATTACAAGGAGCCAGAGTGTGTAGCCCATGTAAGCAGGGAACTTGTGTATGTCTTAGAATGAATCAGAGGTCTGATATGAGGAATATTTGTGTTTGACTGTCAATTTTATCAATTAATACTTTGTTGATCTAAAAGAGTTTCCTCCTCTCAATATTTATGATGTGGAAATTGAGAAACAGGGAATAAAATGATTTCTAGTTCTGAAAATTTGAGTCAGTATAGATGGGTTGCCTAATATACATATGGCCCACTGCTAAAGTCAATTTATTTTCTTCAACCAAATACAGCATAAACATAAAAGCCCCAATACTATTATGGATACTGGATCATGGAGGGAATTATACATGTATCTTTTTCATCTGAGTGATATCGTCTTGTTCTGCAACTGAAAACCTATATAAACCTGAATGAATGGCAGGTTGGAACCATACAGGGGTGAAGGAATTCTTTCTGGTAGGTTTAACAGAAAACCCTAATTTGCAGATCCCTCTTTTTTTGCTTTTCACCCTTATTTACTTCACCACTCTGGCAGGTAACTGGGGCATGATTATGTTGATCTGGTTAAATGCCCAACTTCATACTCCTATGTACTTCTTCCTTAGCAACCTCTCTTTTTGTGATATCTGCTACTCTACTGTCTTTGCTCCAAAGATGTTGGTCAATTTCCTATCGAAACACAAGTCCAGCACATTTTCTGGTTGTGTTCTACAGAGTTTCTTTTTTGCAGTATATGTAACCACAGAAGGCATCCTCCTGTCTATGATGGCTTATGACCGCTATGTGGCAATAGCTAATCCTTTGTTGTATAGAGTCATAATGACCCAAAGAGTTTGTATTCAGATGGTCCTTGCATCTTACTTGGGTGGGCTCATTAACTCACTGACACATACAATAGGTTTGCTCAAACTGGACTTCTGTGGTCCTAACATTGTGAATCATTATTTCTGTGACATTCCCCCTCTTCTGAGACTCTCTTGTTCTGATGCCCACAACAATGAGATGCTGCTTTTAATATTCTCTGGGGTCATTGCAATGTTCACTTTCACTATAATTATGGTCTCTTATACGTGCATTATCATGGCCATCCAGAGAATCCGCTCGGCTGAGGGGAGGCGCAAAGCCTTCTCTACTTGTGCCTCTCATCTGACTGCTGTGACATTATTCTATGGGTCTGTGACCTTTAGTTACATCCAGCCAAGTTCTCAGTATTCCCTGGAACAGGAGAAGGTCTCTGCTGTGTTTTATACATTGGTGATCCCCATGCTAAACCCATTGATTTATAGCCTACGAAATAAGGATGTAAAAGATGCAGCCAGGAGGTCCATATGGTGGAAGAGAACTTAAAACACCAACAAAACTATAATCAAGGTAGTCTCATGAATTTGAAGACATACATGAGTGTTGAGTTTGACATGAAAATGTAAATTCATTCTATTTTACCATATTCACTGTTCTTATGATTTAACATGTTCATTCTCTCAAGAGCTAGTACATTTTTTAAACAAATTCTGATGCTAAGCTCTGATAGAATGCACCACACAGTTAAAAGACTCTGACATTGATTCAAATGAAAAGAACCCTCCAATGATAGGAATTTATAATTTATCAAAGGCATTCTTATCTCAGAGAAAAAAATGTAATAGTTTCTTGGAATGATTTTCTTGGATCAGACCGTTTTTTGTTGTTCCAAAAATGCTGTCATCCAAGTAATGACATATATCTCCATTTTTATGTTTAAATTGTGTATCTTAATGTTATCTTAGAAAAATAGCTATAGAAGAAAATAACTGTCATTAGTTATAGTTTATTCATTCAACTCACTTCTGTTTAGTCCTTTTACTTGTACCAGTTACTCTGTGAGATTCAAAAGTAAAGAGATTTAAGATAATATATGGGGCAAAAGCTGTTAGGGGAACAGGTAATGAAGAGATATGGTAAATAAGTTTGCAAAGTATTGTGTGAAGATGAATGTATTACCTAGTGTTATATCTCAAACTTTTGGGAAGCATGATTTTGTGATGCATAATATAAAATAATATTATGTCATTACTATTTTAAGGAAATATATGTATACGAAATGGGCATATACACACTCATACATACATAGACATAGTAAAATAGGGATAGAGAGACTGATAAATCAATTAATCAATTACAGTTAGTATCTATAGGTAAGGAACATAAGAGAGATCATTTAAATATTCTTGAAAATCGGTCTTATTCTTGAATCTGTACTATAAGTTTGAAATGTTTCAAAATAAAAAAGTTAGGAAAATATGCACTTTTACTTGTGGATGGAACAACTTGTGATCAAAACAGCATCTATGCAAAAAAAAAAAAAACAAGAAAAGCAAGATAAGATAACACATTATCTGTTAAGTAAAGTGAGTAACTATTGAAGAGAAGAGAGTTGTAGTAGTATAGGTTTCAGAGAGGGGTGAACTTGGATATGTAAGCAGACTTAGTCTCACTGATTCAGGGCACACTTGACAATGCAGGGTCGTCTTGCATGGAGGGCTCTGGAGAGGATTCAGAAGACTCAGGAGAGGGTCAGGCAGATATTTTGCAGGTTTCACCACACATAGTTGCATTCCCTCTCAGGGTATTAGCCATATTCTGTGTCTGAAGAGGCCTGAAGACCAGATAAACAAATAAACAGAAGTATAGACACACAGCAAACTAGATAGATGGTAGATGATAGATAGATGATGATAGATAGATAGATGATAGATAGATAGATGATAGATAGAGAGATTAATAGACAGATTTAAATGGAGAAATTCTGGGGACACCTGGGTGGCTCAGCTGGTTAAGCATCTGACTCTTGACTTTGGCTCAAGTCATGATCTCAGGGTCATGAGATTGAGCCCTGTGTTGGGCTCTGTGCTGAGCATGGAGCCTGCTTAAGATTCTCTTAAGATTCCCTCTCCTTCTGCCTCATACCCTTTAAAATAAATAAATAAATAAATAAATAAATAAATAAAAAATTTCTGAAAAACACAGAGGAACATTTGGTATTGTCCAAAACAAAACAAATAGTAAAGGTTTCAGTATATCAAAAGCAGGGGCTCCTGTGCCCTTTAACTGTTCTGGAGGAAAAGAAAACAGTAGTCCTTTTGGCAGTTAGGCAGCCTAACAAGATGAACTGGATTATATAGGAACTTAAACACACAGCTGCTTTAACCCCCAACAGGAAATTGAATGAGATGGAAGGTGGAGAGTGCAAGAAAGCCATGGTTCCGGAGTACAGGCATAGATTGAAGTCTCGCACTCCCCAGCTGTACTTAGAAGACACTAAATCCTGCTAGAAGGAAGAGCTAGCAGCAAATGTAATGTGGAATTCCTGCCCAAAACATTTGCTAGATTTTGGTCAGGCAAAAAAGGTTAGAGTTTTCTTTCTGGAGTACAAAATGATTCAGATTTTGCAGATTAAGATGGAATCTGGAGAGAGAGTGAATTTTGTCTGTCTTTACATGCTTGGTTGACAAGTTCCCAGCAGACATTAGAGGCCTTAATCAATTACAAGGCTGACTGCCCCCTCAAGATATGGCTACAATTTCAAGACGTGCAGACACACCTCCTTTTACTATGCTTCACTTTATTTAACTTCACAGCTACTATGTTTTCTACAAGTTGAAAGTTCATGGCAGCTCTGCATCAAGCAAGGCGATCAGCACCACTTCTCCAACAGCATTTGCTTGCATTGTATATTTATCACATTTTGGTAATTCTTGCAATATTTCAAACTGTTTCATTATTAAGCTATTTGTTACAATGACCCATGATCAATGATGATGACTCGCTGAAAGCTCAGATGATGGTTAGGGTTTGGTAGTAATAAAGTAATTTTAGGAGCACCTGAGTGGCTCAGTCTGTTGAGCATCTGTCTTCATTTCAGGTCATGATCTCAGGATCCTGGGACCAAGTTCCAAATTGGGCTCCCTGCTCAGCGAGGAGTCTGCTTCTCCTTCTCCCTCTCTCTCCACTCATGTTCTCTCTTGCTATCTCTGTCTCTGTCTCTCAAGTAAATAAAATCTTTAAAAAAGTAAAGTATTTTTAAACTAAGGTATGCACACTGACATTTTTAGACAGAATGCTATTGCACACTTAATAGATTATAGCATAATATAAACATAACTTTTATATGCACTGGGAAACCAAAAAGCTCATTCAACTCACTTTATTGCAATATTCACTTTCTTGCAATATTCTGGAACTGAACCCACCATATCTCCATGATATGCCTGAATAGGGCAGGGTGGCTAAGTTCACACCACCAGAGTTAAAACTGAATTTTCTGCAGTGTTTAAGAGCTAGGGAGAGAGAGGCTCACTTCTTAATCAATATCTTGGGAAATCTACAGCCAAACAAGGACAAGACAGAAAAAAATGAGATATAACTTTAATACAGCCCAGAACAAACCCCAATAATAATTGAATTAATTTAACCTATCATCTGTTATGCCTTTTTAGAAAGAGTGAAGCCTTCCCTGGTGGAAAGTAATATCTTCTTCATTTTCTGTGAATCTGTAATCACATATAAAGAACTAGAAATTATTTTTAATAAGGGTAAAAAAGAGTAGGAAGAGCTATAAACCTTAACTTTAACTCACACCATATACAAAGATTGATTTAAGATGGACCATAGAAGTATATGTGTGAAAGACGAAAAAAAAAATAGAGTCTCTAGAGATAAACATAAGTCTGTCTTCATGACATCAAAATGGACAAACATTTCTTAATAGGGATATACAAATAATAAAATAAAAATAACAGTGGAAGAATAGATCTTTTTTTTTATTTATTCTTTCTTCCTCCAAAGTTTTATTTATATTCCAGTTGCTTATATATACAACACTCAGTGAAGTTTCTGTTTTATTTTTTGAAAGATTATTTATTTATTTATTTATTTATTTATTCAGAGAGAGAGAGAGAGGCAGAGACACAGGCAGAGGGAGAAACAGGCTCCATGCAGGGAGCCCTACACAGGACTCGATCCCAAGTCTCCAGGATCACATCCCCAGCTGCAGGTGGCACTAAACCGCTGCGCCACCAGGGCTGCCCAAGGCTTCTGTTTTAAATGAGGACTTCTGTCCCTGGATATATACCATTACAAGATTAAAAAGGCAAGCCACAAACTATGGAAAAGTATTCATAGAGTGTGTACTGACAAAAGATTCATCCAGAATATGTGAAAAAGAACTACCAGTCAATAAAAGACAAGACAACTAAATATGAAAAAATTAGAAAACAAAGTATATGAAAAACATTCAAAATAGCCAATAAGGATATGTTAAAATGTTTAATATCATTACTGTCACATTTCCAACAGTGTATGAAAATAGTACAGGCATTTAGAACTGTCTGATGGTAACCTGAATATATGGCTAACTTATGTCCCAATATTTCCCAGATATAAGTGTATGTTCATAAACATCCATGAGGCATCCCTGGGTGGCGCAGCGGTTTAGCCCCTGCCTTTGGCCCAGGGCGCAATCCTAGAGACCTGGGATCGAATCCCACATCGGGATCCCGGTGCATGGAGCCTGCTTCTGCCTCTGCCTGTGTCTCTGCACCTCTCTCTCTCTCTCTCTCTCTCTGACTATCATAAATTTAAAAAAAAAATAAACATCCATGAACAATAATGTTCTAAGCATTTTTATTCATAATATTTATAATTACAAACTAGAAATTAAAAACAGACCATTTTATAATAAATTAATAAATTTGGATATATTCACAAAATGAAGGCCAAACAGTACTTTTTTTAAAAAGCTACTGATATACAATAATGTAAATAATTTCACAAAAGTTATGCTCAATAAAGGAAAACAGACGCAAAAGTCCATATTTTTAAAAAAATTCATATGTAAGAGTTGTGTAAGGTTTAGCAACAGCTAAAATTAAGTTATGGTAATATAGCCATGAAGGAGCATTCTGTAATGCTGGAAATAGCTGTTTCATTAAGATTTATGTGGTGGTTATGCTCAGGTACATAAACATAAAATTGAAATAAATTGTATACTTGGGGCACCTGGGTGGCTCAGTTAGGTATCTGCCTTCAGCTCAGGTCATGATCCCAGGGTCCTGCAGTCAAACTGCACATAGGGCTCCCCATTCAACAGGGAGTCTGCTTCTACCTCTCCCTCTGACCCTCCCCCCTACATGCTCTCTCTCTCTCTCTCTCTGTCTCTCTCTCATAAATAAAAAAAGGAAATCTGAAATAAATTGTACACTTACTGTAAGGGCACTTTACAATATGTGTGTATGTCTTTGTGTGTGTATATAATTCTTAAACAAGTGCTCAGAAGAAAAGACAAAAATTAACTTCAATGAAAATACGGAAAGCAAAGGGAAGGGTAAATTGGAGATCTGTGGGTAATTATAAATTGTGATTGAATTTTGGCAGTACAATAATAATATTCTATTAGGTGATTTAAAATAAATAGAATATAAATGCATGGAAACAATAATGCAAAAGGCAGTGTTGGGTCAATTGGGTTAAATCTTTTAAGGATTTACTATCATAGAGAAAGTAAAAAAAGGAACAGAGTGCACTGTATTTAATATTTCAAGCTGCATTATTTTAAATAGAAGTCAATCAATAATACATAGTAAATGTAAACATTAGAACAATAAATAATATAAATTGAGACATCCTAAAACCTTAATAGGCAAAATATTTCTTAAATAAGACACAAAAAGTTATGACCATTAAGGAGAAATTAAGGGACATTGACTTATATTGATAATTAAAAATATATTTGTAGAGTGCAAAAGTAAACCACAAAGTCAGCAAAAATATTTTTCCTGCATAGATATGAAACTGTAATCAAAATTTATAAAGAAATCTTATAATCTTGGATGTGAGGGCGATCTGGCTGCGACATCTGTCACCCCATTGATCGCCAGGGTTGATTCGGCTGATCTGGCTGGCTAGGCGGGTGTCCCCTTCCTCCCTCACCGCTCCATGTGCGTCCCTCCCGAAGCTGCGCGCTCGGTCGAAGAGGACGACCATCCCCGATAGAGGAGGACCGTTCTTCGGTCAAGGGTATACGAGTAGCTGCGCTCCCCTGCTAGAACCTCCAAACAAGCTCTCAAGGTCCATTTGTAGGAGAACGTAGGGTAGTCAAGCTTCCAAGACTCCAGAAAAAAAAAAAAAAAAAGAAAGAAATCTTACAAATCAATAAAACTAAGACAAGTAAAAACAAAGGGTGAGGGAAGGGGTGAAAGTACGTATAAGAACATCATGCAATAAATATTGAAAATCTCCCACTTCCAGAAAAAATAGGAAAATTGCTCTACTTTACTACTAATCTAGGGAAAGAAATTTAACTATAAAAGAGATGACAATAAAAATAGTGTAGGATACCAGAGGCCCCAGGCTGGCTCAGCTGGTGGAGCAAAGTGACTCTTGATCTCAGGGTCGTGAGTTTGAGCCACATGCTAGGTATAGATGAAAAAAATCTTTAATGAAAGAGTATACAACATCAAGTGCTGGTGAAGAGATGAAGCAGCTACAACTTTCATAAAATACTGATGGAGATGTTACTCAGAACAACAATTTTGAATAAATAATTGTCAGTACTCAATAAAGCTGCACTTAGAAAATACAGAGTATCAACACTGTATCAAATATATCAAATATATAGGGTTTTTTAAAAAGATTTTATTTATTTATTCATGAGAGACACAGGGAGAGAGAGAGTCAGAGACACAGGCAGAGGAAGAAGCAGGCTCCATGCAGGGAGCCCGACCTGGGACTCGATCCCAGGTCTCCAGGATCATGCCCTGGGATGAAGGTGGTGCTAAACCACTGAGCCACCTGGGCTGCCCAAATATATAGCTTTTAACAGAAATTTACAAGACCTACAAATAAAAAGAATAAATGTAATACATTAGACTTGAGCAGTGGTGAAGGGTGGGAGGAAGAAGTCAGTAGAAACTGAATGACCCAGATGTTAGAGCAGAAAAAGATTTTAAAGCACTATTATAAATAATATATTTAATACTTACCTAGCAGGGGAGATACCATGATCACAAAGGTGGTTTTCCCAAAGCGAGGCTTATCCATTACATTCCCAAATGTAGTGATCCAAAGGGGCACCTACACCCCAATGTTCATAGCAGCAAGGCCCATAATATCCAAACCATGGAAAGGGCCCAGATGTCCATCAACAGATGGATGGATAAAGAAGATGTGGTATATATACATATGCAATGGAATATTACTCAGCCATCAGTAAGAATGAGTACTTACCAATATATACATTGACATGGATGGAACTGGAGAATATTATGCTAAGTGAAATAAGTCAATCAGAGAAAGACAATTATTATAAGTTTCACTCCTATGTGAAATATAAGAAACAGTGTGGAAGAACAGGGGAAGGGAGGGAAAACTGAATGGGAAATCATCAGACAGGGAGGCAAACCATAAAAGACTCTTAAGTATAGGAAAGAAACTGAGGGTTTCTGGAGGGGAAGTGGGTGGAGGGATGGAGTAATTGGATGAAGGCAGTAAGGAGAGCATGTGGTACGAGTTCTAGATGTTATATGCAACTGATAAATTTATTGAACACTACATCTGAAACTAACAATGTACCGTATATACTGGCTAATTGAATTTGAACTAAAAACTAGATAATGTGTTCAAATAACTAAAGAAAAATATATAAAGAATTAAAGGAAAGTGTTACAATAAGTATTCATCAAATAGAGAATCTCAATAAAAAGAAAAGGATTAATAAAAATACCAAATTAGAATTCCCTAGTTAAAAATGCAATAACTGAAATGAAAAATCCACTAGAAAGATCCAAAAACAAACAGGAGATAGAAGAAAGAATCAATTAACTTGGAGCTAGCTAGCTAAAAATCATCCCATTTGGCAAACAAATATGAAATGAATGAAGGAATATAAACACAGCCTCAGAGATTTGTGTTGCATGATTCAACATATCAATAGATACATAGTAGAGTTCCTACGGAAGAAGAGAAGAGAAAGAGGTTAAGAACAAAGCAAAATAAACTAAAATAAAACCTGAAATAGTAATGGACAACACTGCCAATGTTTGGTAAAAAAAAATAAATGAATAAAATAAAAATAAAAAATAAATTGAAAAAAAATTAGAAAAACACAAGAACAAAAAACCATTCAAGATTTTACTGGACAGGCACTGAGGGGGGCACTTGATGGGATGAGCACTGGGTGTTATTCTGTATGTTGGCAAACTGAACACCAATAAAAAATAAATTTATTATTAAAAAAAAGATTTTACTGAAGATTCCCATCACATAACACACACTACACAAAAATACACAATAATAAGTTCCAGAAATACACATGCTTATATGTGAAAGCTAGAACAATTCAAAAGTGAGGCAAAAAATACATATGGAAGAAATGAACAATATGAGATAAAGGAACGATATGAAATGAAAGAACAATACAAAAGAAAACAATGAATAAAAACTAAATGAATAATACAAAACAAAATGCTAAAGTCATTCAAACAAGAAAGGAAGAAGCACAATTTTCGTCATGCTCAGGTGGAATTATTATATATGTAAAAGACAAAAACAATATACAAAAATGAAATGTTTCTGTGTATTAATAGCAAATAATTCAAAGATTGATAAACTATTCTATTGACAATAGTACAAAATTTCGGAATAAACTCAACAACAACAACAAAATCAATACTTAACAATAAAGACATGAAAACTATAAAAAAATTGCTGAGAGGAATTGGAGATCTAAATAGATATTCCCTGTTAATGAATTGGAACACTCTACTGTTAGTTATATATCCAGGTGACCTGAGTAGTCCTGCCCATTAAAAACTTTTACTCTAGTATATGCAACAACAATCTTTTTTAAGGATTTATTTATTTATTTATCTGAGAGAGAGACAGAGAGACAGAGAGACAGAGAAAAAGAATGTGGGGAAGAAGTAGAGGGAGTCGGAAAAGCAGACTCCCCAAGGAGCAGGGAGCCTGATGCAGGATTGTAGGACTCGAACTCAAGACCCTGAAATTATGACCTGAGCCAAGACCAGGAGTTGGATGCTTAACCAACTGAGCCACCCAAATGCCCCTACAACAGCTTTATTCAATGTAGTTAAATATTGCAAACAGCCCAAATGTCCAGATGAGTAGATTAGCAAAGTGTGTCATATCCATACAATGGAATATTACTAAGCAATAAAAAAGAAAGAAAAAAAAAAACCTAAAGATTTATGTAACAATATTAATGTTCTTAAAAAAACAATATTAATGTTCTTAAAAATATTATCCTGATTCAAACAGAAATCCAGACAAAAAAATCTGTACTATCCCAATTGTATGAAACTCTGCAAAAGCAAATTTTACAAATATAGATGTACAACTAATCAGCAGTTCTTTGCAGTTAGAGGTCAGAGATGGCAGTTTCTTAAAAAGAGAAGAAGATACTCTGAGGGTTATAGAAATATTTTATGTTTTGACTGTGGTAGTAATTGGTCCGGGTATATATTTGTCAAAGCTCATTAAATTATATACTTGAAATGAATACTGCTTATTGTATCATAATTATCCCTCAATAACTCTTATTTGAAAGAAGTTATTATTTTCTAAAATACAACACTTCAATGTGTTGTAATAATATAACTTTTGAATTATATTTTTCATGAAAAGGCTTCTTTCATGACAAATCAATAAATATATGCTAAATTCATTTTAAATAAAGCTGCCTAATTTTTCTAGATACCAAATTCAATTGCAGCCCTGTCAATGTTATAAATATCAATACTTAAAAGCTTAATATCAGTTTTTATTATTAACAATGCCATTAGATATTAATTTAGGTATCCATTTAAGTATCTGATGATTGGTAGGAGGCCACTTCCCAGAAATAGGTGCTTTTAAAGATAACATTGCATGGGGTGCCTGGCTGACGTAGTAGAGTATTTGACTCTTGACCTTGAGATCCTGAGTTTGAACCCCATGTTTAGTGCAGAGATTACTAAAAAAAGAAAAGAAAAAAGGAAATAGTATTGCATATAACCTCAGAGGATTAATAGATCTACAGAAGATACAGGATCTGATAGGGACTTTCTGAACTAGTTTTTTTTTTTTTTTTTTCCTCCACAACTGAGAGCCTGTGTCAACCAAGGAAAGACAAAACTGTTAAGTTGTAAAATAAAATGTGTGCTTATTTGGGGACTTAGAGATTGCAACCCAAGAGAGACAGATTCATCCAAAACCAAAAGTGTGCTTGGGAGAAACAAAGGAGTTTAGAATATTTAAAGAGGGGAGAGGGAATTTATATAAGTCATTTTGAGTGAAATGAGATTGGTGCTGTGTATATCTCTAGTTATACTAACCTATGTGTAATTGGTTGCTAGAGCTAGTATTACGCAGAAAGTCCATTTGTGTCCTTTTTAACATAGAACACGTTTGACTTCTAGGCCCACCCTTCCTATGTCCTCCTCGCTCCATTTTAAATGAACCTCTTAGTAATATTTACTCCATTTTATTCTCTCCTTTGTCACCTGCAAATAGACATTTATACAGCTTTTTTAGATACTTATTGTCCTTGGGGATCCCTGGGTGGCTCAGTGGTTTGGCGCTTGCCTTTGGCCCAGGGCGCGATCCTGGAGACCCGGGATCGAATCCCACATCAGGCTCCCGGTGCATGGAGCCTGCTTCTCCCTCTGCCTATGTCTCTGCCTCTCTCTCTCTCTCTGTGACTATCATAAATAAATAAAAATTAAAAATTAAATAAAAAAAGATACTTATTGTCCTTGATCTATAACTTCCTAGGAGAAAAGAGGATATTGGTCTATGAAACCTAATCTCTCTGTATTTCTGATATATATTTCTCATAATTCTTCATATATGGACTGGTAATAAATTATATACTTGAAAAATCCAGAATGCATCTGGTACTTAGAATGTTCTAGGTCTTTCAAATAAAAGTTATTGAGGGATAATTATGATACAATAAGCAGTATTCATTTTAAGTATATAATTTAATGAGCTTTGACAAATATATACCCGGACCAATTACTACCACAGTCAAAACAAATGGGTTCTTCTGAAAAGCTTCTCTTGCAAAAGTACCAAGCAGGTATCACTATCTATTCTATTGCGTTGTTTTTTCAGGATTTATAGATTCTGTTTTTTTCCCTATACTTACCCTACATTTCCTTCTATTCATTCTAACATTCAGGAAATTAAATGCCTTCAGGGAGCCATTAAGGTCTTGAGAGTTTCCTAAATCCCTCAAGAAACACAGAGGAACTTTTAATCATGTATTTACTATATCCTTTCAATCAGAATATTATCTCCAGGGACTCTATTCCCATTTGAACCTAAGTAAATATATAACTAAATTTTTATCTAGCCCTGTCTTCTGACATGATTGTTTTTTGACCATTTTGCTCTTGCTTTCATACCATGGGTGCTCTGCCTATGGTTATCATATATTAAAGGAAAATTTTGAATTTAATCTTCCTACCTGTAACTACTATCATTTACTCAATTTGTATTACTGTAAGTGTTAGACAAATTTAACTTTTCCGTGTGATGGATTGATTGATTGATTATTTGGGGAGGAATATAGAGAAATAATCCATTGGAATGAGTGACTATAAGGTTCCTAAATAAGCTAAAGTACTGAATATGTTTTTCTTCCACTGGTAAGTGAAACTCACTTATTTGACTTTCAGAAAAATACATTTTGCAAATTAGCTAAAAATATAAAAAACAAGATGAAGAAAGCATAAAAATTATGTTCTAATTTTATTCTTATAAACCTAGAGTGGGAAGGATTTATAATCTGGCCACTTATTCTCACCCCTTATCCTACACTTCAATTTCTTTTTCTACATTAACATAAAAAAATCGTTAGGCAATGCCTACTGAAACAATGAAAAATCATTTTTTTAGTCAGTGTAAAATATTCTTCCCTAAAGGATGAATTGCAATCTGTCATAATTACATATTTCCATAGGGATTACTCACCCGTCAGTGTAGAAATCCTAAAGCTAACCAGTTACTTCATTTCTTACAATTTCAATACATTTGTAATGTTGTGTTGTTTTGTTTTTAAAAAGACTTTATTTATGAGAGACACACAGAGAGAAAGGCAGAGACACAAGCAGAGGGAGAAGCAGGCTCCACGGAGGGAGCCCAATGTGGGACTGGATCCCGAGACTCCAGGATCATGCCCTGGGCTACAGGCAGGCACCAAACCGCTGAACCACCCAGGGATCCCCTGTTGTCTTGTTTCTGAGTTATACCTACTGTACTAAAGAAATAGTGTCTTCCAAGTGAAAGGATAATGAAGCCATCAAAATATCTCTCTGTAATATATAGAGGAAAAGCTATAGCACTGTGAACTATTTAAAATATTTATTTCTATTTTCTATAAAATATAAAAAGATAGCTATTTTTCAAACAAAATATGGTAATAATCAACAGTTGTGCATTAAATGGAAAAGGCATTGCACATTTGAGGAAACATGTTGCAACATCCAAAAAATATTGTAAAAAGTATCTGTATGTTTTATAGATTTGCTTTATTTTATAGGTTTACTTTGCTCTCTTTATCAGAAAAAGTATAAAAACTTTGTTTCCTGAGTCTCCTGAGTAAGATATTTCTATTGGATACCAAAAGCCAATTATAACTTGCTGATCGTCATGTTTACCCTTCCAGCTCAGTACCCTTTCCCCTCATTCCCAGGGGACATTTTTCTCAGAAGCTAATGCCTCCAACTGTTTCCTAAGGATAACCACAAAGTTTTTGGATGTACATGAAGGCATAAGTGGAATTTCTAAGTTCAAATGTCATAATACAGTTAATTCTTATTGATGTATTTGACATTTGCTACCATTAAATCCAAAATGAGAACTTTATTTTTTTTTAAGATTTTATTTATTTATGTTTTTCTTTTTTCATTCATGGAGTATCCTTTTGGAATAGACTAATAAATAGTACTTGAAGAGACTAGATGCTTTCTAGTTAAAATTTTTTTTTTTTTTAAATTTTATTTATTTATGATAGTCATACAGAGAGAAAGAGAGAGACAGAGAGACAGAGAGACAGAGAGACAGAGAAAAAGAATGTGGGGAAGAAGTAGAGGGAGTCGGAAAAGCAGACTCCCCAAGGAGCAGGAGCCTGATGCAGGATTGTAGGACTCGAATCAAGACCCTGAAATTATGACCTGAGCCAAGACCAGAGTTGGATGCTTAACCAACTGAGCCACCCAAAATGCCCCTACAACAGCTTTATTCAATGTAGTTAAATATTGCAAACAGACCAAATGTCCAGATGAGTAGATTAGCAAAGTGTGTCATATCCATACAATGGAATATTACTAAGCAATAAAAAGAAAGAAAAAAAAAACCTAAAGATTTATGTAACAATATTAATGTTCTTAAAAATATTATCCTGATTCAAACAGAAATCCAGACAAAAAAATCTGTACTATCCAATTGTATGAAACTCTGCAAAAGCAAATTTTACAAATATATATGTACAACTAATCAGCAGTTCTTTGCAGTTAGAGGTCAGAGATGGCAGTTCCTTACCACTGAGGGCTTCTTGCTGGCAGCAATGGCTTATGACCGCTACATGGCCATTGTGAACCCTTTATTTTACACAGTGGCTATGACTAAAATAGTTTGCATTGTCCTGGTCATTGGGTCATGTGTAGGAGGCTTAATCAACTCATTGACACACACAATTGGCTTGGTGAAATTGTCTTTCTGTGGGCCAAATATCATCAGTCACTTCTTCTGTGACCTTCCCCCACTATTGAAGTTGTCATGTTCTGACACATCCATGAATGAACTGTTGCTTTTAATCTTCTCTGGAATTATTGCTATGATCACTTTCTTGATTGTGATGATCTCCTATGTCTTCATTGTTGCTGCTATCCTGAGGATCCGCTCAGCAGCAGGTAGACACAAAGCCTTCTCCACCTGTGCTTCACATTTAACAGCTGTGACTTTATTCTATGGCTCTATAAGCTTTAGTTATATTCAACCAAGCTCTCAATATTCCTTAGAACAAGAAAAGGTGGTATCTGTGTTTTATACCCTGGTGATTCCTATGTTAAACCCAATGATTTACAGCCTGAGAAACAAGGAAGTAAAAGATGCTGTGAAAAGAGCTACAGAAATAAAATATTGTCCTTGTTAATTTCACACCATATGTGGTCCAAAAATAGCATACAAAGAAGTTCTCTGGAACAGAATATTTATATAAATTTATTAAAGTTTTGAGACTGAAGGAGTCTTAGAGTTTTTTTTAATGGGAATTTTCTATTTTATAGCAGAAGGAAAAAAGCCTAGAAAAATAACAAGGTAAAAGACATATGTCTGGTTATGGTTTACAAACTAACTTAAAATCTATAGTAAGATCTAGGCTATTTATCTCTGGACAGCTGAAGACCCCTTCATTCCTGTATATGCGTAGAAACGAATACATACAAATAGAATGCATAAACATACACACAAATAGATACAAACAAGATTGATAAGTAATAAAATATCTCTTATATCAGTCTCTCTACTAAGCACAAAAATAAGTAAAATACTTTTAAAACAAAAAGGACTGGTACTTGAATTATCCACAAAGCTGGCATATGCATGTTCTGAAATTAGCCTGGATTATTTCTAGCCAGACATTTATCAAAATAAAAGCAGATTCTCAAAAATAGTCAGAAAAAGACCTTGGGTTCTAGATCGCCTCTGTGATTTCACTCCCAGTGATCAGTCTGAACTATGTCCCTATTTGTGGCCTTCCTTGGTTTCCATTACTATATATGAAACTGAAGGACAGAATGCTACACTTTTACTTCCACTCCACTTGGAAGGATTAGTAAAACTTAGTGAAAACTTATGCTGAGGAATTTGCCTTCATGTTTAGAAAGGAGGCCTCCAAGAAAATTAGGGAGTCATTAATAATTATTTCCCTTTTTTTAAGATTTTATTTATTTATTCATGAGAGACACACAGAGAGAGAGGGAGAGAGAGAGGCAGAGACACAGGCAGAGGGAGAAGCAGGCCCCATGCAGGGAGCCTGGTGGGGAACTTGATCCAGGGTCTCCAGGATCACGCCCTGGGCTGAGGGAGGCTCTAAACCGCTGTACCCCTGGAGCTGCCCTATTCCCCCCCCCCTTTTTTTCCATTAAAGATCTTACCAGAATCTTCTTTAGCCATTAAGCAAGAAATTCCCTGAAGGTATTCTAGATAGGAGGAAATCTGTGCTATATATTCCAAATAGGGAAAATATGCAAAGCCATTGTTTGTCCTTTGATTCAAATTATATATACAAGTATATAATGATGAAATCAGGTCTGTAAATACTGATTATCCCATAGTGATCTCTTCTCTGCAAATTGCTACAAAGTCTCCTATCTGGACAAAACAGTATTATGGAAAATACCATTTACAAATAAAATTATATTTAATTTTTTAGATTCTTTTAAATACTAAAATAATAAGAGGCAACTAGGCTCAGCAGCACAATGAGAGAGCTGAATACTCTATAAATATTAATATGTGGTTTTACAAGGCAAGCTAGATTAAACTTCTATTTTTTTTTCCTCTCAGTGACAGCCAAACTCATGAGTGAATGGCTCCAATATCTCTGCAGGCAGCAAATTGAAATGTGAATAAAGATAGTAAATTGAAATCTTCATTATGTTAGATATGCATGCAAAGAAATTCATTTAAACGTTTACTTTTCAGAATGAAATAATAATACCACCACCAACAACCCCAAGAACATCATATAACATTTGTATGGACCTTTATGGTTTTCCAAGATCATTTAATATATTACTTGAAATTGGGTCCCTTAAGGCTACATATATGTGACATTTATGTATAAAAGGCATTCATAAAAGTGAATTTGTATTAAAGTTTTGATTTTCAGAAAAAATCAAAAAATAAAATAATAAGTAAACCTAATTTTGCATCATTCTTCACAATTTTTCAAAAGCATTCAATATCTCATATCCTAGAGTATCAACACAAGGAATGATATGATATACAAGCCAGATAATTAGAACTCAGAAAAATAAATTAAGTTCTGTTATAATACTTACCTCATAAAATAAGGGGCTGGCCAAGATAAAGATAAAATAACAGTTTATTAAGTGGGCATTTATGGAGGAGAGTTATTTTGTGGAACAAAAATACCATATTGGTTTATGTTTAATGCTGACCTTTAATTCATCTGAACAAATGAGTTGCTGTATTATTGTCTATATAGCAACTATTATATACAGTAACTAGATGGTCAAATAAGAAAAAAAGTAATCATTTTCCTAAATTGTGAGGCAAATGAGAGATGTATGGCAGATTTATAGGATGAAGATTTGAAAATGAGTAATATATTCTATATAATGGATAACATATATATATCATATATATATGATATCATATATATAATATATATATATATATATATATATATATGGCCAATGCAACTTGGTTGAACAGATTCCAAATGTCCTTAAATGGTTAATATAATTAGTCATTTAGAAATAAATGAAGACTTCATGAATGAAACATCTGATGCTATTTCTTCAACTTTCATGTAAAATATCAGGAAAAAAATTGAGAATGAGCTCTTTCAGCTCCAATACATTTACCCATCCATAAAATTAGTTACTGCTCAACATCAACACTTGAAGAAATCAGAATCAGTAGATGTTTACTAAACATAACTTTTATATCTAAATAGGTGTTATTATTACTATTATTATTTTATTTCATGTCTGTAGATTTGGAGTTCACAGTCTGGAAATTGGTCTAATTCATCAGGGAAATAAGTCACCAGCACTGCTTGGACAAGTTGTGGGTACATCTGCACAGTGGTCATGTTTGTTGTTTATTAAGAGACAAGTTATTTTAATGAATTTATGGTTCCTAAGATTTGAAATTTGGTTTTGTGCTGTGAACACCATAGTGATTACATTGATCCCAGGCTAGTCATTGGTCAATTGCAGCCTGTGAACAAATTGTAATTCTCAGGATGATAAATATATAAGAAGCATATTTTCATCATATCAAAACCCTATCGATATAGAATCTGAATCTGATATAGAATCCCCCCAAAAATGGTCCAATGTTAGTCATCCTTCTCCTATAAAACTAATTAAAATTTACCAATTAAATATGACCTTTTTTTTTTCCCCAATTTAAGCAATACCCATCTCTTTCTTTTGAGCGGGTATCATTCTTAGATATGAAGTCTTAAAATTCACATATTCTCACTTTTCATTCTTAGACTGTTCAGATGTTCACTGTTTGCTGAATTAGAATATTATCCTGAATCTAATTTTTCTAGCACTAGATATTTCCTATATTTCCCACTATTTTTCATGCAATATGGTTTCAAATTCCATCATTATTATGTTCACTCCTTCGTAAATATTGAAAGGCTTTATGGAATAAACAGTAAGAGCAACACAAATTTTTACACCAGACTATCATTATATTACGATATTGTTCCACCATTTCCTTAAGTCTAAACTCAGATAATTCCTTTAATTATTCTGGGCCAGGTATAATGTGAATCATATGGATCAGAATATTTAATTAAATAAAATTACATAAAGATTAGAGGTAATAGTGGTGAAATGCTTCGAACATACTAGGCATTTTTTTTTTTTAGGATTTTATTTATTTATTCCTGAGACACACAGAGAGAGAGAGAGAGAGAGAGAGAGGCAGAGACACAGGCAGAGGGAGAAGCAGGCTCCCTGCAGGGAGCTGGACGTGGGACTCGATCCGGGGACTCCAGGATGACACCCTGGGCTGAAGGCGGCACTAAATGCTGAGCCACCTGGGCTGCCCAAACTGGGCATTTAACAACAACAACAACAACAACAACAACAACAACAACAACAACCCAATGAGGATGCTACTTAATATTTGGTTGCCAAAGAAAAAGCAACACTGTTGTTAGTAAAATTATTATAATATTCCCTGTGTGTGAGCCTATTTAACTATTGCTTCACTTTATTTTTTTGTTACCTGTATTTTTTATTTATAAATTTATTTTTTATTGGTGTTCAATTTGCCAACATATAGCATAACACCCAGTGCTCATCCCGTCAAGTGCCCCCCTCAGTGCCCGTCACCCAGTCACCCCCACCCCGCGCCCACCTCTCCTTCCACCACCCCTAGTTCGTTTCCCAGAGTGAGGAGTCTCTCATGTTCTGTCTCCCTTTCTGATATTTCCCACTCATATTTTCTCCTTTCCCCTTTATTCCCTTTCGCTATCCTTTATATTCCCCAAATGAATGAGACCATACAATGTTTGTCATTGCTTCACTTTAAAATCACTGCAAATCTGTAACACCTTGTTCTTGTATAGCTATTTGTTGGTTTGGCTGCATTTGACCTGTACCACTGACTTATTTATTCTCATTTGTCCCCTCCCCTTCGTTACTAAACATAAATGTCCACCATTTCACTCTGATTTACCACCTTTTATATTTTTCATTCTATCCTTCAAGTAGCAGCCAACCTAGAATTTTTAAAATGTACATTTATGTTCAAAGACCACAGTGACAAAAATGTTAAACTTAATGTTTATTTTAGTGTCTTAATTGGGTAAATTATCTCTTGTATTAAAAGGCAATCTAGTGTATGAACACACACACTTGAATTCTATCTAGTGATTGATGATTGCTTTCACTTCTTTTGGGTTATCTCAGATTGAAATATATGCATATTTTCCATAATTACTACCAATAATGATGCAAGTATATAGAAGCATATGGTCATCAACAAATGTAACTTAGTGCTCTTTAAAACTAAATATATATATATATATATATATATATATATATATGATATTATATATGTAATGTAAATTATAATCATAAACACTGCTGGAGTTCATTTTCACTTATTTAGATGGTTTATTTGCAGAGCCTCATATAGGTGAGACATGAATTTATGTGACAGTTTCCTCTAAAACTGAGAAATGGCCAAATCCATAAATTGCTACAATTTGGTAAGACAGCACTGGGACCTTACCTTTCCCAAATCTCTCTTTGCTCTTTTAATGAAACACAGTATCACAGAATCACTAGGGATTTCATCCTCCAAAGACCCTAAACCAAATATAAACACAAGTCAGGAAACTAAGAGAAAGGTCTAAGCTTCCTCTCAACACCAGGTAAGTGTTATATTTATGTATTCTAACAAAGGAATTATACATGCCTCTCCAGTTTTCAAAAATGGCAACTCTTAATACATGCTATGAATGGAATGTGATGAAAAATCATCTGCTTCAAATCCATTCAAATTACTGAATGAAGTGAAATAGAATTAGATCATTATCACATAAAATAGCTCTCTTAGAATAATTAGTGGGTTCAGGGTGCCTAGGTGTAGGACTCAATTTTTGCTCAGGTCAAGTGTCGGACTCAATTTTTGCTCAGGTCATGATCTCAGGGTGGTGTGATCAAGCCCTGAGTGGGTTCCCTGCTCAGCGGAGAGTCTGCTTGAGATTCTCCGTCCCCTTCTACCCCTTTCACTCATGCTCTCACTGTCTCAAATAAATAAATAAATCTTTTAAAAAAGTATTGGGTTCACCCCCTATTTCCTCTGGTAGCTTTATTTAGAGCTTCATATAATTATGTAAATTATAGTAGTAAATTTATTTAAAGATATTCTTTAAAATTTAAATTTAATTATTACAAGCTGTTAAATTGTGTTAAATCTGAAAGTGGTGATTTTTGGCCCTGTTATCAGAGCTAAATTTTATATTCAAAGAATCTAAACTCAATTAATTTATCATATATAACTGACTTTACAGTAAAAGAAAAACGGCATGAAAGGCAATCCAGATGAAAATTACTATTTATTAAATGAAAATCAAAGCAATAAAGCTGAAATCAGTGACGTAAGAGGGAACTAATTGTCAAAGTAACAAATTGGTTTGTTTAAAAACAAAGTTGGGATATCTGGGTGGCTCAGCAGTTGAGCACCTGCCTTCGGCTCAGGGCATGATCCTGGAGTCCCAGGATGGAGTCCCACATCAGGCTCCCTGAGAGGAGCCTGCCTTTCCCTCTGCCTGTGTCTCTGCCTCTCTCCTCTCTCTCTCTCTCCCTCTCTCTCTCTCTCTGTCTCTGGGTCTTTCAGAATAAATAAATAAAATCTTTTAAAAAATAAATAAAAAATAAAATAAAAACAAAGTCAAGGGAGGCAAAACTATCTAAACAAAATGAAACAAACAAACAAAACTTAAGATCCAAAAAATTACCTCAGTCAAAAGCCGTCTGTCCAGTATGTCAATAGGTAATGCAATTTCTGTTTCACTTGGTTGTTTTACTTTGACTATACAGCAAGCATTTAGGGAGTGTGCCAGACAGTTTTTACATAGTTTCTTATTTATCACAGCTATCTCCTGAGGAAGGTTAACAGATAAAATCGTAGTTAATCTAGAAACTAGGACTTAAGATTGAAATCACAGTTTAATTCAGCAAAAAAACAAAAAGAAATAAATGAACGAAAAAAGACCTCATCCTTATTTTTTACCTCTGGCATCTCAGTAAAGTAGATATGGTCAAAACAGTCTTGTCCCAAGGTTTGTAACATTTGAACTGTTACTCACTACCTTTATATCACTCTGGGAATAAAAACACAGTATCACAGAATCAGATCCAAACCTATGTCATTCTCACTTTTTTTAAAGATTTTATTTATTTATTCATGAGAGACACAGAAAGAGAGAGAGAGAGAGAGAGAGAGAGAGAGAGGCAGAGGGAGAAGCAGGCTCCATGCAGGGAGTCTGATGTGGGACTCGATCCCCGGTCTCCTGGATCGCACCGTAAGCCTAAGGCAGGTGCTAAACTGCTGAGTCACTCAGGGATCCCCTCATTCTCACTTTTTATTCACTATCAGGGAAATATTATTGCCAAAGCCTGAATTGTGAAACAGCATATTAATTAATGTTCATGAAAATAGATTCAATAGTCAAATTAATGTGAAGCGTGATCTATATTTATTTCTCTTTTTGGAAACTCCCATAATATAGCAGTGCATTATGTATTCCTATAAATCTTGTGGTAAGGAAAGTGTTCCCTAATAATTATTTAATCAAGTGTTTACCCAATATACCAGCAATCATAATCTTATTTTTCATGTATTCTGAATTATATGGGAAAGCCTAAAATAAACTTAATTTAATAATATATTTCTTGATAAAAACCTGTATCCATGCATGATCTAATGTACCAAAAGTATATGCATAGTCTTAGAAATTAGACTTGAGGCCTTTTGACTGCAGAGATGAAAACATATTAAAGCTTCTTGATTTAATCTTAATAAAAAAATATGATATGGACTAATCCAAGCCATTGGGTAATAAATACTCTAGGAAATCAGAAAATGGAATGATAAATATCTGTTGGAATAGCAAAGAGCAACTTCCCAGAACAAATGAGTTTTAACAAATAAGTAATGTTAGGACTAGAAAATGTTTGAATTTTTTTCATCCTCTATTCTAGACATACCCAATTCTCATTTTCCATTTTTAAGGCTAGTCTATAAATCAAATCATGTATACATTGTCTATTTATATATAAATATATATATAAATTATGTAATATGTGTCGTGTATTATCTAAGTTAAAAAGATGTCACAGGTGGTAGTTTTGCTACATATCTCAGAAATTTACCTGTTAAATATTGAGGCTTTTTTGTTTTTTATTAGGGAATGTGTTTCCTAAAAATACAGGGCCCTTGCCTTGTGGTCTGGAATCTGGAGTATACTGTTACCAGGGCCCAATCTCCTAAAGTCTTTCTGTTAAACCTATGAGGCTTTCCAAGAGTTTTGATTCTTCCAGGGTTCTCACGGTGCATAATGTCAGTTTATATCCCCTGATGAGACATTGAGTCAACCTAAGTCTCCTATCAGGTTGACTTCTCACACTTGTGAGAACTGAATTTCCTGTGGACTATGATTGCTAACTAACACCATGCAGTTTTCTAAAGATGCTAGTAGACTGAATTCATATATTCAGGCCATACTCTGGTTATTTTCATTGTTCTCTTGTTCCCTGCAGACCCCCCTTAAGGGGGGGACACACACATGGCCAACAGAAATGTCAGTGTGGTAACTGAATTCATTCTCCTGGGACTGACCGATAACCCTGACCTGAACACTGCCCTATTCGTGCTGTTTCTCTCAATCTACCTCGTCACAGTGGTGGGCAATGCTTGGATTATCGCAGTAATCTGGGTAAGTGCCCAGCTCCATTCCCCCAAGTACTTTTTCCTTTGCCAGTTGGCTTTCTTGGATTTCTGCTATTCCTCAGTCTTTATTCCTAAGATGTTGGTGAACTACATAGCAGGACAGAAATCCATCTCCTATCATGGTTGCCTCCTTCAGTATTCCTTCGTCAACATGTTCTTGACCACCGAATGCTTCCTCCTGGCCGCCATGGCCTATGATCGGTATGTCGCCATTTGCTGCCCACTTCACTACAAAGGCCTCATGACCCACACATTCTGTGTCCACTTGGTGACTGCTTGCTACCTAGTAGGTTCTGCTAGCTCACTCACCCACCTGAGCAGCTTGCTCAGCCTGTCTTTCTGTGGACCCAACGTCATCAACCATTACTTCTGTGACATCCCACTGCTTTTTCAACTGTCCTGTTCTGACACCCAATCTAGTGAGATTTTATTTATTGTCTTCTCTGGCACAACATCGGTGACTACCTTTCTGATAGTGGTTAGTTCTTATCTGGGAATCCTCCTCACTGTCCTGAAGTTACACTCCACAAGGAGCAGATATAAAGCGTTCTCCACATGTGCTTCTCACCTCACAGTAGTGACTCTTTTCTATGGAACAGTGATATTTACTTATCTGGGAAGCAGCTCTAGCTACCCACGGGATAGAGCCAAAATCTTGTCCATGTTTTATACTCTTTTGCTACCAGTCCTAAATTTCCTGATATACAGTGTGAGAAACAGAGAGGCCAAAGAAGCAATGAAAAGAATTATTTTGAGAAAAGTATTTGCTCAGTGACCATGAATTTTTTATAGAAGAAACCTTTAAGGGATGTTTATTGATTCTGCAGGCAGGTGCATTGTTAAATACCTATGAGATTTGTTGGAAGAAAAATGGTATTCATTATTGGCTTTTGGAAACACACAGACATATATTAAATATATTATGCATGTATTTATACATACATATACCTGCAATCATTCTGTCTGGGATGGAAGACATTTCCTCTGTCCTGTTAGGTTTATGGTTTGAGGACCTGTAAACTTCACCAACAAAAGACAGTTTAACAAGTGAATACACAGTTTATTCATACATAAATAAGATGCACAAAAAAAGTAGCTTGCTCAATAATTGGAGGTGGGGGTGCATATACTTAATTTAGTAGGGGAAAGGCTTCTATGGGAAGAACAAATGTGCTTTTGAGGGAAACAGGAGAAATAAGAAATTTTGTGATATTTCTTGTTTATACAGAGGCAAGTGGTCTTCTCTGTCTTCTCTCTTGGCAGACAAAACTCTAGGGAGAGAGCAATTATGGGAGACTCATTCTTGGAGGTTCCTGCCTTAGATAAGAGAAACTCTGCAAAAGCCTCTTTATGCATTGACTGATTCCCAGGCATCTCCAGTTTAAAATAATTTTATGCCACTATGTAATTTGGATCCCTTACATTTGCAAATTATTACTTTGAATCTCTACTAACTCAGTGAAAATCAGTTCCAGAGAGTGCACTCAATCTTCCTTCTTCACAACTCTAGAGGAGCTGATCTATTGTACAGATCAATGGAGTTAAAAACTCACCCTAGACCAGCAAGATCAATGTTTGAGAGGTAGAATTCAAGCAAATTGTAATGGTTCTAGGCAAAGATGCTATACAAAATACACATAAGGAATTCTACTTGTTTCTGTAAAATAGGAGGCCTGTACATTTTGTATGCCATCTTTGCCTAGAACTATTACAATTTGAATATTTAACTTAAAAAAAATAATTCCACAAACTCCTTTTTATGACAATTCCATTTCTTTTTTTAGTATTTTGTTTATTTATTCATGAGAGAAAGAGAGAGAGAGAGAGAGAGAGAGAGAGGCAGAGACATAGGCAGAGGGTGAGGCAAGCTCCATGCAGGGAGCCCGATGTGGGATTCCAGGATCACAGCCTGAGCGGAAGGTGGACGCTTAACTGCTGAGCCATCCAGGCATCCTGGAAGTTCCATTTTTGCCAGTTGATTATTATTCTTTTTTTTTTTTTTTTTAAGTAGGCACCACTCCCAACATAGAGCTTGAATTCAATACCCTGAGATCTAGAGTTGCATGTTTAATTGCCTGAGCCAACCAGGCACACTCACTGTCAAGGTTTAAAAGAAATACCAAAATGGAAATGCAAAGGTATCCTGTCATACCAGAGTACAAGGGAATTCACTTAAAATTGGCCCTTAGGAAACTTCCATAAAACAGTACAGCTACTTGAAAAATGCCAATAGTTTTTTTAAACAAATGACTGTTAGAACTCTATGTTATGTTCATCATTCCATATAGTATTTATTGTTCTGCTTACTCAGATATGCATCAATAACTCTGATTAGTATCATTGTCATCACCACAACTGTCAAGAAAGAAAGCATAGCCTTGGCTAATGGCACTTTTGTAATATGTAGTAAACAGCAGCTTTGAGTTTGTAAAAAGAATGTTTATCAAATGGAATGATAGTTAGCTCATAGCAATAAATCTTTGCTGTTAAAAATCTGTAAGTCTATGGAACTTTTTGCTCATTGCCTGACAATTTACTTTAGGTAAATATGTAATATGATTTTTTTTATTTTCAAAAAATATCCTTTTTATTTAAATTCAATTAGCTAACGTATAGTACGTTATTAGTTTCAGATGTAGTGTTCAATAATTTGTCAGCTGCATATAGCACCCAGTGCTCATCACATCTCATGACCATCATCCACTTCCCCCTCTCCCCCCACATTCTCTCCAATAACCCTCAGTTTGTTTGTCTCCTTCTCTGATGACTTCCCACTCAGTTTTCCCTCCCTTTTAAAGCAAATTTAATCTTACTGTTTCTATATAGTCCATATTTCCTTCTAGAATAGTCTCATTGTCAAATGTTTTAATATAACAGCTGTTCAGTAATCACTATTATTGTCATAGCCAAACTTCCAAAACCAAAACTATCACCTAATAATGGGGATTTTAGGCAATGTCAAGCACTTCTCCAGATATCTCATAATCACAGACTATAATTTATTTCTATGTTGGGATTACTAAAGTATTCATCTCCTGATGTTATGTACTTAGGTTTTTGTTTTGCAAAGAAATTTATATAATAATGATAAAGTCTGTATTAAATCTTTATTTTTCTAATTGTTTTCATCTCACAGATTTTTGATAATGGAATTCTTTGGTAAAATACATAGAAACAATTTATTTTGGTACTTTGCTAAATTACTTTCCAAATAAAATGTAATTCCTTCATCAATATAATTATATTTATATAAAATTTTAGTTATTATAGGCTCACAGAAATAAATAATAAGCGTACTGCGGGATAAAGTCTCATAAATGAGGGAAGTCAAACCCCATACATTAAAATTAATGTAGATACAATGAATGATTATGCTCTTCTTTCCCCAAATTATCAATTGATTTCATGAGAAGCAATTTGAGGACATATTTCCTCTGTTCTTATTACTAAAAAACAGGAATGTGAGCATGGTCATTGGGCCAAAATCAAGAAAACTGAAGCATATTAAATCAAATGGATGGGGTGAAATAAAAAGATTTTGCCATTTTGAAATATTGTACAATTATAGATAGAAACATTGTTTAGGAATGCCATTAAAACCACAAATAAGTCAGCTGTACTTAAATATTTCTTACAAAGGTTATAAATTGGTAGAGTGAATTTTCTTAATAGTTTCAGATAGATATATGAAAGAGCAACCAAAATTAACTTCTCCCATCTAGTGAGACCTTAGTTATATACAAAGATGGTTATTCCAACAATCAGTAAATGACCTTAACCAAGCAAAGTTTTCCCTGAAGTTTGCTTCATCTACTTCTGCACTTTGTGATGATCTTGTTTCTGGTTATATGTTTTAAAAATAAAATCAGTAATTTAATGTAATTCTGTGACATGTGAGTGAATATAGTCTCTTTCTTTATATCTATAGCCAACCTGAATATATGTTTGATTTTGTTGTTTTTAAAAGCCTCTGTTAGCTGTGCAATGCTGATAATAGTATACATCTATATCTATAGATATCTAAAGGTGTCTATATATCAAGCTATTTATAGATGAAAGAAAGAAAGAAAGAGAGAGAGAAATAAGAAAGAAAGAAAGAAAGAAAGAAAGAAAGAAAGAAAAAGAAAGAAAGAAGAAAGAAAGAAAGAAAGAAAGAAAGAAAGAAAGAAAGAAAGAAAGAAGAAAGAAGAAAGAAGAAAGAAAGAAAGAAAGAAAGAAGAAAGAAGAAAGAAGAAAGAAAGAAAGAAAGAAAGAAAGAAAGAAGAAAGAAAGAAGAAAGAAAGAAGAAAGAAAGAAAGAAAGAAAGAAAGAAAGAAAGAAAGAAAGAAAGAAAGTTTGTATGATAAAATTAAGGTATTTAAGGTGTTTGGTTATACTTTAATCCACAGGTGTCAGGCAATCCTGAATTAATATATGTAGGTGTGAATATTACATATTTCAATGTTTTAATTTGCTTAAGTTCTATTGCAGGGGAAAGCCACAGTGCTATAAAAACATATTATGTCAGTGGATATGGAAGTGAAAAGGTCAAGGGATATATTATAATTGCCTTATTATTGAATAAATGTCATAAAAAGTGATTAAATATGTTTTATAGGGTTTGGAGGAATATAATTATAAAAATTTAAAAGGTTTTGAACTTTTGATTTTCCAATGCATTTGAAAATCAAAGAAATGTATCTTTAACACTGCCTTGACTTCCTAGAAGCTGTGTGGAAATATATTTCAAACAGGAATAATGAGGCTTTGCAATATATGATATCTTGAGATCAAGTGAGATGCATAGAGAATAAAGATTGCTTGAAGGATTCAAGCCACAAGTGGACAACAATTTGGTGCCAATTTGTAAGGAGCAGTTTGAGCATCATAAGGATGTTATGTATATTGGCTTAAAAGTGTCATTTCAACAGTTAGGTATTGTGCTGATGGGTGTTACATAGTTTACAACTTATGAATGTCAAAGAGGTGAGTATGGCCTCTTTTTTTGGCACCATGTTCTTTTTTCAGAATCATAGAAATTTATAATTGAATGGGACATTACAATCTGTACTTCTGGTGAGAAAATCATGTACTGAAGAGAAGGAAATGCAACTATATATTATATATGCATTTGGGCTCATTATTCGGTGGGTAATTAGTGGCAGTCTGAATTTCAGTCCTGTCCTCTTATAACTGCACATGATGTTCAGAGCAATTTGTTTTGCAAACTAATTAAGATAACTAAAAAAGTCTAAGTGAGAAATACATTCATACTTTTTTAGACATCTGAGCATTTTATAGCTCACCAAAGAAAAATAGGTCTTTCTCTGGATGTCCTTCAAATTTCTAAAACCCAGCATTTTAAAGAATTCTCACCACTGTCTCTGCACCTAATTTATATTCTTATATTATTTTTTCTGTATAAAATTATTTCTGTACATTAAATCACACCAGCCAAATACCTAGCAAGTCAGCCTAGATTCTATCCTACTTTATTCAAATATTTATTGTATTAGATATTATTGGATCTGGCTCCCAAATACCCTTAAAATAAGTTTCCTTTTCTTCATTAATTATCAGTGTTGCTGTCTCAGTTCAGGCCCTATGTTCTTGAACCCTTACTATTGAAATAGTCTTCTGACTTCTTCCATTGCTTCCTTTCCCTGCAATGTGTCTCTCTTCTTATCTCAGAAAAAGGTTTTGGTCATAATTCTTTCCTCAATGCCACATATACTCTCTCATTTTAATAAGAAGTCCAAATTTCTTGGACCATTTATACTTATCTTTAATCATTCTCAAGGGCCAAGAGCAAGAATTCCCATCATTGTAACAATTTTCTTGATAACATCCTTGAAAAATTTGATTTCCTCCATTGTTCTATCATTGCACAATGTATTGTAACAATAGATGGTGAAATTTTGTTTTTACTTTTCATTCCTCCTCCGAACTATTTAGTCCTATAAGGAAAAGACTCATTCTTATTCAACTTCATAGTTTCAGGATTACTGGGCTAGTGATTATCACATAGCAAGTGCGTAATACTTGTTTAATAAATCAGTGAGTTAAGTATGTTAAACAGTGTTGTGTTTTTTTTTTTTTTACCTGTGATGTAATAGCATATTAGATATTGAGGAGTAAGTAAAGATAAATTTTAAATTAGGAGGTTTTCCATCTAGTACAGTTTATTAAAAAATTCAGCCACTTAAAGAAGTCAGATTTTAAATAATATTTGAAGTGATGGTCATATAAATAGTAAACAAAGATATAAGGAAATATTGCTAATGAATAGTAATAAATACCTGGAAGAATAACCTTTGATTTATTGAGCTTTATTATATACGGAGCTTGGTAAGATGTAAATGGTCAATAGAGGCAAGGTTATGATGACACTGATGATCTGGGACAATCTTCATGGAAATTAAAATTCGTCAGGAATGTGTCCCACTAATATGTAACAAAAAGATGTAAGTGTGGTCCCAAAATAATGCTTCTGGCTATTTAACTAATGGAAACAAATTAAGGTTTATTCTGAATTACTTTTTAAAAAAGAGAGAGAGAAATCAGGATGAACAAAAGTGTCCAATGGTGGAGAAAACAGTTTAATAAACATAGGTGTATAGATATAATAGATTATTGCAACCTTATTTATATTAATACATGAAACAAACATAGATTGAATACCTATATATACTCAATATTATATAGGATATCTTGTATATAATATTTAATTTCATCTTCACAAACACATGAGGCAGAAGTGACTAATGTCATTTGGCAGACATGGATGCTGAGAATTAAAGAGATTAAGAAATGTTTGCAGGGCCATAAAGGTAGTAAGTGGTATTTCAAGATATAAACTCAGAATTATGGTTCCTAAATTTTAACATTTTAAACTATAGCACAGAGTCTTCATTTGAAAAGTTATAATTATAAAGTATGTGTGACATAAGGGAAAAATATGGATGCACACGTATAAATAGACTATGTAGTCCAGATTCTGATTTCCAAATACCATCTTCCCATAAAAGATGGCAAAGCTCCTTGGAGAAGTAGTTGTTTTGAGAGCTGAGTCCAGGAAAGTATGAGATAAGCCTGGAGCTTATTGTGCTGCCAGAATGTAAGAGGTGAAAAAAAAAAAAAAAAAAGACAAGAGCAATACCAAAGAGCCAAGCATACAGGCACAAATTCATTGGTGGTTTCATTAGCAGACCTATAACAATTTGAGCAACAAAATAAATGATTGTAGTGTTGGATAACCTAAAGAAAAAGCAATTACAGTGAGTACATGCTCGTATAATTAGCTAACTAAATAAATACACAGAGAAGATAAAACAACTCTTCCTTACAGAATAATTTCAATTAAAATATGTTGAAAGGCCCTTTCATGAAGGTGGCATGGAAAGTGAAGAAGGAAGACCCTGGCTCCTCCCAAAGATGAAGCCAAAGCAGAGGTTTTGAAGGCCAAGAAAATGGTGCTAACAAGCATCCATGGTCACAATAAAAAAGAAGACCTGCACATCACCTACCTTCCCATAGCCCAAGACACTGCTCTCTGAAGGCAGCCCAAATATCCTCCAAAGAGCATCCCTAAGAGAAGCAGTCTTGACCACTGTGTCATCAAGTTCCCCCTGATTACCTAGTTAGCCATGAAGAAAATAGAACACAGCAGTGCGCTAGTGTTCGTTGTGGATGTCAAGGCCAACAAGTACCAGATCAAACATGCTGTGAAGAAACTCTATGACACTGATGTGGCCAAAGTCAACACCCTGCTCAGGCCTGATGGAGAGAAGGCATATGATCCACTGGCTCTTTGGAGATGATACTATGAATGTTGCCAACAAAATTGGGATCATCTAAATTGAGTCCAGCAGGCTAGATCTAAATCTAAATCTAAATCTTTTCACCAAAATAAAAAAATAAATTTGGAAAAAATGGGGAAATGGAAATTTGTTACAAATCAACAGAGTAATAATTGGTAGAAGGAACATATCGATGGATGCCCAAAAGAATAAATGGAATATTTACATAGTCTGAAGTACCTTCCCCAAGTATGTATAAATTACAAAGAAAAGTCCTAACTTTATAGTGAAAAAGTCTGGCAGACACCACGTCAAGTAAGTGATCAAGTTTAAATCATTAATAATATCACTTATTGACATCCTGTATCCCTGGAGAAGATGATAGGGCAAACATATCACGTCTCTGTCACTTTTCCCTGTAATGAATGACCTCAATTTAAGCACAAGAAAAATATCAGGTAATCTTTAACTGAGGGACATTCTACAAAATGCTTGATGAGAAACCTTTTTTTTAAAGATTTTATTTATTTATTCATCACACACACACACACACACACACAAACACAGAGGCAGATACATAGGCAGAGGGAAAAGCAGGCTCCATGTAGGGAGCCTGATGTGGGACTCGAACCCAGAACTATGGGATCACTCCCTGAGCCAAAGGCAGGTGCTCAACCGCTGAGCCACCCAGACGTCCCACTTGGTGAGTAATCTTGACAAGTATCACAGTCATGTTAGAAAGGGAAAGAAAATGGGACAGTCACAGTTAATAGGAGACCAGGGAGAAATGACATGAATGCCAGCATGCTGTTCTGGATTGGATCCTGGAATAGGAAAAAGGCCTTTATGGAAAAACTGGTGAAATTGAATAAAATCTGCAGTTTAGTTAATATTATTGATTCAGTGGAAAATTTTAAGTGTCAATAATTGTACTATGATTAAGTAAGATATTAACACTTACAAAGTTGTGTAAAGTAAACTCAAAACTCTGTAAACCTAAAAATACCTAAGCAAAATATTAAATATAGCTGATTAACCACTAGAACTCAAAATGGGTTAATAAGCAAAAGTGAATTCAACTGAACTGATATTTATTGAATGTCCCTGATCCTATACCATGGTCAACCGTATTCCTTATACTAATTATGCACTGGTAACCTCTATACCTATACCTATAGGCTCACCAAATATCAAACTATCAAAGAACTGAGCAAAATTTTGAATCTTGAAAGAAGCAATTAACTCTAAGTAATGTGAAAGTAGATACAATATCATTCTCATCTTTGCAATCTGACACAAAACATAACATACACACACCTCAGAGATATTGCATGTTTGGTTCTAGATCACTACAATAAAGTGAGTCAAATGAATTTTTTGGTTTTAAAAGATATATTTGCATTATGCTGTAGTCTATTATTAAGTGTTTAATAACATTATCTCTAAAAAAAAAAACACAATGCGCACACTTTAATTTAAAAGTGCTTTGGAAAAATTAGAGAGTGTGACAAAACATGAGAGTCTCCTAACTCTCTTGGAAATGAACAAGGGGTAGTGGAATGGGAGACGGGTGGGGGGTGGGGTGACGGGGTGACTGGGTGACGGGCACTGAGGAGGGCACTTGATGGGATGAGCACTGGGTGTTATGCTATATGTTGGTAAATCAAACTTCAATAAAAATATTTTAAAAAGTGCTTTATTGATAAAAATGTTAACCGTCATCTGAGCTTTCAGTGAGTTATAATTTTTTGTACTAGTGGAGGATCTTATGTCAGTGTTGGTGGCTGCTAACTGATCAAGGTGGTGGTGGCTGACGATTGGGGTGGCTGAGGCAATTTTTTAAAACATGATGAAAATGAAGTTTGCTGCATCAACAGATTCTTCCTTTCACAAATAATTTCTGTGTAGCGTGTAATTGATTATTTTGCATAGCATTTCACTCACAGTAAAACTTCATTAAAATTGGAGTCAATTCTCCCAAACTCTCTCATTGTTTTATCAACTAGGTGTATGTAATATTCTAAGCCCTTTATCATTTCAACAGTCTTTATGGCTTTTGCAACAGAAAGAGTAGATTCCATCTCAAGAAACTATTTTCTTTGCTCATTCATAAGAAGTAATTCCTCATCCATTAAAGTTTTCTCATGAGATTGCAGCAATGCAAATATAATAATGCAAAACATCGAAATATTGCAAGAATTACCAAACGTGACATAGAGACACAAGGCAAGTAAATGATATCGGAAAAATGGCACCTGTGTTCTTGCTGACACAGAATTGCCACAAACCTTCAATTTGTTAAGAAAATAAAAATAAAAACCAATATCTGTGAAGCACAATAAAGTGAAATGCAATAAAGCTAGTCCTGTCTGTATCTGCCATTTAATAACTGCTTAATAAGTGTGTGTTGAGGGGAGTCTGGGTGGCTCAGTCAGTTAAGCATTTGACTCTTGATTTAGGCCCAGGTCATGATCTCAGGGATATGAGATCAAGCACCACAGTGGGCTCTGTGCTGGGAGTGGAGCCTCCTTAGGATCCTCGCTCTCCCTCTCCCTTTGTCCCTCCCTCGTGCTCTCTCTTTGTCTCTCAAGAATAATTAAACAGGGACACTTGGGTGGCTCAGCACTTTGCGCATCTGCCTTTGGCTCAGGGTGTGATCCGGGTCTCGGGATTGAGTCCCAGTATCAGGCTCCTTGTGAGGAGCCTGACTCTCCCTCTGCCTATGTCTCTGCTTCTCTCTGTGTGTCTCTCATGAATAAATAAATAAATAAAATCTTTTAAAAAAACAGTTAAAAAAAATAATTAAACAAATAAAAATGAAAATAAATAAATATTGAAAAAAGAGAATGGATGGAAAATTGATTTTTCAGGTATACTTTGAATGTATTCATTATTATATAAAATATTTAAATATATTTAAATATATAATTTATATTATATAAACATGTATCATGTATATATTACATATATGTTAATAATATAAAAACTGATTATCAAAACTCTATCAATTACATTTGTCAGTATGTCTACAGCCATTTAAACTAAAATACACAAAAGGAGGGAATATATTTCTAAACATTTCCATTGGAGATCTATTGCAGGCAAATTAAGAATAGACCTTGGGGTACAATTAAAATGTAAATCTCAAGAGATTAAAGAAACTAATTGATGAATTCCTTTATGACACAAGTTTGAGAGTTTGAGGAACACATGCTGCTATAAGGAGACTGTTAACAAACTAGATTTCTGAAGACAATCTTTTGCTCTGAGACTGCTTTAAAAATATGAAGAACAAAACTATTCTGAATATGAATCTAGATTTGAGCTAAAACATTAGATTTTAATTCTCAGGAAGGCACATAAAATTAGTTATCTTAGTTAATTTGGCTGTTGTTTCTATTCCATCAGTGAGAGGTAACAGACACATTGCCCAGAGCTTTCCTCAATCAGCATTTTTTTTTTCATCAGCCTATAAGATTAATAAAGGTCCACTATATAGGAAATAGAGTTCTGGGCTAAACCACACCAACAGATCAAAGCCATCGTACTTATAATTCATGAGATCCAGAGCCGAAAGAGAGGCAAATGTACGTCAAAAATTAATGACGAATTTAGTGGATATTGCATGATGTTTTCTCTTCCTGTCATTTGATCATAAACCTGAAAATAACTGGAAGATGGCTCACAGAGAAAATGTCCTTTGGATAACTATATCCCAGGTAAGTCTAATCTTATCAACTTCTTTCTATAATTGTGTGTCTGTGAGTGTGTGTTCCTCACGCTGAAAACCTTTTCCTTTTTTGCATGCCTGCATCTTCCAGTAAGCCTTAAGAAGAATGCCTCTAATAATAGACAAGAGAAAGTGCCTTCATTGATTAAATGTTTGTTAAACGCGTTGGGAAAGAATAGGAACCGTTGTGAAGGTGAGCCCAAAGACAGGCTGAGGTAGAAGATGGTATCTCAGGAGAACTATCTTCCAAAACCATTCCAGAGAGCTACCTCTTAGAGTGCTATCAGTTCCATGCAGTTGTCAACTTGGAATTTTTTATTAGTGTCTTCCAATTCTATTTAAAAAACAAAAGGAAAATCATGTATAAAGTTGCTTGAAGTCTTTAATATGTGTTTGCCATCTTTTACTCTCTCGTTATTGGAGTCTAAGTCAAACCTGATTATTAAGTCTTTTAGCTTGAATCATTCTCTAATTTTTGTTACTGTTATTCTATTATTCAGCAGGTAAGTCAAAGGCCTGAGTTGATACAAATGGCTGGAAACAATTTCACTGAGGTGACGGTCTTCATCCTCTCTGGATTTGCAAATTACCCTGAACTACAAGTCAGTCTTTTCTTAATGTTTCTCTTTATTTATCTGTTCACTGTTTTGGGGAACCTTGGGCTGATCATGTTAATCAGAATTGACTCTCAGCTTCACACACCAATGTACTTTTTTCTTAGCAACTTAGCATTCATTGACATATTTTATTCCTCCACTGTAACACCCAAGGCACTGGTAAATTTCCAATCCCAACAGAAAACCATCTCTTTTGTTGCCTGCTTTGTTCAAATGTACTTTTTTGTGGGTTTGGTGTGCAGTGAGTGTTTTCTTCTGGGGTCAATGGCCTATGACCGCTACGTAGCCATCTGCAATCCTCTATTGTACTCAGTGGTTATGTCCCAGAAAGTGTGCAACTGGCTGGGAGCCCTGCCATATGCAATAGGCTTCACAAATTCTCTGGTATCAGTCTGTGTGATAAGTAGTTTGTCATTCTGTGATTCCAGCATCAATCATTTCTTCTGTGATACCACAGCTCTTTTGGCCCTATCCTGTGCAGATGCATTCAGCACAGAAATGGTGATCTTTATTTTAGCTGGGATCACACTTCTCAGTTCCCTGCTCCTCATCACGGTCACTTACACTGCCATCATCTCAGCCATCCTGAGGATCAAGTCTACAGCAGGCAGACAGAAGGCCTTTTCCACCTGTGCATCCCACCTCATGGGTGTAACTATCTTCTATGGGTCTCTGATTTTCACATATTTGCAGCCTGATAACACATCATCCCTCACCCAGGCACAGGTGGCATCTGTCTTCTATACCATTGTCATTCCAATGCTGAATCCACTGATCTACAGTCTGAGGAACAAAGATGTGAAAAATGCTCTCCTGAGAGTCATACACAGAAAACTTCTATCATGACAAATCTGTGACGTTACCATTAAAACACACCTAGATGGCTTCAGGCATTTGATTGCTCCATCAATTAGTCGTAAACTCAAAAAACAGGTTTAACACAAATTAAATTATAACTTAGAGACTTGAAATTTGGGTAGTTAATTATTATTTTGTTTATTTAGAATACTGAACTAACATATTAGGAGTGTATTTCAGCATGTAGATTATATATACTGTTTACACAGTGAGGTGCAAACACCATGGCGACAGACACTGGTTAATACAGGATATCTCTGATCATGTGGATTTGTTTTGCCATACACTTAAATTTTGAACATTTATCTGTGAAATGTGACCTTTGATGACAAAAAGTGATGTTTATAGAGTATGGTCTCCATCAAACATAGCAGAGTTTAATTTCTTAAAAAAAAAAAAAAGGCATAATGTGCTTTCCAAAGTTTAAGCAGTTGATAAGCATTTAGAAGTGTGTGTGTGTGTGTGTGTGTGTGTGTGTGTGTGTGTGTAACTGCGACACAATTCCTGAGACATTTGGAAGTATGTCACAGAGATTACTTTTCAAAATCAGGCAGAAATGCTTTGTAAAATCTATGTAGTAAATAACTATGCCAATTAATTAATTTCTTCTCAAAGGACTTTAAGGGTTAGGATATGGAAATAAGTATACACAGAATTATACTTGGTGTATATGATTTAAAATAATTGGAGTAAACTCATATCTCATACATCATAAACAAATTTCCTATAAAGAAAATCAGTTTTCAATCTTGGGAGTGGCTGAAGGTAATGCATGGGAAGGGATCTGTGTGTGCATATGTATGTATTTGATTTGGAATTTTAAATTTTCTTCTCTGATCAATATTACTAGGGTCTGACTCCTGCAAACTTCATTTTACAATGCAACATTTTGCCTTACAAAGTCCTTATAAGGGATAACTTAGGAAACATACTATGCTTTAATTTATGGGCCTACTGAGGCTACTGTGTATCTATCTTATTACTCATTCCTGTTTATGAAGCCTAGAAGAGATTTTTTTTTCTTCTAAGCACAGTGTCTGATTTAGACTGGTTGCTCTGAAGATTTTTCATCAGCATCATTGAGAATTATTAAATTTATTATATTTTTTTCCTCTTTCTACCATGGATTTTCATTCATACATTCTAAATACGGTGCTCATTTTCTGAAAAATTGTGAGGCTTTTGCACATTACTTATATTTACCCTGGTTCTAATACTATGTGTTATTTTTATCTTCACTTGCATTGTATGTGTATTATGCTATAAATAATTTCAAGATTTAATATTTATTTAGTATTAAAAAACATTCATCTAACTTTTTTAATATTATTAATGTTTTCTTACTGATTTCTAGGAGCAAAAACACGACACACTCTTCTTGTTCATCATAAGAAGTAGAAATATATTTTATTTGTCCAAAGTTATGATAAAATTACCATCTATGTTTTTCAATATTTTATTTATATTTGTTGCTGTATACCTCCCATTATTCTTTCCTCTAGCTACTATTTGTACCCTCCTTCCTGACTCTGTAATACACTTCTTTTCACAATGGGACGTGTATCATTTATTCAGTCCTCTGTCTGGAAAACTCTCCTAGAACTTTTGCTATTGACTAATCCAGATAATCAACTTCATAACCTCTGGGACTATGTCTCAGAAGTGATCATGGTATATTTAATTTGCCAGACATCTTCTTTAAAAAATATCCTGAAGGGACGCCTGGTTGGCTCAGCAGTTGAGCGTCTGCCTTTGGCTCAGGGCATGATCTTGGAGTCTTGCGATTGAGTCCCACATTGGGCTTCTGGCATGGAGCCTGCTTCTCCCTCTGCCCGTGTCTCTGCCTGTCTCTCTCTCTCTCTGAGTCTCTCAAGAATAAATAAATAAAATATTTTTAAAAATATGCTGAAAAAATTATTTCATTTAAAATATATTTGATACATTGGTCTTCAATATAAAGATGCTGGGTTGTTTTTGTTTTGTTTGGTTCAGTCATTTTTTTTTCACTCTGGTGCCTTTATAAAATCCCTGTTAACCATGTGTATTCCTTGAACTTGCAATCTATTCACCACCTTTAGCATACCTTTTATAAAAAACAAATCATAAGACTGTTTTTTCTTAATTTGTATTATTTTAAGAAGTATTATAGGAGCAACTGAAGAGGCAAATTATGCAATGAAAATAAAACATATTGAATGAAATTGACTTCTTGATATTGGGTGGAGTTAAATACACTTGTGTTCATACACAAAGATTAGAGGCTTATGCAGAAAGAAATGTCAGAATATTGTACTATAATTGGAGAAAGTAGTATAGCGTAAGTCAAGATTTTTTACTGAATATTTACCTTTCAAAATATGGGACAGCAAATGGGTGAACTATCTAAAAATAGCTAAAAGAGAAGTAAGAAAGGAAAATGTATTTCAGGAAAGCAAACTAGAAATAATGGTATTATGAAATATAACTATACTAGAGAAAATATAACTAATTTTATATTCATTAAGTGTAACACATTCCCCTAAAAGGACAAAGACTATCCTCTAAAAAGACAAAGACAAAGAGTGAGTCAATACACAAACTTACCAATGTTTATAGCAGCAGTATCAATAATAGCCATATTATGGAAAGAGCCCAAATATCCATAAAATAATGAATGAATAAAGAAGATATGGTACATATATATAGAGAGAGACAATGTAATATTACTCAGCCATAAGAAAGAATAAAATCTTACAATTTTCAATGATGTGGGTGGAGCTAGGGAGTATTACGCTACATGAAATAAGTCAGAGAAAAACAAATGCCATCTGATTTCACTCACATGTGGAATTTAAAAGACAAAACTAATGAACATAGAGATAAGAGAGAGAGAGAGAGAGAGAGAGAAAGGAAAACCAAGAAACAGACTCTTAACTATAGAGAACTAACTGATAGTTACCGGAGGGGTGGTGGGTGGGAGGATGGCTTAAATAGGTGATGGGAATTATGAAAGGCATTTGTTGTGATGAGCATGGAGTCTAGTATATAAGTACTGAATCACTAAATTCTACACTAAAAACTAATATTACACTACATGTTAACTAACTGGGATTTAAATAAAAATTTGGAGAAAAAATACAAACTCTGGTATGTTATATTTTTTACACAATTTTTACCAAAATAAAGTTATATAAAACATTAGGAATATAACCACAGCACAGGAGAGTTTCTCCAACCAATGCATAGCAAGGCAATAAAATGGACACTGAGGCTTTGCTGTGGAGAGAAATTGGAGTGGCACCATCCAAGAGAACAGGGAGCTGATGTTCTAAGTTCCCAAACACCTGATGCCTTGCAAGTGAGGAATTTTAAGGGCAAAATCTGTGGCAATGGTCTCCTGAGTAGGTGGATGCATTGGCTGGAGGCCCATGAAGTCATGCCAGCAACTGTCCTGGTACCACTTCATCTGGTACTCTGGAGATCTCTTCCATTTCAAGAGACCTGGAATCTGAAAAAAAAATATCTTTATTCTTTATGTCAGAGAGTTAATTAGGTGCATCTGATGATTATATCCCTAGCGTAATGCTGGTTAACTATTTGTCCTACCGGGTCCATTGAATGATAACCATCTTTATCCTCTGAACCTAGGCCTATGTGTTCCTTGACTGGTGCCATGTCCAGGGTTCATTTAACCTCTAGTGCTTGTTCTTCCATCTACACTGACAAAATGGACCTGGGCTTCAAGAAGAAGGAACTAATTTTATAGAACATTATTGTTACTATTCCATTTGCCTGAACAACACATCATCCAGATATTTTTGTGGCTGTCTACTTCACTTCTTTCAGTGTGACCCTATCATTGAAGACTTCTCTGAAAAAAAAAAAAAATTAAGAGAGTGAGTCCAGCTGTCTCCAAACATTCTTTTCACTTTTTTTTTTCCTCCAGAGCACCTGTCATCACTGACATACAGATACTTCATTGTTATTTCTCTGGTCTCCTCAGTCCCCAGCATAGAACATAGAAGGATACTACATGGTCCTTGCTATTCTGCAAACTTCATGGCCCATCCAATGAATGGGGCTTTTGCACCGATGTTCCCTTTTTCTGAAACACTGTTCTCCCATGTACCAACATGACTAATTTTTCTTTCCTTCCTTCAAATCTTTACTCAGATGCCAATTTTTCATTGAAGCCCACCTTGACCACACTATTTCTGATTGCTTCCTCATGTCCTTACTCCAGGACCCACCATCCCCTAAGCTGTTCTACATTTTATTTTCTTATAATACTTTTCATTTACATGTTGTATCACAATATTTGTATTTTCTTTGTTTCTTCTTGCTGAGAACTTACAGTATTTAGAACTATAAATACTATAGTTGGTAAGGCCATACTTTCATATCAACATTTGAATCTTTCTTTCCTAGCATCTATGAGCCTTTTATACTAGTTGATTGTAATTAATCCATCATTTTCGATAAATGTACAAGATTGAACTTAAAGGAGTCCCACTTTCTGACTTCAGTGCAATGCCATTTAAAATTAATATATAGGGCAGCCTGGGTAGCTCTGCAGTTTAGCACCACCTTCAGCCCAGGGCGTGATCCTGGAGACCCTGGATCAAGTTCCCCATCAGGCTCCCTGCATGGGGCCTGCTTCTCCCTTTACCTGTGTCTCTGCCTCTCTCTCTCTCTCTCTCGCTCTCTGTGCCTCTCATGAATAAATAAAGTCTTAAAAAATAAATAAATAAAATTGAATATATAAAAAAGAAAAAATGCATTGTTTAGCTTGAAAACTAAAAATAAAGAATTTTTAAAATATCTAATTACTCTAATCAAATGAGAAATAAAACAAATGTAACTTTGCATTATCTATATAATGAGCCACAGAAGGAATAACTAATACTAATACATATAAGTTAAAAGTAAAGCAACACTGAGATTAATAATGCAAATATTAATTTCCTGCATTATTAAACAGAAAGTAAATAAAACAAGCAGCTGTTACTAGGTGCAGAAGCAAAAACAATAAATTCAGTCTAAAGGGAAATAAAATTTGCCACCCCCAAAATGTTCGTGTTTGGCATAAGAGTTATCTTTTACTAGTTATTTTTAAGAAAGAAGAGACACAGGAGCAGCTCTGAAAGCCAAGTAGAATTTATGCTTCTGTAAGAGACATTCACATTTATAAGGGAAATATCTATTTGTATAAATATTTCCCTATTTGTACTAGGAAGAGTATTTACTGTGATTTTCCTGGTAATCTCCTATAACTGGTCTCCACCTGCCAAGGTCTTTCATTTAAACCATATTAAATAAAATTTCCTGCTAAAGACAAAACAACAACAACAACAACTTTGGTTTAAGTAAAACCATCTTAAATAAAATCTCCACTTGATGAGCCATTAAGGTATTAGTTTTAGTTGGGGCATTAGTTTTCCTTGTCATCTTGTTACCTGAAACTGGATTTGCTTCTTGGTAGATGTGGAACCAGAAGACACAACAAAGCCAAAGAGTAGAAAAGAAGGATTTTACTTGCAACAAGGAAAGGAAAACACTGGGAATGTTTCCCTAAACAGTGCTTCCTCAAACAGCAAAACTGGGGAAATTTTCAGCTAAGAGTGCATGCATATTCATGAAGGGGCTTACAAAGGGGGAACTCAGCATAGGAGTAGGCCAAAAGTCATTTTATGGTTATAGAGTCAAGGTCATAGCTAATCAAAGTCGGGGGAGGGTAGCTAAGGGTTAGTATTATCAATTGTCTGGATCCAATTTATCCATGATTCGAGTGCTCAAAGAGGTTTAAATTCTGCAAAAATAACTCAAGAATATGCTTGGGTAAGAAGGCTGGTCATGCATAGAACATAAGATGGCCAGGGCCTGAAATGATTTTTCTTATCTCAAGAAAGCTTTATCTTATTTCTTTTTCTGGGATGGTGAAGAAGCCATATCTATTTTTCTTGCTTTCAAATTCATCAATTGTTGCCTAAGTTTTAATATTCTATTTCCCCTACTTTATTAGGTTTGTGGGAAAGGAAAAAATAGTATTCCCTCTATTTATCTAGATTCTTGGCTGAGACATCCCCAATCCTCTCGTAATAAAAGACATAGTAACAAAATAAAAACAAAAGCTTAATAACCTGTATACTTCCTGTATGCTTGGAAGACTGTAAGCAGAAAGAGTTAGGGGGTCTCTCAGCCAAGAATCTAGATAAATAGAGGGAATACTATTTTTTCCTTTCCCACAAACCTAATAAAGTAGGGGAAATAGAATATTAAAACTTAGGCAACAATTGATGAATTTGAAAGCAAGAAAAATAGATATGGCTTCTTCACCATCCCAGTAAAAATTTAGAGAATCACAAAAAAAATCAAGCCATCAGGCTCTTGATTGTACGGCTTTTAAGGCAAAAGGCAAGTATTTTCCCAAACCTTACATAGCTACATTTAGTCCTTAACTAAATGTAAACTTTTGTCCTTGGAAACATGCCAAGCAATCTTCCTTGGGAATTGGTCCGCAGGGATGACCATACCTTGCATTACTTTTGGTCCCCAGTAAATGAAGTGCCCTGGAATTAACAGGATGACAAATAAGACATACTCTGCTCTGCCTATGTTCACTATAGCTTCCTGGTATTTTTAAAAATAATTTCCTAGCATATTTTCATTTGACCAGGACCTGAGCAAAATCACTAGGTTGATTGATTTTTATCTCAGAACAAAACAAAATGAAAACAGTAAAATTTAAAAAGAACTTATGTCAAAGAAAACAAATATTATATTACAGAAATTTTCAACTGAAATGGTTTTTATATTTGATTTGTAAGCAGAACTTGACATTGAAAAACTTCTAGGCAGATAATATTGGAAGAAGGTTTTTTTCCCCCCCAACTCGTTCACAGTAAGTATTATTGTTGCAGTTTCAGGGGTCTTGTCTCTCAGAGTTGAAGACTGAATCTCGTAGACACAGAGGGGTGTGGTGATGGTTTATTAAGTGAAGGTGAGAACAGAAAGAAAGCTCTCTAGAGTGAGGGGTCCCTTCGTGTTCACCAAATGATGTAGTTTTGGAATGTTGGTGAGGTACAGAGACAAAGGTCAAGAAAGAATTCTTGAGATGTCGGGTGCAAAAAGGTGATTTTATTAAAGCACAGGGACAGGATCTGTAGGTGGAAAGAGCTGTGACAGGGTCATAAAGAGTGGTCCATTAAATACTTTCAAGTAAGGAAGGGGGTAGGGGTAGCATAAGACTCTTAGGAATTTGGAGGTAAGGTCATATGCTGCCAACATGTATCACGGAGAGTAGAGATAAAAGAAGTTTCCAAAGGAATTTTTGTATGTTAAAGTAGGCTTACAGGATCCTGGGGATTGGGCTACCATTGGCTTTTGACCTTAGCAAAGTGTCAACATCCAGGCAGTTGAGTTTCTAGAGGAATGTCACTCTGCCTGTTTCAAGGACTTGTCAACTGGGGCTATTTTATATAGCAAGAAAATTTAATAATTTTTCTTCTGCCTTTTTTCCCCTCACATCATTATTCTCTGATAATTCTGACATTATCAGAAAGGTATGGATATACATACCATTAGACCTTACCCCAAATAATGCCAGGATTTATGAAATCAGAAATGTAGAGTTAATAAAATCAGGGTCTATGAGTAATGAACATATTTTGTTTTTTCATTTTTTTAAAGATTTCATTTATTTATTAATGAGAGGCACAGAGAGAGAAAGAGAGGCAGAGACACAAGCAGAGGGAGAAGCAGAGGGAGAAGCAGGCTCCATGCAGGGAGCCTGACGTGGGACTTGATCCGGGGTCTCCAGGATCAGGCCCTGAGCTGAAGGCAGGCACTAAACCGCTGAGCCACCACGGCTGCCCAGTAATGAACATATTTTAGAAATTTAATCTTGAATGATCAGGTTAGGAGAACATCATATCTTTTGGAAATTAAAACTAATATGTAGTCTATAATTTTAATATATCTTCTAAGGCCCCTAAATTTAAAATTTGTCTTTTGTATTAAATAATATAAAGAAAATGACACTGGATAAGGCATTGAAAAATTTTTTTATAGCATCATTTGTTATATGTCTAACTTTTTGGGGGGTTTTCCTAAGTCAATTATAAACAGGAATATAGTATTATGCACATGTTCTCTGGAGTCCATCTATCTTGATAGAATCACAGAACCAACAATGAATAGCTTTGACTCTGGATAAGTTACTTAAATACTATTTTTTTTTCTTGTATTAAAAAATATGGCTATTAGTGGCACCTATGGTACAATAGTCTCATGTGGACTAAATGCATTAAGAAGCATTTAGAATAGAGTCAGTCTCATTTTAATTATTCAATATATTAACTTTAATTATACTGTATTGAGATGCCAAATTATGCCTATTTTTATATTTGGCAATCAAATTAATTTTTTTTTTCAGTCATGGTCTACAAACCACTCATTATCTTCAATTTTTAGAAACACTAAACTAATTAAATGTCATGTGGTCCACATAAACACAAACCTTTGTGAAGTCATTCCTGCTAAGTATCAAATAAATTTGATTTCTTCACAGTTGCCAGAAATTAAATACTATGGAGAGAAAGAATAACACACCGGTGCATGACTTCATCCTTCTGGGATTGACAGATTCTGAAGAGATCCAGACGATCCTCTTCATGCTGTTTCTCCTAATATACCTGGTTACTGTGCTGGGCAATGCAGGGATGATACTGATAATCTGCCTGGATCTTCAGCTACACACCCCCATGTATTTTTTCCTTAGTCACTTGTCATTCCTTGACCTCAGTTACTCAACTGTCATCACACCTAAAACCTTAGAGAACTTACTGACTTCTACCAAGCATATTTCATACGGGGGCTGCCTCGTCCAGATGTATTTTTTTGTCTTCTTGGGGGCCACTGAATGTTTCCTTCTCTCCTCAATGGCCTATGATCGCTATGTTGCTATCTGTAATCCTCTGCATTACCCAGTGGTTATGTCCACAAGATTCTGCTGTTCCCTCGTCTTTGGGTCCTATTTGATTGGCTTTGTGGACTCCTTTGTCACTGTGCTTCGCATAAGCAAATTGCATTTCTGTGGCTCCAATGTAATCCATCACTTCTTCTGTGACACACCCCCAGTTTTAGCCCTGTCTTGCACTGACACACACGACATCGAAATCATGATATTTATTGTTGCTGGCTCCACCCTAATGGTGTCTCTTATCACAATATCTGTGTCTTATGTGTCCATTCTGTCTACTATCCTGAAAATTACTTCCACTTCAGGAAAGCGAAAAGCCTTCTCTACTTGTGCCTCTCATCTCCTGGGAGTCACCATCTTTTATGGCACTATGATTTTTACTTATTTAAAGCCAAGTAAGTCTTACTCCCTGGGAAAGGATCAAGTGGCTTCTGTTTTTTATACTATTGTGATCCCCATGCTGAATCCACTTATTTATAGTCTTAGGAACAAAGAAGTGAAAAATGCTCTCATTAGAGTTATGCAGAAGGGAGAAGGCTCTGGGCAATTGAAATAGGTGATGTAAACTTTTCAGCTCATTGCTTTCGCCTCCCCTACAGTCTATTCCCTTTGTGTGTCTCCAAACCAATTGACTCTTTAATTTTTTTTTTTTTTTTGTATTTCCATCAAACCATTCTTTACTTGACCAAATATGATCTCAGACATTTCCAGGAAGTCTATAGAATATTCAAGTTATAATAGAAAGCCATAAAATATGCTTTAATTCTATGACCTAAATATGTGTATTTGGGAGTGTCTGGGTAGCTCAGTGGGTTAAGCGTTCATTCTCTCAGTTTCAGCTCAGGTCATGATCTCAGGTCATGGGTCCTGTGATCCAGCCCCACACTGGCCTCTGCACTCAGCAAGGAGTCTGCTTGAAAATTCTATACCCGTGTTCTTCCTCTGACTCTCCCCTTCTCAAATAAATAAATAAACCTTAAAAAAGTAATTATATGGGTTTTAAAGAGCAACTGATATGCAAAATGAGACAATATAGTTATCATCTTCTAAATGATACCACACAAGTTCCTATGAATAATTCCAAATTCAGAGAATTTTATCATGGAAAAGAGCTTTATTTTAGACACAATGATTGCAGTTTCAGAAGTTTTTTTTTTTTTTTTAACATATGGAGAAGAATATAGCAGGTTGATTATGATAACCTGCTTTAGAATCTAATATTCCAGGATTTATATTCTAAATCTGCTACCCTTTTAGGTGTATAACCCTTAATGGATTGGCCTGTTTCCTCAACTGAACAAGATAAATAATAATTCCAGGGCAATAGAGTTAATTATAAAGATTAAATCAGATAATGGATGTAAAGCATTCAAGGCAGTCCTAATAAGTGTTGGCCACTATCCTTAGAAGGCTTACTTTCCTGCAATATTTTTAATGCCAAGTTGCATTTTCTTAAAGAATATTTACTTGTAAGGTGGCTGGGTGGCTTGTTGGTTAAGCATACAACTCTTGATTTCGGCTCAGTTCGTGATCTCACTGTCATGGGATTGAACCTCGCATTGGGCTCTGTGCTCAGCAGGGAATCTGTTTTGAGATTTTATTTATTTATTCATGAGAAACACACAGAGAGAGGCAGAGACATAGGCAAAGGGAGAAGCCGGGAGCCCAATGCTGGACTCGATCCCAGGACCCCAGGATCATGACCTGAGCCAAAGGCAGAAGCTCAACCACTGAGCTACCGAGGTGCTCCTACTTTAAATTTCCTTTCTCCTTCTTCTGCCTGTCTCCCCAACTCTAAATAAATAAATAGATAAATCTCTTAAAAAAGAGATTGTGTTTTATAAGTTACTTTTGACTGATTGACAAACAACTAAGGAAAAACTCAATATTTCACATTTTTTTTTTAATTTAAAACGATGTCTATTAACATTGGAGAACATGTTAACCATGGAAACCACAGAAAAGAAGAAGGGAATAGAAATGGCTTAGCAGTCATCAACAGCTTTATGCATATTCTTCTGGATCTATAGTTACATTCACATGTGTATATAGTAATTATATAAGCAAAATTTCTGTCATTTTCTATGTGCTTTTCTACAGCTTTCTGTATAGTTATAAGTTTCTCCTTTGATAATGCCTTTGTCACTGAAATCTGAGGTGAATGTGTTCTGAGTATTTGGGAAAAAAATCAAGACTCTCATCTTGCAAGGCTTTGGATCTGAAATGTAAATGCATCAACTTAAAAATCTAAATGTAGATTTCTGTGACATGTTAATAATCTTCAGTAAAATGCTACTTTGCTGAAATTCTGTTTTTTTTTTTAATTATTGCCTTCTCCTAATTTTTATAGGTTTGCTATGTCACTAAAAATAAATATTGAATGAAGCATTTGATTCATTTCTTTTAATTTTTTTAAATAGGTAAAGCCAAGAAATAAATGAATTCAGAATTTGTAGCAACCCATAAACTGTAGTCATACCACTGACATTTCCTTTATTTTTCATTTTTTCTTTACATAACCCGAATTACAGTTTTAATATTCTCTATTACATAGAGGTTAAGGATGTATTTTTCCATTTTCTGAGTATTTGATTTTTTTGTTTAAACTTTTCATAACTATATAGTTTTCATTGCAGGCAATAATATTATATAATTTTTATTTTTGAAATGTAACTATAGTTGATTATTTTTCCTAAATATTTTTTAAATGTTTAAAATAAAGGGCAAGGGATTCCTGGGTGGCGCAGCGGTTTGGCGCCTGCCTTTGGCCCAGGGCGCGATCTTGGAGACCCAGGATCGAATCCCACGTCAGGCTCCCGGTGCATGGAGCCTGCTTCTCCCTCTGCCTGTGTCTCTGCCTCTCTCTCTCTGTGACTATCATAAATAAATAAAAATTAAAATAAAAATAAATAAATAAATAAAATAAAGGGCAAATTTGCAAAAGTGCAAATCCTCTTTTAGAAGTAAAAAGTTTAAAATTTTTTCACTAATTAAAAAATGTCAGTAAGCTCATTCAAATTTTTTAAATGTGCATTATTTTCCTCCATTTAATTATTTTAAAATTTCCTATCTCATATATCAATCCCACTTAAAATTATTGACTTATTTTTGCTTTTAAATCCATGTGGTCTAATCTCTTCATTGCTATTGTTATATGTTTTTGTTTACAATCAGTAATAAGTATATAATAAATATTTATTGCTTAATAATATGCATTTTTGGCTGATCTTTCATCTTGCCTATGCACTATGTCTTTTAATGTATTTATAGGACTTTTCATTTTTCTGGTCTTTTTTATAAACTATCCTTTCACCTTGTTTCTGTTGATGTCAACTTCTATGATTAGAAAGTATATCCTGTCAGTTGAGTTGGCAAAGATGGCCAAGAGATTCTGTGATTTTGTAGACAACACTTAAGTTGAACAAATGCTAATTAAATTAGATTATATTGTAATTAAAGTAAGACTACCATATCTTCCTTATAACTTATAAAGCATGTGTGTTATTACATGCATGTAATATAATCTATGCACAACATAAAAGATTTAGACTATTGTGTTTGCCCTGTAAAATTCCTTGTTATAATTATTGCGTATTGTATTTTATGTAAGATGTGATCAGACATAATTTAAGACATATTCTTCTTGCCATGCCAGAATGCTGTTTAATACAAATATGATAAAGAAAATAAGAGTAGAATAAATTTAAAAAATTTTAAAAAAGAGTAGATTAATCATGACAAAAATATGAAGAGCTGTGTCTGCTTCTAAATAAATGATAGATATGGTAATAACATATTTTGTTGAGCACTTATAGTGTGCCAGACAATAATCAGAGGCATATATATGTGTGTATATATATATATATATATATATAACATAATTTATCTTCACAAGATAACTTTCAAGTAGGTACTTAACAATATCCAAATGTTAATCTCACATAGTGGAAAGCAATCTTTCTATTCCTTCAGGCAAAGACTTAAGAACAATTCCAAAATTGTCTCGTTGTGTCACCTGCACTCCAACAGCATACCACGTGGACTCTAAATACAGAATATATCCAGTCTCTCAGCACATTTTCTGTCACCACACTGGCCGGAGGGACCGTAGTCAGGAACTATACCTGTGGGCCCTTGCTTGTTGCTCTGTTTGATCTTAGCCTTCCTGAATCTAATCTCAATGTAATAGCCAGAGTGGTGAACAGTAAATTGGATCATACCACTTTCACAAATCTGACCATACTTCTCATCCCACTAAGAATAAAAACCAAAACATTTTCAGGAGCCCCCCCAGTCCAAAATTATCTTCTCTCCACTCCTTATGCCTAATAATTCATTCCTTGTCATTCTGTCCATTCATGCTTACTTTGTTTCAATAACATGTCCTCCTGGGGCTCCTGGGGCTCTAATGGACATTAAGCAACTGATTCTTAATTTCAGCTCAGGTCACGATCTCGGGATCATGGGATGGAGCCCCATATTGGGCTCTGCACTCAGAGAGGACTGTGCTTCTCTCTCTCTCCCCCTTTCTCTCTGCCCCCACCCTGCTCATGCTTGCTCTCTCTCTAAAATAAATATTTAAATCTTTAAAATCTTAAAAAAAAAATAACATGCCCTCCTAACTCTCCCTGTGCACATTAGTCTCAATACTGCCTGGAATTTCCCCTTTACTCCTCTTCACCCTGAAACTTCCTTTCCATATGCAACTGCACAATCTTGTTCTTATTCTTTTCCTATTAAGAATATTCTTTGCCATCTGATTTAAAATTGCACCTGCTTCTCACCCTCTTTCTTGCTTCATTTGCTTTTATAACAGCTTATCTCCATCTAATAAATATACATGTTTGACTTATTATATATGTATAATATTTATATATTTTGTGTAAATAATATATATATACACATATATACACAAAATCTTTTTATGTAGGCTCCATGCCCAGCCTGGAGTGGATCTCAATGTGGTACTTGAGCTCATGACGCTGAGATTAAGACCTGAGCTAATATCAAGAGTCAGACACTTAACCAACTGAGCCACCCAGGTGCCCCCATCTAACATTTTATATATTTAGCTCCTGCCTATTGTTTCTTCTATTCCTCCCTCACTGCCCCTATATCTTAAGCCAGGATTTTTGCTTACTTTGCTCAATGCTGTACCCCCACCACCTAGGAAACTGCCTTAATAAATGTATCTGAAGTCAGGATTTTGCAGATAATAAACTTGGGGCACAAAGAGATTAAATAACTAGTCCATGGCCACTCTGTGTTAAAGAAAAGCTCACATTAGAACACAGACAGTCTAGAAGCCAACCAAGGTCTTCATCATCACTCTGAGATAAGAATACTACTATCAGAAGTGCAAACAGAGAATTCATTACCATAGTAAAGAAAGCATTAAATAAATACCAGGGGCTGTTAAAAGATGTGTGTTGCTGGTGGAAGACAATACAATTTTGACAATACTAGCTAAATTTTCTCAACCATAACAGCACAGTCCTACTTGAAGAAGGAGTGATTCGGGAAAAAAAAAAAAAACAATTTATCTCATGATGTTATGTTCTGGAGAGAGAACCTGTAGTAATCAAGGCATAGGGTATGGATTCAGAACCAGGGTGTTTCAGGAAAGAGGAAACAAGTACCCTTGGCTATAATGTTGCAGAGTTTAGCTGGCTAGGGGCTGTGGATGGCTCTTTTTTATAAGCTCATCCCAGGACCTAGATTTCTTCTATGTTGTTGCATTGCTGTCTCCCAGATCTGGTCCTCTTCAGCATCATTGAAGAGGGTTCATCCAGCATTCTGCACATTGCAGTCTGAGAGGAAGGGGAGGCTTTCATAATGGGAAAACAATTCCTTGATTTTTGTTCATACAGAGTTTTAAGGAGTAATTACATTTATTTAGTAGATATAGAACTATTCAGGTCACCCTCTTTCTCTGATGTGAACATCTTTAAGCAATTGTACATTTCATTTAATTTTCAAGATTATTCACAAAGAGTTGCTTGTAATATTGTATTATTATTGTGGGGACCAAGTGACATTCCTTCTTTCATTTCTGATATATGTAATGTGTATCTTGTCTCTTTTCAGTGGTGACCATGGGAATTATAATATCCATATTTAATATAATGCAGTTGACCTAGAATAATATTCTTCTCTCTTTTTCTTTCTATTTTTTGTCATAAATTATACGTTTATGCATGGCTTAAACCAATAAGCCACCAATAAGCAACCAGCATAGTTTTACTTTGGCCATTTACTCTTTGAAGGAATTACAATTAAATATTGGATATTTGTCATATTTATCTTTTTTAATATTTTTGTTGTTATTCATTTCTTTGGGTATACATATATTTTCTTCTGTTATACCTCTTTTGCCTGGATAATTGTTGAAGCACAAGTTCACTGGATATAAATTATTTCAGTGTGTATATATTAATTCCTTGCAAAAGTCATTTTTGTTTTTATTTTTGTTAGATATTTCAAACATTTTTATGGATATTAAATTCTGGATGGACAGTGACTATCTTTCCCTACTTTAGACACGTATCTTCTTTATGTCTGGTATGAATCATTTCTAATGGCATCTGCTATACTCCTTTTACTTTTTCTTTTGTATGTGACATGCAATTTCCTCTGAATGCTTTTATAATTTCCTATTTATCTTTATTGTTAATGTTTCCTATTTATCTTTATTGTTAAATAAGTGTAAATGTGTTTTGTTGATTGATTGGTTTCCTTTTTGTATTTCTTTCCTAGTTTCTGCTGATCTTCTCAGGCTTCTGGCTTGGTGTTTCCTTAATTTTAGAGAAGTCTTGGCCATTATATTTTCAAATATTTCTTCTGATTCATCCCCTCTTTATTTTTGTTCTTTATATTAGACTGTTTGATATTATAACACAACTGTTAGATAATCTTGTTTTCATTTTTCTATAAGTTTTATTCTGTTTTCTTCATTTTTATTGTTTACCTTCATTTTCTGACTTTTTTCCTCATTCTTTTTGATCTACTGATGATCCTCTTGAAGGAATTTTTTGTCTTTGATACTGAGAGTGTGTGGGTGTGTGTTAATTTCCGGTGCTTCATTGGACATTTCTTAATTGTTTCCATCTATCTGATGAAATATATACTCACATATTATAGTTTACTGTCTTCACTAGATCTTTTAATTTTAAGGTATATGATAGATGATAGATAGATAGATAGATAGATAGATAGATAGATGATAGATAATGATAGATAGATTGATTTTAGAAAGAGAGAAGGAATGAGTATGTGTGTGGGGGGGGGTGCACAGAGGGAGAAGGAGAGAGAATCTCAAGCAGACTCTGTGCTGAGCATGGAGCTGGACATGGGGCTCAATCTCATAACCCTGAGATCATGACCTGAGCTGAAATCAAGAGTCAGACACATAACTTACTGAACCACCCAGGCACCCTGACCACTACATCTTTTAACCTAGTAATTAAAATGTTTAGTCAAGACGCCCAGAAAGACCTATTTTTGAAAAGCTACTTTTATTACTATTTATATGAATTATTCTTACTATCCTTGGCTGAAGATGGCAGAGAAGACTTAAATTAAGCCTCTTTCAGGCTTATCTGTTTTTCCTAATAGCCCAAACCTGGCTTTAATATACATAAATATAGGGGAATCCCTGGGTGGCTCAGCGGTTTAGCGCCTGCTTTTGGCCCAGGGCAGATCCTGGAGTCCCAAGATCGAGTCCCACATCGGGTTTCCTGCATGGAGCCTGCTTCTCCCTCTGCCTGTGTCTTTGCCTCTCTCTCTCTCTATGTCTATCATGAATAAATAAAACCTTTAAAAAATAATATATATAAATATATATTACATATATATGTATTTATATATAACATATATATAACATATATGTATTGAATGCATATAATATACATGTTAACATATATATTTGTATTTAATTTAGCTAATTTCTTCCTACCTTCATGATGGTAGTCACAACTTTCTCCTACCTTTTGCTAAATATGAAACAGTCCATGTGTCTCATCTCCTCTTGAAGGAACTTGTCTTCTCTTGTAATTCAGATTACTTGGATGCTTGCAACCTCTACTCTTTGACACAGTCATGAAAAGTTACCATCTATAGAGTATTGGATGTTTTAAAACATTATTTGTAGCTTTCTACATCCTGAGTGAAAGTGGAAATTTTATACATTTATTGATTTATTTAGCATTTTAATTACAGATAGTTAACATACAATGTTATATAATTTCAGTGTACAATACAGTAATTCCACAATTCCATATATTACTCAGTGCTTGTCAAGATAAGTGTGCTTTTAATCCCTTTACCTGTTCATACATTGTCTTAAATCACACCCAGTGATTTAAGTGCTGTGATTTCAAATATCTCCTTGCTAGATAATGCCACATGTATCAGTGCAATATTTATTGGGATTCTAGTTCCACATCTCAAAAATGTAATGGAATCTCAGAATCAGCATAGATATAATGGATTAAACTGATCTCATTTCTTCCTTCCTTTCTTGTTTCTCCTTCTTCCCTTCGCTCTCTCTCCCTTCCTCTCTTTTTTCCCCTTTTTTGTCTTCATCTTATTAATCATCTGTGCTCAAAACCTGACAATTCTATGTGTTTCGATAAAAGGAAAAAACATCAAATCTAGTGAAAATCATTTTAAATGTATTCCTCTTTCTTTCTTACTTCTGCCAGTATCTTAAAGAAGATTTTCAATACCACGTAAATTATAGATAAATTTATAGATTATAGTCTGGAAGCCAAATAATGCAGTTGGCAAAGTGAAAAAAAATCAGTGTATTCTTTCATTCCATGTATCAATGTGCTTCAAATCAGGGACAACCATCCAACGTACTTTTCAGTTTTACTCAATGCTAAAAAGGTCCTTTATTTATGAACTAATATATATCTTTACATTATTTTTCATTGTCTCTTTTAATCTTTGTTCCTAAAGCTGTAAAGCTATAGGTACAAGCAAAATTTTGTAAAAAAAAAAAAAAATGTGTGTGTGGGTCCCTAGGTGTAATAATGAGTGGTACCACTCCCATTGCAAGCTTTTGATTCCTCAATCGGTGAATATTGGCTGTAGGAGAAATAGCACTATGTACTAGATGCTCATTCAGAGCATATATAGCCTTTATTTATGATCTTTATTTTTAAAGTCCAAGAAGCTTTGAAAGAGATCAATAAATTGAAAAACACATTTTTATCATAACATTTCCAACTGGAGAAAATGTGACATTCTTAATTTGTTTCAATTTAATGTTTAGTATGAATTAATAAACCATTTTTTCTGAAACATTCTTTTCATTGCCTCTTTTACATCTTTGTTCCTTAAACTGTAGATGATGGGATTCAACATGGGAATCACAATGCTATAAAACATTGACACTATCATGTCATGGTCTGGAGCATAGCTGGAACTTGGTCTCACATACATGAAGAGGATGGTCCCATGATAAATTGACACTCCAGTTAGGTGAGAACCACACGTAGAAAAGACTTTCCGCCTCCCCTCGGCAGAATGAATGTTCAGAATGGCCAAGAGAATGAAACCATAGGAGATCAGAACAATGAGGATAGTGACTATCTCAATAGAGCCCACGAAGTAGAAGAGCAGCAGCTGGTTTGTGTGGGTGTCAGAACATGAAATGGCAAGTAGTGGAGGGATGTCACAAAAGACATGTCTAATTTCATTGGATGCACAGAAGGATAGGCTGAACGTGGCCACTGTGTGTACAGAAGCATGCAAAATGCCACCAACATAGGAAGCAATGATGAGTGGCACATAGACCCTGGGTGACATGCTCACAGAATACAGGAGAGGGTTGTAGATTGCTACATAGCGGTCATAAGCCATGGCAGCCAAGAGAAAGCATTCTGTGGTTCCAAAAGTAACAGCGAGAAACATCTGTGCTGCACATCCAAGGAATGAAATGACTTTATTCTTTAACATAAAATCTACTAACATATTTGGGGTAATTACGGAGGAAAAGCAGGCATCCACAGATGATAACACACTCAGAAAATAGTACATGGGGTTGTGGAGCTGGGAATCTACAATGACCAACAAAACTAAAACCAAATTTCCCATCATAGTAAAGAGGTACGTTGCTAGAAACAGGAAGAACAAGGCTGTTTGCAGCTCAAGCTTATCTGTGAAGCCCTTCAGTACAAATATGGTGACTTCTGTAGCATTCTTCATGTTGATATCTCATGGAAGAAGCTTGAAGATATTCACAAAATTGTAACTCATATTAATATGATAAAAGTGAGCAGTTGTGTAACTCAGGGAAAGTGAATTCTGTCCTCATATTTATTTCATGGCAATGCATAATTTCTGAGTAGCTGATCAGAAGACAAGATGATGGGTCAAAGGTTAATGCCATTCACTGTAGAATTAAATAGAAGCTATGAGTTTTAACTCATTGGTTCAACTTATGTCATTTCTAAAACTGTGAGGTCAAATGGTCATTTTACCACTGAATTCTATTAGCTATTTTACTATTAAACCACATTAAACACAAATTGAACAGCTAAATATGTTTTTCTTGTAACATGCAACCACAAGATAGTATATCAATGAATGCAACACTGGAATTCACACCAGAATTCTAAACCTTTCAGGAATTGTGTAAAATGATGTGCTACAATCTACTCACCCTCAGAATTACGGCATTAATATTCATCTCAAAACATTGGAACAAATATTGAAGGAAAAATGATAATAAAATAAAATCTTTAAAATAAAACATAGAATGTGCTAAATTAGATTGGTTTGACAGATTAACAGCCTACTAGATTGTAATATTTTATGAGTTTATTTCTAAAATTTTTCTGACTCTATTGTTATTTTGAATAGAACTAACCAAGACTGTTTTCAAGAAATGGACCGTGAATGGATATAAAATTATGTGACAATATATACCTCAGTCAATGTGTTTTTAACTACTTAGTATTATATTGTTCTTTTGGAGATAAATATTTGGTCATTTGGATGGTTTCCTGGAAATCTACATTGTTGATAATGTGTGTTTCTCTATTCTCTCAAAATTCTATAGTAAAAATGGGAGAATAAGATATATGTTTTCTTTTCTTTCAAAGTATTATAGTTGATTATATATTGTTGATTTTGGATTCAGTAAAAGAACACATAGGTAATTACTATATAAAGTTAACAAATAAATTCATAAAGATCAGTAATTGAAAATGTGAAAACACAAAACAATCTATGCACTTCAACACTATACTTAATATTTAAAAGGAAAAAATTAATAATAAATGAAAAATAGAAGGTGTAGAAAAAACTTTTCCTGCATAGTGCCATGTTAATCAAACTAGAAGTCAAAGGTCTATTATTGGCCCATAATATAACAATAGTTGGAGGATAGTCTTATTCAATTTATTTATTACAGTTTTTTAAAAATAAATTTATATATCCATCCATAGGAAATTTGAGTCAGTCTTGAGAGCACATAATCTATTGTAAATGATATTGTGTTAATTATTTAAATTCATAATGTAAGTCAAGTCCTAGTTTCAATACATGACATGGATCCCATCAGTAAGAGAGAGAGCCATTTGGACTAGAGAGAGTGATAGAGAAGAGAATGCATCCCAATACCTTCTGGGAGTGATAAAGTCAGGATCGCTTAGAATTGTTAAATCATGAGAAAACATTTTCATAGATTGTTGGGAAGATTAAAGGCAGAGGAAATAAATACTCATATGAGACATCAGAAAAAGCAGAATGGCAGCTGAATCCTGTGTATTGGAAATAAAAGTTATAACAAAACAAACCAAAGCACTCAAACCATTTATTCTAATTAACTGAATATTTTTGAGCTTCTCTAACAAAATAAAGTGCATTTAAATATAACATTTCATTTAAAAACTGAATAAATTGATTGTAAAACCCCAAATACATTTTTTCTTAAAGATTTATCTATTTATTTGAGAGAGAGCATAAATGGGAGGAGCAGAGGGAGAGGGAGAGAGAGAGAAAATCTCAAATAGACTCCATGCTAAGCATAGAGCCTGACGCAGGGCTCAGTTTCATGACCATGAGATCATGAACTGAGCTGATCCCAAGAATTGGATACTTAACCGACTGAGTCACTCAGGCATCCAACATCTTTTTCTTATTTAAAAAAAAGGAAAAAGATGCAATAGGGAGAGATGATTTGAATATTACCCAACGGGAGATCAAGAAAATAGTTTATGTGGATGAGGTAAAAACAGAAATGAAAGAAATAAAAAATAGACCTTGATAAATACAATGAAATCCATGTTTTAATACAACTGAAGTGAAGACACTGAAATCCAATACAATTCTTGGCACCAGGTCAATGATATATTTGGTACAAGGAAAATTATATAGATCTGCAATCTGAAAGTATGTGTTCCTCACCCAGCTCCATTATGAAAAACCAGATGTGATACCAGGCTTTCTCTCCAAAGCTTACTCCTCTTTTTTTTTTTTTTAAGTTTTTAATTGTAATTATAGTATAGTTAATATCCAGTGTTTTATTAATTTCAAGTATGCACTAGAGTGATACAACCCTTTCAAAGAGCAATAAATTTAAATGACAAAGTCTTTAGACTTTAATAACATCTGATCAACTTTTTATAGTTAATGTATAATCTTTTCCAAAAATGTAACTTTCTTAGAATACAGAAACTCCAAATATTTTGGGCTTAATGCTGAAGCCCTAAACTTGCAAAGGAGTGGAAAACAGAGAAATAACATTTATTAACTTGTAGGATGGACTTTTGCACACATTGCTTTATCTCACCTTGTAGCTACTCTCACAGATACCAAGCGTCAGAGCCAATATTCAATTCCAGCTCTCCCTCAGAGAGCACGCACTTTTCACCCTTTTTCATTGCTGCTTATTATACCTTGGCTTCATTCTGCAGTTGATTTCCCTTCCTAGGTCCCCACTGAAATAAAACAAAACATGACTTTTTATGTATTTGAATATTTTTTAAGTTGCTAAGACTAGAGAAACATTATGAAATAAGGAGTAATCTGAAGTGGCATCTACATTACATGACTAGCAAAATAAACTTAAAATAATTATTATTTTCCTTATTGTATCAAAATAGAAGCCCCCAGAGAATTGAATAAGTCAAGTGTTTTCTGGCCCTCTATTGATAAATTTTATCTTATATTATTTTGAACTAGTCTGTTTTCTGACATGAGAAACATGAGCACACACATCTGCTTGGAGCCTTCTTATTACTTTTACAACAGAAATTCATTATTTTCCATTACCTTTGTTTCATTCCAGGAAGTGGTGTTTTCCAATTCTTAGATCGTACCTAAATCTAGTTTGTGAAGAACGCATTCTGTTCACCTATACAATAGACAACAAGTAAAGACTTTGATATTGAGGATTTCAAAGCATATTTGACCTGGTTGTTTTAAGTTTCACATCCTAAGTATTCCACAAATTATCTGAAAATTTCTCTTACATACAGAACAGCAAAGGCAGATCTAGGTACATTATAAATATGGTTCATTTAGATTGTTTATATGAACTTACTCAGCTGTTTAGAAACCCCACAGGGGATGCCCCAACAGGAATATGCCCTAATTATCCTTGGTTCAAAATAACAACAGAAGGATTTACTCAAATGAAAACTAACTTCTCTGAGAACAAATTTCCTCATTTTGGCAATATAAGTAATTATTTAGAGTCAATTAAACATGTTACACTCTTACTCTGTTCAAATTATAAAGTATGTGGTTTTAACAAACATTTAAAAGTATGCATTTTGAACTTATCGGAAGATTATTATTCAAGGTAATAAAAAAAGTTCAAAAAATTCCACAGAAATGTGGGGGAGACATTAAAAGTTTAAAGCTCTGTGTGACTTGCTAAATCATGTAATTTTGTGAATCCTAAATGTTTACTAATCTAATGTTTTGTGAATCTAATGTTTACTCAGATTAAATAAAATTATTGATTGGTTGATAAACTGATGTACTCATATGCAATTCACACACACACACACACACACCTAGGATCAAAATTGAGACATTTAACATTTGTTGACCTAGGTCTACTGGGAGGCCCAGTATAATTTTTATTTTTCTTTAACTTTTTTTTGGGGGGGGTAGTCTCTGCTCTTATCCATGCTTAATCAGTGTCATGAAGGAACCATGAGACACTGAAAAAGATCTCAGAAATACACAGCACATACTCCCTTTGAAAAGGACAGGGCTTCACTTAGAAGAAAATGCTGAGAACCATGTCAGTTGGGTAGGTAAATACACTAGGAATGAAAGTTTCAACAAGGGAGAGTCTTCTGGAAGGTGTAGGACCCAAAAGAAGACTGTTAAAGCAATACGCAACTCTAAAGTGTATTCTTTAGAAGGCAATATCTGCTTAGACTCAAGAAACAGCAGGTAGGCACCCCAATGTTTCTAGCAGCAATGTCCACAATAACCAAACTGTGGAGGGAGCCTCGGTGTCCATCGTAAGATGAATGGATAAAGAAGATGTGGTTTATGTATACAATGGAATATTCCTCAGCCATTAGAAACGACAAATACCCACCATTTGCTTCAACGTGGATGGAATTGGAGGGTAGTATGCTGAGTGAAATAAGTCAATTAGAGAAGGACAAACATTATATGGTCTCATTCATTTGGGGAATAAAAAATAGTGAAAGGGAATAAAAGGGAAAGGAGAAAAAAATGAGTGGGAAATATCAGAAAGGGAGACAGAACATGAGAGACTCCTAACTCTGGGAAACGAACAAAGGGGTGGTGGAAAGGGAGGTGGGCGGGGGTGGGGGGGGGGCTGAGTGACAGGCACTGAGGGGGGCACTTGATGGGATGAGCACTGGGTGTTTGCAAATTGAACTCCAATAAAAAAATAAAAAATAAAAAATAAAATAAAATAAAAATAAAAAGCCCTCTGCATTAAAAAAAAAGGAAATAAAGAAACAGCAGGTAGAAGGTACTCTTTAAAGCTTAGCTCTGGGACATAGAGGAGCTGTACAGTAATATTTCAAGACTATCATAAAAACCTGAGAGTGATTTTTTTTAACACAAAAATGGAAAAGCTACCTTGATGTGTCTCCCAACTTCACATGTGCCTCCTTCTGACAGTCAAAACACCCATCGTATTGACACACTGAAGGAATAAAAGTGTAACTACTGAACTCCATATAATTATATTAAAATTGCAAAAGGATAAAATAATGGTCAAAAATTACCAAAATCAGAGCATGGAATAAGGTTATAAGAAATCAAATGAGGGGATCCCTGGGTGGCTCAGCGGTTTAGCGTCTGCCTTTGGCCCAGGGTGTGATCCTGGAGACCTGGGATCAAGTCCTGTGTCGGGCTCCCTGCATGGAGCCTGCTTCTTATCCTGCCTGTGTCTCTGCCTCTCTCTCTATCATGAATAAGTAAATAAAATATTTTAAAAAAAAGAAATCAAATGAACTATATAAAATACATCTTAAAATAATATAAAACAAAAATTTTTAAAAATGACCAACAAGAAAATCAAATGTGTCAGAAATGAGATGACAAGACATCAGAAAGATGTGATATATGTGAAATATGATACAAGGAATTCAAAATAATAGACCAGAGAGTGGAAATAAAACAAAAATTCAGTAATCAAGAGTAATTTAATACAAGAATTGGCGATAATAGCATAATTAAGGGAAGTGAAAAGAAACAAGGATGAAGAAAAATCAATTTCAAGTAAAGAAAAAGAATAAAAAATTTTAGAAACACACCTAATAGCACTAAATTATAATTTTCAAAACAATAGAAATGTGACTCATACAAATATAAAACTGACACATAGTGAAAATGTATAACTAGTTCATTAATGGGTGTATCAATAAAATGAATGAGTTTTTAAGTAATAAGACTTTACAGTATTTATTAGAAAAGTTACAACAAAATATTTTGTTTCTTTTAAAATTTTATTGAAGAAAATGTACACGGATAAAAGTACACACATATTAAGTATACAGCTTGATGGATTTTTTGAGGGGGGAGGGAAAGAGGAGAGAGAACCTTAACCAGACCCCACGTCCAGCATGGAGCTAGTGCTGGGCTCAATCTCAGGACACTGAGATCGTGGCCTGAGATGAAATCAAGAGTTGGACACCAGGCCAACCGAGCCTCCCAGGAGTCCCAGCTTGATGAGTTTTTAAGTTGAACATACCCATGTAAACAAGCACAGGAAGTAGAACATGGCCTAAACCCAAGGAGCCTCCCGTGTTCTATTTTTCAGTCACTATCTCCCCTGCAAAGATAACCATAGTATGAAGCAAAGACTAAATTATGTAATTATTAGTTTTTTTTAAAAAGTCAGTTATTACATTTTAATATAAGTACAGAAAATCTACCAACTATATGTGTCAGTTACATGAATTTTAATAGACACACACAACAATGTAACAATAATCATGTTATGGGTGCTAGAAATATTCTGTATTGTATAATTGTGGAAATCCCTTGTTAATTTCTGCAAAAAAAAAATGCTTTTTTAGTTTGAACTAGGGCTGCATTGAATATATAGATCATTTGCAATTGCTATCTATTTAATTAATAGATATTTTATTTACTATTAGGGTAACTATTGTAACAGGTTTCTTTCTTTCTTTCTTTCTTTCTTTCTTTCTTTCTTTCTTTCTTTCTTTCTTTCTTCTTTCCTTTTTTTCTTTCTTTCTTTCTAATTCAAATTCCATAACCAACATTCCCTATCTATTAATTTAGGCTCCCTAGGTACTGAGCTTAGGCATCTATGTATTTTAAACAAATTTTTGAATAATTATTTAAGTACATAGCCAGGAACAAACTTATAGAGGAGTGTTTAAGTTTCCCACAACAATAAGACCCTGATCAACACAGAAAGTTCGACCTCTATCTCAGCCAGATCTCAATATCCTGTTTTATTATATAGAATATTAAAGCTATATGTATATGTCCTATCTATGCTTTCAAGACTTCCCATTTATGTATTCATATCCTTTTTCCCTAGTAAACTCTCAGTGAGCTTAAATATGTCTCTCATGACACTTAGAAGTATAGCACTTTCAAAGTTAAATAAATATGGTAATCTTTATTAAATGATTATGAAGTCTATCATACCTTATTTTGAGACAAATAAACAGGTTATAGTTTCAGAAAGAAAGAAGTGGATTTTAGAAAATTGAAGTCATAAACCCAATGACACATAACTATTTAGTATCAGAGCCAGGATTATGTCCTGTAGCGTTAGATTTCTTTTCCAGCTCTATGCTTATTCTTTCTGCACTGAGGATTCTTTTCTACCAGAGCCCAAAGTGCATTCATTTAATCATTTTATCATTTAGTTCATTGTTCCAGAACCATTCATTTACTACAAAAAAAAAACATGAAATTATCCAACATTATGTTCCAGAAAATAATTAGTGTATTTTCTCCTTGGAGCGTCCCTGTGGAATTCAAGAAGAAGCCTTAGAACATGGTATAAAAGTCTAAATGCTTGTGTTCATAGAATACCCTAAATGAGTGAGCAGTTCATTTCCACAGGTAAGAGAAAAGGGTTTCTTATGAATTACAACATATTTCAGAAGCCATAACCTTGAATCTCCAACTAGATTCTATGTTTTGATATTTAAATATGAAACAGAAATTTCTAGTTAACTTAGAGCTGAATTAATATTTAATGAGGGAATTCTGGGGAACATAGCAGGGATAATAAGAAAGACTACTTACATATTTAGATCAATAGTTTTATAAGTTAGACATTTTAGTTTATTTTTTTATGGAAGATAATAGTTGGAATAAAGGTAGTAGAAATAAGGGACTATATTATGAATTTAGGAAAATTACTAAAAGGAGAGGAAATTAACTGCCAACCAACCATACATATACAATAGTGTATATACTATTTTATTATACATGCCATTTGGGATCATAATTTTTTTAATGAAAAGATTTAAATGAATTTTAAATTTGTTTTACTAGTTAGCTACTTGATGAAGAAGCCAGCTCTGTTTTGTTTCCTTTTTTTTTTTTGTTTTTAAATCATGCTCTGCTCAAACTTGATGGTTTGCATAATAATTCAAACACATGAAGATGCTATTTTGTATTGTTTCTGGGAAATAACACCTCCAGAATTATGACATATCACAATGAACTTGCAACATGGTTAGATAAATGGACAAAGTTTAAAGTATGAGACAGAGAAGCTTGTCTTGAATCCTGGCTTTGCTGCAAACTGTATGACCTTGGGCAGGGTATAGATCGGGCTGTTTCTCAAGTTTTCTCATCTGTAAAAAGATGCTAAATTATTTAGTTTGCAGGTCACGATACATATTAAATAAGATAATGTACACAAAACTTCTAACTCTTAGTAGCCACTTAATATCATGTGCTTGCTGCTATCATAGCTTTCCTTTTCAAGCTTAGCATTTATAACACTGTTCTTAGTGGATGTACCGTACTTTATGTTTTGGAACTGTATTACAGGTGAAGAATTGACAATTTTAGTCTTCCAGATTGGTCTATTTTGTTAAAATTGATGGTCCATATTTTTGTCTATCTAGTCCTTATTTCTTAAAGTGAAATTAGCTAGATATAAACAATTATTTTTCATTTCCTTAAATATTAGTTGGTGGAAGCCTGTTTGAAGAGTATGTTGGAAGAAGTAAACTCCATGGGTTTTTTCTTCCATCCCTCAAGTTCCCTAGAGTGAAGTAGGCAATTGCTCTACTGAGACATTATTTGGATTAAAGTATACCTTCATCCACAAGCACCCTCCTGCACTACAAATAAAATCAGAGAAATTATAAGAAAATTTTTATGGACAAAATCATTAGAGGAAATGTAAGTAAACATACTGCTATTTTACTGACATGCTCAAAGAACAATGTAATGACAGGTATGCATTTTTTAAGATGGCTGATACCATAAAATATTGGGATGGTCAGAAAGGTCCACCCCATGTAACACACTGAAATTAAGTTGTACTCCTTTGGGAATATTTTAAGATTAAATAATTTTTACATTGTTTTTCTCATTTAAATGTATCCCAATTTTGTGATATACATATGGTTGCTCCCATTTTAAAAATTGCATGCACATACATAAAAAGGAATTTAACACACATTCTACAAACTAGGACTAGTACTCAGGTATGTAATTTTTATTATACTACTTTCAGATTTTTTAATTCCTATATTCATTCATCTTTGAGGATTTTAACATGATGCAATATGAAACCCGGTGGGAGAAGGAGAAAATTTAGCAATAACTAACTGGAAATTAACTCACTTATCCAATTATTGGCATAAATTTTTAACATGACAAATTTAGCCAACAACATAAAATAATTTCTTTAATTTATGCAGGGCAGTGCATCCACTTGAACCTAACTTCCAAGCCCATCGCCACCTATTCCTTCACTCCCAAGGATCTCAACATACTTTCTTAAGAAACAAACACAAGGATACATAGGGTATATTCTCTTTTCAAAAATACTACCTTTAAATCCTATAAATAAACTCTAAAATGCCAGGGTTTCCATCAGATTTAAATTTATATAGGACTCAGATGAAAAATGTGACTGAGGCCACCATGTTTATATTGATGGGCTTCACAGATGATTTTGTGGTGCAGGTCTTCCTATTTTTACTATTTCTAGCAATCTATCTTTTTACTCTGATAGGAAATTTGGGACTGGTTATATTGGTCATGGGGGAATCTCGGCTCCACAACCCCATGTATTATTTTCTGAGCGTTTTATCATTCCTGGATGCCTGCTATTCTTCAGTTGTCACCCCAAAAATGTTGGTCAATTTCCTAGCAGAGGATAAATCCATTTCCTATCTCGGATGTGCAGCACAGATGCTTCTCTTCGTTACTTTTGGAACCACAGAATGCTTTCTCTTGGCTGCCATGGCTTATGACCGCTATGTAGCAATCTACAACCCTCTCCTGTATTCCGTGAGCATGTCACCCAGGGTCTATGTGCCACTCATCGTTGCTTCCTATGTTGGTGGCATTTTGCATGCTTCTGTACACACAGTGGCCACGTTCAGCCTATCCTTCTGTGCTTCCAATGAAATTAGACATGTCTTTTGTGACATCCCTCCACTACTTGCCATTTCTTGTTCTGACACCCACACAAACCAGCTGCTGCCCTTCTACTTCGTGGGCTCTATTGAGATAGTCACTATCCTCATTGTTCTGATCTCCTATGGTTTCATTCTCTTGGCCATTCTGAACATCCATTCTGCGGAGGGGAGGCGGAAAGTCTTTTCTACGTGTGGTTCTCACCTAACTGGAGTGTCAATTTATCATGGAACCATCCTTTTCATGTATGTGAGACCAAGTTCCAGCTATGCCCTGGACCATGACATGATAGTGTCAATATTTTACACGATTGTGATTCCCATGCTGAATCCCATCATCTACAGTTTAAGGAACAAAGATGTAAAAGCGGCAATGAAGAAATTGTTTGGTAAAAATTGGTGTATCAATAAAGTACACTTTTCACATTGACCACTAAATTAAGAAAAAATAAGAATAATATTTATTGTCTTAATATTAAAATGATAAAAATATTTTGTTTTATTTGTATCTTTTCATTCTTGTTAGGTACTTTTATATAAAGATGATAGGCCTCCACCTTTGCAGTTTTCATACATGCAGAAAAACTGTCATTGTTTGTTCCCTAATACATTCTGAAATACATAAAAGCACATACACACACACACACATATATATATAATACACACATACACACACACACACACCTCTGCTGATAGTGATGGTCTTAGTTTGCTAAGAATGCCATAACAAAGTGCCACAGACTGGTGGCTCAGCAACAGAAATTTATTTGTTACAGAATCTATAAGTCTGAAGGTAAAGGCAGGATGAGTTTGTTCTAAGGCCTCCCTCCTTCACTTGCAGATGACAGTATTTTTGTTTTTGTTTTTTTGTTTAATAGCAGTCTTTTCTTTCTGTTTCCACATGGTCATTCCTCTCTGTGCTTCTGTGCTATGATCTCTTTTTATGACATTAGTCATATTAGGTTAGGGTCCTCTTCAAAGATCCTATTGTCAAATAAAGTCATATTCTGAGTATGAGGATATGAATATTGGTATATATATATATGTGTGTGTGTGTGTGTGTGTGTACATGTGCACACTTGTATATATTTATTTCATATAAATATATTTACACATACACACATATGTTCATTATATGCAAGTATGTCTATACATGCAGAGTCACATATGCATATGATCTTTATTTCAAAATGTGTAGTATTACCTTTCATCCTCATATGAGTCAAACTCGATAGTCTCCTATAGTTACAATTCTTAAAACATTTCTAATTACATCTTACTAATTTGTGTAAATACCACCCACTTGATAGCAAAACCACAGCTCAGATGATCCCAAGCCACTTCCCTAGGGTCACTGGCATCTGACTCCTGATAAAAGCACTCTACTCCATCCTTAAATCTTTGCATTGGCAGCAGGGACCACAGATAGTGTATTTAAATTTCCGGTGTCACTACCAGACTGAGTGTAAGAGTGCATCTCTCCCCTTTTTGTTATTTCAAAGTGTGGAAATTAAGTCCATGTTTTTTCCTCACAGAATACAGAAGGTAGGCATTAGCACTGATCAAGGTCATAGTTAAACTCAAGAATGACAAAACACAGGCACAATGCAGGGAATAAGATACAGCTGGCTGTTATGCTCAGCCCCAGCCCATCTTTATGAGGTTTCCTATTAACGTGGTACAGTCAGCTTTGGCCCTGCTTTATTTTGACCACCACCACCCTGTGACACCCTTACAGATGTCACCACTCCTCAGTGCCCAGACCCAATAACCGAGGTACAGAAAAGCATCCTGACTATTCTCATGTTTAGCACTGCTTCCAATAGACCTCATTTCCATTGCAAGGACATGTGTCCTTCAAAGTTAATTAATTTTTAATTAATTGTTAAGTAGTTGTGGTTTTCCATCCCTGCCTCCTTCATTTTCTTATCATTATTATTATTTATTTTTAAGTGTTAAATCCCTTTGGTTCCAATAGGATGATCTCCTTAGAAGTGGAGTAACTTAAGGATATTTCCCTAAAGTGGGATTGTTTAGTTTAAATAACACCTAATTATACAAATATAAATAATCTCTTACAACAACATATATTACACACACACACACACATCATATTTCTGCATATTTTTTCTTCTGTTTGGAAGGCTTTCCTGGCTGCCATTCACATGACTCCTTTTTAAAAATGTTTTTTCTTAGTGAGGATTTCATTGACTACATTATAATCATTATAATTTACTTCCATTGGCTAGCCTCATTTTCTTTGTATATGATTTATTTCCTGATCAATTTTCCAGATACATATGTTCGGAATATTGTCTGATACTTATTGTTGCTGAATAAATATTCCTTAAATGAATAAATATTTTACATAAGAAACTGTCAAAAACATTTTTCAACTCAATGAAGGGATGCTTGTGAAACCAGATAGAATGTTCCATTTAAATATTAGTTACTGTTTTAGATTTCCTAGTTTATTTTTTTCCTTTAACATAGGTTTTTAAAATTTAAAAAGGGAATTACCCTATGACCCAGAAATTGCACTACTAGATATTCAGCCAAAGGTTACAAAACTAGAGAATCAAAGAACATCTATAGCAACCTTATCAATACTAGCCAAACTACAGAAATAGCCCATATGTCCATCAGCAGGTGAATGGATAAATAAGATGTGAAATATTACTAAGTCATCAAAATAGAATGAAATCTTGCATTTGCAACAACATGAATGGAGCTAGAGGGGATTATGCTAAGTGAAATAAGTCAGTCAGAGAAAGACAAATACCATATGATTTCATTCACATGTGGAATTTAAGAAACAAAACAGATGAGCATAGGGGAAGGAAAAAGAAGAGAGAGAAAGAGATATTGAGAGAGAAAGAGAGAGAGAAGTAAACCATAAGAGACTCTTAAATATAGAGAACAAACTGAGGGGCGATGGAGGCAGGCAGGTGGGGGATAGGCTAGATAGGGGATGGGTATTAAGGGGGGAATTTATTGTGATGAGCACTGGGTGTTATTTGTAAGTGATAAATCACTAAATTCTACTCTTGAAACTAATTTTACCACATATTAACTAACTAGAATTTCAATAAAAACTTGAAAAGAAAAAATAAATACAATATTTCTTCTTTCTAATGGTCTACTTTGCTACTCTTTTTTAGCTTTCTCATTTGGGTACAATTTTCCAATGAATAGTGTGTCTGTAGAATCACACATACTTTAGTCATAATTTTATTATCAATATTTCTGATTTTTCCCATTTCTTGACTTAGGAATATCTTAGTAACATTGAAAAGTACTTAAGTGGAATAGTTTGAGAGTCTTTAAAAATTTGTTATTCATTTCCAAATAGAATAGAATTTTTTAAAATGTTCTTTTTTAAATTTTTTAAAAATGTTCTCTATTCAGATATTAATTTTCACTAATATATGGATGTTTTCAGAAATGCTGCCCCTACACTTGTAAAAAGAGAGAATTGTCAAAATCAAAGCCTTATACATACTTACCTACAAAAGCAATCTTATTGAATGTTTAGTTTAAGAGTTTGTCCTAATTAATTTTTTCTTCAGTGAAACTATTTAATAGAGGTGTACTTAGTTTCCTAAAGTTATCAGGCTTCTTTTCATTTCTCTCTTTGCATTGCCTGTATAAGAAGTTTCCAGTCTGGGATGTGTGGCTTCATTTCTGTTTGCATAGGTAACATTCACTCTGGAGTGTCAGAGCCCAAGTGGAGGCATCCAACTTCAGAGACCATGGGATGTGGTTACCCCCAGAATGGCAGGCTCAAAGCAGCAATCAGAACAGCCTTACTCGTTTACAAGAATGGCCCTGGCAAATTGATCATTGTATTTGTAGTTGTGAAATAGATGATAAGTACTAAATTCTGACTTTATTTGTATAAGCATAAAACTTCTGGGTTAAGTGAACAAAAGTCTAACTTGAATCACAAAAACAGTGTCACTTGTCCCTCAGTCAACTGGTGAACTCTGGGAGCTTATAGTCCTAGAACCTCTTGAATGATGGGAGGCCAGATACCCTTGAGGGAGGACCCCATTATACTACTTGGAATTTGGAATTTGAACTATTAACCTTTCTCCAAGCCTTCTCCAGAGGGACTCTGGACCTTTACCAGAGTAACTGTGCATTGGTGAAAAGGAAACAACCAGACCCTTGAGAACAACTGGGCACTAGTTCTGGACTTATAATGATTCCAGAAGACCCAAAACATTGCTGTGTGTTTGTGTGCTTGTGGCCCTACAGTCAGGGGTTTGTTGAGGTCAGTTTGTCAGTGGAGTTGTACTTCTGGCCCATCTCACAGTGAATCCTGTGTGTTCCTGGACTATCCTGTGGTTATTTCTCCAGTTCCAGAATGTCTAATTGGGATAGAACAACTCAGGACCTCAGAGAATTCCCACATAGGTTCCCTGACCTGTAGAGTAAAGGTTATCATGATGGAAAAAGCCAACTGGGAGCAACTACAACTTCCTCTACAAAAAAAAAAAATAGTAAACTATAATCAATATTGCATTTTGAAGGGAAGTGAGAGATTAGTTCCACCATTAGTTCCACTTGAAGAATGGAAGAGGGGTGATTCTATTACATCCCCATTCAAATCTCCTCTTTGGCCTGGGTAGAAAACTGATAGATCTTTGAGAATGACAGAGAATTATCATAAACTTAACTAGGTAATTATTGCCATCATTGCTCTTGGACAAGATGTGGTTTCATTGCCTGAGCAAATTAACACATACCTGGCACCTGGTGTGTAGCTATTGATCTGGCAAGTGCTTTTTTCTTCATCCAGTTTCATAAAGTTTACCAAAAACAGTTTTCTCTGAGCTAGTAAAGCCAACAAACTTAATTGTCCTAGCTTGACCCTGCAGCTTATGTCATAATTTGATTCACGGGTATTTGATTGCCCTTTCCTTCCATAAGATATCATCTGGATCCATTCCCTTGATGACATTATACTTATTGGACTTAATGAGTCAAAAGCAGCAACTACTCTAGACATATGTGTAAGATATTCACATGACATGAGTAGGGAAATTAACAAAAATTTGAGGACTTTCTGCATTAGTGAAATTTCTCAAAGTACAGTGGTATGAGGCATGTCAAATATCCTTTCTTTTTTTTTTTTTTTTAATTTTTATTTATTTATGATAGTCACAGAGAGAGAGAGAGAGAGAGGCAGAGACACAGGCAGAGGGAGAAGCAGGCTCCATGCACCGGGAGCCCGACGTGGGATTCGATCCCGGGTCTCCAGGATCGCGCCCCGGGCCAAAGGCAGGCGCCAAACCGCTGCGCCACCCAGGGATCCCTCAAATATCCTTTCTAAGTTCAAGGAAAGTTTATTGCATATAGTCACTTTTATAACCAAAAAGTCACACTAGTGGACTTCTTCCTTGAAGGCAGTATATTCCTCATTTTGTTGTGTTACCCCAGCCATATACCTCTGACCTAAAAAAAGTTGATGGTTTTTGAGGAGGTTCATGATGGAAGAAGACTCTGCAAGAGGTTCACAATGCTGTGGAACCTTCTTTTCCACTTGGACCATATGATCTAGCAGGTCTATTGGTGCTTGGAGTGGCAGTGGTAGAGAAGGATGCTGTTTGGAGCTATTGGTTGGCCCCTGTGGAGGAATCACCATATAGAACTTTAGCAAGCCCCCCCATCTTCCACAGATTACTATTTTTCTTTTGTAAAACAGATTTTAACCTGCCACTAGGTATTAGTAGAGACCGAACACTTTAGTATGGCCACTAATTTACCACCACAGCGGAGTCTCCCCATTCAAAGCCAGGTGTTTTCTGACCCAACCATTGATAAATTTGGGCATACTCAGCTGCCCTCCATCATGAAATGGAAGGGTTATATACAAAATTGTGCCTGCCTGAGCACACCTTGAAGGTCCAGGTAAGTTACATGAGGAAGCGGTCCAAATACCAGAGGTCCACAATTCTTCTCTCTCTTAGCCTGAATCTGTGGCTTCTGTGGAGCTCGCTATGATTATTTGACAGAGGGAGAGAAGACTCAGGCTTAGTTTACAAATGATTCTGGATGACATGCAGGCACCACCAGGAAGTGGACAGCTGCAACAATATAGCCTCTTTCTGTGACATCCCTGAAAGACTGCAGTGAAGAAAAATCCTCCCAGCGGGAAGAACATCGAGCAGTATAACCAGATGTTTATTTTGGTGGGAAAGAGAAATAGCCAGATGTGCAACTACATACTGATTCATGTTCTGTGGCCAGTGGTTTGGATGGATAATCAGGGACTTGGAAAGTACATGATGGAAAAACTGGTGTCCAGAAGGTTGATCAAGACGTATGTGGATAGATCTCCCTTTCTGTGTTAAACATGTGAGAATATTTGAGTCCTTTGCCAATGCCCACCAAAGATTGACCTCAGCAGAGAAGGATTTTCATGATCAAGTGGATCAGGTGATTCATTCTATTGATATCATTCATCTTATTTCACTAGCCACCCCTCTTATCAAGTAATGGGTTCATGAAGTGACTGCAGCAGCAAGGATGAGGTTTGTGTGAACTCAGCCACATAGACCCCCTTATGAAAGGAGGTTTACTTGTCTGAACCCATTGCTGACCACCCAATCTGCCAGGGGCAGAGATGAAAACTTAGGCCCCAATATGGCACCATTACCTGGTGTGATCTGCTAGCTACCTCATGGCAGGTTGTTTATATTGTACCACTTCCATCATTAGAGGATATTTTGAGACTGGTTATATTGGTCATTGGGGATTCTCGGCTCCACAACCCCATGTATTATTTTCTGAGCATTTTATCATTCTTGGATGCCTGCTATTCTTCAGTTGTCACCCCAAAAATGTTGGTCAATTTCCTAGCAGAGGATAAATCCATTTCCTATCTTGGATGTGCAGCACAGATGCTTCTCTTCATTACTTTTGGAACCACAGAATGCTTTCTCTTGGCTGCCATGGCTTATGACTGCTATGTAGCAATCTGCAACCCTCTCCTGTATTCCGTGAGCATGTCACCCAGGGTCTATGTGCCACTCATCGTTGCTTCCTATGTTGGTGGCATTTTGCACACACACAGTGGCCACGTTCAGCCTATCCTTCTGTGCTTCCAATGAAATTAGACATGTCTTTTGTGACATCCCTCCACTACTTGCCATTTCTTGCTCTGACATCCACACAAGCCATACATACATACATACGTACATACATACATACATATATACACACACACATATATACACACATATATATATAAAGCATGTGTGTAAAATATATATAATGTATATATATGGAGTCTATACAATGTACATACATCTTATATACACATATATTCATATAATTAACCAGTTGTTGCTTTTCTCTAAGCTCTACTTTTGTCTTTCCTGAGCCTTAAGTATACTATCAATGAATGTTACTATCTAATACGTATCAGTATAACTTTTGGAGTTTCAGAATGGATCTTATCATTTCTATGACTGGACAGTAATAGAGGGAGGGAAAGATTATAATAATGAAATAAAAATAATAATTTTTATTATATAAAAGTCATGGCCATAAGCCTAGATGGATGTTATTCTGAAAGAACATGGAAAGTAAATGAAATAACTTTAGGGATGTCTTGCACAGGGACCCTAGAATGGAGAAGTATCCTCATAATGAGTGTGAAAGACTTTCTATGAGCAGTGAGATAATATGCTAATCTATGCAATCCTGAGGATAAGCTATTATAGTAGTAGTGAGTGAAAATTCCACAGTGATTGACAATACACTTACATCAACAAATATTTAATATGAATCAGTTTGAACACAGTAAAGTACAGAGATGACACAAATTATCTATATTTGTAAAATTCTGTATTGGAGGGCTGAATAATGGTTTATTTGGAAATATGCTAGGATGTACAAACAGCACTATTCACTGAAACCAAGATACTTTCTTTAGTTTCTAAGCACAGAGACTAAATTGATAAGCAACACTTTGCAGATTTACTCAATGCTAATTATGTGTTTTACTTAAGAACCAATTTCTCATAAACAATTTCTTCATCGCATCTTTTACATCTTTGTTCCTTAAACTGTAGATGATGGGATTCAGCATGGGAATCACAATCGTGTAAAATATTGACACTATCATGTCATGCTCCAAAGCATAACTGGAGCTTGGTCTCATATATATGAAAAGGATGGTTCCATGATAAATTGACACTCCAGTTAGGTGAGAACCACACGTAGAAAAGACTTTCCGCCTCCCCTCCGCAGAATGGATGTTCAGAATGGCCAAGAGAATGAAACCATAGGAGATCAGAACAATGAGGATAGTGACTATCTCAATAGAGCCCACGAAGTAGAAGAGCAGCAGCTGGTTTGTGTGGGTGTCAGAACAAGAAATGGCAAGTAGTGGAGGGATGTCACAAAAGACATGTCTAATTTCATTGGATGCACAGAAGGATAGGCTGAACGTGGCCACTGTGTGTACAGAAGCATGCAAAATGCCACCAACATAGGAAGCAACGATGAGTGGCACATAGACCCTGGGTGACATGCTCACGGAATACAGGAGAGGGTTGTAGATTGCTACATAGCGGTCATAAGCCATGGCAGCCAAGAGAAAGCATTCTGTGGTTCCAAAAGTAACGAAGAGAAGCATCTGTGCTGCACATCCGAGATAGGAAATGGATTTATCCTCTGCTAGGAAATTGACCAACATTTTTGGGGTGACAACTGAAGAATAGCAGGCATCCAGGAATGATAAAACGCTCAGAAAATAATACATGGGGTTGTGGAGCCGAGAATCCCCAATGACCAATATAACCAGTCCCAAATTTCCTATCAGAGTAAAAAGATAGATTGCTAGAAATAGTAAAAATAGGAAGACCTGCATCTCAAAATCATCTGTGAAGCCCATCAATATAAACATAGTGGCCTCAGTCACATTTTTCATCTGAATCCTGTATAAATCTAAATCTGATGGAAATCCTGGCATTTCACTTTTTATTTATAGGTACTAAAGGCAGTATCTTGTGAAAATAGGGTCCACCCAATTCTATCTTCATATTTGTTTCTTAGCAGGGTATAATGATTTCCTTGGCAGTGATAAAATAGGCAGTAATAAAGATGTTGGTCCCACATGGTTGCATTTTGCTGTTAAATAAAAGAAATTATTTTATTCAGCCATTGATTATATTTATCAAGCCATAAATATCCTTTTAAATGGCTTATTGTCTAATTCATTTTCTATTCAACTCTTTACTGTATTTTTGCATATCACATAATGTTAAAATTTAGAATGATAAACAAACTTAGGAAATATTTAGTCTCAAAATATTATGGTGGAAAGCACACATCTGAGTACTAGTTCTGGATTTGCTATAGTATGTAAGTAGTACTTTTTAAAATATTTTTAACAGTTAAAATGGGAGCAAGTACACTTCCATCACAAACTTGGGTTGAATTTAAATGAGAAATACTAGGGGTGCCTGGGTGGCTCAGTTGGTTAAGCATCCAACTTTTGGTTTTGGCTCTGATCAGGATCTCATGGGTAGTGGGATGGAGCCCTGCACTGTGCTCTGTGCTCAGTGGGGAGTCTGCTGGAAGACTAGCTCCACCCCTCTCCCTATTCAAGCAGGACTGCTCTCTCTCTCTCTCTCTCTCTCATATATAAATAAATAAATAAATAAATAAATAAATAAATAAATAAATAAATAAATATTTAAAAAATAAATAAATGAGGGACACCTGGGTGGCTCAGCAGTTGAGCATCTGCCTTTGGCTCAGGGTGTGATCCTGGAGTCCCGGGATCAATTCCCACATTGGGCTCCCTGCATGGAGCCTGCTTCTCCCTCTGCCTGTGTGTGTCTCTGCCTCTCTCTTTCTGTGTCTCTCATGAATGAATGAATGAGAAATACAATGGAAATTATTTAATTTTAACATATTTCTGATGCCTAGGAAATGGAATAAGTTAGACATATCAACTTAAATACAAGGCTACCTTTTCTTTTTTTAAAAATTTTTATTTATTAATGATAGTCACAGAGAGAGAGAGAGAGGCAGAGACATAGGCAGAGGGAGAAGCAGGCTCCATGCACCGGGAGCCCAACGTGGGACTTGATTCCAGGTCTCCAGGATCGCACCCTGGGCCAAAGGCAGGCACTAAACCGCTGCACCACCCAGGGATCCCCCAAGGCTACCTTTTCCACCAAAACCATTTACATGGTTTTTTTACATTTATCTGGCAATTATCCTGTTCCGTTAGTTTCCATCTACATCAGTGATGAACAGAAGAGCAGACAATATTCTGCAGAGAGATATACCTTATTTGTAGATAAAAACAAGCAGTGTTTTTTTCTTCAATTTTTAAAATTTTTCCTCAAAATGCATATCATTAAGTTGTTCATTTTGGCCTCTAGCCTATCATACTGTTATTTTTTTTCAAATTTTATCTTAATGACAATCTGAGATGTTTTTCAATTTATGTGATTATTTCTACAAAATCCCCCTTTTTTTAGATATATTTCTATCAGAAAAGAAATCTTGACCATTTTTTTTTTTTTAATTTTAGAAAGAGAGCAAGTCAGGGGAGGGGCAGAGAGAGAAACAGACTCTCTGCTGAGCAAGGAGGCACATCTGGGGCTTGATGTGGGGCTCAATCCCAGGACTCTAGGATCACCACCTGAGCCAAAGGCAGATGCTCAACCAATTGAGCCACTCAGGTGTTCCAATCCTGGCCACTTTTAAAAATATATCATAGCTGCTTAAGGAGTTTCTAAAATAACTGTGAGATTAATGTCATCTGATAGTAGATAATAGAATTGTTTCTGAAGTTTTTGCTAACAGAGCAAAGTCACTATATTTGCCATAAATTTTTTTTTTGTTGTTATTTTTTATGTCATCATACTATTACTCATTAAGTGAAGTATGAATGAAAGAAACTTAAATGTTAAAGAGGCAACTGTATCCGGACTAAATCTCTTATTGAAACCCGATTAATTACTGGATCCATCATATTTAGGGGTAGATTTCAGTATGTTGACTTTTGTTTTTCCTTTGGCATGTTATAACCAACAAGTGTTTAAAAAGAGTAAAAGAGGGCAGCCCCGGTGGCTCAGCGGTTTAGCGCCACCTTCAGCCCAGCGCATGATCCTGGAGACCCAGGATTGAGTCCCACCTCAGGTTCCCTGCATGGAGCCTGCTTCTCCCTCTGCCTGTGTCTCTGCCTCTCTCTGTGTCTCTCATGAATAAATAAAATCTTTAAAAAAAAAAGTAAAAGAAAATCCATAGTACCTAAATCCAGACTGAATTTACTCAGAAATGATTTATATTCATAATGTGAAACACGCTACAGTTTTGTTATATTGAGACATTTACACATAAGTAGAGAATAAATAACTAAGGCTACTGTTAGAAAAGAAAACCACATCTTTATTTTCTTAGAAATGTTCCAGAGATTCCTGTGGAAGATATTTCTGACGCATAGAATAGTATCATAAATGTGAATCTACAAAACCCAAAAATGCTCATTGGATTCTTAAGAAAATCAATACAAAAAATATAATTATGTTAAAATCTCATTTTTTAAATAAATCCTGATAGCTTACATAAGTCTCACAAGAACACACATATACCTTAAAATGATGTATAGTTAAGTTTGAATTATTATAGTAGTAAAAAAGTTTATAAAGACATCAATGAATGGTATAAATATGATTAATGCATTTAGAGGTAACACCAAAAATAGACTTCTGTTTAAAAAATTCCTATTCTCTCTCTTTCCCAACCCGTTCTTTTCTTCTCTCTCCCTTTCTCTCTCTGATCCATGGAATACATACAAAAATATTTACTGAAGAGACTCAGACACAAAACAGGAATTAAACAAATAAGAACAAGTACAATAAAAACAAAACATACAAGCAAATTTGGAAAAATGTACCAACAGGAAATATGCTAAAGGCATCCATCACAAAACACATGTTGACTGATATACACAGGAGAAGGGTCAGTGACATGACCATTTTAACCTCTACTCAACTAATATGCCTGAGATAAGACTATTGTGGAAGACTAAGAACATTATATTTGAACTCTAACACCTCAGATTACAGGGACACCTGAATCAGCTTAGGGTCCAGAGATGGAGGCCTGTGTCAGGCTCCAAGCTCAGCATGGAGTCTGCTTGTCCCTCTCCCTCTACGCCTCCCCCACCCCACTCTTTCTCTCAAATCAATCAATCAGTCAATCAATCAATTTTTGAAATCAGCTGGAAATATTTTTAAAAACTAATATAATTTCATATTACAATCTCAGATTTAGCACCTGGTGACAATGTGAACATGGAAAAGTTACTTTACCTTGTAACTCCAAAGAATAACTAAGATAGACCCAAATTTTCAGACATACCTTGTACAACTGCATCTGCATGATATGGTTGCAAAGTGTTTATTTATCTGATGCATTAAAATATTTTCAGAGTACCTGGATGGTTCAGTTGGTTAAGTGCCTGCCTTCCACTAAGATCATGATCCCAGGGTCCTGGGGTGGACTCCAAGACCAACTCTCTGCTCAGTGGGGAGCCTGCTTCTCCTTCTACCTCTGCCTGCCACTCTGCTGCTTGTGCTGTGTCAAATAAATAAATAAAATATTAAAAAATATTTTGTATTAACTTGAATTGTTAATTATATGTGAAAGATGCATACACATGAAATATGGCCTCCAAATTTTATTTAATTCTGATAAAATGAATAGGGATTATAAAATCAATTTATAAAAATAAAAGCATTTTGCAGTTATAATGGGTCCCAAGCAGAATAAACTAAGTACTTCTTCTTTAAGTTAAATAAATATATATATATATATATATTTATATGACACTAAATATATATTATAATACTGTCGTATTGAAATTAAACACAGTAAGGGATGCCTGGGTGGCTCATTCGGTTAAGTGTCTGCCTTCGGTTCAGGTCGTGATCCCGGGGCCCTGGGATGAAGCCCCATGCCAGGCTCCCTGTTCAGTGGGGAATGTGCTTCTCCCTCTCCTCTGCCCCTCCCCCTGCTCTCTCTTTCTTGCCCCCACTCACTTCCTCTTTCAAATAAATTAATAAAATCTTTAAAAAATGAATTAAACCCAGTGAAATCCAATTTTCTATGCTATCAGAAACTTGAATATCCATTTCTGTCACTAGATTCTGCCTCTGAGCATGCCAATAAAATAATAATAATATATTTACTCAAATCCTTCTGATACACTTGTCAATATGATTTTCTGGTAATCCTTGATGTCTCTGCTATTGCCTGCAGAATAAGAAAGTGGTTTATGAATGAAGGTATCCCAAGTCATATCTCCTTAGAACATTTACCCACTTTATTATAGGAAACTGGGGTCATGATAGAAAAAAAGTGTGAGGTGTAGCTACTGCATCCAAACTACTTTTCGAGCAGGCGTTTCTATGAACTGATATTTAAGAAAATTAGAACAGGTTGTGTTTATGTCTTGCTATTTCACTTTGATAGAGGCTAGAAAGACAAAAATACAGATCCTAATTTTTTGACAAAACATGATCAGTCTGGAAGACAAAAGTAAAATCAGTTTATCAGCACTTGTGGTAAAAAAAATATAAAGTACCAAAAACCCATGGGAACGGCATTACAAACACTCAATTCAGTAAGAAGGAAGGCTATGATTATAGCCACTATATATCGTTAACTGTGTACTAGGAGTCAAGAATTTTGTGCACATTTTCTAACATAATCTACATAACAACCTACTGAATAACTCATTTTATAGATGAGAAAATGGAGTCCTAACTATACATATAACTTACCAAGGTCATAATTTGTAAGAGATGCAGGATTCAATCCTAGATTTCTCTGACTTTAGATTCTACACTATTTCCACTTGACCAAATTGCCACTCCATTGTGAGATGCCATAATTCTGGAAATGTTATCGCACAGAATCAATGAGATGGCATCCTTGCACATTGGAATTCTTTTTTTTAAGCAGTTAAGTTTGAATATAACATGAAGAAGAAAAACTTAAATTTGCTTCTAGCTCAGTGAGTTAACATATAAAATAAATTTAAAATTTGTTTGTATTCCTCCATCAGAAAAAAATATGAATATTTCAAAGTTGTATATACACAACAGCTGGTTAATAGTCATGTTTTCTCCATTTAATACTTTTATAAAACTTTAAATATAGCCCCTTCATTCTACTGTCCCAAAATTGATGATACTCTTTCATCAAGAAAATTAAAGCGGATTTCTAATTTATAGCTCTATTTACCAAAACGTATGGGAAGCCCTTTCTACTTGTCCTGCTTATTCCCTGAAAGGCAAATGATCAATTGTTAATATAACTTTGAATTAACTAACTCAAATTTTCTCTCTTAAGTGCAAATATTGAGGCATATACTCTAGTTTCAAATTCATATGTCAACTTACTAAAACATTTTGTAAGTTATGAAAAACCTTCCTCTTACCTGTGGAAACAAACTGTCCATTAAAGTATGCTATGAATATAATGCATTTAGATTCTTATACTATCTCGAGTTCTTAAAGTTCACCATGATGTCCCAAGAGGAAGATGCACAAATTCTTTCTTGGGACAGGAAAGTATGAAGTCTTTTTTTCATTGTAAACAAGTGAATGGCTCTGGATAATGAACTGCATGATGAAAATGATTACATAAATGCACTTTCATCTCTGGTTTGAAATGATTCCTCAGTGTAAAAGAAAGCTAATAAAATAGTACATAATCTTGGCTGTGACACTAAAGAGCTGTATATCACTGAGTTGATGACTTAACTTCTCTGAAATCCAGTTTCCACCTCCCGGAAATATATAACCTGTTTACTTCCCTCAAAACCATATAAACATCGAGGTGCTGGCTGGTTCAGTCAGTGGAATATGTGATTCTTGTTCTTGGGGTTGTGGGTTAAGATAATTTAAGAGATTACTTAAAAAATTTATTTCTAAAAAAATAATATAAACATGGACATAATGAAATAATATGAAAGCATAACCTATATCAGACTTCATAATCATTTAATAAAGATAACCATATTTTAATACATTTTAAAATATTACACTTCCAAGTGGCCTAAGAAACAGATTCAAACTCATTGAGAGTCAAATATGAAAGAAAAGACAGGAATACGTGAATAGAAATTATTGACAGGAGATAAGGGTCAGTATATAAAAAATGGTAATATTCTATGTTAGAGAAAAATGGCAGAGGTAAAGGTCAATCATTTCAGGTTGTATAGGGTTTTGTCTTCTGTTTGAGATCTTATGTACTAAATATAGACTAGTAACTCTGTACATAAGAAATTAGAAAAGCTGTAGAAAATATATGTATGTCTAAGTGCCACTCAGAGATTGTAAGTTACTAGACAGGGAACGTTACTTATGGAATTGGAATATAAAACAAACCAAAAAAATAAAGGATAATGCTGGCCACTGAGAAAAATTGATACCATCCGAAATTGACCTATGGATTCAGTGAAACTCTAGTTATAATTAGAAAAGTATTTTTGCAGCAACTGACCCCCTGGGATGCCTGGGTGACTCAGTGGTTGAGGGTATGCCTTCAGCTCAGATCTCAGAGTCCTGGGATGGAATCCCACATTGGGCTACTTGCATGGAGCCTGCTTCTCCCTCTGCTTGTGTCTCTGCTTCTCTCTGTGTGTCTCTCATGAATAAATAAATAAAATATTTTTTAAAGAAGTAATTGACCCCCTAATTCTATAATTTATATAAAAGATGAGGAGCACCTGGGTGGCTCAGTTGGTTAAGCATCTGACTCTTGATATTGGCTCATATTATGATTTTAAGATTGTGGAATGGAGCCCTCCATCAGGCTCTGTGCTCAGTGAAGAGTCTGCCTGTGATTCTCTCTCTCTCCCTCCCCCTCTCCCCTCTCCCCACTTATGAGCATGCTCTCTAAATCCATAAATAAATAAATATATAAATAGATAGATAAATAAATAAATAAATAAAAATTTTTAAAGAGGAAGAGGTTTTGAAAAGAATAGAATTGGGAGCAGCCCAGGTAGCTCAGTGGTTTAGCACCACCTTCAGCTCAGGGCATGATCCTGGAGACCTGGGATCGAGTCCCACATCAGGCTCCCTGCCTGGAGCCTGTGTCTCTGCTTCTCTCTCTCTCTCTCTCTCTCTCTCTCTCTCTCTCTCTCTGAGTCTCTCATGAATAAATAAAATCTTAAAAAAGAAGAATGAAATTGGAATATTCACACACATCAAGCTAAGGAATCAGAGATATTGAAAAGACCTCTATGCCAATGCAACAGAATAATGTTAAGAAATAGATTTGCCCAGGTATGCTAAATCTATTTTTGTCAAAATTGCTAAGAAAAATCTATGGAGGGAGGGTAATATTTTTTAATGATGTTTAATTTGTAGAATAATCTTATGCCATAATAAAACATTGACTCATTGTTTTCACCATATATAAAATTTTTTCTCAAAATGAATTTTACACTTGAATATAAATCCTATTCTATACATTTTGAGAAAACTTGGGCATCTGTGTGACTATGGGTTAGTCACAGATTTTTAGATAAATCTCAAAATATATGATCTGTGGGAGAAAAAATGATAACATAGCTCATCAGAATTAAAATCTTCTGTTCTGTGAAAGACATTGTTAGAAATAAACAAACCATATGCATATACAAAATATTTGAACAGTTACCCAATGAAGACTCTATATCCAGAATATATGAAAATCTCTAAAATAAAACAAAACTAAAACCACAACAACAAAAGGGCAATATATTTGAACAAACATTGTACCACAGAAGACACACAGATGGTATCTAAGCCCATGAAAAAGTTAAACACCATTTGACATTAGGGAAAAACATGCAATTTAATGCAATAATATGGTCTGATACTATATACCTACCAGAATGAGTCACGTTTAAAAGTATAATAATAACTGATACTATATCATGTGTTTTTTTTAAATTAATTTTTATTGGTGTTCAATTTACCAACATACAGAAAAACACCCAGCGCTCATCCCATCAAGTGTCCACCTCAGTGCCCGTCACCCATTCCCCTCCAACACCCGCCCTCTTCCCCTTCCACCACCCCTAGTTCGTTTCCCCGAGTTAGGAGTCTTTATGTTCTGTCTCCCTTCCTGATATTTCCCAACATTTCTTTTCCCTTCCTTTATATTCCCTTTCACTATTATTCATATTCCCCAAATGAATGAGAACATACACTGTTTGTCCTTCTCCGATTGACTTATTTCACTCAGCATAATACCCTCCAGTTCCATCCACGTTGAAGCAAATGGTGGGTATTTGTCGTTTCTAATTGCTGAGTAATATTCCATTGTATACATAAACCACATCTTCTTTATCCACTCATCTTTCGATGGACACCGAGGCTCCTTCCACAGTTTGGCTATTGTGGCCATTGCTGATAGAAACATTGGGGTGCAGGTGTCCCGACGTTTCATTGCATCTGAATCTTTGGGGTAAATCCCCAACAGTGCAATTGCTGGGTCGTAGGGCAGGTCTATTTTTAACTCTTTGAGGAACCTCCACACAGTTTTCCAGAGTGGCTGCACCAGTTCACATTCCCACCAACAGTGTAAGAGGGTTCCCTTTTCTCCGCATCCTCTCGAACATTTGTTGTTTCCTGCCTTGTTAATTTTCCCCATTCTCACTGGTGTGAGGTGGTATCTCATTGTGGTTTTGATTTGTATTTCCCTGATGGCAAGTGATGCAGAGCATTTTCTCATGTGCTTGTTGGCCATGTCCATGTCTTCCTCTGTGAGATTTCTCTTCATGTCTTTTGCCCATTTCATGATTGGATTGTTTGTTTCTTTGGTGTTGAGTTTAATAAGTTCTTTATAGATTTTGGAAACTAGCCCTTTATCTGATATGTCATTTGCAAATATTATCTCCCATTCTGTAGGTTGTCTTTTAGTTTTGTTGACTGTATCCTTTGCTGTGCAAAAGCTTCTTATCTTGATGAAGTCCCAATAGTTCATTTTTGCTTTTGTTTCTTTTGCCTTTGTGGATGTATCTTGCACGAAGTTACTGTGGCCGAGCTCAAAAAGGGTGTTGCCTGTGTTCTCCTCTAGGATTTTGATGGAATCTTGTCTCACATTTAGATCTCTCATCCATTTTGAGTTTATCTTTGTGTATGGTGAAAGAGAGTGGTCCAGTTTCATTCTTCTGCATGTGGATGTCCAATTTTCCCAGCACCATTTATTGAAGAGACTGTCTTTCTTCCAATGGATAGTCTTTCCTCCTTTATCGAATATTAGATGACCGTACATTTCAGGGTCCACTTCTGGGTTCTCTATTCTGTTCCATTGATCTATGTGTCTGTTTTTGTGCCAGTACCACACTGTCTTGATGACCACAGCTTTGTAGTACAACCTGAAATCTGGCATTGTGATGCCCCCAGCTATGGTTTTCTTTTTTAAAATTCCCCTGGCTATTCGGGGTCTTTTCTGATTCCACACAAATCTTAAAATAATTTGTTCTAACTCTCTGAAGAAAGTCCATGGTATTTTGATAGGGATTGCATTAAACGTGTAAATTGCCCTGGGTAACATTGACATTTTCACAATATTAATTCTGCCAATCCATGAGCATGGAATATTTTTCCATCTCTTTGTGTCTTCCTCAATTTCTTTCAGAAGTGTTCTATAGTTTTTAGGGTATAGATCTTTTACCTCTTTGGTTAGGTTTATTCCTAGGTATCTTATGCTTTTGGGTGCAATTGTAAATGGGATTGACTCCTTAATTTCTCTTTCTTCAGTCTCATTGTTAGTGTATAGAAATGCCATTGATTTCTGGGCATTGATTTTGTATCCTGCCACGCTACCAAATTGCTGTATGAGTTCTAGCAATCTTGGGGTGGAGGCTTTTGGGTTTTCTATGTAGAGTATCATGTCATTGGCGAAGAGGGAGAGTTTGACTTCTTCATTGCCAATTTGAATGCCTTTAATGTCTTTTTGTTGTCTGATTGCTGAGGCGAGGACTTCCAGAACAATGTTGAACAGCAGTGGTGAGAGTGGACATCCCTGTCTTGTTCCTGATCTTAGGGGAAAGGCTCCCAGTGCTTCCCCATTGAGAATGATATTTGCTGTGGGCTTTTCGTAGATGGCTTTTAAGATGTCGAGGAAAGTTCCCTCTATCCCAACACTCTGAAGGGTTTTGATCAGGAATGGATGCTGTATTTTGTCAAATGCTTTCTCTGCATCTAATGAGAGTATCATATGGTTCTTGGTTTTTCTCTTACTGATATGATGAATCACATTGATGGTTTTACGAGTGTTGAACCAGCCTTGTGTCCCAGGGCTAAATCCTACTTGGTCATGGTGAATAATTTTCTTAATGTGTTGTTGGATCCTATTGGCTAGTATCTTGTTGAGAATTTTTGCATCCATGTTCATCAGGGATATTGGTCTGTAATTCTCCTTTTTGGTGGGGTCTTTGTCTGGTTTCGGAATTAAGGTGATGCTGGCCTCATAGAACGAATTTGGAAGTACTCCATCTCTTTCTATCTTTCCAAACAGCTTTAGTAGAATAGGTATGATTTCTTCTTTAAACGTTTGATAGAATTCCCCTGGGAAGCCATCTGGCCCTGGACTCTTGTGTCTTGGGAGGTTTTTGATGACTGCTTCAATTTCTTCCCTGGTTATTGGCTTGTTCAGGTTTTCTATTTCTTCCTGCTCCAGTTTTGGTAGTTTGTGGCTTTCCAGGAATGCATCCATTTCTTCTAGATTTCCTAATTTATTGGCATACAGCTGTTCATAATATGTTTTTAAAATCGTTTGTATTTCCTTGGTGTTGGTAGTGATCTCTCCTTTCTCATTCATGATTTTATTAATTTGAGTCTTCTCTCTCTTCTTTTTAATAAGGCTGGCTAATGGTTTATCTATCTTATTAATTCTTTCAAAGAACCAACTCCTGGTTCTGTTGAGATCAACAGAGTTTTTCCACAGTTCTTTTGGTCTCGATATCATTGAGTTCTGTTCGAATTTTAATTAACTGTCTTCTTCTGCTGGGGGTGGGGTCTATTTGTTGCTTTTTCTCTAGTTCCTTTATGTGTAAGGTGAGCTTTTGAATTTGAGATCTTTCCAGTTTTTGAATGGATGCTTGTATTGCGATGTATTTCCCCCTCAGAACTGCTTTTGCTGCATCCCAAAGATTTTGAACGGTTGTATCTTCATTCTCATTAGTTTCCATGAATCTTTTTAATTCTTCCTTAATTTCCTGGTTGACCTTTTCATCTTTTAGCAGGATGGTCCATAACCTCCACGTGTTTGTGGTCCTTCCATACTTCTTGTTGTGATTAAGTTCTAATTTCAAGGCATTATGGTCTGAGAATATACAGGGGATTATCCCGATCTTTTGGTATCGGTTCAGACCCGATTTGTGACCCAGTATGTGGTCTATTCTGGAGAAAGTTCCATGAGCACTTGAGAAGAATGTGTATTCAGTTGAGTTTGGATGTAAAGTTCTGTAGATATCTGTGAAATCCATCTGGTCCAGTGAATCATTTAAAGCTCTCGTTTCTTTGGAGATGTTGTGCTTAGAAGACCTATCCAGGGTAGAAAGAGCTAGATTGAAGTCACCAAGTATAAGTGTATTATTATCAAGGTATTTCTTGAGTTTGGTTATTAATTGGTTTAAATATTTGGCAGCTCCCACATTCGGGGCATATATATTGAGGATTGTTAAGTCCTCTTGTTGGATAGATCCTTTGAGTATGAGATAGTGTCCCTCTTCATCTCTCACTATAGTCTTTGGGGTAAATTTTAATTTATCTGATATAAGGATGGCAACTCCTGCTTTCTTTTGAGGACCATTTGAATGGTAAATGGTTCTCCAACCTTTTATTTTCAGGTTGTAGGTGTCCTTCTGTCTAAAATGAGTCTTTTGTAGACAGCAAATAGATGGGTCCTGCTTTTTTATCCAGTCTGAAACCCTGCGCCTTTTGATGGGGTCATTAAGCCCATTCACGTTCAGAGTTACTATTGATAGATATGAGTTTAGTGTCATCATATCTATTCAGTCCTTGTTTTTGTGGATTGTTCCACTGAACTTCTTCTTAAAGGGGAATTTTAAGAGTCCCCCTTAAAATTTCTTGCAGAGCTGGTTTGGAGGTTACATATTCTTTCAGTTCCTGCCTGTCTTGGAAGCTCTTTATCTCTCCTTCCATTTTGAATGAAAGCCTTGCTGGGTAAAGTATTCTTGGTTGCATGTTCTTCTCATTTAGGACCCTGAATATATCCTGCCAGCCCTTTCTGGCCTGCCAGGTCTCTGTGGAGAGGTCTGCTGTTACCCTAATATTCCTCCCCATAAAAGTCAGGGACTTTTTTTCTCTTGCTGCTTTAAGGATCTTCTCCTTATCTTTGGAATTTGCAAGCTTCACTATTAAATGTCGAGGTGTTGAACGGTTTTTGTTGATTTTAGGGGGGGATCTCTCTATTTCCTGGATCTGAATGCCTGTTTCCCTTCCCAGGTTAGGAAAGTTTTCAGCTAGGATTTGTTCAAATACATATTCTGGCCCTCTGGCCCTTTCGGCGCCCTCAGGAACCCCAATTAAACGTAGGTTTTTCTTCCTCAGGCTGTCATTTATTTCCCTTAATCTATCCTCATGATCTTTTAATTGCTTGTCTCTTTTTTCCTCAGTTTCCCTCTTTGCCATCAACTTGTCTTCTATGTCACTCACTCGTTCTTCCACCTCGTTAAGCCTCGTCGTTAGGACTTCTAGCTTGGATTGCATCTCATTTAATTGATTTTTAATTTCTGCCTGATTGGATCTAAATTCTGCAGTCATGAAGTCTCTTGAGTCCTATGGTTTTTTCTAGAGCCACCAGTAGCTGTAAAATAGTGCTTCTGAATTGGCTTTCTGACATTGAATTGTAATCCATATTTTGTAACTCTGTGGGAGAATGGGCTGTTTCTGATTCTTTTTTTTGAGGTGAGGTTTTCCTTCTAGGCATTTTGCTCAGTGCAGAGTGGCCAAAAACAAGTTGTATTGGGAAAAGGAGAAAAAGAGAGAGAAGGAAAGAAAAGAGAAAAAGAAAAAAGAGAAAGAAGAAAAAAAAGGGGGAAAAAGAGAAGAAAAGAAGAAAAGAAAGAAAGGAGAAAAAAGAAAAAAAGGGGGGGGTGGGGGAAGCAATCAGAAATCAAGAAGAAAGAGAGAGAGAAAAAAAAGCACAAAACAAAACAAAACAAAAAAAAACAAAAAGAAAAACAACAACAAAAAAAAACACGGGGGAGTATCTTCCGATTCTGTATACTTTAAGTCCCTTGACTTCCCTTGGAACTGGTCCGTGTCGCTGGTCTTCTGGGGGAGGGGCCTGCTGTGCTGATTCTCAGGTGTTAGCACTTGGGGGAGCTGCTCTGCCCCTGCCTGGTGCAGGGCTCGGTGGGGGTTGTTCACCCCGTGAGGCCCCGGGAGGAAGCCACAGTGGGGCGGCAGCTCTGGGACCCTGGAGTCAGCTCCCGCAGTAGCTCCGGGGCTCTCCGTCTGCAGGGCCTGGGGGCTCCGGGGCGGGGCCGCTGATCTGCTCAGTTCCAGGCAGGAGCGTCCTCGGGGTCCTGGGCCCTCCCGGCCTCTGCCTGTCCCGGGGGGAGGCCGGATCCTGGGCTGTGTCCCGGCGCCCTGTGCCCCGGGGCCTGCGCTGTTGGATTCGCGCTCCCGCCCCGCAGCCCCCTCCGCGGAGCCGCCGCCCGAGCCCCTCCGAGCTGCTCCGGGTCCCGCCGAGCGCTGCAGCCCTTAGGGAGCTCGGCGCATCTCCCTGGGGCGCAGGTGCCTGTTACTGTCCCAGGGAGCCCGAGGGCATCCCCGCCTTTCTGGGGATCCTGCTCCAATTCCCCGGGAGGCCTTTCCGCGGGGAAGGTCGGTGCAGCTCCTGCTCCTCCGGGACGGGGCTCTCCTGTCCTGGGGACACTCGCCCCGGCCTCAGCCCGGCTCCTCGGGGCCCCTCCCCCTTGGAGGCCTTTTGTTTCTTTATTTCTTTTTCCCCGTCTTCCTACCTTGATAGAAGCGCGAACTCTTCTCACTGTAGCGTTCCAGCTGGTCTCTCTTTAAATCTCAGGCCGAATTCGTAGATTTTCAGGATGATTGGATGGTTTTCTAGGTAATTTGTTGAGGACAGGTGACTTGGAGACCCTACTCTTCCGCCATCTTGCCCCTCCCCCCTATATCATGTGTTTGAATGTCAGAGGTAATATTTTTTTAGCCAATCACTGAGGTTTTAATGTGATTTAGTACAAAAATAGTGAGGAGGGCATGACTGGCTCAGACTTTTGATCTTTGGGTTGTGGGTCCAAGTCTTCTGTTGGCATGGAGATCACTTCTTAAGAAATATGAAAAGAGCGAATAGAATGCATTTACTATTGTATTTTACTAAATTATTCTTGATTTATGATTTATTTCTAGTTAATTTCTGTGTTTTCTTACTCATGTTTTCAAATCCTCCTGAAATCTAGACTTTCATTGTAATTTACTAATATACTGTAGTATTTTAATAAAACTTTCAATATTATTTTAAAACTTCTTTAACATTATTCTAGGATATTGAATTACCATATTAGTTTGCTTGTTCTATAGCCTTACTTTATTATCTGATTTTAGTAACTTTGGAGTTTTTAGTTTTCGTTTTTAAAGATTTATTTATTTATTTATTTATTTATTTATTTATTTATGAAAGAGTGTGTTGTGTGCGTGAGGTGAGAGACAGAGGGAGAGAATCTTCAAGCAGACTTGCCACTGAGTGTGGAGCATGATGTGGGGCTTGATCCCAAGACCCATGACATCATTACCTAAGCCAAATCAAGAATTAGATGCTTAACCCACTGAGCCACCCAGGTGCCCCTGATTTCAGTAACTTTGGAACACTTTATTTTTATTCTGCCACACATTATTCCTTCATACTACGATTAACCTTTGAACAATGTAGATTTGAAGTATGCCTGGATTTCTTTCGATAAATACAGTACTGTACTGTAAAGGTATTTTCTCATCTTTATGATTTTATTTTATTTTATTTTATTTTTATTTTTTTAAAGATTTTTTATTTACTTATTCATGATAGAAATAGAGAGAGAGAATGAGAGGCAGAGACACAGGCAGAGGGAGAAGCAGGCTCCATGCCGGGAGCCCAATGCAGGACTCCATCCTGGGACTCCAGGATCGCGCCCTGGGCTGAAGGCAGGCGCTAAACCGCTGAGCCACACAGGGAACCCCCTTTATGATTTTATTAATTACATTTTTTTGGTTTTGTTCCAGCTTACTTTATTATAAAAATACAGTATATTATATATAACATAAAATGTGTGTTAATAAACTGTTTATGTTGTCAATAAGACTTCTGGTCAACAGTAGGCTATGAGTAGTTTGAGAGATGAAGTTACAGACAGATTTTCGACTGGGAGTGGCAGGTCTAGTCTCCACGTTGTTCAAAGGTCAACTCTATAATATGACATTAATCCTTTTAGCTGCCTTTCCCCTCATGTTTAGATATGATGGGCATTTTGAGTATACATATATATATTCCCTTATATGTATATACGTATACATATACGTATATATGTATATATGTATGTGTATATATGTATATACATATGAGATATGTATATCTCATGTATATATGTATATCTCATATGTATATATGCATATATGTATATATCTCATATGTATATATGAGATATCAGGTAGCTTTTCAAGTTTTGTGCTCAAGGAATCTTGGGCATGTTTTTATAGTCTTGAAATATTCTTATTGTGTAACTAACTTAAGTCTCAGAGCTAAGCCTAATTCATTAACACCTCTACCTGAAGCTATTTTCCAAAGTGGTACTTTACACATTATATGTTGCTGTAGAAGTACTTTCTGAGACCTACATCTTTCAGAAACCCCCTCTCTCATTTTAAACTTTCCTCCCCAGGAATTCAACCCTCTTCAATGACTTTCAGCATTTTATTTCTCAAGGTAAAGCACTGTTCTTTTGGAAGGGAATATGTACTGCACATTTCTGAGATCCTCAACGATCTAGAGCATTAATAATTTTGGTCTCCTATGGTCTATTTGGGACATCTGATTGATCCTGGATGGTTGTAGGGAAGTCTTACATCTGCAAGTTGGGGCATATAAAGACTTTCCCATTTCACCAGCTTGATTTTGCTGGGATTACCACCCAGCAAATCATCCTCTCTTTCTTGTGACATGTTTTCAAAATTCCTAGGTTCTATGTATCATAGATCCTTTTAATAGTTCCCTTTCCATGTTAACCCTGTGCTTGGTGAAAGTGCTGATTTTGATATTATTCTGATGCTTTGAGGTGATTTAACACTTTAAAAATCTTTACTGTGGGATTAATAGAGATCTTCTGTTTTTCATCTTTGTCTTTTGCTGTTGCATTTATATTTCATTTTTAGGAAGTGTTTTGGAGGAACTTCTCTGTTTATTAATAAAAAATTATAATATTTTCTTCCCCCTTATTCAGGTTCTTTCTTTATCTTTTATTTTTTTATTTTGGATTTAATTTTTTAGAGCAGTTGTAGAGTCATAGCAAAATTAAGAGATTTCCCAAATACCTCTTATCCTCATGCATGCATTGACACATCATAGCTACCCATAGTCCACCATTTACCTTAGGGTTCATACCTGGTGTATATTCTATGAATCTGAAAACAATGTATAGACCTGAATTAATTATTATAGTCTTATACAGAGTGTTTTTAGCGCCCCCAAATTCCTCTGTGCTCGGCCTCTTCATCTTCCCTCTCCAAATCCCTGACAACCACTGATCATTTTACTGTGTGCAGAGTTTTGCCTTTTCCACAATATTATACTGTTGGAATCATCCAGCAAGTAGCATTTCAATTTTTAATAATAACTTTATTTTGTATTGGTGTTCAATTTGCCAACATACAGAATAACACACAGTGCTCATCCCGTCAAGTGCCCCCCTCAGTGCCCGTCACCCATGCACCCCCACCCCCCGCCCTCCTCCCCTTCCACCACCCCTAGTTCGTTTCCCAGAGTTAGGAGTCTTTATGTTCTGTCTCCCTTTCTGATATTTCCTACCCATTTCTTCTACCTTCCCTTCTATTCCCTTTCACTGTTATTTATATTCCCCAAATGAATGAGACCATATAATGTTTGTCCTTCTCCCATTGACTTATTTCACTCAGCATAATACCCTCCGGTTCCATCCACGTTGAAGCAAATGGTGGGTATTTGTCATTTCTAATGGCTGAGGAATATTCCATTGTATACCTAAACCACATCTTCTTTATCCATTCATCTTTCGATGGACACCGAGGCTCATTCCACAGTTTGGCTATTGTGGACATTGCTGCTAGAAACATGGGGTGTAGGTGTCCCGGCGTTTCATTGCATCTGTATTGTTGGGGTAAATCCCCAACAGTGCGATTGCTAGGTCGTAGGGCAGGTCTATTTTTAACTCTTTGAGAAACCTCTACACAGTTTTCCAGAGGGGCTGCACCAGTTCACATTCCCACCAACAGTGTAAGAGGGTTCCCTTTTCTCCACATCCTCTCCAACATTTGTGGTTTCCTGACTTAATTTTCCCCATTCTCACTGGTGTGAGGTGGTATCTCATTGTGGTTTTGATTTGTATTTCCCTGATGGCAAGTGATGCAGAGCATTTTCTCACGTGGGTATTGGCCATGTCTAGGTCTTCCTCTGTGAGATTTCTCTTCATGTCTTTTGCCCATTTCATGATTGGATTGTTTGTTTCTTTGGTGTTGAATTTAATAAGTTCTTTATAGATCTTGGAAACTAGCCCTTTATCTGATATGTCATTTGCAAATATCTTCTCCCATTCTGTAGGTTGCCTTTTAGCTTTCTTGTCTGTTTGTTTTGCTGTGCAGAAGCTTGTTATCTTAAAGAGTCCCAATAATTCACTTTTGCTTTTGTTTCCCTTGCCTTTAGAGGTGTATCTTGCAAGAAGTTGCTGTGGCCAAGTTCAAAAAGGGTGTTGCCTGTGTTCTCCTCTAGGATTTTGATGGAATCTTGTCTCACATTTAGATCTTTCATCCATTTTGAGTTTATGTTTGTGTGTGGTGAAAGAGAGTGGTCTAGTTTCATTCTTCTGCATGTGGATGTCCAATTTTCCCAGCACCAGTTATTGAAGAGACTGTCTTTCTTCCAGTGGTTAGTCTTTCTTGCTTTGGGGAATATTTGTTGACCATAAAGTTCAGGGTCCACTTCTGGATTCTCTATTCTGTTCCATTGATCTATGTGTCTGTTTTTGTGCCAGTACCACACTGCCTTGATGACTACACCTTTGTAGTACAACCTGAAATCTGGCATTGTGATGCCCCCAGCTATGTTTTTATTTTTTAAAATTCCCCTGGCTATTTGGGGTCCTCTCTGATTCCACACAAATCTTAAAATAATTTGTTCTAACTCTCTGAAGAAAGTCCAGGGTATTTTGATAGGGATTGAACTGAACATGTAAATTGCCCTGGGTAGCACTGGCATTTTCACAATATTAATTCTTCCAATCCATGAGCATGGAATACTTTTCCATCTCTTTGTGTCTTCCTCAATTTCTTTCAGAAGTGTTCTATAGTTTTTAGGGTATAGATCCTTTACCTCTTTGGTAAGGTTTATTCCGAGGTGTCTTATGCTTTTGGGTGCAATTGTAAATGGGATTGATTCCTTAATTTCTCTTTCTTCAGTCTCATTGTTAGCGTATAGAAATGCCACTGATTTCTGGGCATTGATTTTGTATCCTCCCACGCTACAAATTGCTGTTTGAGTTCTAGCAATCTTGGGGTGGAGGCTTTTGGGTTTTCTATGTAGAGTATCATGTCATCGGCGAAGAGGGAGAGTTTGACTTCTTCTTTGCCAATTTGAATGCCCTTAATGTCTTTTTGTTGTCTGATTGCTGAGGCGAGGACTTCCAGTACTATGTTGAACAGCAGTGGTGAGAGTGGACATCCCTGTCTTGTTCCTGATCTTAGGGGAACGGCTCCCAGTGCATCCCCATTGAGAATGATATTTGCTGTGGGCTTTTCGTAGATGGCTTTTAAGATGTTGAGGAATGTTCCCTCTATCCCTACACTCTGAAGAGTTTTGATCAGGAATGAATTCTATATTTGGTCAAATGCTTTCTCTGCATCTAATGAGAGTATCATATGGTTCTTGGTTTTTCTCTTGCTGATATGATGAATCACATTGATTGTTTAACGAGTGTTGAACCAGCCTTGTGTCCCAGGGCTAAATCCTACTTGGTCATGGTGAATAATTTTCTTAATGTACTGTTGGATCCTATTGGCTAGTATCTTGTTGAGAATTTTTGCATCCAAGTTCATCAGGGATATTGGTCTGTAATTCTCTTTTTTGGTGGGGTCTTTGTCTGGTTTCGGAATTAAGGTGATGCTGGCCTCATAGAACGAATTTGGAAGTACTCCATCTCTTTCTATCTTTCCAAACAGCTTTAGTAGAATAGGTATGGATTCTTCTTTAAACTTTTGATTGAATTCCCCTGGGAAGCCATCTGGCCCTGGACTTTTGTGTCTTGGGAGGTTTTTGATGACTGCTTCAATTTCCTCCCTGGTTATTGGCCTGGTCAGGTTTTTTATTTCTTCCTGTTCTAGTTTTGGTAGTTTGTGGCTTTCCAGGAATGCGTCCATTTCTTCTAGATTGCCTAATTTATTGGCGTATAGCTGTTCATAATATGTTTTTAAAATCGTTTGTATTTCCCTGGTGTTGGTAGTGATCTCTCCTTTCTCATTCATGATTTTATTAATTTGAGTCTTCTCTCTCTTTTTTTTAATAAGGCTGGCTAATGGTTTATCTATCTTATTAATTCTTTCAAAGAACCAACTCCTGGTTTTATTGATCTGTTCCACAGTTCTTCTGGTCTCGATTTCGTTGAGTTATGCTGAATCTTTATTAACTCTCTTCTTCTTCTGGGTGTAGGATCTATTTGGTGTTTTTTCTCTAGCTCCTTTAGGTGTAAGGTTAGCCTTTGTATTTGAGTTCTTTCCAGTTTTTGAATGGATGCTTGTATTGTGATGTATTTCCCCCTCAGAACTGCTTTTGCTATATCCCAAAGATTTTGAATGGTTGTATCTTCATTCTCATTAGTTTCCATGAATCTTTTTAATTCTTCCTTATTTCCTGGTTAACCCTTTCTTCTTTTAGCAGGATGGTCCTTAACCTCCACGTGTTTGAAGTCCTTCCAAATTCTTGTTGTGATTTACTTCTAATTTCAAGGCATTATGGTCTGAGAATATGCAGGGGACGATCGCAATGTTTTGGTATCGGTTCAGACCCGATTTGTGACCCAGTATGTGGTCTATTCTGGAGAAAGTTCCATGTGCACTTGAGAAGAATGTGTATTCAGTTGAGTTTGGATGTAAAGTTCTGTAGATATCTGTGAATTCCATCTGGTCCAGTGTATCATTTAAAGCTCTCGTTTCTTTGGAGATGTTGTGTTTAGAAGACCTAACAAATGTAGAAAGCGCTAGATTGAAGTCACCAAGTATAAGTGTATTATTATCAAAGTATTTCTTCAGTTTGGTTATTAATTGGTTTAAATATTTGGCAGCTCCCACATTCGGGGCATATATATTGAGGATTGTTAAGTCCTCTTGTTGGATAGATACTTTGAGTATGAGATAGTTTCCCTCTTCATCTCTCACTACAATCTTCAGGGTAAATTTTAGTTTATCTGATATAAGGATGGCTACCCCTGCTTTCTTTTGAGGACCATTCAAATGTAAATGGTTCTCCAACCTTTTATTTTCAGGCTGTAGATGTCCTTCTGTCTAAAATGAGTCTCTTGTAGACAGCAAATAGATGGGTCCTGCTTTTTTATCCAATCTGAAACCCTGCGCCTTTTGATGGGGTCATTAAGCCCATTCACGTTCAGAGTAACTATTGAAAGATATGACTTTAGTGTCATCATAATACCTATTCAGTCCTTGTTTTTGTGGATTGTTCCACTGGACTTCTTCTTAAAGGGGAATTTTAAGAGTCCCCCTTAAAATTTCTTGCAGAGCTGGTTTGGAGGTCACATATTCTTTCAGTTCCTGCCTGTCTTGGAAGCTCTTTATCTCTCCTTCCATTCTGAATGAGAGCCTTGCTGGATAAAGTATTCTTGGTTTCATGCTTTTCTCATTTAGGATCCTGAATATATCCTGCCAGCCCTTTCTGGCCTGCCAGGTGTCTGTGGAGAGGTCTGTTGTTACCCTAATACTCCTCCCCATAAAAGTCAGGCATTTCTTGTCTCTTGGTGCTTTAAGGATCTTCTCTTTATCTTTGAAATTTGCAAGCTTCACTATTAAATGTCGAGGTGTTGAACAGTTTTTATTGATTTTAGGGGGGGATCTCTCTATTTCCTGGATCTGAATGCCTGTTTCCCTTCCCAGATTAGGAAAGTTTTCAGCTAGGATTTGTTCAAATACATATTCTGGCCCTCTGGCCCTTGTGGCGCCCTCGGGAACCCCAATTAAACGTAGGTTTTTCTTCCTCAGGCTGTTGTTTATTTCCCTTTATCTGTCTTCATGGTCTCTTAATTGTTTGTCTCTTTTCCTCAGTTTCCCTCTTTGCCATGAACTGTCTTCTATGTCACTCACTCGTTCTTCTACCTCTGTAACCCTCGTCGTTAGGACTTCTAGTTTGGATTGCGTCTCATTCAATTGATTTTTAATTTCTGCCTGATTAGATCTAAATTCTGCAGTCATGAAGTCTCTTGAGTCCTTTATGCTTTTTTCTAGAGCCACCAGTAGCTGTATAATAGTGTTTCTGAATTGGCTTTTTGACATTGAATTGTAATCCGGATTTTGTAACTCTGTGGGAGAGAGGACTGTTTCTGATTCTTTCTTTTGAGGTGAGGTTTTCCTTGTAGTCATTTTGCTCAGTGCAGAGTGGCCAAAAACAAGTTGTATTGGGAAAGGAGAAAAAGAGAGGAGAGAAAGAAGGGAAAAAGAAAGAGAAAAAGAGAAAAGAGAAAGAAGAAGAAAAAGAGAAAGAAAAACAGGGTGGGGGAAGCAAACAGAAATCAAAAAGCAAAACAAAACAACAACAAAAAACAAACAAACAAAGAAGCAAACAAACAAACAAACAAAAACAGACGGGGGAGTATTTTCCAATTCTGTATATTTTAAGTCCCTTGACTTCCCCTGGAACCGGTCCGTGTCACTGGTCTTCTGGGGGAGGGGCCTGCTGTGCTGATTCTCAGGTGTTAGCACTTGGGGGAGCTGCTCTGCCCCTGCCTGGTGCAGGGCTCAGTGGGGGTTGTTCACCCCGTGAGGCCCCGGGAGGAAGCCACAGTGGCGGGGGCAGCTCTGGGACCCTGGATTCAGCCCTCGCAGTAGCTCCGGGGCTCTCTGTCTGCAGGGCCTGGACGCTCTGTCCTGGGCCACTGATCTGCTCAGTTCCAGGCAGGAGCGTCCTTGCTGTCCTGGGCCCTCCCGGCCTCTGCCTGTCCCGGGGGGAGGCCGGATCCTGGGCTGTGTCCCGGCGCCCTGTGCTCCGGGGCCTGCGCTGTTGGATTCGCGCTCCCGCCCCGCAGCCCCCTCCGCGGAGCCGCCGCCCGAGCCCCTCCGAGCTGTTCCCGGAGCCCCGCAGCCCCCTCCGCGGAGCCGCCGCCCGAGCCCCTCCGAGCTGCTCCGGGTCCCGCCGAGCGCTGCAGCCCTTAGGGAGCTCGGCGCACTCTCCCCGGGCAAGTAGCATTTCAGATGGGCTTCTTTCTCACAGTAAAACACATGTTTCCTTTTCATCTTTTCATGGCTTGGTAGCTTTTGTTTTTGGTTTGTTTGGGTTTTTTTCACTGTGTAATCTTTCATCGTCTGGAGTACCACAGTTATCCAGTCACCTACTGAAAGACATCTGGTTGCTTCCAGATAAAATTCTGGCAATTACAAATAAAGCTGCTGTGAGCATCTGTGTGCAAGTTTCTGTGTGAACCTATTTATTCTTTGATTAAATACCAAGGAATGTGATCTCTGGCTCACATGATAAGAGCATGTTTATTTAGCTTTGTAATTCCTTCCTCCTTTCTCTGTTATTGGTCATACATTTCCCTTATATAAGCATATATAAGAATGTATATACAGAAGATACATACATAAGCATATATGACTGAATGCATTGTTCTATTATTTTATTCTCTCATTTCACTGCATTCTCTCTTTTTTTTTTTTTTTGAATCCCTTCTGAGAAGTTGGATATGATTTTTATCTGTGTTCCTCCATAGCTGGATTGTGTTTTTCTCTAGCTTCTTTCAGAAGTTTTCTGTTTTTATTTTTTAATTTTTATTCTTTATTTTCTGTGGGTAGAAAAATGATATGCCAAAGAGTAATTTTTAGGGGATTTACCTTACTTGGTGTCCTCTGAACTTTCCAGACCTGGATCTGTGGCTTGGTGACTGAAAGTAATTTGAGGAAATCTTCAGTTATTATTGTTTCAAATATTTCTTCATTCCTTTACCACAACACACACACACACACACACACACACACACACACACACACTGGATAAATTACAACACAACAGAACATGTCTGTGACATTCACGTTCTCAAATGCCCACAGAGAGATTTTCTGTTGGATATTCTGTTTTGTTTGTTTTGCTTTTAAATCTCTGTTCTCTTTAATTTTCAGTTTTTGAAGTTTCTATTGATATATCCTCAAGTTCAGAGATTCTCCCCTCTGCTACATCAAGTACCCTAATAGGTCCATTAAAAGCATCAGTTGGTTTTTGCCCTTCTAGTATTTCTTTTTGGTTCTTTCTTAAGATTTTCATTTCTCTACTTAATATTGCTCATCTGTGCTCCCATGAAGTCAATTTGATCCATTATAATCCTTACTATATTAATCATAATTGCTTTAAAATCCCAATCTGATATTTAACACGAACATCCCAGCCAAGCCTGTGTGTCTTCAAAGAGGTTTAGTTTGAACTGGTAACCAGGCATGATGTGCTGGGTAAAAAGAACTGCTATAGATGGACCTTTAGTTACAATGTGTTTAGTTGCGGGAGTAGGGGACATGTTGTATAGTCTCAAGATTGGGTCTCAGTCTCTTAGTGAGCCTGTGCCACCAGGCTGTGAACTTCACAATTGTTCCTTAGTCTTATTCTTTCCCCTGGGGTGGGTCTGGATGTCTAGAATAAGCTGGAGTTGGGTATTTCTCTCCTCCTCTTTACTTAGGCTCTTATAAATACCCCAGCAGGCTAGGCACTGGTTAACTAATTTCTCCTGAAGACAGGCTTTGGCATTATTTCTTTAAAAAAAAAGATTTTATTTATTTATTCATGAGAGACAGAGAGAGAGAGAGAGAGAGAGAGAGAGAGAGAGAGAGAGAGAGAGGCAGAGACGCAGGCAGAGTTAGAAGCAGGCTTCATGCAGGGAGCCCAATGTGGGACTTGATCCCAGGTCTCCAGGATCACACCCTCGGCTGAAGGTGGCACCAAACCGCTTAGCCACCCAGGCTGCCCAGCTTTGACATTATTTCAGAGTAGTTCCTTCTTTCTCCTCCTGTTGGAAGCATATGAGTGGTTTCTCCAATATTTACTGTGGGAACCCTGGTCAGCTCCTGAAGGTAATTTCACAATATTGAGGCAAGGGGAATCCTATGTCTGGATACCCCTGAAATTTTTAAGTTTCATTGTTGATCACACTCTACTTTCAGCAATTTGTCAGTTATACTTCAGGTGTTCTTCTGTAGGCATTGGTTCCTAGGGTGTTTCTTCCCCTAGTTTCTGTGCAGGTAAGATTTGACTCCCTATATTTGCCTGTGTCTTTAATCTTGGAGGTCGCTGCTTGCCCTGTACTTCCTTCTCTTTAAGGATCCAGGAAGAGTTACTGATTTTTTTAGTGTGTTCAGCTTTTTTACTTGTTGATAAAACAGAGTGGTGTCTTCCAGGCTCCTAACCTACAGAACTAGAAACCAGAAGTCTCCAATTAGTAGACTATTTACTCAGATGTCTGGTAACATATGTTGTCTGTCCATGGCTACAAGAGGATCACTAAAAGGAATTCTTAATGTCATGTTACATCACTTTATTCAACTTTTTTCCACCATCATCATAGAGATGTACTGCACAACCTCTAAAATATGCCCAACACCCTCCTTGCAACATCCCACTTTACCTTTTTTCTTAGTTTTACTTCTATCCTTGTTTATAGTTCCCCAACATCATTTTTCTGATTCTCCCCAACTTAGCCCTCAGAAGTATTTTTGAACAGATAAACACATGAATGATTATCATTTTACTATCCCACAGTTCATTTGCTTATCTATAAAGTGGGAGATTATTCATGAGATCTATTATTTCTAATCCAACTGCTCATCAGAAGCATCTGGAGAATTCAGGAAAAATAAATTTTTGACCGTCCTCCTTTGTCTACCAATGTTAAATTTCTGTATTCAGGTTTAAGGGCTGTGTGTGTGTGTGTGTGTGTGTGTGTGTGTGTGTAGGGATATAGATATACACATATTACCACATCATATAACTATGTCATCAATTAGTACTCAGGAATCACAATATTGTGTAACTTCTGGAGTTTTTCCAAGCTTTCAATGTCTATGTCTTCTATTCCATATACTTATGGCATCATACTTTTCTTATCTTTTGAATATATTCATTTCAATAAGCCCAAAGTTTATCTTTTATTCTTTGTATGTAGCACTTGATAATGTGAACAGAGTAAAACTATAATGAATGAAATGAAGTTGGATTACTCTAAATCCATGTGCTGTATCTTACAAAAAATGTAGTGTAATTTTACATTTTAAAGTTTACCATGTATACTGATTTATTGCAACATAAATAAGTTATATTGCCAAGATGAGAGAACTAAGCCTCAAACAAGCTTAAATACTAACCCAGTGTCAGAGATATTATATAAAATAACATCTCATGTCTAAAGAGTATTAAACATATATTGTGTGTATTACATGTATTTTATATTACACATACATATATTACATGTATATTATATATATATTATTATATATTAAATAGACATATAATACATATACATATATTATATATGTGTATATTATTGTATGCCATATATTATACATATATATGTAATGTGTAAGTAGTACATACATATATGTATGTGTGTGCATGTTACATATATATAACTTATACATATATATACTTAGTACTTTATTGAGGTATAACTGATGTAAAATGCTGTACCTATTTAATATACATCACTTGAAGCATTTAAGGATAAGTATACATCTATGAAAACATCACCACCAGGCCATAACATATCCTCACATCCTCACATCTCTAAGTTTCCTCTGCTCTCTTTGTTGCTCTCATTTTATAGTAAAAACATTAGCATAAGATTTACCCTCTTGGCAAATTTTAAGTATATGCCACAATGTTATTAATTATAGTCACTATTCCAACACTTACTTAACAAATAATTAAACATTGTATCCTTTGACTGTGAGTTCTCCATTTCCTCCATTCTCCAGCCCCTGGAAACCACCATTACACTCTCTGATTCTGAGTTTCACTATTTTAGATAGCTCATAGAAATGAGATTATGCACTGTTGGTCCTTCTGTGTCTTACTTATTCACTTAGCAAACATCCTCCAGGTCCATTCATGTTGCAAATGGCAGGATTTCCTTTATTATGAAGGTTGAATAATATTCTCTTGTGTGTGTGTGTGTGTGTGTGTGTGTGTGTGTGTGTATATATATATATATATATATATATATGACTTTTTCTCTATTATCTTACCATAAATAGACATTATAAGATTGTTTCCATATCTTGGGTATTCTGATTAATGTTGCAGTGAATGTGCAAGTGCTCCTCATGGATTTTGATTTCAGTTCCTTTGGATAAATCCCAAGAAGTGATTGTTAGATTATATGGTAGTTTTATTTTTAATTTTTTGAGGAATTTCCATGCTGTTTTCCATAATGGCTGTATCAATTTCCATTTCTATCAGCAGTGGGCAAGTTTCCCTTAATGGGGAACCACATCCCCATTTTTTTTCTTGACAGCCACCCTACCAGGTGGAAGGTGATATCCAATTGTAGTCTTGATTTGCATTTGGTAAAATATCCGTGCTAACTGAAGCAATTCAAAGATTCAGTGCAATCATTATCAAAATATAAAAATACCAACATAAATAGAAAAAAAAACATTTCTATAATTCATGAGGTACCAAAAAAGACCTCGAACATGCAAAGAAATTTTGGGCAAGAGGAACAACACTGGAGTCATCACCCTTCCTAGTTTCAAAATATATTACAAAGCTAAAGCAACTGAACTGTATGATATTGATATAAAAACAGACACATAAAACAATGCAGCAGAATGAAGAGCCCAGAATAAACCCACCCATATACAGCCAATTGATCTTCAAGAAGAGTGTCAATACTACACAATGGTAAATGAATATCACTTCAACAATTGTGTTGGAAAACTGGATATTCACTTGCAAGAGAATAAAACCCAACCCTTGTCTTAGACCATGCACAAAAGTAAAACTCCTTAAAAAAAATCATATGGGTGAAGAAGCTTCATGACATTGGACTTGGAATGATTTCATTGATATGGCACCATAAACGCAGGCAAAAAAAAGCAAAATTAGATGAGTGAGAATACATCAAATTAAAAATCTTCTCAAAAAAAAAAAAAAACCAATCAACAGAGGGAAAAGGCAATTTACAGAATGGGAGAAAATATTTACACATTACTTGAACAGACATCTCCAGAAAAGACATACAAATGGCCAACAGACCAGTATAAAAAATACTGAACATCACTAATCATCAGGAAAATGCAAAACTAAAGCATTGTTATAAATTCGATATGGAAGGACTCTATGTATTCAATAAATAATAATATGTAGTGAATTGTTCCAGAATCATTTTCTTTTTTATTAGTGAGAAAATCACCATGTATGTATTTTGAACGAGAAGATAATTGGATCATATTCCCCTTGGGGCATCTCGTGTGGTTTCAACAACAGTCGTATTCGTGAATATAAGCGCTCTAAGTTAATCATATCTGTGATGCATCTAACTTTGACTTTGCTGTTGCACAGGTAAGAGAAAATTTCAGGTCATTTACAGAATGTTTCAAAGGTGGGATCTAAAATATCAAGGTCAAACATGTTATAAATCCCCAATACTAAGCCCTTTAGATTGTTACTATTGCACAGGTGAATAAATAAAACAAAGAAAATAGAAATTAATGAATTTATGTTTGTAGAGACAATTAAGAGTGCTCCAAATTGAATCTTGCTTTCATTTTTTGATGGAAGACAGAGTAGTTTGCAGCAAGAACAGTCAGGAAAATGTATCACTGGAGGCCAAGAAAGCCTTTGACCTATTCACTTATATTGGAGCATATATTTTGCTATGATGAGGAAAACAATTATCTTTTTATTTTGCTAGCTCTGTGAGGTCAAAGCCACTTTGATTTGTTGCTTTTTCATAATGTTTTTCTAGTCTTGGAGTTTAAACATTATCTAAATATTTATCAAGAATCATATTTTAGGGTGCATTGATTGGCTCAGTCGTCTGAGTGTCTGCCTTAGGCTCAGGTCATGACTCCAGGGTCCCAGGATCAAGTGCCTGCATTGGGGTCCTGACTGTGTGGGGATTCTGTTTCTCCCTCTGCTCTGTCTGTCTCTCATGAATAAATAAATAAAATATTTAAAAAGAATCATATTGTATTCCAGTAGAGGTGGCTTGTGAGGTCAGTTAACAGAGTGAAGCCATGGTGTAACAGGAGATAGTGTAAAATAGTAAAAAGTGCATGCACTAGGAGTGGCACATGAGAGTGAATCTGGGCTCCAAGCCTGAAATAAAGTAATACACCAAAGTCTGTTTCTACCACAGGTGTTCAATACACAGCTGTTACTTTTCTTCTCTTTTGCAAACAGTGTTGCAATGTTGAGCCAAATATATTTGGAATTTTCTGTCCTCTAATACAATTGTATTTTTTGAAGGTGGCTTTACCTTAATTTTAACAGTTGGAGTTGTATTAAATTCCTCAAGAATCATAGTCATTTTCTCTCTCTGAGTCCTTTCAATATATTCTGACATTTACTTATATTTAATATGAGTTTTATTTGGACATCTAGTCAAATTCCTGTTTCAAGAGAATCCAGCTAAAGTTCTTAACATTATAGTCTTCCCCTATCTTATTTGCCCAAGTAAACTTAAGCCCACTGTAATGTAACAAATGGATTCATGGTGATGTATGTATGTGTATTTTTGGTATAAGCAGATCCCACAATTGACAAAACTTCTTTACTCTCTAAAGAATAATACAGACTTAAAGAGTAAGAAAAAATCATAATGAAAATAAGAGTCATTGGATTTAATCCTGAGAGAATAATGTTTTAGTGTGTATTAAAAATCACTAAAACAATATATCATATATAGCTGAAGAATGAAATATTTGGTTCAGGGCTCTGGAAATGTTGATTTTTTAATGATTATTTAAAATAGTAATTTCATGACCCAATATTTGCTAATTATTTAAAAATAAGTACATCTGATTACAAACATTCAATTATAAGACCATCTTAAATTTGCTGTATGTTTTATTTATTGCTTTATACATTTAATGAGTCTGCCTGCCTTTATTTATTTATAAAGAAAGAAAGAAAGAAAGAAAGAAAGAAAGAAAGAAAGAAAAAAGAAAGAAGAATATTATTTTGTCTGCTTCATCATTAAAATACATTACTATTTTTCAGAAGAGAAGTAAACTTCAAAATGAAAACCTAACATCACACAGGTCTTTTATTCATGAACATGGCTATTGAATTCACACTTTCAGATTCTAAATCCTGTGTTGTCTTGAACAAGGCATATCACTGAACTGATGTCAAAAATTGCATTGGGGCTGATCTTCTTGCAACTCCCAGTCAGACTTAAAAAATTATATATATATATATATATATATATATATATATATATATATATATTTCATCATATTCATCAAAGTTCGCATTTCATTTCTTTTGAATGTAGCTTTTACTTCAGATACATAAACTCTTTCACCCCTTGTCTAAATAAACACTTGACTTAATAAATATTAAGGTCATATTGTTCCCTATGGCTTTTTAAAATAAGAATAAAAAACATATGAAGTTTGCCCTATCAAGTCACTGAGACATTTTAATTAAATTATACATTTAAAAGCATTTTTAAATATGAGAGTCACTCAAAATAATCATTTAATTGGATTACATAACTTGTGGGTTCTAATTTGTTTCGTCTATATTTTTTTATTTCTAATACATACGATTCAATCTAAAAACCTGCTTTCTTGATTATTTTATATGAGTATTTTTTTTGTTTTCTTTGCCTTTAATTTTTCCAGTAACTCTATTAAAATGTTTTCTACTAATACTGACAATTTTTTGAGGCATTCCTAATTTTGTCTTTTTCACAAGGTTGTTGGGATGTTCCTTCTGCTTCCATCACTATATGGCTCTCTCTCTTACTGATGGGATCCATGTCAATGCATTGAAACAAGAGCTTGACTTAAATTATGGATTTAAATAAAGCATACATTTTTATTTGCAGCAGATCATGTACTCTCAAGACTGATTTAAATTCAATGTGAGTGACTATATTAAAAAAATTAAAAAAGAAAAATAAATAAAGAAAGCAGAAAGAAAGAAAGAAAGAAAGAAAGAAAGAAAGAAAGAAAGAAAGAAAGAAAATAAAGAATGACTTCAATAAAACTTATCCTTTAACTTGTGAATATAATTGGCTAATTGAAACTCTGGATTCAAATGTTGGTCTGACTCCTGATTTTTTAACAATAGGATTATCCAGGAAAGAGTCCTATTTCTTTTTTCATTTTTTCCTATTTTTTCGCTCTTGAATATTTTATGTCTTGGTGTATTATTCATTTTGTTGTTATATTTTAATTACTGTTTTTTTAATGAACAGCTTACTTGTAACTCTTAGTTAATAAGTGTACAGTTGTTATTTCACTAGTAATAAATAATACCTAGATAAGAATAATATTAAAAACATATTATATAGATTTTCAGAATAATTTTTTTCTTTTTCACCCATTTTTGAAGGAGTCAAAAAGCATATAGAAATTAGATATCCAGAAATAAAACCTATAAGCATATATCCAGTCAAAAAAGAAATAATTTGAATGAAATATAAGTGGTCATATAATTGCTTAATTCAATCATGTCCTATTATCCTGAAAAAAAAAAATCTTAGTTTTGTCAGATACACTCAAGATCCTATAGAGGTAGAAAATTTTTACAGCTTAGCTCACAAAATATTACTGCTCTATAGAATCAACAAAATTTAGGAATGGCCAGGTGGCTCAGCAGTTGAGTATCAGACTTCAGCTCAGGGCTTAATCCTGGGGTCCAGGATCCAGTCCTGCATCTGGCTCCCTGCAGGGAGCCTGCTTCTCCCTCTGCCTGTGTCTCTGTCTCTCTTTGTGCCTCTTATAAATAAATAAATAAATAAATAAATAAATAAATAAATAAATAAATAAAATCTTTAAAAAAAGAACCAATATAATTTAACATGTTCTATGTTTAACATAATTTTGAAGATTCAATCTTATTAACATATTTTGTCTTTCAATATTTGCCCCAATATTTTATTATAAATATTAACATTCCCATTCTACAGGTGAATAGGTTATAACTGATTATTTTACACAATGACTGAAAGGTCTAGAATGCTGAGATTTTATTCCAATGTCTGTACACTGATACACTTTTTGCATGTATAGATGCTGAAGGAAATTATTTTTTAGCCAATCATGTGGTGGTTTACTGTGACTTAATATGAAAACAGCTAATAAAATGCAGTGGCAAATTAGCCCATTGACCTGATTGTTTTAGAAATGAAAGGGATTAAGCCAGTGAGTGAACACCCATATCTTCCACTTGATTCTGCAGCAAGTAGTATGAACATTTGATCATTTTGTCATTGTCTTCTGATCTACAACTGGGAAATTTTACATTGCCAAAAAATAAATATGAGGGCATAACACATGTTCCCTTCAGTTAAAGTATTGAATCACAATATTGTTTATTCTTTTTCTAGCGAATAGATTATTTTATGAATATCTTCAAGTTTTTTCCCTGAAGTGTCAACATGAAAAATGTCACTGAAGTTACTACATTTGTACTAAAGGGCTTCACAGACAAACTTGAGCTACAGATCATCTTATTCTTCCTGTTTCTAACAATCTATGTCTTTACTCTGATGGGAAATTTAGGACTGGTTGCATTGGTCATTGGGGATTCCCGGCTCCACAACCCCATGTACTATTTTCTGAGTGTATTATCATCTGTGGATGCCTGCTATTCTTCAGTAATTACCCCAAATATGCTAGTAGATTTTATGTCAAAGAATAAAGTCATTTCATTCCTTGGATGTGCAGCACAGATGTTTCTTGCTGTTACTTTTGGGACCACAGAATGCTTTCTCTTGGCTGCCATGGCTTATGATCGCTATGTAGCAATCTACAACCCTCTCCTATATTCTGTGAGCATGTCACCGAGAGTCTATGTGCCACTCATCATTGCTTCCCATGTTGGTGGCATTTTGCATGCTTCTGTACACACAGTGGCCACGTTCAGCCTATCCTTCTGTGCATCCAATGAAATTAGACATGTCTTTTGTGACATCCCTCCACTACTTGCCATTTCTTGTTCTGACACCCACACAAACCAGCTACTGCTCTTCTATTTTGCGGGATTTATTGAGATAACTACTATACTGGTAGTCCTGATCTCCTATGGTTTCATTGTCTTGGTAATTCTGAGGATGCATTCTGCTGAAGGCAGACGAAAAGTCTTTTCTACATGTGGCTCTCACTTAACTGGAGTGTCAATTTTTCATGGTACAGTTCTCTTCATGTATGTGAGACCAAGTTCCAGCTATGCCCTGGACCATGACATGATAGTGTCAATATTTTACAGCATTGTGATTCCCATGCTGAATCCTATCATCTACAGTTTGAGGAACAAAGATGTAAAAGATGCAATGCAGAAAGTGTTTAGGAAAAATTGATTTGTCAACAAAGTATATTTTCACAGTAAAAATTAAATTAAAAAATGAGTGATGCTTTCTCTACATTTCAATATCAGGAAGATATGATGAAAATGTTTTGTTTTAGCTTATTAATGTATTCTTGCTTTCCTTGGATATTTTTTTCTCCCTAGGTATTTTAAAATAAAGATCATAGTCAATCCTCTGCTCATACTATTTTCATATGCAGAAAATGTATATTATTCATTTTCTTTTTAAATTTTCCTGATGATATATGTATATACACATACACTTATATATGTATGTGTACACACATATATGTTTGTAGAAGCTACTGATGGGTATAACACAAATGCACACATGGGTGCGTATGTATGTAACCTTTACTTTGCAATGTTGTATACTATTTTCTTCCATCTCTGTATTACCTGAATGTATAAACTATAATATCTGCAATTATAAATAACACTATATCTGACTAGCTTGATCAACTATCACCTAATTGGTAGCAAAGCCACATCTCACATAATTCCAGCCCACTTTCCATGGAGTCATTGGTTCAGATTCTAGTTCAGAGAACTCTGATCCATCATTAGACCCATGCATTGGCAGCAGTCTAGTCCCAGACTATGATTCAGGGATCACAGGCAGTATGTTCAAATCCCTGTAGTTTCTGACACACTATTTGTGATGATGTGTTTCTCCCTTTTGTGTTATTTTTTACAGAGCATGGGCAATAAAATGCTTTAATTTTGGGATGCCTGGGTGGATTAGCGGTTGAGTGTCTGCGTTTGGGTCAGGGTGTGCCCTGAGTCCTGTGATTGAGTCCCGCATCAGGCTCCCTGCATGGAGTCTGCTTCTCCTTCTGCCTATGTCTTATGAATAAATAAAATCTTTATAAAAAAAAGAAGTTTATCACTTTTGAAAAAATGCTTTAATATCTCAAGAAAACAAAGTCTAAGCATTAGCATTTATTGAGATCAGATCACACTTACATTCAAGAATGACAAAAAGAAGTACAATTTGGAAAGTAAGGCAAAACTGGCTGGCACATTTGACTCTTCCCAGAACTAAGTCCAATTATTCCTATGAGATCCTTGAAGGCTTGGCCCAGTTCAGCTTTTAGTTCTGTTTTCCTTTGACCTTCACTCTCTGATGCCCTTGCAGATTCACCACTCCTCAGTGCCCAGGACCAAGAATCAAGGTACAAAAGAGAGTCCCTTCTATTGTATGCTTTGCCCTCTTTCCAGTAGATATTATTGCCATTGCAAAGATATGTCTCCTTCAAGGATAATTTTAGGTTGTGATGTTCTCTCTTCTTTCACTTTTATATATTAATCTTTAATTATTGTTTTTTTAAAACTATTTTCTTAAGGGAGTGTCTGTATTCTTTAATTCCAACAGGGCATTCTCCTTAGAATTAGAGTCCAGCCTAGGGGCACCTGGATTTCTCAGTAGGTTAAGCCTCTGCCTTTGGCTCAATTCATGATCCCAGGGTGTTAGGATGGAACCCCATGTCAAGCATCCTGCTCAGCAGGGAGTCTGTTTCTCCCTTTCCCTCTGCTCTTCCCCCCTACATATTCAGTCATTCTCTCTCTCTCTCTCTCTCTCTTTTTCAAATAAATAAATAAAATATTTTTTAAAAAGTTGAAAGAATTAGAGTCCAGCCTAAATATATTTCTCTAGAGTGGATTAGTATTTCTCTAAAGGACTAAATAACAACTCACCAGTTAGTATACAGAACATTTCTTATCACCATATATTCCCACCATGATATCTCTGCATTTATTTTCTCCTGTTTACAAGGCTCTTTCCATTGCTATTCACATGGTTCCTTTCTTCAAGCACAAAACTAAAATATGGTCACTGATAAGCATTATCCTTGCATATCTAAACCATGCAAATAAAGAGTGACTGTGTGTGTATTTATGATTCAGCATTAAAGAGATCTTTAAATGCAACTCATAATCACTAAAATAGATACATTTTATGCTTTAAAATTGTGAAGAAGATCTGGGGATGCCTGGGTGGCTCGGTGGTTGAGTGACTACCTTCGGCCCAGGGTGTGATGCTGGAGAACTGGGATCGAGTCCCACGTCGGGCTCCCTGCATGGAAACTCCTTATCTCTCTGCCTATGTCTCTGCCTCTCTCTCTCTGTGTCTCTCTTGAATAAATAAATATAATCTTTAAAAAAAATAAAATTGTGAAGGTCTGAATGAAAAAAATAATCACAAATATAGTAAAAGAAATAATAATAAACTCAAGAAAATAAAAGTAATTATGCATCTAGTTCAAATAATAAATAATAGACTAAAATTCCATAGAATTATGAACAAAGAATACACACAGACAATTCACAAGAAAAGAAAGTTCTTTAGACCAATCCATATACATTACCTTAATAGCCATTAGGGAAATGTGAATGTAAAATGATGTAAAACACTTTTGCACACTTATACCACTGACAGACATTGAAAAGTCTGGGACTATCAAATGATATCTTCTTATGAGAAGATAAAGGAAACATTTGCAGTCTGCCTGTAGGAATATGTCTGTGTGCCCTGCTTACAAACACCCTGAAAGGTGAAAGTTTGGATCTACTAATGGTCCTATTCCGTCTTAGAATTTTATTTGCTTGACCAAAGTATGTTTTTATACAGCACACGCAGAACTTAGGAAATGGAAAATATATCTTGTGCAATAAATATAAGCTTTAAGTAAGAGATTAAACTGTAAAATTAAGTACCAATAACAATGGAAAGTGTAAAACTATTTTTTTTAAATACAATGTTATGGGGATGCTGAACAGATGAGAAATTTCAGAGTTGATGAAGGAATGGAAGTACTGTTAACTCACCAGGGTAAAGACTATCAGCCACATGACAGACAAGTGACAACTTACAGAGGAAGTAACAAGCTGCCTTTGGTTACTTGGACTCTAGTAAGAACCACAAGGATTTCAACATGAAGAACATGAAGACTCCTAACTCTAGGAAACGAACTAAGGGTGGTGGAAGGGGAGGAGGGCGGGAGGTGGGGGTGAATGGGTGACGGGCACTGAGGGGGGCACTTGACGGGATGAGCACTGGGTGTTATTCTATATGTTGGCAAATTGAACACCAATAAAAAATAAATTTATTATTTTAAAAATGCAAAATACATCAATAATTTTATATTGTTTATGTATGGATATGATATTTGGAACATATTGAGCTTAATAAAATACATTATCAAAATTAAAAAAAAAAAGAAAATTCCACACACAAAAAATGAAATAAAATGTTATCAGTTTAATTATAATATGTATACATGTGTAAGAAAAGATCACAAGATTATATGAAAACTTCATTTTCCATCAAACAATTTTAATTAAAAATCAGGAAATGACCAGGAATATGATGGGTAACTTCAGAATTTCAGTAAAACAATTGGTAGTATTTTCACAGTGATGTACATTTTATGTTTATGGTATATATCATCTCTATCTTATGCAGATACACCAGGGCTTGTTCTCAACATGAGAATAGAAGCTTTGCATTCAGTTCTATTCCCAATATTCACAGTAAAGGGGAACATTAGGGCCAGAATCCCCAGTTTCCCAAATGTTGGATTTTCTCCACCCCAGGGCCAGCAGCCACATTTCTGAAAAGATTACAGGGGACAATTCAAAACAAACAAATAGTGGAATAATTGCCCATGATTGCTACTTAGTAAAATAATCTAAGTACATCCCTAGGCTATCTAATATTTTCACTCTGTAGGTATAATTCTTGTGTGGAGACTTCATTAATTGGTCTTTCTTTCCCTGGAGAATCAAAACTTTATCTGGGAATTTCTGTTTTCCTGTGTAGGGACCGGATCCATAAACAAGTTTACTTCAGTGTTGGGCCTTCAGGGATTTCAGACACTTGTAAATCTCTTCAGTGTGCAGAACCTTTGCAATGGGTCTCAGCAGATCTCTGGGTCAGGTAGGTTCACCCCAACAGTTTACTTAGTACTCATCCTGGATGTGAAGACCAAGTATCTTGGGAGCTTTATGGATTCAAGTTAGACTCAGGACTGTACTGATATCTGCTCTATTCACTTTTCCTGATGGCTAACTGGAAGGGAAGGGAAATGACTCCAACAATGGTGCCCAGAATCCCTGCCGATAAACACAACAGCATGGGTATCTCTGCAGAATAACAAAGAATCATTATGAGGATTCTATTTTTCATTAGGATAAGAGGAATGTTTCTGCCTTAGAGCTTGTACAATTGATGTTTTAGAAGGCACTCTACATCAGACAGGAAGCTTCTTATATGTCTTTGAAATAGATTTCTTCTCCAAGAAAGACCTACTAAATTGCTTAATATCAAGAAAAATGTTTCTCTCCTTCTGGTTGTTCACATTGCCAAGGTGATGAATCTAACAAGGAAAGGTTCCCTGGTGTCAACCAGAAGGCTTTCAGTTGCTGGTGGACACTGCCAGGTCATGTCAAGATGCAGTTTATCTCAAACACAACTCAGGTTTAAATAAGTTTAAGACAAAATTAAACAATTAGAGACCAATGGAACATCTCTTAAAATCATTTCAGAAGATTACTTATAAATATTTTCAATATTATTTCTCAGCCAAAATGTAATATAAATGCTTAACATTAGGTATATTATTTATTTATTTATTTATTTATTTATTTATTTATTTATTTATTTTTATTTTAGAGAGATAGAGAGAAGAAGTGGGAGGAGCAGAGAGAGAATATCAATCAGATTCTGCACTAAGCAAGGAGTCCCACTCAGGGCTGGATCTCAGGAACGTGAGATCAAGACCTGAGTTGAAACCAAGAGTTGAATGCTTAACCAATGGCACCACCCTGGCACCTCAACATTATGTACATCTTTAAAGTTCTTTTTATGACATTTTATTTTGATAGATTCATAAAATATTTCTTTTCCAAAGCAAACTTGAAAAAATATGTGTAAAAAACTAACATAGCTTTATCAGAAACAAATCTGAAACCATCCTGAATTAATAAGAGAAAAGTACTTTATTTCAGTGGCATACTTACCAAGAGAAAAAACTACCAAGCTTTGACATTAGTAATATTGCTTTAGAAGAAGGAATTAATAACAGGTAATGTTTCATGCAAATATGTTTTTTAAAAGTTAATTGCATGAATTCATAGCTCAGAATCCACAATGACTATCGGTGCTCTTTTTTTCCTCTTTGTATATTAAGGATATATTTATTGAGTATCTAGGTCTCAAGAGTAAAACATGCACTGAGATGCTTTATGAGCAGGAAAAAAACAGGAAATGTTTTGTTTAAAGTGAGTATCGCCACTCTGGTTACCATCATAAACTTGCCTGTGCATTTCTTTTCAGATGTGGTGGTAGGAGAAGAGATATGGAATATCTAGTGCAATATAGTCCTATAACCTAATCAGACATATTTTGGAATATGGAATGTAGTATCTTTAATTAAACAGACACCACAGACTTAAGAAATAATCAGATTTTGGGAGAATACAACCTGATTTGTTCATTAAGTAGATAGCCAGATACCATGTATCCCAGTTACCTGAATATGAAAATTATACTTCAATATTTCACATTTCAACTATAAAACTGGTTAGTGAGGAAGAATGGGTTACGAGGACATAAACAGGAAATTACATTAGAAAATCATTTAAAACATGCTATAGCCAGACCTGCTGATGCCAATTTTTCTGCATTCATTGTTAACAGGCTCTACTAAATGGTGTTTGTGTATTATTTCATTACATTCACACAACACAAAAATATAAATACTTGATACAAAAAAATCACACACTCAGTAATTGGTGGACTAACAGCCAACCAACGAAGTGACCAAACAAACAAGCAAACAAAACACATAAAGCAAAACCATAAAACCATAGTATCAATCAATATTGTACACAGATTCTGTGTAACTTATAAACTGTCTTATCAGACATACAAATAATTACAACCATCTTCTAGGACTCCCCTGTAGAATAATGAGATCATTATATTGAAATGACTAGCATCATTCTGGGCCCAGAGTACACCACATAGTGAATAATGTTAGCAGTCTTCTCCACACGTTTATCTAAGCAAGAAAAAGCTTGAGCAAATCAAGCTTGAGCAAATCAAACCTACAAGTAATATTTTTCAAAATATCAAAACAGCTTCAAATACTTTATAGGAAACAGCTGTAAGATGGAAAAAAAAAAAGAGAGGCTGCCAGGACACATTAATAAAAAAACTGTCTGAGCAGATACAGGTTAGAGTGATAAAAGGACCAAGTTATTTGGCTGAAGAAACATGATTATTTTTTTTTAAAATTCAGGTTCTGAATAACACTGAGAAGGAACAGACTGAGGTACAGTCTGATGGTGGCAGCTGAAACAGCATGATGTTGTAGACATAGTTAAGGAAAACCCAATATAGTCAAGTATTTCATGCAGATACATAAAAATCCCCAGGCTGATAAGAAACAGGTTGTAGAGAAAGCCATTGGCAGAAAGTTAAAAATAACTGAAAGTCACTGGAAGTCATCTGTTTCATCAACTTCTCAAATGTAGTTAGAAACATACACAGAAGCATGAGTGTTGATGTAAACATATATTTGGGGAATATTGTAATTAATATGATTATGTGAATAAAATTTCAATACATATAGTAAATTACTACATATAAAACCAATATAAATTGTATTTAGCACAGAGTTAAAAATAGCTTGGGAAAACAGTTTCATTAAGCTGAAACTGATCTTTAGAAAAAACTGGTCTTTGTATTTCTGAATTTTGTTAAAAATTGGGAGATATACAAGTAAGGTTTGACATTTCCAATTGTGAACAAAAGTAATCTGATTTAAAAGAAACAGTCTTTTAAATCTGATTTAAAAGAAACAGCATGAACCAGAAAAATCAACTTGACCATCTATTAACCTCCTTCCATTTTCTCCATTAAAAGATGAGAAGAACAAATTAAATGGCCTCAGGGAATCTGACCCACCTGACTGAGTTCATTCTCAGGGGAGTCTCAGACCGCCCAGACCTCCAGATGCCACTCTTCTTTGTTTTCCTGGTGATCTATGGGCTCACCGTGGCAGGGAACCTGGGCATCATCACCCTCACCAGTGTTGACTCGCAGCTTCAAACGCCCATGTACTTCTTCCTCAGGCACTTGGCTATCATCAATCTTGGCGATTCTACTGTCATTGCCCCTAAGATGCTGGTCAACTTCTTGGTTTCAAAGAAAACCATATCCTACTATGGATGTGCAGCCCAGCTGGGGGGCTTCTTAGTTTTTATCGTGGGGGAGATTTTCATGCTGGCTGCAATGGCCTACGACCGCTACGTGGCTATTTGCAACCCCCTGCTCTACATGGTGGTGGTATCTCCGCAGATCTGCCTTCTGCTGGTGTCCCTCACATACCTCTACAGTCTGACCACAGCACTGACCGTCTCCTCCTGTGTGTTCTCTGTGTCATACTGCTCTTCAAACATAATCGACCATTTTTACTGTGATAATGTCCCTTTGTTGGCATTGTCCTGTTCTGATACCTACATTCCAGAAACAGTAGTGTTTACCTCTGCCGGGACCAATTTGTTTTTCTCCATGATTATTGTTCTAACCTCCTATTTCCACATTGTCCTTGCCATTTTGAGGATACATTCCTCAGAGGGACGACGAAAAGCCTTTTCCACCTGTGCCTCCCACATGATGGCTGTCACTGTGTTCTATGGGACACTTCTCTTCATGTATTTGCAACCAAGGACCAACCACTCATTAGATACTGATAAAATGGCCTCTGTCTTCTACACCCTGGTGATACCGATGCTGAATCCCCTCATTTACAGCCTAAGGAACAAGGATGTGAAGGATGCATTCAAGAGATTCCTAAAGAGCCCTTGCCAGGCTTTCAATTTCAAATTAGTGTAAATTTAAAGATTCAGTTCTCTTATTTAAGGGTTTTTATTTGCTCCTGAAAAGCTAGTATCTACTAAGTAGAGGCAATAAATAGTTATAAATTTTGTGGATTCAATGGGTACATCTTAACTCTTTCTATTCCACCATCAAATATCCAACTATCCCTAATACAAAGACACATTAGTTGACCATACAAAATACGCTTAAGTGGTATAAAATATTTTCAAAGTAAGCATATTTAAGGTAAAACACAATATTGTATTTTTTGTGATTCATATATCTTGACTTTCTTAAATTCATTTTTGTCTTGCACCTAACATAAATTTTAATCACAGAAAAAGAAATCTTTAGGAGAAAAACTAAAAACAGCAAAAATGCCTAGATATCCATTGAAAGAGAACCTATAGCAAACAGGAACAGCAAAAGGAACCTATAGCAAACAGAAAATAGCAAAAAGGAACCTATAGCAAACAGAAAAATCTCCTACAAAAGGAGATTCTACATTTCCACTACTATCATGTGTTACATGTAGATGAGGCAAAATATTGCCGAGGTTGACGAGGTTGATATTTCATTCCAGTGTGCCATAAAATTAACATTCTCCATGTCTTATTCTCAGAGCAAACGTTGTGGTATAGGGCTCATTGTCTGTGTGATAGATTCATAACAGCAAACTCCACTTCTTTTGACATTTGTATATAGTGTGTTTTGGAGTAAAACTCATTGGAATGAAAATAAAAACATTGTCTTCAAAGGGACACCAACTCTCAAGGGAACTCTGATGGAAAAAAACAGTCATCATGTGCCATATCTACTTCTGTACATGTAAAATGTTCCTAATTTACAACGAATAAGGGAGACTGGTCAGGGCATGCAAGACAGGCAACATCTGGAAATGATATGAAATTTGGGGAGGTGGGATGTCAGAAAGAAGGCAACTATAGGGAACATGAAACTCGGGTCTATGAATCATTTGTCAATTTAGTCATAAACAAACAGCAAAGCTGAAAATATAAAGTGACACTGTATGTTCGATACTTCTGGTCTCTTTTTTTCATGGAAGATAGCATGTTCACAGTCCTGGGGATAGGGATGTGGGCATCCTTGGTGGGTAGGTGGGCGTACATGATTCTGCCTAAAACATGTACATCTGTATATTGGCATAGTATCTTAGCCTGGCAATCTAAAACCTTGCAACTGTCTCATTCACTAGTACTCAAGGGGATAGTCTCTCAAAAGCTTACATAGTATATACCCTTTCTGCATGTGTTAGCTACAAAATTTACCCTAAAGAAACTCTACACAATGCCCACTCTAAATGAAGGATAAGATAAGTTCATTAGGTTGAAAGGTAACACAGTGCATGCACACACACACATGCACACCCACTCACATATCACTTGTACACGTTTATCAGAATTGACGAATCCACACATTCAACCAACCAGGCAGGCACATGAGCCCAGTACCACCTTCCCTTGAAGTAACGTAGGGAAACTCATTTATGTGGCAGCACTGATCTCCAATTCGTCAAAGCTATCAACTTGCGAGATGCTAAGTCACCTGTACTTCCAGTTTATACCTTCCTAACTGCTCTGCAGGTTCCATGGCATTTGTGTCCAGACAGTGACAACAAAATCCCCCTAGCGATGAGGGGAGAGGGAAGATGCAAGACAGTCACAAAGCAAGGTCTGACAGCTCCTGTGAGAGACAGGACACACATCGAACAGCACCACAGAGCCCCTCCTGAAACTGCCACAGTAGTGGTAGCTTTGACCCCACTCTGTATATAGGGATGTTCTAGGCAGTAAGCATCACAGTGCCACACAAAGAATCCTTGCAAGACCACGAAAATAAGAAACACCATCCAAGTTTCTCAAATTCAGCCTAGAAAATGCCATTTTGACCCGAAAACTAACTGAAGCAGTATTTTCACAGCAGCTCCTTTTGTTTTGAAGCACATAATCATGTATCCCAACATTTTACTTATGACCCAATAGATGTGTGTAGCATGATTGTTTCCTCCTTTATCAATTGTCTGATAGGTAACAGTAATTGGCATGTTTCTGAACTTTTCAGTTGAAAGGTTAATCTAAACAAATGTAAGACTTCCAATGGAGATTTTATTGTCTCTTCAGGTCTAGATAAGCTTGGTTTGAACTGCTAATGCCATCTTCCTGCAAGTCCAAAAGGCTTCACCAGATATCTCCATGCCATGAGTCCCATCTATCATTTCTGCTTTGCAAAAGTCTGCTTCCAAAAAAAAAAAAAATTAAAAAAAGAACTAACAAAAGTCTGCTTCCACAAGCCATTTCCATGGAAAGAAAAAAATTCTTTCAAGGAAAATCAATAAAGAAGTAGAAATCACTGCAGATATGAGTGACAGGAGACAAGATAGAGGGTTCTATGGTAGCATCAGGTCTCCTTATGGTTTTATTTTTTTTGTATTTTTTATTGGAGTTCAATTTGCCAACATATAGTAAAAACCCTATGTTCATCCTGTTAAGTGCCCCCCTCAGTGTCCGTCACCAAGTCACCCCATCCACCCCACCTCCCCTTCTACTACCCCTTGTTACTTTCCCAGAGTTAGGAGTCTCTCATGTTCTGTCTCCCTCATTGATATTTTCCACTCAATTTCTCTCCTCTCCTCTATAATCCCTTTCACAATTTTTTATTCCCCATATGAATGAGACCATATAATGTTTGTCCTTTTACGATTGACTTACTTCACTCAGCATAATACCCTCCAGTTCTATCCACATTGAAGCAAATGGTGGTATTCATTGTTTCTAATGGCTGAGGAATATTCCATTGTATACATAAACCACATCTTATTTATCCATTCATCTTTCGATGGACACCGAGGCTCCTTTCACAGTTTGGCTATTGTGGACATTGCTGATAGAAACTTTGGGGTGCAGGTGTTTCAGTCTTTCACTGCATCTGTATCTTTGGGGTAAATCCCCAGTACTGCAATTGCTGGGTTGTAGGGCAGGTCTATTTTTCACTCTTTGAGGAACCTCCACACAGTTTTCTAGAGTGGCTGTACCAGTTCACATTCCCACCAACAGTGCAAGAGGTTTCCCCTTTCTCCACATCCTCTCCAACATTTGTTGTTTCCTGTCTTGTTTAACAGTGAATTTTCCCCATTCTCACTGGTGTGAGGTGGCATCTCATTGTAGTTTTGATTTGTATTTCTCTGATGGCCAGTGATGTGGAGCATTTTCTCATGGGCTTGTTGGCCACGTGTAGGTCTTCTTTGGTGAAATTTCTGTTCAAGTTTTTTGTCCATTTCATGATTGGATTATCTGTTTCTTGGCTGTTGAGTTTAATAGGTGCTTTACAGATCTTGGATACTAGCCCTTTATCTGATAGGTCATTTGCGAATATCTTCTCCCATTCTGTAGGTTGTCTTTTGGTTTTGTTGACTGTTTCTCTAGCTGTGCAGAAGCTTTTTATCTTGATGAAGTCCCAATAGTTCAGCTTTGCTTTTGTTTCCCTTGCCTTCACAGAAGTATCTTGCAAGAAGTTGCTGTGGCCAAATTCAAAAAGGTATTTCCTGTGTTCTCCTCTAGGATTTTGATGGAATCTTGTCTCACATTTAGATCTTTCATCCATTTTGAGTTTATCTTTGTGTATGGTGTAAGAGAATGGTCCAGTTTCATTCTTCTGCACGTGGCTGTCCAATATTCCCAGCAGCATTTATTGAAGAGACTGTCCTTTTTCCAGTGGATTGTCTTCCAGCTTTGTGGAATATTAGTTGACCATAGAGTTGAGGGACTATTTCTGGGTTCTCTATTCTGTTCCGTTGATCTATGTGTCTGTTTTTGTGCCAGTACCACCCTGTCTTGGTGATCACAGCTTTGTAGTACAACTTGAAATCCAGCATTGTGATGCCCCTGGCTCTGGTTTTCTTTTTTTAATATTCCCCTGGCTATTCGGGGTCTTTTCTGATTCCACACAAATCTTAAAATAATTTGTTCTAACTCTCTGAAGAAAGTCCATGGTATTTTGATAGGGATTGCATTAAATGTGTAAATTGCCCTGGGTAACATTGACATTTTCACAATATTAATTCTTCCATTCCATGAGCATGAAATATTTTTCCTTCTCTTTGTGTCTTCCTCAATTTCTTTCAGAAGTGTTCTGTAGTTTTTAGGGTATAGATCCTTTATCTCTTTGGTTAGGTTTATTCCTAGGTATCTTATGCTTTTGGGTGCAATTGTAAATGGGATTGACTCCTTAATTTCTCTTTCTTCAGCCTCATGGTGAATCTATAGAAATGCTACTGATTTCTGGGCATTTATTTTGTATCCTGCCACACTGCCTTCTTATGTTTAGAGAAACTTAACTACAGCACCACAAATTAATTTCCCACTACTCTTCTTATATCTCCAGATTCAAACTTTATCATTATTCCTTGTTTTACTCCTTCTCTTTGTACCACTCTTCTTTTCTCTTTGTGTCTCAATAAAGGCTACTGAATTTTTCTTTCCTTCTATTAAATAGAGCTACTGTTTATGAAGTTTGATGCCCTTCCATAAGTTATACTCCATGTCACTGTTCCAACCTTCCCTTCAGGATTGGTTTTGACTCCTTCAATATTTATAAAGCTAATGAGCAATCATTATTTGAATTAGAGAAATTTTGTCGACAAACATAGTTTTGATAACAATTCTTACCTCAGCTCACAAAATGTACAAGACATTAGGTTACTTATAATATAAATACGAAAATGACTACTTCTTAAAAAGAATGCAGAATAGAATATTACACAATCATAACCACCACGAGTTCTCTCAGTTTGTGACCACATAGAAAGACCTAGAGGGATCACATTAAGTATAATAAATTCAAGAGAAAAAAGCAAATACTTTGTGATTTCACATATTTGTGGACTATAAAAGCAAAGCAAATGAACAAACAGGTTCTTAAATAAAGAGAACACACTAGTTTTTTTCCAGAAAGGAAGTGTAGAGGAAATGAGCAAAATAGATAGAGGGGATTAAAAGATACAAACTTCCAGTTTAAAATATGTAAATCACATATATGGAAAGCACTCTACAGAGAATAGTCAATAATATTATAATAGTATTGAATGGTGACAAACTGTGACTGTGCTTATCATGATGAGCACTGATACTGTACACAATTAATAGAACCCATATGCAATATACCTGAAACTAATACAGAATTCTGTGTTCATTATACTTCGATTTAAAAGCATCTAACCAAAAAAGTAGTTTGAATTATAATTGTCAGAAGAAATTACTAATTATTTCTTTAAAATACTTGAAATATATATTTAAAGATCTAATAAGTTAATGTTATTATATGATAAATGTTATTACTGTGTACACAGTCAAAAAGTGATTAAAGTATGGGCTGAGATTATGCTATATTAATTTAAAATCTTTATGAAATATGTAAAGAAGATACTTTCATGTTTAGATATGGATGCCTAAAACTTGGGTGATAGATCACAGACTAATCAAATATGGGGGCAAACTAGCAGTTTCTTAATCTCTGTTGTAATCACCTTTCTCCTCGCATTTTTTCTCAGTATTTTTCAGCATTTTATGTGCATTTCATGCTTCAACCACAGGGAATTACAAGCTCTGAAACAGAAAGGCAGTGTGGCAGGCCCCCAGGACCAGCACGCAGGGGTGAAGGATGACTGCATGGTGGGCGGGGGGGGGGGGGGGGTGGCGCGGGGGCGGTGCTGTGCCACCACAGGAGAGTCAGGCTGCAGCTCAGCCAATTCTGCACACCTGCCAGGAGGATGAGAAGTCAGCTTTCCAGGTGCCCAGGAGGAAAAGTAGGATTTGGTGGCCTCCCTTCCTAGACTCAGCTACTAGCTGTGTGCGAATGTTTTGTCACTCTAACAACAACTCTATCAGCACTATCACTGTGATAGACATTCAAATACTAAAGTTATATTAAAATCAATAGCATATGTCTCCATTAAAATCCCTGAACTTCTTTGATGACAGGGATTATACTTAGTGCATTTTTCTACTTCCAGTCAAGAACAATATTTGGATTCCTTGAAAAAATAATGTATTAAAACAAGTGAAACCATTTAGCTCTGTCAAGCTAAATTTCATGTAATTATTTGTTGCAACTTTTACCATTTGTACAGGTGGTGCATATTCATAAGTTGGATGTCCAGGGTCTGAAAACACTAGAATAGTGAGGGTGGAATACACATTAATGAAAGAAATCTTTATTTAGAACTAATTTATTTAAATCAATTAACTGTACTTATTTTTCCCCAGTCGTGAATGCAAGATACATTGTAGACATGTGCATTCATGGGTTAGCAAGAACCACACTCAAAGTTCTTAATTGTGATAATATATGGAGAATCCAAAGGTCGGTATCTCTCTAAATGCCTATTAGAATTAGAGCAAACCTATAGTAAATGGGGGGTAGAATGAGAGTGTAACAATTTTATTCAGAGTCAGCAAAATATCGGTATGCATGTAATAAAATGAATATAATTCAAAAACATATAGTTGAGTGAAAACCATCAGATATCCAAATGAGTTATATATAACATATTGTGCACTTTAAAACATACATTATTTTACTTTATAAAGCTATATTCAATTTTAAGGACATACATCAGCTTTTGTGAAAGAGGTACCTATGGGGAAGAAAACTAGAAACGGACACGGGAAATTAGTTTCAGTGTGCTGCTCGGGTGTAGAATTACATTATCACTAACTCAATTTTAGCCCTTAGATTAGAAAAAGAAAAAAAATAGGAGTTACACACATATTCATAATTTTTATTCCTTCTGAATCTTCTAACACACTATAGGACATGTTTAAATAGTTTTGTTAATCCTCAGATATAACACATGGAAGAAGCTTTTGTGGAAAATGCTGAAATTTTATGTAATTTCTAGATGAATAAAGCATGTATCTGAGAAATGATCTATTTAAAAGCAGATATTTCAGTAAAACAACAAAAATAGCAAATTAGAAGCAAAGTAAATTTCATGTATATATATGTGACTTCATATATATGTTCATATTTGTATATATATAACATTATATTTTATGTATATATAATATATTACCTCAATATGGAATAAAACTCATGGAATAATTAGCAAAGATGAGTGACATCATTTCCTGCTCTCAGATGCTTTGGGAATAACTGAGGATTGCATTCAAGTTCCCAGGGGAGTTTCTCAAATAGAGGAGATGCTCATAAATTCTTCCCACTGTAGTCAGGCTGGTAATCATATAGGGAAATAGGAAGCCAGTCCCCACTTAAGGTGAGTAGCGGCCACCGATATGATTGCTAGATTACCTGCAGTGATGATTCTTGATTCCTTGTTCAATTTAAGGAACACATATGAGTATTGTCACCAATGCCAACTCAGTACATCACGTATATTAATCATCTCTTTTCCTAACTAGATTTCTTAGAGCTAAGATATATGTTTACCACTATTAGTATGTTCTCTAAAGGTGGTAAGGGACCTCATTTCTATTTCTGATTATCTCTACATTTAGATTGAGATTCTAGACAATACACATCATGAAGGGGGAAGTAAGCGCTTTTGCAACCTCAGCTTAGGATCCTCCACTGTCCCTCCCTCACCTCTGCATCCCTCTCTCCTTTTAATGGGATTGCAATGTTCTCAATTGGACCAACCCATTAATCTCTGCTGAGGCTATTTACAAAAAGTTATAGAATATTGATTGAGATTAGGTATTCCCACCCATGGGCTCCCTGTCTAACCCCAGGCCCTGGAACTGTTCTGAGTTCCTGCTTCCATCTGAGAAGGGTCAGGTTTGATGCTCAATTCCCTTGCTTTTTCCAGACAGTGCTTGGGTAGGGTTGGGGGAAGGAGTACCACATAAATATTCACTCAAATGAGTTTCAGGGGAACTGCAGGCATTTGTAAAAATCACAATAAAATGCATATTGAGATGAAGAGATTTGCCAACTCTACAAACTGCTATGGAATAGTCCTCTGGGGTATAATTTTTGTAGCTGAAAGCATTAGAGTTTTTCGTTTGTTTGATTGCTGCTAATGGATGTTTCAAATTGCTTCGCTGTGAATATTTTGTTAATTTGAATAGGTTTTTGGACAGAGTAAATTTTGTGAAGTAGTTTCATCTGTCAAAATAATGTTAAATTGCTATTCTATTTTTTGAAAATTTCCTTTTTTAAGGGCATCCAGAGCTTTTAGTTTTTAAGGTTATGAATTGTGAACAGTTTCTTATGACATGATGTCCTTGACAAGTCTACAGTTGATTTTTGTGTGAGATGAACAGAACATCCAAGTTCATCATCCTTTGTAGGGATGATCACCTTCCCCAGATCCAGTGAAGACCATTTTTTCATGCCTGTCCTGACATGCCCCTTTTCTCATATATTACAGTTCTTTGCATGCATGGGTCTTTGCCCGAGGTTCCCATTCTTTTTCATTGATGTCTACCATATCATCTCAAGAAATCCAGCAAAAGTTTTATTATCTGGTAAAACAAGTCCCTTCAAAAGTGTCTTGCTTCTTCTTAACAGTTTGCATTTTCAAAATGTATTTGAAACCCATATCAAAATCTATAAATATCCTTAGTGATTTTTTATTGTAAGGTCATTGAATAAATAGATCAATTTCAACACAAGTAACATTTTGTCACATCAGGTTGTGCAATCCAGGACATTGAGTTTCTATTAATTTACTTAGGATTTCTATAATGCGTCCCTAAAAGGTTTGAATTTTTCTCTCTTTAGGAGTAGGTTTTGTTTCTATAAAATATTCCATCAATATGGGATTTCACTTTTATTCTTAATTTTAGTTGCTTTTGTCCATTCTAACTGGTATTAATTCATCATCTATTCAGATGCTCATTTATCCCCTAATTCTTTTTGATGATGTGGTAAAATCTGATTACAGATTTTCCAGAAGAAAACTGTCCAGCCAAACATAGGATCAACCCAGCTTGAACAAGTGTTTTATCACTCTTAGGCATTTTTAAACATATATCAATGGTATATTAATATTGTTTACAGTTTTACAGCTGCATAAGTGAAATTATAGGCCCAAATATTTAGTGAGATTTAACATATATAAATATAACAAAATATTATAATTTGCATATACAAGTATGTGTATGTTTAAATCAGGATTTAGGGTCTCCTAGAATGAGTCACAATGTAGTCCTCATTTTAATACTTTAGAAGACTTTGTAATGAAATCAGATGATTTTTTTCCCCCGTAAAACTTTGGAAGTACCTACTTTTGAAAACAATCTGAAGGAAAACAGACTTGGAAAAGAAGAGGTAGATAAAGTGCAATCCTTAAATAAACTGAATTTACAAGAAATATTTCACCTATAGTTGATAGAAGATGAAATAAAGGTGTAAGAATAGGATTTAAATTAAAATATATAAGTGTATTCCATTTCTCCCAAAGCCATGCCCTGTTGGCTTTATCTGGATCAAGTAATCATTTGTCCTGATCCATGCCATTTAAACAAATACAAAGTAAATACTTCTACTGAATCATGCTATATGTCTTTCTCCTCATTTCCCACTACTATGTATGTCTTTCATTCATCTGCTTCAGGCAATGTGATTTGCCAGCCTGTATTGAATTTGAGATAGCACACCCACTGTTGGAGTGATATTTTTCTTGGTAGGGTGAGTACATTTATAGCAGCTTACTGGATGATTTTAGGAGATACATCAACAAATACAATTTAATGACTTTTTCCTTAAAATGTGCTCGACCAGGCAGCCTGGGTAGCTGAGCGGTTTAGTGCCACCCTCAGCCCAGGACATGATTCTGGAGACCTGGGATCCTGTTCCATGTTGCAGTCCCTGCATGGAGCCTGCTTCTCCTTCTGCCTCTGTCTCTGTCTCTGTCTCCGTCTCTATCTCTGTCTCTGTCTCTCTCTCTCTCTCTCTCTCTCTCCGTGTGTGTCTCATGAATAAATAAAATCCTTTAAAAAATGTGCTAGAGAAATCTAATTACATTACGCCTACCTCTGAGATATTAGGGGTAAGTTAAGGCAAATATGGGAAGGACCACTTTATTTTTATTTTTTGCCGTATTGAATAACTTCTAGATGTGGCCTTATCTGGAATGAAAAATAGCAATAATCACACACTGAAAGAGTTAACACCCAAGTGTTGAGAATCCACATGCACTACTCTATGGGAAATAAAAGATATCTATGTGCATTAGAATGCACTAGTTGGGACTTCTGTAAAAGTGCTAAATTATTGTCTATTATATACAAATTATAAACACTCTTTAAAACATATAAAAGCATAAGAGAATGAGAATACAGTTTTATTTTTTTAAGATTTTATTTACTTATTTATAAGAGACTAACAAAGAGGCAGAGACAAAGGCAGAGAGAGAAGCAGACTCCTCACAGGGAGCCTGATGTGGGACTCAATCCCAGAACCCCGATATCACGCTCTGAGCCAAAGACAGATGCTCAACTGCTAAGCCACCCAGGCATCCTGAAAATATAGTTTTAAAAATGATATGAATGGTGGAAAGAGAATGGTCTTAAATATGCAGAGCTACAATGATAAAAGTAAACCAAAGTCTACTGCATGAATTAATCATGGTTTTCTTTGGGACAAAGCTTGGGATAAAATTTCAAGGACCAGAAGCAAGGGCTTTTACTTATATTAGAATACTTTCCTAACTATTATGTGTTAACCAATTATAGATAAGTTAAGTAAAAGCATATCTAAAAAGATATCAGGTTTACCACTTAAGACCAAATGTGTCTAATGATACCTGTTGACAGACCATAAATGGATGATAGTGACTTGGTAACAATAGCCAGCAAACAGCACAAATAAATAAACTGACTACTGTATATCATAGGTTGTAATACCTCCTATTTTGGTTCCAGGTTCAGTGTCGAGGTGAGTCCTATTTTAAATTAACCAATTGAAAAAATTGGACCAATCTGATCCACAGATGTTGTCTTCTGAATCCCTATGACTCTTGCGATGGTTGTTCCCACAGCAATTTCACTTTATGGCCTGGATGAACAAAATCTAACAGTGCTAACAGAATTCATCCTAATGGGAATCACCGACCATCCTGAGCTGCAGGCTCCCTTCTTTGGGTTTTTCCTCGTCATCTACACAGTTTCAGTGGTGGGCAACCTGGGCATGATCATCCTCACCAAGGTGGACTCCAGGCTCCAAACACCCATGTACTTCTTCCTCAGACACCTGGCTTTCATTGATCTTGGCTACTCATCAGCTGTGGCACCCAAAATGTTAGTAAATTTTGTAGCTGATCAAAATACAATCCCCTATAACTGGTGTGCTACGCAGCTGGCTTTCTTCATCTTGTTCATCATCAGTGAGCTTTTCAATCTGTCTGCAATGGCCTATGACCGTTATGTGGCCATCTGTAACCCTCTGCTCTACACCATTGTTATGTCACAAAGGGTGTGCTGGGGGCTGATAACAATCCCTTATGTCTACAGTGCCTGTCTCTCTCTGATAATCACCATCAAGATTTTTATGGCATCCTTCTGTGGACATAATGTCATTAGACATTTTTACTGTGATAGTCTTCCCTTGTTAACTTTGCTGTGCTCAAGCACAGATGACATTGAGTTGATAATACTGATCTTTTCAGCATTTAATTTGATTTCCTCCTTTCTCATAGTGCTTGTGTCCTACATCCTCATCCTTATGGCCATCCTTAGGATGAACTCTGCAGAGGGAAGGCTCAAGGCCTTCTCCACCTGTGGATCCCACCTGACGGTGGTTGTTGTATTGTATGTCACTCTCTTCTTCATGTACGTGCAGCCCAAATCCAGTCATTCCTTTGATACTGATAAAATCGCCTCTATATTTTACACTTTGATAATCCCTATGCTGAATCCCATTATCTACAGCCTAAGGAACAAAGAGGTAAAAGGTGCCCTTCATAGAATATGGAAAAACCTGCATAAACTGCCTATGTAGAGATCAATATAGGCAGTACCTGTAATAAAATAGGTTACAGACTTCTGTTTAGGACATGTCATTGGCTTTAGAAAGGAGTAATGTGTAGAAGTCGTGGAAGGCTAGAAATGCTTTTCCTGTATTTAACGCATAGGTATTCCAGTAGTGATCATTCTTCTCATGCCAGCTTTGGTTTAAGTGCTAAGACAAGTCCAGACCACTATTCCCATATTACTAAGTACTTATTTTGCAACTGAAGGCAAGTTTTGGTTTGCTCTGTTTGTTTTCTTTAAAATACATCATGCCCTGATAATCTTTTTATCATATTTTTATGTCTTTTATTAAATATGAAATAAATATGCCCACCATACTGGCAAATGGCACAGAGAAGATGGAGCTTAATGTTCTTTGTGTAAGGAATATGCACATCAATGAATAATCAACAATGTCTGCCTTAAGAACTAACACTTTAACTTTATCCCATTTATCCCACTTTATCCCATTGTGGTGGGTTGCATCTCAGTCTGTTACGTGTTGATATGTGAGCCTGTGTATGCTTATTGGGACTTCATCAAGATAAGAAGCTTTTGCACAGCAAAGGATACAGTCAACAAAACTCAAAGACAACCTACAGAATGAGAGAAGATATTTGCAAATGACGTATCAGATAAAGGACTAGTTTCCAAGATCTATGAAGAACTTATTAAACTCAACACCAAAGAAACAAACAATCCAATCATGAAATGGGCAAAAGACATGAAGAGAAATATCACAGAGGAAGACATAGACATGGCCAACAAGCACATGAGAAAATGCTCTGCATCACTTGCCATCAGGGAAATACAAATCAAAACCACAATGAGATACCACCTCACACCAGTGAGAATGGGGAAAATTAACAAGGCAGGAAACCACAAATGTTGGAGAGGATGTGGAGAAAAGGGAACCCTCTTACATTGTTGGTGGGATTGTGAACTGGTGCAGCCACTCTGGAAAACTGTGTGGAGGTTCCTCAGAGTTAAAAATAGACCTGCCCTACAACCCAGCAATTGCACTGCTGGGGATTTACCCCAAAGATTCAGATGCAATGAAACACCGGGACACCTGCACCTGGATGTTTATAGTAGCAATGTCCACAGTAGCCACACTGTGGAAGGAGCCTCGGTGTCCATGGGAAGATGAATGGATAAAGAAGATGTGGTTTATGTATACAATGGAATATTACTCAGCCTTTAAAAAAGACAAATACCCACCATTTGCTTCAATGTGGATGGAACTGGAGGGTATTATGCTGAGTGAAGTAAGTCAATCGGAGAAGGACAAACATTATATGTTCTCATTCATTTCAGGGATATAAATAATAGTAAAAGGGAATATAAGGGAAGGGATAAGAAATGTGTGGGAAATATCAGAAAGGGAGACAGAACATAAAGACTCCTAACTCTGGGAAATGAACTAGGGGTGGTGGAAGGGGAGGAGGGCAGGGGGTGGGAGTGAATGGGTGACGGGCACTGAGGGGGAACTTGACAGGATGAGCACTGGGTGTTATTCTGTATGTTGGTAAATTGAACACCAATAACAAATAAACTTATAAAAAAAAAGGAAAGCAGAAATAAAAGTGTGATTATTTTACATAGCATAAATGTGTACAGCAACAATTCAAAATTGCTTATTTCTGAAACATTAGAAATAATACCTGAGTTCTGCAAGATTGGTGCATATAAGGTCAGCATTTAAGACATCTGGGGTTTTTATGTTTTTGTTTGTTTTTTTTTACTACAAGTACCAAAAAAGTAAATATATATATATATATATATATATATATATATGTATATATATATATGTATATATATATATATATATAATTTAAAACTAAAAATTTAATTGAAATAAAACTTTATAATACCTTAGAAAAATTTTAGTGAACGATTTGTATGATTTTCCTGTTGGATACTACAAAACCTTGTTAAATTATTAAGGAAGACATAATGTTACATATACCATACCATTATTTGGATGAATAAATGTCATGTGGTTAGTTTCCCCTAAATTATTCAATGCATTTAATACAGTGACATTCAGAATCCAACAGTATTTTGTGCTACTCAGGTTGATTTTAAGAATCATGTGTAATTTTAAAAATTGTAAGCATTACTGAATGGTACAATTGTTCTTTTGCTATAAATTTAAATATTTATATGTTTCTGTAGAATTAAAAAAATACTAATTAAAAAAAAAGGATCTAGACTATCTTAGAAGAAGAAAGAACACAGAGGTATTCCAATAACAGTTATGAATTCCTTTAAAGCTAGATCAGGTTTTTAAATTATTTTTAGAACTATTTTAAATTTTTAAATTCTTCCTTCCTTTCGTCATTCCTTCTTTGTCTTTTCTTCATTCTTTTAGAATTATGGAGATGACTCTAAAATTTACTCAGAAAGGCAAAATGCCTAAAATATAAAGATAATCTTGAAAAAAGAGAACAAAATGACAGGTGTAGCACAACTGGATTTCATTATATATTTTAAAGGTTTAGTATATAAGAAAACATTTTCCTAATTGTCATAGTCCCTAAAGGAGTAATATAGATGTCCTTCTAAAAATTCAAATCAGAAATACCATATAATCAAGTAATTTCACTGCTGTGTATTTACCCAAAGAACATAAAGATGCTAATTTTAAAAGATATGTGCATTCTTATGTCCATTGCAATATTATTTACAGTAGCCATGATACAGAAGCAACCCAAGTAGCCCTTGATAGATGAGTTGATAAAGAGGATGTGGAATATGTATGGAATGGAATATTATTTGGTCCTACAAAACATGGAGATCTTGCCATTGTGCCTCTTACAAATCCATAAAGAATTTACATGAAATACAATACAAAGGTGACAAATGATATTAACAATCATGTTTCAAGAAAATATCTAAGTTGCCATTAAACATAAAGATTTTCAATTGCATTCAGCATTAGAATAGTACAAACCAAAACCACAATGATGCCTTGCACATTTTCACAGGTAAGAACCTGTGAGGAGAGAGGAGGGGCAAGACGGGGGAAGAGTAGGGTCCCCAAGTCACCTGTCCCCACGAAATTACCTAGAAAAACTTCAAATCATCCTGAAAATCTACGAATTCGAGATTTAAAGAGAGACCTGAGATTTAAAGAGAGACCAGCTGGAACGCTACAGTGAGAAGAGTTCGCACTTCTATCAAGGTAGGAAGACGGGGAAAAAGAAATAATGAAACAAAAGGCCTCCAAGGGGGAGGGGCCCGCGAGGAGCCGGGCTGAGGCCGGGGCGAGTGTCCCCAGGACAGGAGAGCCCCGCCCCGGAGGAGCAGGAGCTGCACCAACCTTCCCGGGAGGAAAGGTGCCTGCAGGGAGTTAGAGCAGGACCCAGGAGGGCGGCGATGCCCTCGGGCTCCCTGGGACACTAACAGGCACCTGCGCCCCGGGAGAGTGCGCCGAGCTCCCTAAGGGCTGCAGCGCTCGGCGGGACCCGGAGCAGCTCGGAGGGGCCCGGGCGGCGGCTCCGCAGAGGGGGCTGCGGGGCGGGAGCGCGAATCCAACAGTGCAGGCCCCAGAGCACAGGGCGCCGGGACACAGCCCAGGATCCGGCCTCCCCCGGGACAGGCAGAGGCCGGGAGGGCCCAGGACAGCGAGGACGCTCCTGCCCCGAGCTGAGCAGATCAGCGGCCCCGCCCCGGAGCCTCCAGGCCCTGCAGACGGAGAGCCCCGGAGTTACTGTGGGAGCTGACTCCAGGGCTCCAGAGCTGGCCCCGCCACTGCAGTTGTTCCTCCTGGGGCCTCACGGGGTGAACAACCCCCCCTGAGCCCTGCACCAGGCAGGGGCAGAGCAGCTCCCCCAAGAGCTAACACCTGAGAATCAGCACAGCAGGCCCCTCCCCCAGAAGACCAGCTAGACGGAGCAATTCCAGGGGAAGTCAAGGGACTTACAGTATACAGAATCAGAAGATACTCCCCCGTGGTTTTTTGTTGTTGTTGTTGTTTTCTTTTTCTTTTTTTTTTTTGTTTTCTTTTTGCTTTTTGATTTGTTTCCTTCCCCCACCCTTTTTTTCCTTTCTTTTTCTTTCTCTTTTTCTTCTTTTTTTTCTTTTTTTCTTATCTGTTTCTTTTTTCTTTTTCTCTTTTCTTTCCTTCTTTCTCTCTCTTTTTCTCCTTTTCCCAATACAACTTTTTTTTGGACACACTGCACTGAGCAAAATGACTGCAAGGAAAACTTCACCTCAAAAGACAGAATCAGAAACAGTCCTCTCTCCCACAGAGTTACAAAATCTGGATTACAATTCAATGTCAGAAAGCCAATTCAGAAGCACTATTATACAGCTACTGGTGGCTCTAGAAAAAAGCATAAAGGACTCAAGAGACTTCATGACTGCAGAATTTAGATCCAATCAGGCAGAAATTAAAAACCAACTGAATGAGACGCAATCCAAGCTAGAAGTCCTAACGACGACGAGGGTTAATGAGGTGGAAGAATGAGTGAGTGACATAGAAGACAAGTTGATGGCAAAGAGGGAAACTGAGGAAAAAAGAGACAGACAATTAAGAGACCATGAGGATAGATTAAGGGAAATAAATGACAGCCTGAAGAAGAAAAACCTACGTTTAATTGGGGTTCCTGAGGGCGCCGAAAGGGCCAGAGGGCCAGAATGTGTATTTGAACAAATCGTAGCTGAAAATTTTCTTAATCGGGGAAAGGAAAAAGGCATTCAGATTCAGGAAATAGAGAGATCCCCCCCTAAAATCAATAAAAACCGTTCAACACCTCGACATTTAATAGTTAAGCTAGCAAATTCCAAAGATAAAGAGAAGATCCTTAAAGCACCAAGAGACAAGAAATGCCTGACTTTTATGGGGAGGAGTATTAGAGTAACAGCAGACCTCTCCACAGACACCTGGCAGGCCAGAAAGGGCTGGCAGGATATATTCAGGATCCTAAATGAGAAAAACATGTAACCAAGAATACTTTATCCAGCAAGGCTCTCATTCAGAATGGAAGGAGAGATAAAGAGCTTCCAAGACAGGCAGGAACTGAAAGAATATGTGACCACCAAACCAGCTCTGCAAGAAATTTTAAGGGGGACTCTTAAAATTCCCCTTTAAGAAGAAGTCCAGTGGAACAATCCACAAAAACAAGGACTGAATAGGTATTATGATGACACTAAACTCATATCTTTCAATACTTACTCTGAACGTGAATGGGCTTAATGACCCCATCAAAAGGCGCAGGGTGTCAGACTGGATAAAAAAAAGAGGACCCATCTAATGCTGTCTACAAGAGACTCATTTTAGACACAAGGACACCTACAGCCTTCAGGTATAGGAGAATAGGTTGGAGAACCAATAAAAGGTTGGAGAACCATTTACCATTCAAATGGTCCTCAAAAGAAAGCAAGGGTAGCCATCCTTATATCAGATAAACTGAAATTTACCCCAAAGACGAGAGATGTGAGATGATGTGAGGGACACTATCTCATACTTAAAGGATCTATCCAACAAGAGGACTTAACAATCCTCAATATATATGCCCCGAATGTGGGAGCTCCCAAATATTTAAATCAATTAATAACCAAAGTGAAGAAATACTTAGATAATAATACACTTATACTTAGTGACTTCAATCTAGCTCTTTCTACCCTCGATAGGTCTTCTAAGCACAACATCTCCAAAGAAACGAGAGCTTTAAATGAAACACTGGACCAGATGGATTTCACAGATATTTACAGAACTTTACATCCAAACTCAACTAAATATACATTCTTCTCAATTGCACATGGAACTTTCTCCAGAATAGACCACATACTGGGTCACAAATCGGCTGAACCAATACCAAAACATTGGGATCATCCCCTGCATATTCTCACCATAATGCCTTGAAATTAGAACTAAATCACAACAAGAAGTTTGGAAGGACCACAAACACGTGGAGGTTAAGGACATTCCTGCTAAAAGATGAAAAGGTCAACCAGGAAATTAAGGAAGAATTAAAAAGATTCATGGAAACTAATGAGAATGAAGATACAACCATTCAAAATCTTTGGGACACACCAAAAGCAGTCCTAAGGGGGAAATACATCGCAAAACAAGCATCCATTCAAAAACTGTAAAGAACTCAAATACAAAAGGTAAACTTACACATAAAGGAGCTAGAGAAAAAACAGCAGATAGATCCTACACCCAGCAGAAGGAGAGAGTTAATTAAGATTCGAGCAGAACTCAACGAAATCGAGACCAGAAGAACTGTGGAACAGATCAACAAAACCAGGAGTTGGTTCTTTGAAAGAATTAATAAGATAGATAAGCCATTAGCCAGCCTTATTAAAAGAAGAGAGAGAAGACTAATTAATAAAATCATGAATGAGAAAGGAGAGATCACTACCAACACCAAGGAAATACAAACGATTTTAAAAACATATTATGAACAGCTATACGCCAATAAATTAGGCAATCTAGAAGAAATGGACGCACTCCTGGAAAGCCACAAACTACCAAAACTGGAACAGGAAGAAATAGAAAACCTGACCAGGCCAATAACCAGGGAGGAAATTGAAGCAGTCATCAAAAACCTCCCAAGACACAAAAGTCCAGGGCCAGATGGCTTCCCAGGGGAATTCTATCAAACGTTTAAAGAAGAATCCATACCTATTCTACTAAAGCTGTTTGGAAAAACAGAAAGAGATGGAGTACTTCCAAACTCGTTCTATGAGGCCAGCATCACCTTAATTCCAAAACCAGACAAAGACCCCACCAAAAAGGAGAATTACAGACCAATATCCCTGATGAACATGGATGCAAAATTCTCAACAAGATACTATCCAATCGGATCCAACAATACATTAAGAAAATTATTCACCATGACCAAGTAGGATTTAGTCCCGGGACACAAGGCTGGTTCAACACTCATAAAACAATCAATGTGATTCATCATATCAGCAAGAGAAAAACCAAGAACCATATGATCCTCTCAATAGATGCAGAGAAAGCATTTAACAAAATACAGCATCCATTCCTGATCAAAACTCTTCAGAGTATAGGGATAGAGGAAACATTCCTCAACATCTTAAAAGCCATCTACGAAAAGCCCACAGCAAATATAATGCTCAATGGGGAAGCACTGGGAGCTTTTCCCCTAAGATCAGGAACAAGACAGGGATGTCCACTCTCACCACTGCTATTCAACATAGTACTGGAAGTCCAACCTCAGCAATCAGACAACAAAAAGATATTAAAGGCATTCAAATTGGCAAAGAAGAAGTCAAACTCTCCCTCTTCGCTGATGACATGATACTCTACCTAGAAAACCCAAAAGCCTCCACCCCAAGATTGCTAGAACTCATACAGCAATTTGGTAGCGTGGCAGGATACAAAATCAATGCCCAGAAATCAATGGCATTTCTATACACTAACAATGAGACTGAAGAAAGAGAAATTAAGGAGTCAATCCCATTTACAATTGCACCCAAAAGCATAAGATACCTAGAAATAAACCTAACCAAAGAGGTAAAGGATCTATACCCTAAAAACTACAGAACACTTCTGAAAGAAATTGAGGAAGACACAAAAAGATGGAAAAATATTCCATGCTCATGGATTGGCAGAATTAATTTTGTAAAAATGTCAATGTTACCCAGGGCAATTTACACGTTTAATGCAATCCCTATCAAAATACCATGGACTTTCTTCAGAGAGTTAGAACAAATTATTTTAAGATCTTTGTGGAATCAGAGAAGACCCCGAATAGCCAGGGGAATATTAAAAAAGAAAACCATAGCTGGGGGCATCACAATGCCAGATTTCAGGTTGTACTACAAAGCTGTGGTCATCAAGACAGTGTGGTACTGGCACAAAAACAGACACATAGATCAACGGAACAGAATAGAGAACCCAGAAGTAGAACCTGAACTTTATGGTCAACTAATATTCAACAAAGGAGGAAAGACTATCCATTGGAAGAAAGACAGTCTCTTCAATAAATGGTGCTGGGAATATTGGACAATTTGCAAATGACCTATCAGATAAAGGGCTAGTTTCCAAGATCTATAAAGAACTTATTAAATTCAACACCAAAGAAACAAACAATCCAATCATGAAATAGGCAAAAGACATGAAGAGAAATCTCACAGAGGAAGACAGACATGGCCAACATGCACATGAGAAAATGCTCTGCATCACTTGCCATCAGGGAAATACAAATCAAAACCACAATGAGATACCACCTCACACCAGTGAGAATGGGCAAAATTAACAAGGCAGGAAACCACAAATGTTGGAGAGGATGTGGAGAAAAGGGAACCCTCTTACACTGTTGGTGGGAATGTGAATTGGTGCAGCCACTCTGGAAAACTGTGTGGAGGTTCCTCAAAGAGTTAAAAATAGACCTGCCCTACAACCCAGCAATTGCACTGTTGGGGATTTACCCCAAAGATTCAGATGCAATGAAACATAGGGACATCTGCACTCCAATGTTTCTAGCAGCAATGTCCACAATAGCCAAACTATGGAAGGATCCTCGGTGTCCATTGAAAGATGAATGGATAAAGAAGATGTGGTTTATGTATACAATGGAATATTACTCAGCCATTAGAAATTACAAATACCCACCATTTGCTTCAACGTGGATGGAACTGGAAGGTATTATGCTGAGTGAAGTAAGTCAATCGGAGAAGGACAAACATTGTATGTTCTCATTCATTTGGGGAATATAAATAATAGTGAAAGGGAATAGAAGGGAAGGGAGAAGAAATGTGTGGGAAATATCAGAAAGGGAGACAGATCATAAAGACTCCTAACTCTGGGAAACGAACTAGGGGTGGTTTTGGAAGGGGAGGAGTGTGGGGGGTGGGGGTGAATGGGTGACGGGCACTGAGGGGGGAACTTGACGGGATGAGCACTGGGTGTTATTCTGTATGTTGGTAAATTGAACACCAATAAAAAATAGATTTATTATTTAAAAAAAAAGAACCTGTGAAGAAAATGATGGAAAATACTGAGTGTAGACAGGGATATTAAGCAACCGTAAGTATTTGCTTTCAAATAGGAATGCACATCAAATAAACACTGCAAACTCATCAGGTAGTATTTATTAATGATAATATGTATATCCTACTACTCAAAACTTTCAGTGTGAAGCATATACTCAAATAAAAACACATCCAAGTTTAAGCTGATCTCGATTAAATAGTAGTGTGGATGTGAAGGCCGAGGGAGGCAGAGTTTTAAGTACTGCTTTCAGGAAATTGTGTCTGTGTATCAGGGCAATATTTTTTATAAAGTATAAATGACTCTCTTTCATAAATACATTACAAAAATCCAAATCTTATTTTTTTTATAATGCAACGGTGTGAAAAAGAAAGCTTCATGCTCATCAAAACATCATATGAAATGGAATGTTTATATCCCTCGTCATAAAACTGCAAATTCAGATCAATTTTAATATTTGTTTTTTTTTTTTTTAGATTTTATTTATTTATTCATGAAAGACATAGGCACAGACCCAGGCAGAGGAAGAAGCAGGCTCCATGCAGGGAGCCTGACATGGGACTCCATCCCAGGTCTCCAGGATCACACCCTGGGCCGACGGTGGCACTAAACCGCTGAGCCACTTGGGCTACCCAATTCTAACATTTGATTATAGCACCATGAATAACTGATTTGTGGTATATACATAAAATGGATCTGTCCACAGACATGAGAATGAGCACTCTAGAACTACCTATAACAACACATCAGCTAAAAGAAGCCAGACAAAAAAATACATATGCTTCTGTGACCACAATGTCATCAATCATTTATACTATCACTGTCTCCCTTTGTTGTCTTTGCTCTGCTCAAATATGCATAAAATTGAATGATGATTTTGATTTTCCAGTTTTTATTTGAAAATTTTTTTTCTTCTGATAGTTCTTACCTGGTGATCCCGGTAGCCATTGTCAGGATGAACTCAGCTGAAGGTAGACACAAGACTTTTCCCACCTGTAGGTCCCACCTGACAGTGGCTACAGTGCTCTATGGGATTTTGATATTTATATACATGCAACATGAGTCCAGTCATTCCTTTGACATTGAAAGTGGTGTGCCTATTTTGCACTCTTCTAATCCTCACACTAAATCCCTTTACCTATATAGCTTTTGAGGAACAAAGATGTCAAATATGCAGGACAAAGGAAGTGGCAAAAAGTATGCAATATCTTCTCTTAATTATCATACCATGTGGTTCCTATCAATATTAAACCTAGTTATGTATTCTTTCACAGGTAAAAGCAAAACTAGATGAATTCAATATATATTTAGAGATTGATTTCTACGTACCTGTCCTACTCTAAGTGAACTTGCGGAAAGAGACATTTGGCGTATAATATACATTAATTTAAATACCTGCAAAATTATGCCATTCTGTTAAGAGGTAAATTCATATATAGTTAACCAGTAAAAACCTGCATATGAATGACACAGTGTAAATAAGATTTAAATGTACCAAAACAGATAACGAGATGGGATCAAACCAGGATTAATAGAAGGATGAAAGGGTAAATGGAGATTCAATTTTACAAGAAAAAGGCATTCTATGGTGAAAGTCAATCAACTGGCTAATGTGGTTAATGTGGGACTGTGGGACACCTGGATAGCTCAGTGTTTGAGTGTCTGCCTTGGCTCAGGTTGTGATCCTGGGGTCCTGGGATTGAGTTCTGCTTTGTGCTCCCTGCAGGGATCCTGCTTCTCCCTCTGCCTGTGTTGCCTCTCTCTGTGTCTCTCATGAGTAAATAAATAATCTGGGGGGAAAATAAATGTTTCTTTCCGTCTCTCTCTTACCCTTCTTTCTAAAAAAACAAAACAAAATAAAAACTGGCTAATGTGTCCATGTAAAGTCAATTGTATTCAATTGGTAGGAAGCTTCACTTCTGCAAGATGATTGAGTTGTAGAGATTTGTTATAAAATATTGTGCTTTAATCATCATTACTGATTGTATACTCAAGTATTGGTCAAGGGTATTGATCTCATGATATGTTTCTTATCACAATAAAAATCAATAAATAGATTTGGAAAAACCAAAAAGGTCATATATAACTATTAACTACATGAGGTAGAGGGAATGGGGAAAATGGATTAGTACATATTCAGCTTCTGTATAATTAATTTACAAATTTAAAATAATGAATTATGTAAGAGAGAACTATTCTTTCAGGTAGAGCATGGAAATATTACAGTGTCTGTAATATCATTTCCTGCACATATCTATGTGGGTATGTATATGTAGGTGACATGTGTGTGTTTCTTACAAATACTTTGAAAAGTGTAGTTTTGTCATCTGGATGGTACTGTTGTGTCTTAGAATTTATATGCTTAATCAAAGTAAGTTTATTTTGTGTCATACTCACAACCTCAGAAATGGACAATACGTCCTGTGCAATAAACAATAAGCTTTAAATGAGAGATCAAACTCTTATATAAAGCATCAATGAGAATGGAAACTGTAAAAGTAGTACTTTTATCTTTTTAAATTTTATATTGTTGGAATGCTAAATAGATGGAGAAGTTAGCAGAGCTCATCAGGGAATAAAGTCCTGTTGATTGAACAGGGTACAGGTGAACTTTGGCCACATACAGACAATCTAGGATGGTACTATTGTGTCTTAGAATTTATATCCTTAATCAAAGTAAGTTTATTTTATTTCATACTCACAACTTAAGAAATGGGCAATATTTCTTATGCAATAAATAATAAGCTTTAAATGAGAGATAAAACTCTAAAACATCAATAAGAATGGAAACGGTAAAAAGTAATTTTCTAAAAAATTTTATGACATTGTGAGAATGCTAAATAGATGGGGAAGCTAGCAGAGCTCATTAGGGAATAAAATTCTGCTGACTGAACAGGGTGCAGGCTAACTTTGGTACATAACAGATAATCTACAAATGACATTACAGGGGAAGGAACAATACAAACTTCCTGTGGAATCTTGGAATCTGGAAAGGACCTCAAGGATTTCAATTCATTTTCATGGGTAACCTAAGGTGTATAAAAATTTTTGGTAGGGACACCTGGGTAGCTTAGCGGTTGGGCACTTGCCTTTGGCTCAGGTCGTGCTCCCGGAAACCAGAATTGAGTCCCGCATCAAGATCCCTGTGGGGAGCCTGCTTCTCCCTCTGCCTGTGTCTCTGCCTGTGTCTCTGTTTCTCTCTCTCTCTCAGTCTGTGTCTCTCATGAATAAATAAATAAATCATTAAAGAAAATCTTTGGTATTTCCTCTTTATGACCCACAATATGTTACCTCAAAACGTAAAGCCTGGAATGTGCCACACCCTTGTTTGATATTAGGAACGCTACAGTGAAGAAAGAACAGTGTGTCCTGCTCTAAAGTAAGGGATATTCTAGGGAATGGTAAGCAAGTGGTCAATGCTTCTTTATTAAACTTAAAAATCATATTAAAGATAAATGACAGACCTGAAGACTAAACCTCATATTTCAAAATTTTAAGATGGATTTTATATTCACTCGTTCTTATCTCCATCATTCATTCCAACAGTAAGTCAGCAAATATTTTTGAACACCTACTCTTTCCTGGGCATTTCAGAAGTTACAAAGGGAATGGGGAAAATGGATTAAGTACATATTCAGCTTCTGTATAATTAATTTACAAATTTAAAATAATGAATTATGTAAGAGAGAACTATTCTTTCAGGTAGAGCATGGAAATATTACAGTGTCTGTAATATCATTTCCTGCACATATCTATGTGGGTATGTATATGTAGGTGACATGTGTGTGTTTCTTACAAATACTTTGAAAAGTGTAGTTTTGTCATCTGGATGGTATGTTGTGTCTTAGAATTTATATGCTTAATCAAAGTAAGTTTATTTTGTGTCATACTCACAACCTCAGAAATGGACAATACGTCTGTGCAATAAACAATAAGCTTTAAATGAGAGATAAAACTCTAAAACATCAATAAGAATGGAAACGGTAAAAGTAATTTTCTAAAAAATTTTATGACATTGTGAGAATGCTAAATAGATGGGGAAGCTAGCAGAGCTCATTAGGGAATAAAATTCTGCTGACTGAACAGGGTGCAGGCTAACTTTGGTAAGAGGTTTCTGCCTTAGAGTTTGTAGGATTGATATTTTAGAAGGCTCTATGCCAGAAAGGAAGCCTTTTAAGTGTCTTTGAAATACCAGATTTCTTCTTCAAGAAAGACCTACTAAATTGCACAATGTGGAAAAAAAATGTTTCTACCCTTCTGGATGTTCATTTTGTCAGGGTGACAAATCAAACAAGGAAAGATTCCCTGATGTGAACTGGCAGGCCATAAGTTGCTGGTGGACACTGACAGTTCATGTCAAGATGCCTTTTGTCTCAACACAAGTCAGGTTTAAGTAAGTTCAAGACGAATTGAACAGTTAGAGACCAATAGAATATCTCTTGAAATCATTTTAGTAGCTAATTATAAACATTTGCAATGTGATTTCTTGGCCAAATTGTAATATAAATGATTAACATTAGGTATACTTTTGAAGTTCTTTTCAAGAGATGCTATTATTTTAGTAGACTCAAAAAATTTTTCTTTTCAAAACAAACTTGAAAAATATGTATAAAAAATTAACCTAGCTTTATCAGAAACACTTAATTCAGAAAGTCTCCTAGGAAACATAAGAAAAATACTTATATCAATGATATATACTTATCAAAATAAAAAAAACAATCCTAGCTTTGCCACTAGTAACATTTCTTTACAAAAATGATTAATAAGATTTAATGATATATGCAAATATATTTTTAACAGCTAATTACACAAATTCATGGTACATAGTCCATAATTATTCTTATTGGTAGGTTTTTTTCCCTTTTCTTTTCTTTCTTTTTTGTTTTTTGCTTTGCTAAATCAAGGATACAGTTATTGAGTATATTATGTTCTGGAATGACACATGCACAGAGCTGCTTTGCATGCAGCAAAGAAACAAGAAATGTTTTGCTTAAAGTGAGTGTTGCTATTGAATTTTCCACCTTAAACTTAACTTTCTATTTATTTACAGATGTGGTATTAGGAGAAAAGAGATATGGAATATTGCCACACAGTTATATAACCTGAGGAGACATATATTTGATGTGTGGAGTAAAGTATCTTTGATTCAACAAAAACCACATATTTAAGAAAGAATCTGGTTGTGGGAGAACATAATCTGACTTGTTTGTTAAGTATATACCTAGATATCATGTGTCCCAGTTGCTTGGATATGCAAAATTATAATTCACTTGTTATTCACATTTCAACTATGAAAATCCTAAGTGAGATAGAATGAGGTGCTGGGAACAAACAGGAAACCATATTAGAAAATCATTCAAAACATGCTAATAACAAAAACTGCTGGAAGCAGATATTTTGCATTTCTTGTTAGCAAGTTCTGTACTAACTTGAGTTTGTGTAGTATTTCATTACATTCACACAAGACTAGAATGTAAACACTTGATAAAAATCTCACAGCTAGTAATTGATGGATGGACATTCAACCAACCAAGTGACCAAACAAACAAGCAAACAAGACACATTAAGCAAAACCATAAAATCATAGCATTAAACAATATTGCACACAGATTCTTTCCATGATTTAATCTCATTAAATCATGAGCCTCAACTGTCTTATCAGACATAGAAATAATTCCATATGTCTCCTAGGACACTCCTGTAAAATAATGAGATTATTATTTTGAAATGACCTGCATTATTCTGGGCATAGAGTACAGTACATAATGGATAATGTTAGCACTTCTGTATATTCATTTCTCTGTACAAAGAAAACAAAGTAATCACACTTGAGCAAATCAAACCTACAAGTAATACTTTTTAAAACTACAAAACAAGTTTTAAATAATTTAAAGGAAAGAGGTATGGGAAGATGGGAAAAAAAAGAAAGGGCTGCTAGACCATGATAATAGAAAAGCATTTGATCAGATAGAGAGCAAAGTGACAGAAAGGAGTAGTGTATTTGGCTAAAGAATTGTGTTCCTTTAAATAAATCTGTTTCTGACTAACACTAAGAAGGAAGGTTAATGAGTGGTGGTCTGGTGTTGGGCAACTGAGTCAGAAGGTTATTGAGGTGTGGCAAAACTGACAAGGAAAAACCCAGCATATTCAAAGTATTTTTTTCCCACAGAAATACAAAATTCCCCAGGATGATAACAAGGTATGGGCTAAAGGGAAAGCCAGAGGCAGCCAAGGAAAAGGCACAGTTACAGAAAGTCCTTCTGGCTCATCAACTTCTGTTACACAGCTACCTTATAATTGGAAGCAGACACAGAGACATGTACATGTGTAAATACATATTCATGTATAGTATAATTAGTAATGTTAACATATGAAAATAAATATTACTACATGTAATATAATAGATTAATAAATAATCAAGGAATATAAATTATATCTAAAACAGTTGAAAAATGAAGAGCTTGGCACAATAGTTCTATTGTTTTTAAGATTTTATTTATTCATGAGAGACACAGAGAGAGTCAGAGACACAGGCAGAGGGAGAAGCAAGCTCCCTTCAAGGAGCCTAATGTGGGACTCAATCCCAAGACACTGGGATCACGCCCTGAGTGCAAGGTAGACACTCAACCTATACAGTACCACCTGGCACAACAGGTCTAACAACCTAAAATTGGTCTCTAGAAAGTTTGTGTTTCTGAATTTTGTTTAAAGATTATGAGAAATACAATTAAATTCTGACACTTCCACATGTGAACAAAGTGTCCCATTTAAAAGAAACAGTCTACGAACAAGCATGAACCAGAAAAATCAACTTGACCATCTATTAACCTCCTTCCATTTTCTCCATTAAAAGATGAGAAGAACAAATTAAATGGCCTCAGGGAATCTGACCCACCTGACTGAGTTCATTCTCAGGGGAGTCTCAGACCGCCCAGACCTCCAGATGCCACTCTTCTTTGTTTTCCTGGTGATTTATGGGCTCACCGTGGCAGGGAACCTGGGCATCATCACCCTCACCAGTGTTGACTCGCAGCTTCAAACACCCATGTACTTCTTCCTCAGGCACTTGGCTATCATCAATCTTGGCGATTCTACTGTCATTGCCCCTAAGATGCTGGTCAACTTCTTGGTTTCAAAGAAAACCATATCCTACTATGGATGTGCAGCCCAGCTGGGGGGCTTCTTAGTTTTTATCGTGGGGGAGATTTTCATGCTGGCTGCAATGGCCTACGACCGCTACGTGGCTATTTGCAACCCCCTGCTCTACATGGTGGTGGTATCTCCGCAGATCTGCCTTCTGCTGGTGTCCCTCACATACCTCTACAGTCTGACCACAGCACTGACCGTCTCCTCCTGTGTGTTCTCTGTGTCATACTGCTCTTCCAATGTCATCAACCATTTTTACTGTGATAATGTCCCTTTGTTGGCATTGTCCTGTTCTGATGCCTACATTCCAGAAACAGTGGTGTTTGCCTTTTCAGGGACCAACTTGTTTTTCTCCATGATTATTGTTCTAACCTCCTACTTCCACATTGTCCTTGCCATTTTGAGGATACGTTCCTCAGAGGGACGACGAAAAGCCTTTTCCACCTGTGCCTCCCACATGATGGCTGTCACTGTGTTCTATGGGACCCTTCTCTTCATGTATTTGCAACCAAGGACCAACCACTCATTAGATACTGATAAAATGGCCTCTGTCTTCTACACTCTGGTGATACCAATGCTGAATCCCCTCATTTACAGCCTAAGGAACAAGGATGTGAAGGATGCATTCAAGAGATTCCTAAAGAGCCCTTGCCAGGCTTTCAAATTAGTGTAAATTTAAAGATTCAGTTCTCTTATTTAAGGGTTTTTATTTGCTCCTGAAAAGCTAGTATCTACTAAGTAGAGGCAATAAATAGTTATAAATTTTGTGGATTCAATGGGTACATCTTAACTCTTTCTATTCCACCGTCAAATATCCAACTATCCCTAATACAAAGACATATTAGTTGACCATACAAAATGGGTTTAATTAAGTGGTAAACAATATTTTCAAAGTAAGTACAACACAATTTGCTACTGGGTTTTAATAATTTGTGATCAAGGAGCGGAGTATCTGAGGATTGGAGAAATTATATGAACACCATTTCTCTGAAGATGGTCAAGATTTGGGTCATCGTCCTTGCCATAGAACTATTCTTTTCAATTGTTGAAAGTTTTATTTTTCCTTTTTGCTGTATTTTTGTGATTCATATATCTTAGCTTTCTTAAATTCATTTTTGTCTTGCACCTAACATGAATTTGAATCACAGAAAAAGAAATCTTTAGGAGAAACTAAAAACAGCAGAAAGTGCCTAGATAAACATTGAAAGAGAACCTGTAGCAAACAGAAAAAGGAAACATACAAAAGGAGATTCCACGTTTCCACTACTATCATGTGTTACATATAGATGAAGCAAAATGTTGATATTTCATTCAGTGTGCCATAAAATTAACATTCTCCATGTCTTATTCTCAGAGCAAACGTTGTGGTATAGGGCTCATTGTCTGTGTGATAGATTCATAACAGCAAACTCCATTTCTTTTGACATTTGTATTTAGTATGTTTTGGAGAAAAATCTCATTGGAATGAAAATAAAAACCTTGTCTTCAAAAGGACACCAACTCTCAAGGGAACTCTGATGGAAAAAAATTAACATGATTAAATTATGTCATCATGTGACATATCTACTTCTGTACATGTAAAATGTTCCTAATTTACAATGAGTAAGGGAGACTGGTCAGGGCATGCAAGACAGGCAACATCTGGAAATGGTATGAAATTGGGGGAGGTAGGATGTCAGAAAGAAGGCAACTATAGGGAACATGACACTCGGGTCTATGAATCATTTGTCAATTTAGTCATAAACAAACAACAAAGCTGAAAATACAAAGTCACACTGTGTGTTTGATACTTCTGGTCTCTTTTTTCATGGAAGACAGCATGTCCACAGTCCTGGGGATAGGGAATGGGCATCCTTGGTGGGTAGGTGGGCATACGTGATTCTGCCTAAAACATCTACATCTGTATATTGGCATAGTATCTTAGCCTGGCAATCTAAAACCTTGCACCTGTCTCATTCACTAGTACTCAAGGGGATAGTCTCTCAGAAGCTTACATAGTATATACCCTTTCTGCATGTTTTAGCTACATAATTTAACCTAAAGAAACTCTACACAATGCCCACTCTAAATGAAGGATAAGATAAGTTCATTAGGTTGAAAGGTAACACAGCACATGCACATGCACACATGCACACCCACTCACATATCACTTGTACACGTTTATCAGAATTGACAAATCCACACATTCAACTAACCAGGCAGGCACATGAGCCCAGTACCACCTTTCCTTGAAGTCGGTAGGGAAACTCATTTATGTGGCAGCACTGATCTCCATTGGATCAAGCTTCCAACCTGCCAGATGCTAAGTCACCTGTACTTCCAGCTAATCATCACCTACCAGCTCTGCAGGTTCCATGGCATTTGTGTCCAGACAGTGACAACAAAATCCCCCTCGTGTGTGACAACAAAATCCCCCCTAGAGAAGGAAGATGCAAGACAGTCACAAAACAAGGTATGACAGCACCTGTGAGAGATAGGACACACATCAAACAGCACCACAGAGCCCCTCCTTTTGCAGCTGCCACAGTAGTGGTAGCTTTGACCCCACTCTGTATATAGGGATGTTCTAGGCAGTAAGCATCACAGTGCCACACAAAGAATCCTTTCAAGACCACGAAAATAAGAAAAACCATCCAAGTTTCTCAAATTCAGCCTAGAAAATGCCATTTTGACCCAAAAACTTACTGAAGGAGTATTTTCACAGCAGCTCCTTTTGTTTTGAAGCACCATCATCATATATCCCAACATTTTACTTATGACCCAATAGATGTGTGTAGCATGATTGTTTCCTCCTTTATCAATTGTCTGATAGGTAACAGTAATTGGCATGTTTCTGAATTTTTCAGTTGAAAGGTTAATCTAAGCAAATGCAAAACTTCCAATGGAGATTTTCTTGTCTTCATGTCTAGACAAGCTTGGTTTGAGCTGCTAATGCCATCTCCCAGCAAGTCCATAAGGCTTCGCCAGATATCTCCATGCTATGAGTCCCATCTATCATCTCTGGTTTCCAAAAGTCTGCTTCCACAAGCTATTTCAATGGAAGGGAAAACATCCTTTCAAGGAAAATCAATAAAGAAGTAGAAATCACTGCAGATATGAGTGACAGGAGACAAGATAGAGGTTTCTACGGTAGCATCAGTTCTCCTTATGTTTTTTTTTTTTTTGTATATTTTTTTACTGGAGTTTGATTTGCCAACATATAGTATAACACCCAGTGCGCATCCCATCAAGTGCCCCCGTCAGTGCCCATCACCCCATCACCCGATCACCCCGCACCTCCCCTTCCACTACTTCTTGTTCATTTCCCAAAGTTAGGAGTCTTTCAGGTTCTGTCATCCTCACTGACTTTCCCACTTGGTTTCCCTGCTTTCTCCTCTGTTCTCTTTCACTATGTCTTATATTCCCTGTAAGAGTGACCATATAATGTTTGCCCTTCTCCAATTGACTTACTTCACTCAGCATAATACCCTCCAGTTCCATCCACGTTGAAGCAAATGGTGGGTATTCATCGTTTCTAATGGCTGAGTAATATTCCATTGTATACATAGACCATATCTTTATCCATTCATCTTTCGATGGACACCGAGGCTCCTTCCAAAGTTTGGCTATTGTGGACATTGCTGCTATAAACATTGGGGTGCAGATGTCTTGCTGTTTCACTGCATCTGTATCTTTCGGGTAAATCCCCAGCCATGCAATGCTGGATAATAGGGCAGATCTATTTTTAATCTTTGAGGAACCTCCACACAGTTTTCCAGAGTGGCTGCATCAGTTCCCATTACCACCAACAGTGCATGAGGGTTCCCCTTTCTCCACATCCTCCCCAACATTTGTTGTTTCCTGTATTGTTAATTTTCCCCATTCTCACTGGTGTGAGGTGGGATCTCATTGTGGCTTTGATTTGTATTTCTCTGATGCCCAGTGAGGCAGAGCATTTCTCATGGGCTTGTTGGCCACATGTATGTCTTCTTTGCTGAAATTTTTGTTCATGTTTTTTGTCCATTTCATGATTGGATTGTTTGTTTCTTTGCTGTTGAGTTTAATATGCTCTTTATAGATCTTGGATTAGCCCTTTATCTGATATGTCATTTGCAAATATCTTCTCCCATTCTGTAGGTTGTCTTTTAGTTTTGTTGACTGTTTCTTTCGTTGTGCTGAAGCTTTTTATCTTGATGAAGTCCCTATAATTCATTTTTGCTTTTGTTTCCCTTGCCTTCATAGAGGTATCTTGCAAGATTTTGCTGTGGCCTAGTGCAAAAAGGGTGTTGCCTGTGTTCTCCTTTGATGGAATCTTGTGTCACATTTAGATCTTTCATCCATTTTGAGTTTATCTTTGTGTATGGTGTAAGAGAATGGTCTAGTTTCATTCTTCTGCATGTGGCAATCCAATTTTCCTAGCACCAATTATTGAATATGATCCTTTTTCCAGTGGATAGTCCTTCCTCCTTTGTGGAATATTAGTTGACAATAGAGTTGAGGGCCCATTTCTGGGTTCTCTATTCTGTTCCATTGATCGCTGTGTCTGTTTTTGTGCCAGTACCACACTGTCTTGATGATCACCGCTTTGTAGTACAACTTGAAATCTGGCGTTGTGATGCCCCTGGCTCTGGTTATCTTTTTTAATATTCCCCTGGCTATTCGGGGTCTTTTCTGATTCTACACAAATCTTAAGATGATTTGTTCCAACTCTCTGAAGAAAGTCCATAGTATTTTGATAGGGATTGAACTGAACATGTAAATTGCCCTGGGTAGCACTGGCATTTTCACAATATTAATTCTTCCAATCCATGAGCATGGAATATTTTTCCATCTCTTTGTGTCTTCCTCAATTTCTTTCAGAAGTGTTCTATAGTTTTTAGGGTATAGATCCTTTACCTCTTTGGTTAGGTTTATTCCTAGGTATCTTATGCATTTGGGTGCAATTGTAAATGGGATTGACTCCTTAATTTCTCTTTCTTCAGTCTCATTGTTAGTGTATAGAAATGCCCCTGATTTCTGGGCATTGACTTTGTATCCTGTCACATTGCCTCTTTATGTTTAGAGAAACTTAACTACAGCACCACAAATTAATTTCCCACTGTCTTTTTACATCTCCTATTTTAAACCTTATCATTATTCCTTGTTTTACTCCTTCTCTTTGTACCACTCTTCTTTTCTCTCTGTGTCTCAGTAAAGGCTACATATTTTTTCTCTCCTTCTATTAAACAGAAATACTGTTTATGAAGTTTGATGTCCTTCCATAAGTTATGCTCCATGTCACTGTTCCAACCTTCCCTTCAGGACTGGTTTTGACTCCTTCAATATTTATAAAGCTATTTTTATGAACAATCATTGTTTTTGGATTAGAGAAATTATGTTGACAAAAATAGTTTTGATAACAAACTGTTACCTCAGCTCACAAAATGTACATCATTGAGTTACCTATAATGTAATATGAAAATGACTACTTCTTAAAAAGCATACAGAATAGAATATTACGCAGTCATAACGACCACTGAGATCTCTCAATTTGTGACCACATAGAAAGACCTAGAGGGATCACGCTAAGTATAATAAATTCAAGAGAGAAAAGCAAATACTTTGTGAGTTCACATATCTGTGGACTATAAAAACAAAGCAAATGAACAAACAGGTTCTTAAATAAAGAGAATACACTAGTCTTTTTTTTTTTCCACAAAGGAAGTGTAGAGGAGAGGAAATGAGCAAAAAAGATAGAGGGGATTAAAAGATACACACTTCCAGTTTAAAATAAATGAGTCACAGATATGGAAAGCACTCTACAGAGAATAGAGTCAATAATATAGTAGTATTGTATGGTGACAGACTGTGACTGCACTTATCATGATGAGCACTGGTAGTGTACACAATTAATAGAACCCATATATAATATACCTGAAACTAATACAGAATTCTGTGTTCATTGTACTTCTATTTAAAAAGCATCTAAACACAAAAGTAGTTTGAGTTATAATTGTCAGAAGACATTACTAAGGATTCTTTAAAAATACTTAAAATATGTATTTAAAGATCTAATAATTTACTGAATGATCAACGTTATTAATGTATATACAGCCAAAAAGTGATTAAGGTATGAGCTGAGATTATGCTATATTAATTTAAAATCTTTATGAAATAAGTAAATAAGATACTTTCATGTTTAGATATGGATGCCTAAAACTTGGGTGATAGATCACAGACTAATCAAATTTGGGGGCAAACTAGCAGTTTCTTAATCTCTGTAATCTTAATCTTAATCTTTCTTAATCTCTGTTTCTTAATCTCTTTGTAATCACCTTTCTCCTTGCATTTTTTTTCTCAGGATTTTTCAGCATTTTATGTGTATTTCATGCTTCAACCACAGGGAATTACAGACTCTGAAACAGAAAGGCAGTGTGGCAGGCCCCCAGGACCAGCACGCAGGGGTAAAGGATGGCTGCACACAGGGAGGGGCTGTGCCACCACAGGAGAGTCAGGCTGCAGCTCAGTCAATTCTGTACACCTGCCAGGAGAATGAGAAGAAGTCAGCTTTCCAGGTACCCAGGAGGAAAAGTAGGATTTGGTGGCCTCCCCTCCCAGATTCAGCTACAAGCTGTGTGCGAATGTTTGTCACTCTAACAACAACTCCATCAGCACTATCACTGTGATAGACATTCAAATACTAAAGTTATATTAAAATCAATAGTATATGTCTCCATTATAATCCCTGAACTTCTTTGATGACAGGGATTATACTTAGTGCATTTTTCTACTTCCAGTCAAGAACAATATTTGGATTCCTTGAAAAAATAATGTATTAAAACAAGTGAAACCATTTAGCTCTGTCAAGCTAAATTTCATGTAATTATTTGTTGCAACTTTTACCATTTGTACAGGTGGTGCATATTCATAAGTTGGATGTCCAGGGTCTGAAAACACTAGGATAGTGAGGGTGGAATACACATTAATGAAAGAAATCTTTATTTAGAACTAATTTATTTAAATCAATTAACTGTACTTATTTTTCCCCAGTCGTGAATGCAAGATACATTGTAGACATGTGCATTCATGGGTCAGCAAGAACCACACTCAAAGTTCTTAATTGTGATAATATATGGAGAATCCAAAGGTCGGTATCTCTCTAAATGCCTATTAGAATTAGAGCAAACCTATAGTAAATGGGGGGTAGAATGAGAGTGTAGTAATTTTATTCAGAGTCAGCAAAATATTGGTATGCATAAAATGAATATAATTCAGTTATATTAACGTAATAAAATGAATATAATTCAAAAACATAGTTGAGTGAAAACCATTAGATATCTGAATGAGTTATATATAACACATTGCGCACTTTAAAACATACGTTATTTTACTTTATAAAGCTATATTCCATTTTAAAGACATATATCAGCTTTTGTAAAAGAGGTACCCATGGGAAAGAGAACTAGAAGCGGACACGGGAAATTAGTTTCAGTATGCACCTCGGGTGTGGAATTACAGTATCATTAACTCAATTTTAGCCCTTAGATTAGAAAAAGAAAAAAATAGGAGAAACACATATATTCATAATTTTTATTCCTTCTGAACCTTCTAACACACTATAGGACATGTTTAAATAGTTTTGTTAATCCTCAGATATAACACATGTAAGAAACTTGTGGGAAATGCTGAAAGTCTATGTAATTTCTAGATGAATAAAGCATGTATCTGAGAAATGATCTATTTAAAAGCAGATATTTCAGTGAAGACAACAAAAATAGCAAATAAGAAGCAAAGTTATATATTTATTATATGTAATATATATAAAATTATATATACATAAAATTATATAATTACCTCAATAGGGAAATAAAACTCATGGAATAATTAGCAAAGATGAGTGACATCATTTCCTGCTCTCAGATGCTTTGGGAATAACCAAGAATTGCTTTCAAGTTCCCAGAGGAGCGTCTCAAATAAAGGAGATGTTCATAAATTCTTCTGACTGTAGTCAGGCTGGTAATCACACAAGAAAATAGGAAGCCAGTCACCACTTAAGGTGAGTAGCTGCCACCGATTATTATTGCTGAATTACCTGCAGTGATGATTCTTGATTCCTTGTTCAATTTTTTTTTAAGATTTTATTTATTCATTCATGAGACACACACACACACACACACACACACAGAGAGAGAGAGAGAGAGACAGAGACAGAGACAGAGACAGAGACACAGTGAGAGGGAGAAGCAGGCTCCATGCAGGGAGCCCGACGTGGGACTCGATCCCGGGTCTCCAGGATCATGCCTTGGGCTGAAGTCAGCACTAAACCGCTGAGCCACCTAGACTTCCCTCCTTGTTCTATTTAAAGGACACATATGAGTATTGTCACCAATGCCAACTAGTACATCATATATATTACTCATCTCTTTTCCTAACTAGATTTCCTGGAGTAAGGATATATGTTTACCACTATTAGTATGTTCTCTGAAGGTGGTAAGGGACCTCATTTCTATTTCTGATTATCTCTACATTTAGATTGAGATTCTAGACAATAAACATCAGGAAGGAGGAGTAAGCACTTTGGCAACCTCAGCTTAGGATCCTCATCTGTCCTTCCCTTCCCTCTGGACCCCTCTCTCCTTTTAATGGGATTGCAATGTTCTCAATTGGACCAACCCATTAATCTCTGCTGAGGCTATTTACAAAAAGTTATAGAATATTGATTGAGATTAGGTGTTCGCACCCTTGGGCTCCCTGTCTAACCCCAAGCCCTGGAACAGCTCTGAGTTCCTGCTTCCATCTGATAAGAGTCAGGTTTGATGCTCAATTCCCTTGCTTTTTCCAGACAGTGCTTGGGTAGGACTGAGGGAAGGAGTACCACATAAATATTCACTCAAATGAGTTTCAGGGGAACTGAAGGCATTTGTAAAAATCACAATAAAATGCATGTTGAGATGAAGATATTTGCCAACTCTACAAACTGCTATGGAATAGTCCTTTGGGGTATAATTTTTGTAGCTTAAAGCATTAGAGTTTTTCATTCATTTTCATTCGTTTCATTTGCTGCTAATGAATGTTTCAAAGTGCTTTGCTGTGAATATTTTGTTAATTTGAATAGGTTTTTGGACAGAGTAAATTTTGTGAAGTAGTTTCATCTGCCAAAATAATGTTAAATTGCTATTCTATTTTTTGAAAATTTCCTTTTTTAAGGGCATCCATAGCTTTTAGTTTTAAGGTTATGAATGTCAAATAGTTTCTTATAACAATATGTCCTGACAAGTCTACAGTTGTTTTTTGTGTGGATGAACAGAACATCCAAGTTCATCATCCTTTGTAGGGATAATCACCTTCCCCAGATCCAATGGAGACCCTTTTTTCATGCCTGTCCTGATATGCCACTTTTCTCATATATTACATGTTGTGCATGCTGCGGCAACACGATCAGGGTCCTGAGGATAAGGGGATGAGGAAAATAAAAGAAAAGTAAAGAGATGGGGACAGGAGGGACACAGTGGATGATGTCCAAGCAGTGCCAGCTTTATTCAAGGTTTTACAACATTTTATAGCATGAGCAAAACAAAGCCAAGAAGGTGTTTATTTTTTAGCAGGTTTGTGAAACCCCCCAAAGTTCCCCTTTCTCAGCATGCAAGACAGACTCACAGGTGCCAGAAGACCTTGGTAAATAGATAAGATTGTTGCTCCAGATGTGCATATTTCAAAGGAATATTAGGTATGGTAAACAGACCAGCAAGGACAGCACAGACCCTTATTTACATTTAACACCAGGTCAGAATAAGTTGTATCTATTGTGTTATGTGGGCGATCACGTACAAGCGAGCCCTGAGAACTGTTGCTCAAGCCTTTTCTCAAGCGTCAACCAACTATTCACCCTTTAGGCTCCATTTGAGTGAATGAGGGATGCAAGTCCGGGCCTGGTTTGGTTCAGTTACTCCAGCTAGTTCGTGGTCGCCCACAGTTTCAATTCTTTGCATGCATGGGTCTTTTCCCGAGGTTCCCATTCTTTTTCATTGATGTCTACCATATCATCTCAAGAAATCCAGCAAAAGTTTTATTATCTGGTAGAACAAGTCCCTTCAAAAGTGTCTTGCTTCTTCTTAACAGTTTGCATTTTCAAAATGCATTTGAAATCAATATCAAAATCTATAAATATCCTTAGTGATTTTTGATCGTAAGGTCATTGAACAAATAGACCAATTTCAGCACAAGTAAGATTTTGTCACATCAGGTTGTACAATCCAGGAACATTGAGTTTCTGTTCATTTATTTAGGACTTCTATAATGCATACCCAAAGGGTTTGAATTTTTCTCTTTTTAGGAGTACGTTTTGTTTCTATGAAATATTCCATCAATATGGGATTTCACTTTTATTCTTAATTTTAGTTGCTTTTGTCCATTCTAACTGGTATTAACTCATCTATTCAGATGCTCATTTATCCCCTAATTCTTTTTGATGATGTGGTAAATTCTAATTCCAGGATTTCCAGAAGAAAACTGTCCAGCCAAACATAGGATCAACCCAGCTTGAACAAGTGTTTTATCACTCTTAGACATTTTTATACATATATCAATGATATATTAATATTGTTTACAGTTTTACAGCTGCATAAGTGAAATTATAGGCCCAAATATTTAGTGAGCTTTAACATATACAAGTAACAAAATATTATAATTGGCATATACAAGTATGTGTATGTTTAAATCAGGATTTAGGGTCTCCTAGAATGAGTCACAATGTAGTCCTCATTTTTTTATACTCTAGAAGACTTTGTAATGAAATCAGATTTTTTTCCCCATAAAACTTTAGAAGTACCTACTTTTGAAAACAATCTGAAGGAAAACAGACTTGGAAAAGAAGAGGTAGATAAAGTGCAATCCTTAAATAAACTGAATTTACAAGAAACATTTCACCTATAGTTGAGAGAAGATGAAATAAAGGTGTAAGAATAGGATTTAAATTTAAATATATAAGTGTATTCCATTTCTCCCAAAGCCATGCCCTGTTGGCTTTATCTGGATCAAGTAATCATTTGTCCTGATCCATGCCATTTAAACAAATACAAAGTAAATACTTCTACTGAACCATGCTATATGTCTTTCCCCTCATTTCCCACTACTATGTATGTCTTTCATTCATCTGCTTCAGGCAATGTGATTTGCCAGCCTGTATTGAATTTGAGATAGCACACCCAGTGTTGGCGTGATATTCTTCTTGGTAGGGTGAGTACATTTATAGCAGCTTACTGGATGATTTTAGGTGATACATCAACAAATACAAATCACACACTGAAAGAGTCAACACCCAGTTGCTGAGAATCCACATGCACTACTCTATGGGAAATAAAAGATATCTATGTGCATTAGAATGCACTAGTTGGCACTTCTGTTAAAGTGCTAAATTGTTGTCTATTATTATAAAAAATTATAAACACTCTTTAAAACCCATAAAAGTATAATAGAATGAGAATACAGTTTTATTTTTTTAAAGATTTTATTTACCTAGTTATGAGTGACTAACAGAGAGGCAGAGACAAAGGCAGAGGGAGAAGCAGACTCCTCACAGGGAGCCTGATGTGGGACTCAATCCCAGAACCCCGATATCACACCCTGAGCCAAAGACAGATGCTCAACCGATAAGCCACCCAGGCATCCTGAAAATACAGTTTTAAAAATGATATGAATGGTGGAAAGAGAATGGTCTTAAATATGCAGAGCTATAATGAGAAAAGTAAACCAAAGTCTACTGCATGAGTTAATCATGGTTTTCTTTGGGACAAAGGTTGGGATAAAATTTCAAGGACGAGAAGCAAAGGCTTTTACTTATATTAGAATACTTTCCTACCTATGATGTGTTAACCAATTATAGATAAGTTAAGTAAAAGCATATCTAAAAAGATATCAGGATTACCAATTAAGACCAGATGTGTCTAATGATACCTGTTGACAGACCATAAACAGATGGTATTGAGTTGGTAATAATAGCGAGCAAACGGCACAAAAAATAAACTGACTACTATATGTCTTAGGCTATAGCATCTCTTATTTTTTTTAGTTTTTTTCTTTTAGGTTTTTTTTTATTGGAGTTCAATTTGCCAACATATAGAATAACACCCAGTGCTCATCCCGTCAAGTGCCCTCCTCAGTGCCCATCACCAAGCTCTCCAAGCCCCTGCCCACCTCCCCTTCTACTACTCCTTGTTCATTTCCTAGAGTTAGGTTTCTCTCATGTTTTGTCATCCTCACTGACATTTTCTTATTTTATCTCCTTTCCCTTTTTTACCTTTCACTATGTTTTATATTCCCAAATGAATGAGAAAATATAACATTTGTCCTTTTCCAAATGAGTTATTTCACTCAGCATAATACCCTCCAGGTCCATCCACGTCGAAGCAAATGGTGGGTATTTGTCTTTTCTAATGGCTGAGTAATATTCCATTGTATACCTAGACCACATCTTCTTTATTCATTCACCTGTCGATAGAGACCGAGGCTCCTTCCAAAGTTTGGCTATTGTAGACATTGCTGCTATAAATATTGGGGTGCAGGTGTCCCAGCATTTCACTGCATCTGTATCTTTGGGATAAATCCCCAGCAGTGCAATTGCTGGGTCGTAGGGCAGATCTAATTTTAACTCTTTGAGGAACCTCCACACAGTTTTCCAGAGTGGCAGCATCAGTTCACATTCCCACCAATAGTGCAAGAGGGTTCTCCATTCTCCACATCAAAAAAACATTTGTTGTTTCCTGTCTTGTTAAATTTCCCCATTTTCACTGGTGTGAGGTGGTATCTCATTGTGGCTTTGATTTGTATTTCCCTGATGGCAAGTGATGCAGAGCATTTTCTCATGTGCTTGTTGGCCATGTCTATGTCTTCGTTGGTGAAATTTCTGTTCAGGTCTTTTGCCCATTTCATGATTGGATTGTATGTTTCTTTGCTGTTGAGTTTAATAAGTTCTTTAAAGATCTTGGAAACTAACTCATTATCTGATACATCATTTTCAAATATCTTCTCCCATTCTGTAGGTTGTCTTTAAGTTTCGTTGACTGTTTCTTTTGCTGTGCAGAAGCTTTTTATCTTGATGAAGTACCTATAATTCATTTTTGCTCTTGTTTCCCTTGCCTTCATAGAGGTATCTTGCAAGATGCTGCTGTGGCCAAGTTCAAAAAGGGTGTTGCCTGTGTTCTCTAGTATTCTGATGGAATCTTGTCTCACATTTAGATCTTTCATCCATTTTGAGTTTATCTTTGTGTCTGGTGTAAGAGAGTGGTCTAGTTTCATTCTTTTGCATGAGGATGTCCAATTTTCCCAGCACCATTTATTGAAGAGACTATCTTTCTTCCAATGGATAGTCTTTCCTCCTTTGTCGAATATTAGTTGACCATAGAGTTGAGGGTCCACTTCTGGATTCTTTATTCTGTTCCACTTATCTATGTGTCTGTTTTTGTGCCAGTACCACACTGTCTTGATGACCACAGCTTTGTAGTACAACCTGAAATCTGGCATTGTGATGCCCCCAGCTATGGTTTTCTTTTTTAATATTCCCCTGGCTATTCGGGGTCTTTTCTGATTCTACACAAATATTAAGATGATTTGTTCTAACTCTCTGAAGAAAGTCCATGGTATTTTGATAGAGATTGCATTAAATGTGTAAATTGCCTTGGGTAACATTGACATTTTCACAATATTAATTCTGCCAATCCATGAGCATGGAATATTTTTCCATCTCTTTGTGTCTTCCTCAATTTCTTTCAGGAGTGTTCTGTAGTTTTTAGGGTATAGACCCTTTACCTCTTTGGTAAGGTTTATTCCTAGGTATCTTATGCTTTGGGGTGCAATTGAAAATGGGATTGACTCCTTAATTTCTCTTTCTTCAGTCTCATTGTTAGTGTATGGAACTTCTACTGATTTCTGGGCATTGATTTTGTATCCTGCCACACTGCCAAATTGCTGTATGAGTTCTAGCAATCTTGGGGTGTAGGCTTTTGGGTTTTCTACATACAGTATCATGTCATCTGCGAAGAGGGATAGTTTGACTTCTTCTTTACCAATTTGAATGCCTTTTATTTCTTTTTGTTGTCTGATTGCTGAGGCTAGGACTTCTAGTACTATGTTGAATAACAGTGGTGAGAGTGGACATCCCTGTCTTATTCCTGATCTTAGAGTAAAGGCTCCGAGTGTTTCCCCATTGAGAATGATATTTGCTGTGGGCTTTTCGTAGATGGCTTTTAAGATGCTGAGGAATGTTCCCTCTATCCCTACACTCTGAAGAGTTTTGATCAGGAATGGATGCTGTATTTTGTCAAATGCTTTCTCTGCATCTATTGAGAGGATTATATGGTTCTTGGTTTATCTCTTACTGATATGATGAATCACATTGATTGCTTTACCAGTGTAGAACCAGCCTTGCATTGCGGTGATAAATTCCACTTGGTCATGGTGAATAATCTTCTTAATGTACTATTGGATCCAATTGGCTAGTATCTTGTTGAGAATGTTTGCATCTGTGTTCATCCGGGATATTGATCTATAATTCTCCTTTTTGGGGTCTTTGTCTTGTTTTGGAATTGATGTGATGCCGGCCTCATAGAATGAGTTTAGTGGTACTCCATTTCTTTCTCTCAGAACAGCTTTAGTAGAATAGGTATGGATTCTTCTTTAAACGTTTGATAGAATTCCCCTGGGAAGCCATCTGGCCCTGGACTTTTGTGTCTTGGGAGGTTTTTGATGACTGCTTCAATTTCCTCCCTGGTTATTGTCCTGGTCAGGTTTTCTATTTCTTCTTGTTTCAGTTTTGGTAGTTTGTGGTTTTCTAGAGATGCGTCCATTACTTCTAGATTTCCTAATTTATTGGCATATAGCTGCTCACAATAAGTCTTTAAAATCCTTTGTATTTCCTTGGTATTGGTGGTGATCTCTTCTTTCTCATTCATAATTTTATTAGAGTTTTTTCTCTATTATTTTTAATAAGGCTGGCTAATAGTTTATCTATTTTATGAATTCTTTCAAAGAACCAACTCCTGGTTTTGTTAATCTGTTCCACAGTTCTTCTGGTCTCTATTTCATTGAGTTCTGCTCGAATCTTTATTAACTCTCTTCTTCTGCTGGGTGAAGGTTTTATTTGTTGTTCCTTCTCCAGCTCCTTTAGGTGCAACGTTAACTTTTGTATTTGCATTCTTTCTAGTTTTTGGATGGATGCTTGTATTGCGATATATCCCCCCCTCAGGACTGCTTTTGCTGTATCCCAAAGATTTTGAACAGTTGTATCTTTATTCTCACTAGTTTCCATGAATCTTTTAAATTCTTCTCTACTTCCTGGTTGACACCTTCATCTTTTAGCAGGATGATCCTTAACCTCCATGTGTTTGAAATCCTTCCAAACTTCTTCTTGTGATTTAGTTTTAGTTTCAAAGCATGATGGTTTGAAAATATGCAGGGTATAATCCCAATCTTTTGGTATCATTTAAGACCTGATTTGTGACCCAGTATGTGGTCTATTCTGAAGAAAGTTCCACGTGCACTTGAGAAAAATGTGTATTCAGTTGCATTTGGATGTAAAGTTCTGTAAATATTGGTGAAATCCATCTGGTCCAGTGTATAATTTAAAGCTCTTGTTTTTTTGGAGATGTTGTGCTTAGAATATCTGTAGATTGTAGAAAGTGCTACATTAAAGTCATCAAGTATAAGTGTATTATTATCTAAGTATGTCTTAACTTTGGTTATTAATTGATAGATATACTTGGTAGCTCCCACATTTGGGGCATAAATATTGAAGGTTGTTAGGTCCTCTTGTTGGATAAATCCTTTAAGTATGATATAGTGTCCCTCTTCATCACTTACTACAGTCTTTGGGATAAACTTTAATTTATCTGATATAAGAATGGCTACCCCTGCTTTCTTTTGAGGATCATTTGAATGGTAAATGGTTCTCCAACTTTTTATTTTCAGGCTGTAGGTGTCCTTCTGTCTAAAATGAGTCTCTCGTAGACTGAAAATAGAGGGGTCTTGCTTTTGTATCCAGTCTGAAACCCTGCGCCCTTTGATGGGGTCATTAAGCCCATTCACGTTCAGAGTTACTATTGAAATATATGAATTTAGTGTCATCATAATACCTATTCATTCCCTGTTTTCGTGGATTGTTTTCTTGGTCTTCCTCTTTCTTTTACAGAGTCCAACTTAATATTTCTTGCAGAGCTGGTTTGGTGGTCACATATTCTTTCAGTTTCTGCCTACCTAGGAAGCTCTTTATCACTCCTTCTATTCTGAATGAGAGCCTTGCTGGATAAAGTATTCTTGGCTGCAGGTTCTTCTCATTTAGGACCCTGAATATATCCTGCCAGCCCTTTCTGGCCTGCCAGGTCTCTGTGGAGAGGTCTGCTGTTAACCTAATACTTCTCCCCATAAAGGTTAGGGATCTCTTGCTGCTTTAAAGATCTTCTCTTTATCTTTAGAATCTAAGTTTCACTATTAAATGTCGAAGTGTTGAGCAGTTTTTATTGATTTTAGCAGGGGATCTCTCTATCTCCTGGATATGAATGCCTGTTTCCCTTCCCAAGATAGGGAAGTTCTCAGGTATGATTTGTTCAAATACACTTTCTGATCCTCTGTCTCTTTCGGCACCCTCTGGAATCCCAATTAAACATATATTTTTCCTTCTGAGGCTGTCATTTATTTCCCTTAACCTATTCTCATGATCTTTTAATGTGTTTCTCTTTTTGCCTCAGCTTCCTTCCTTGCCTTCAACTTGTCTTCTATGTCACTCACTTGTTCTTCTACCTTGTTAACCCTCATTGTTAGGACCTCCAGTTTGGATTGCATCTCATTTAATTGATTTTAAATTTAGATTAGATCTAATTTCTGATTAGATCTAAATTCTGCACTCATGAAGTCTCTTGAATCCTTTATGCTTTTTTCTAGAGCCACCAGTAGCTTTCTAATTGTGCTTCTGAATTGGGTTTCTGACACTGAATTGTAATCCAAATTTTGTAACTCTGTGGCAGAGAGTACTGTTTCTTATTCTTTCTTTTGTGGTGCGTTTTTCCCTCTAGTCATTTTGCTCAGTGCAGAGGGGCCAAAAACAAGTTGTACTGGAAAAAAGAGAAAATGAGAGAAAAAATAGGGAGGGGGAAACAAATAGTAAACAAAAAACAAAGGGGAGAATCCTCTGATTCTATATACTGTAAATCCCTCGACTTCCCCTGGAACTTTCCAGTGCTGCTTGGTTAAGGACTTTCTCTTCCCCTGTTGTTCCAGCTGTTCTTCTGGGGGAGGGGACTGCTGTGCTGATTCTGAGGTGTGTGCACCTGGGGGAGCTGCCCAGCCCCCTGTCAGGTGCATGGCTCAGTGGGAGCTGTCTATCCTGTGGCGCCCCTGCTCAGTCCCAGGTACAAGGTGACACCAGGAGGAACAAAAACAGTGGTGGTGGCTAGCTGTCCAGCTCTAGAGTCAGCTCCCACAGTAACTACTGCAGCTCCCAGTCCACAGGGTCCTAGATGCTCCAGAGGCGGAAGGCGCTGACCTGCACAGCTCAGGGCACCCTGCCGCAGGAGTGTCCTTGCTGCCCTGTGTCCTCCTGGCATTTGCCTGTCCCAGGGGAGTGCCGGATCCAGGGCTGTGTCCCCCGGCGCCCTGAGCTCCAGGGTCCCGCAGCCCGCTCCCTGCAGAGCTGCCTCTGAGCTGCTCCCAGGCCTCCTGCTGGGCATGCTGCAGCCCTTTAGGGAGCTTGGCCGAGGTGTGTGGGACTCTCTCCCCCAGACGCAGGTCCTCTGTTAGTGCCCCTGGCAGCCTGAGGGCATCCCCACGCCTCCTGGGATCCTGCCCGAGGTCCCTGCTAGCGCCTTTCTGTCTGGGAAGATTGGTGAAGCTCCTGCTTCTCCGGGTCTGGGCTTTCCTGTCCCGGGGACACTCGCTGCTCTGCCTTAGCCAGCTCCTCACAGGGCCCCTCCCCCTTGGATGCTTTTTTATTTCTTTATTTTTTCGTCCATCTTCCTACCTTGATAGAAGTACTAACTCTCCTCACTGTAGCATTTCAGTTGTTGTCTCTTTAAATCTCAGGCTGAATTCGTAGGTTTTTGGGATGATTTGAAAGTTATCTAGGTAAGTTGGTGGGGACAGGTGACTTAGAGACCGTACTCTTTGCCAACTTGTCTATATCAGTCCACTGAACAACCTTAAAAGTAAGCTCCCTCTCCTACTCCTTCTTTAGCAAGCTGACAGAAGTAATTCTGGGAAATCTTGCAGGTCCGAGCATCTCCAGAGGCACCACCGCTGCCAACACCTCTTATTTTTGGTGCCAGGTTCAGTGATGGAGGTGAGTCCTATTTTAAATTAACCCATCTAAAAAATTAGACCAATCTGATCCACAGCTGTTGTCTCCTGATACCCAATGACTCTTGTGATGGTTGTTCCCACAGCAATTTCGTTTAATGACCTGGATGAACAGACAAAATCTAACAGTGTTAACAGAATTCATCCTAATGGGAATCACCGACCGTCCTGAGCTGCAGGCTCCCTTCTTTGGGCTTTTCCTCATCATCTACACAGTTTCAGTGGTGGGCAACCTGGGCATTATCATCCTCACCAAGGTGGACTCCAGGCTCCAAACACCCATGTACTTCTTCCTCAGACACCTGGCTTTCATTGATTTTGGCTACTCATCAGCTGTGGCACCCAAAATGTTAGTAAATTTTGTAGCTGATCAAAATACAATCCCCTATAACTGGTGTGCTACGCAGCTGGCTTTCTTCATCTTGTTCATCATCAGTGAGCTTTTCATTCTGTCAGCAATGGCCTATGACCGTTATGTGGCCATCTGTAACCCTCTGCTCTACACCATTGTTATGTCACAAAGGGTGTGCTGGGTGCTAGTAGCAATCCCTTATATATACAGTGCCTGTCTCTCTCTGATAATCACCACCAAGATTTTTATGGCATCCTTCTGTGGACATAATGTCATTAGACATTTTTACTGTGACAATCTTCCTTTGTTAACTTTACTGTGTTCAAGCACACGTGACATTGAGTTGATAATACTGATCTTTTCAGCATTTAATTTGATTTCCTCCCTTCTCATAGTGCTTGTGTCCTACATCCTCATCCTTATGGCCATCCTTAGGATGAATTCTGCAGAGGGAAGGCACAAGGCCTTCTCCACCTGTGGATCCCACCTGACGGTGGTTGTTGTATTGTATGTCACTCTCTTCTTCATGTACGTGCAGCCCAAATCCAGCCATTCCTTTGATACTGATAAAATCGCCTCTATATTTTACACTTTGATAATCCCTATGCTGAATCCCATGATCTACAGCCTAAGGAACAAAGAGGTAAAAGATGCCCTGCATAGAATATGGAAAAACCTGCATAAACCGCCTATGTAGAGTTCAATATAGGCAGTACCTGTAATAAAATAGGTTACAGACTTCTGTTTAGGACATGTCATTGGCCTTAGAAAGGAGTAATGTGTAGAAGTCGTGGAAAGCTAGAAATGCTTTTCCTGTTTTCGACTCATAGGTATTCCAGTAGTGATCATTCTTCTCATACCAGCTTTGGTTTAAGTGCTAAGACAAGTCCAGACCACTGTTCCCACATTACCAAGTACTTATTTTGCAACTGAAGGCAAGTTTTGGTTTGCTTTGTTTGTTTTCTTTTAAATACATCACACCGTGATAATATTTTTTTCATAGTTATTTTATGTCTTTTATTAAATATGAAATAAATATGCCCACCATACTGGCATATGGCACAGAGAAGATGGAGCTTAATGTTCTTTGTGTAAGGAATATGCACATCAATGAATAATCAACAATGTCTACCTTAAGAACTAACATTTAACCCATTGTGGTGGGTTGCATCTCAGTCTGTTACGTGTTGATATGTGAACCTGTATATACTTAGGAAAGCAGAAATAAAAATGTGATTATTTTAGGTAGCATAAATGTGTATAGCAACAATTCAAAATTGCTTATTTCTGAAACATTAGAAAATAATACCTGAGTTTTGCAAGATTGGTGCATAATAGGTCAGCATTTAAGACATCTGGGGTTTTTAATTTTTTGTTTGTTTTACTACAACTTAGCAAAAAAATCCATAAAAATATTAATTTTAAACTAAAAATTTAATTGAAATAAAACTGTATAATACCTTAGAAAAATTTTCGTGAAGGATTGGCATTATTTTCCTGCTGGAAACTACAAAACCTTGAATTATTAAGGAAGACATAATGTTACATATACCATATCATTGTTTGGATGAATAAATGTCATGTGGTTAGTTTCCCCTAAATTATTCAATGCATTTAATACAGTGACATTCAAAATCCAACAGTATTTTGGATACTCATGTTGATTTTAAGAATCATGTGTAAATGCAAAGGATCTAGACTTTCTTAGAAGAAGAAAGAACATAGAGGTATTCCAAAAAAAGTTATGAATGTCTTTTGTAAAACTAGATTAGGTTTTAAAATTATTTTTTGAGCTATTTTAATTTTTTAATTCTTCCTTCATTTCTTCATTCCTCTTTGTCTTTTCTTCTTTCTTTTAGAATGATGGAGCTGACTCTAAAATTTACTCAGAAAGGCAAAATGCCTAAAATATAAAGATAGTCTAGAAGAAAGAAAATAAAGTGGCAGGAGTTCCACTACCAGATTTCATTACCTATTTCTTTTCTTTTTCTTAAAGATTTTTATTTATTTATTCGTGAGAGACACAGAGAGAGAGACAGAGACACAGGCAGAAGGAGAAGCAAGCTCCATGCAGGGAACCCAAAATGGGGACTCCATCCAGGGTCTCCAGGATCACGCCCTGGGCTGAAGGTGGCGCTAAACTGCTGAGCCACCTCGGCTGCCCTCATTACCTGTATCAAAGGTTTAGTAAAGAAAACATTTTCCTAGTTGTCATAGTCCCTAAGGAATAATATAGATGTTCCTCTAAAATTTAAAAATAGAAATACCATATGATCGAGTAATTTCACTCTGTGTATTTAGCCAAAGAACATAAAGATGCTAATTTGAAAGGATATGTGCATTTTTATGTCCATTGCAATATTATTTACAGTAGCCATGATACGGAAGGAACCCAAATAGCCTTTGATAGATGATTGGGTAAATAAGATGTGGAGGGCAGCCCGGGTAGCTCAGTGGTTTAGCGCCGCCTTCAGCCCACGGTGTGATCCTGGAGACCCAGGATGGAGTCCCACCTCAGGTTCCCTGCATGGAGCCTGCTTCTCCCTCTGCCTGTGTCTCTGCCTCTCTCTCTCTCTCTCTCTCTCTCTCTCTCTCTCTCTCTCCTCTCTGTGTTTCTTATGAATAAATAAATAAAATCTTTAAAAAAAGAAGATGTGGAATATGTATAGAATGGGATACTATTCGGTCATATAAAAGGAAGAGATCTAATGACTGAGTAACATTCTATTATATATATTCTACTCTATCTATCTATCTATCTATCTATCTATCATCTATCTATCTATCATCTATCTACACATCTTCTTTATCCATTTATCTTTCAATGGACACTGAGGCTACTTCCACAGTTTCGCTATTGTGGACATTGCTGCTATAAATATTGGGGTGCAGGTGTCTCGGTCTTTCACTGCATCTGTATCTTTGGGGTAAATCCCCAGCAGTGCAATTGCTGGGTCATAAGGCAGTTCTATTTTTAACTCTTTGAGGAACCTCCACACAGTTTTCCAGAGTGGCTGCACCAGTTCCCATTCCCACCAACAGTGTAAGAGTGTCCCCCTTTCTCCACATCCTCTCCAACATTTGTGGTTTCCTGCCTTGTTAATTTTCCCCATTTTCACTGGTGTGAGGTGGTATCTCATTGTGGCTTTGATTTGCATTTCTCTGATGGCCCGTGATGCGGAGCATTTTCTCATGGGCTTGTTGTAGGTCATGTGTAGGTCTTCTTTGGTGAAATTTCTATTCATGTCTTTTGCCCATTGCAGGATTGGATTGTTTGTTTCTTTGCTGTTGAGTTTAAGAAGTTCTTTATAGACCTTGGATACTAGCCCTTTATCTGATAGGTCATTTTCAAATACCTTCTCCCATTCTGTAGGTTGTCTTTAAGTTTTGTTGACTGTTTCTTTTGCTGTGCAGAAACTTTTTATCTTGATGAAGTCCCTATAGTTCATTTTTTCTTTTGTTCCCCTTGCCTTCATAGATGTATCTTGCAAGAAGTTGCTGTGGCCAAGTTCATAAAGGGTGTTGCCTTGCTCTCCTCTAGGATTTTGATGGAATCTTGTCTCACATTTAGATCTTTCATCCATTTTGAGTTTATCTTTGTATATAGTGCAAGAGAATGGTCTAGTTTCATTTTTCTTCATGTGGCTGTCTACATGGCAGCATTTATTGAAGAGACTTTTTCCAGTGGATAGTCTTTCCTGCTTTGTGGAATATTAGTTGACCATAGAGTTGAAGGCCCATTTCTGGATTCTTTATTCTGTTCCATTGATCTATGTGTCTGTTTTTGTGCCAGTACCACATTATCTTGATGATCAGAGCTTTGTAGTACAACCTGAAATCTGGCATTGTGATGCCCTCAGCTATGATTTTCTTTTTTAATATTCCCCTGGCTATTCAGGGTCTTTTCTGACTCCACACAAATCTTAAGATGATTTGTTCCAACTCTCTGAAGAAAGTCCATGGTATTTTGATAGGGATTGCATTAAATGTGTAAATTGCCCTGGGTAACATTGACATTTTCACAATATTAATTCTTCCAATCCATGAGCATGGAATATTTTTCCATCTCTTTGTGTCTTCCTCAATTCCTTTCATAAGTGTTCTGTAGTGTTTAGGGGATAGATCATTTATCTCTTTGGTTAGGTTTATTCATAGGTATCTTATGCTTTTGTGTTTAACTCATACAGGGAATATTAAAAAATAGTGAAATGGATCAGCAGAAAGGACTGAAATTGAGTGGGAAAAATCAGAGAGGGTGGCAAAACATGAGAGACTCCTAATTCTGGGAAATGAACAAGGGATAGTGAAAGGGGAGTTGAGCAGGGGGATGGGGTGACTGGGTGACAAGCACTAAGGGGGGCACTTGATGGGATAAGCACTGGGTGTTACACTATATGTTGGCAAATCGAACTCCAATAAAAGAATATACAAATTCTTTAAAAAAAAAAAGGATGAGATCTTGCCATTTGTGATGACACGGATGGACATAGAGGGTATTATACTAAGAGAAACAAATCAGACAAATAGAAATACATTTTGAATTCACTTAAGGAATCTAAAAACAAAACAAATAAACCAACAAAAAGCAGAAACAGACCCATAAATACCAACAACAAACTGATACTTGCCAGAGGGCACGAGATAAGTGGGAAGGGGGAGGGGAAGACACAGACTTCCAGTTATGGAATGAGTAAGTTATGGGGCATAAGGTACAGCATAGGAAATACAGTCAATAGTATTGTAATAGCACAACATGGTGACAGGTGGTAACTACACTTGCAGTGAGTACAACAGAATGTATAAACATGTTCATTAACTGTGTTGGATTTCTGAAAAGAATGTGACATTGTGTGTCAACTATACTTCAATAAAAGAAAGAAATAAAATCTTTTCCAGAAATCAGACTAATTGATTAATGGAATACAAGAGCAACGTTAGAAACAGATCCACACATAGATTGTGACCTAACTTGTGATAGATTCATCCCTGTTTTCTAAATGAGAAAGAATGATCTTTTCAATAGATGCTATTAAGTAATTTGTATGTTTATTTGGGGGGGGGGAGAGAAAAAGAATCTGGACTTGTAACCAGACCCTATGGAGACTCACTTCTACTTGGTTTAAAGATCTAATTGTGAAATGCAAACAGCATTTAAAAGGAAACATAGTAGGACATAATTGTGATATTAAATATGTACATCATTTTAAATAGGACACAAAAACCAATAGCTATCTAAGATTTAAAATGATCAATTGAACTATCTTAAGAAATTCTGTTGGCTAAAATTAATAATGTGAAGGGTACCTGGGTGGCTCAGTGGTTGAAAATCTCCCTTTGGCTCAGCTTGTGATCCTGGGGCCCTGGGATCGAGTCCCACATTGGGCTCCCCACTTGGAACCTGCTTCTCCTTCTGCCTATGCCTCAGCCTCTTTCTCTGTCTCTCATGAATAAATAAATAAAATCTTAAAAAAATTAATTATGATAAAAATAATCTCTCATAGTGGAAGAGGATACCTTTATCATACCTACAGAATCAGACAAAGAGCTGAGAAGGGACTCATATTCCAAACATAAATGTACCTCTTACAAATCCATAAAGAATTTACATGAAATACAATACAAAGGTGACAAATGATATTATTAACAATAATATTTCAAAGAAAATATCTAAATTGCCATTAAAGAAATATAAGGCTTTAAATTGCATTCCACATTAGAATAATACAAACTAAAACCACAATGATGCCATGCACATTTTCACGGGCAAAAAAGAAAATGATGGAAAATACTGAATGTAGACAAGGATATTAAGCAACCATAAGTATTTGCACTGCTAATAGGAATGCACATCAATATAAAAACTGCAAACTCATCAGGTAGTATTTATTAATGATGATATGTATATCTTACTACTCAAAAATTTCAGTATGAAGGATATACCCAAATAGAAATACACCCAAGATTAAACTGATCTCGATTAAATAGTAGTGTGGATATGAAGGCTGTGGGAGTAGCTGTTTTTAACTACCATTTTCAGGAAATGTGTCTGTGTATCAGGGCAATATTTTTTATAATGTGTAAATAATTCTCTTTCATGAATACATTACAAAAATCCAAATTTAATTTTTTATAACCCAACGATGTGAAAAAGTAAGTCATGCTCACCAAAATCAGATGAAATGGAATATTTATATCCCTAGTCATAAAACTACAAATTGAGACCAATTCTAACATTTTATCAGAGCACAATGAATAACTAATTTGTGATGTATTCATAAAATGGATCTGTCCACAGACATGAGAATGAGCAATCTAGAACTACCTATAACAACACATCACCTGACAAAGGCCAGACAAAAAAAAAATACATATGCTTCTGTGGCCACAATATCATCAGTCATTTATACTATGACAGTCTCCCCTTGTTATCTTTGCTCTGCTCAAATATGCATAAAATTGAATTGATGATTTTTTTATTTTCTCAGTTTTTAATTGGATTTTTTTCCTTCTCGTAGTTCTGTGTCTTACCTGGTGATCCTGCTAGCCATCATAGGTTGAACTCACCAGAGGGTAGACACAAGGCTTTTCCCACCTATGGGTCTCACCTGAGAGTGGCTATGGTGAAAGTCAATCAAATAGCTAATGTGGCTAATGTGGGACTGTGGGACGCCTGGGTAGCTCAGTGTTAGTGTCTGCCTTGGCTCAGGTTGTGATCCTGGGGTCCTGGGATTGAGTCCTGCTTTGTGCTCGCTGCAGGATCCTGCTTCTCCTTCTGCCTATGTTGCCTCTCTCTGTGTCTCTCATGAGTAAATAAATAAATAAATAATCTGGGGGGAAAATAAATATTTCTTTCCGTCTCTCTCTTACCCTTCTTTCTAAAAAAACAAAACAAAACCAAAACTGGCTAATGTGTCCATTAAAGTCAATTGCTATTCAATTGGTAGGAAGCTTCACTTCTGCAAGATGATTGAGTCGTAGAGATTTGTTATAAAATATTGTGCTATAATCATCATTACTGTATTATATACTTAAATATTGGTCAAGGGTATTGATCTCATGATATGTTTCTTATCACAATAAAAATCAACAAATAGATTTGGAAAAACCAAAAAGGTCATATATAACTATTAACTACATGAGGTAGAGGGAATGGGGAAAATGGATTAATGCATATTCAGCCTATATGTAATTAATTTACAATTTAAAATGATGAATAATGTAAGAGAGAACTATTCTTTCAGGTAGAGCACGGAAATATTACAGTGTCGTAATATCATTTTCTGCACATATCTTGTGTGTGTATGTATATGTAGGTGACATGTGTGTGTTTCTTACAAATACTTTGAAAAGTGTAGTTTTGTCATCTGGGATGGTACTGTTGTGTCTTACAATTTATATGCTTAATCAAAGTAAGTTTATTTTGTGTCATACTCACAACCTCAGAAATGGACAATACGTCCTGTGCAATAAACAATAAGCTTTAAATGTGAGATCAAACTCTTATATAAAGCATCAATAAGAATGGAAACTGTAAAAGTAATACTTTTATTTTTTTTAATTTTATATTTTTGGAATGCTAAATAGATAGGGAAGTCAGCAGAGCTCATCAGGGAATAAAGTCCTATTGATTAAACAGGGTACAGGTGAACTTTAGCCACATACAGACAATCTACAAATGATATTACAGAGGAAGCAACAATACAAACTTCCTGTGGAATTGTGGAATCTCAAAAGGACCTCAAGGATTTCAATTCATTTTCACGGGTAACATAAGGTGTATAAAAATCTTAGTATTTCTTCTTTATGACCCACACTTTGTTACTTCAAAACATAAAGCCCAGAATGTGCCACACCCTAGTTTGATATTAGGAACACCAAGATGAAGAAGGAACAGTGCGTCCTGCTCTAAAGTAGTGAATATTCTAGAGAATAAGTGGTCAATACTTCTTTATCAAACTTAAAACCATAGTAAAGATAAATGATAGAGCTGAAGACTAAACTCATATTTTATTTCAAAATGTAAAGATAGATATTATACTCACTTGTTCTTAACTCCATCATTCATTCCTACATTAAGTCAGCAAATATTTTTTTTTCAGCAAATATTTTTGAATGCCTACTCTTTCCTGGGTATTTCAGAAGTTATTACTACAAAGGACAACTATTTAGATATATCCTTTACTCTTATAAAGTTTACAGACTAGAAAATACCACACAAGAAATAAAATAAAATTGTTATCAATATTTAATTATAAGAAAAAAAATTTAATTATAAGATTTATACATGCATGAGGAAAGATCACAAGATTATGAAAAATATACTCTCAATCACACAATCTTAATTAAAAAACAGCAATAGGACCAGGCATATGATGGGTGCCTTCTAAAAGGCTCTAAAATAACTGACTTTTAGTTTTCTTAAAACCGTGAACATTTTGAATTTATGGTGTATGCCATCTGTATTTCATGACAGATACACAAGGGTTTGTTTTTGACATGAATATGGAAGCTTTACTTTCAGTTCTATTCCCAGTATTCATATTAAAATGGAACATTGGGGCCAGAATGGTGTGCTTTCTAAGTGTTGGATTTTCTCCAGTCCAGGGCCAGCAGCCACACCTCTCAACCATTATAGGAGGACAATTCAAAAGAAAAACACACAGAGGTTGGAATCATTGCACATGATTGATACTCAGTAGAATCAGCTAAGCACATCCCTAGGCTCTCTTGACATTTTCACTCTGTGAGTGTAATTGTGTGGAGACTTCAACAGTTGGCTTCTTTCCCTGGGGAATAAGAAATTTTCTCTGGGAATTCCTGTTTTCCTGTGTAGGGACTTAACCCATAAAGAAGCTTATTTCAGCATGTGGGCCTTCAGGGACATCAGACACTTGTAAACCTCTTCAGCGTGCCTCCTGCAGAACCTTTGCAGTGAGTATCAACAGATCTCTGGGACAGGTAGGTAAACCCAATAATTTCACTTAGTACTCATCCTGGCTATGAACTGCATGTAGAAGGAGATTTATGGATTCAAATCAGACAAGCAAACAAAACATATTAAGCAAAACCATAAAACCATAACATTAAACAATGTTACAGACAGATTTTTTCCATGATTTAATCTCATTGAGCCTCAACTGTCCTATCAGACATAGAAATAATTCCATATGTCTTCTAGGACACTCTGGAAAATAACGACATTATTATTTCGAAATAACCTGCATTATTCTGGGCATAGAGTACAGCACATAATGGATAATGTTAGCATTTTTCTATATTCATTTCTCTGTACAAGGAAAACAAAGTAATCACACTTGAGCAAATCAAACTTTATTACTTTAAAAAGTAATACTTTTTAAAACTTCAAAACAGGTTTTAAAGAATTTAAGGGAAAGGGCTATGGGAAGATGGAAAAAGAGAGAGGGCTGCCGGACCATGATAATAGAAAAGCATCTGAGCAGATAGAGAGCAGAGTGACAGAAAGGAGTAGTGTATTTGGCTAAAGAATTGTGTTCCTTTAAATAAATCCATTTCTGAATAACACTAAGAAGGAAGATTACTGAGGTGTGGTCTGGTGGTGGGCAGCTGAATCAGAAGGTTATTGAGGTGTGGCAAAACTGACAAGGAAAAACCCAGCATACTCAAAGTATTTTTCCCACAGAAATACAAAATTCCCCAGGATGATGACAAGGTATGGGCTAAAGGAAAAGCCAGAGGCAGCCAAGGAAAAGGCAAAGTTACTGGAAGTCCCTCTGGCTCATCAACTTCTGTTACACAGCTACCTTATCACTGGAAGCAGACACAGAGACAGGTACATATGTCAATACATATTCATGTATAGTATAATTAGTATGCCAATATATGTAAATAAACACCACTACATGTAATATAATAGATTAATAGATACTCAAGTTATATAGATTATATCTAAAACAGTTGAAAAATGAAGAGCTTGGCACAACAGTTCTAACAACCTAAAATTGGTCTCTAGAAAGTTTCTATTTCTGAATTTTGCAAAAGATTATGAGAAATACAATTAAATTCTGACACTTCCACATGTGAACAAAAATTGTCCCATTTAAAAGAAAGTCTACTATCCAACATGAACCAGAAAAAATTAACTTGACCATCTATTAACCTCCTTCCATTTTCTCCATTAAAAGATGAGAAGAACAAATTAAATGGCCTCAGGGAATCTGACTCACCTGACTGAGTTCATTCTCAGGGGAGTCTCAGACCGCCCAGACCTCCAGATGCCACTCTTCTTTGTTTTCCTGGTGATCTATGGGCTCACCGTGGCAGGGAATCTGGGCATCATCACCCTCACCAGTGTTGACTCGCAGCTTCAAACGCCCATGTACTTCTTCCTCAGGCACTTGGCTATCATCAATCTTGGCGATTCTACTGTCATTGCCCCTAAGATGCTGGTCAACTTCTTGGTTTCAAAGAAAACCATATCCTACTATGGATGTGCAGCCCAGCTGGGGGGCTTCTTAGTTTTTATTGTGGGGGAGATTTTCATGCTGGCTGCAATGGCCTACGACCGCTACGTGGCTATTTGCAACCCCCTGCTCTACATGGTGGTGGTATCTCCGCAGATCTGCCTTCTGCTGGTGTCTCTCACATACCTCTACAGTCTGACCACAGCACTGACCGTCTCCTGCTGTGTGTTCTCTGTGTCATACTGCTCTTCCAATGTCATCAACCATTTTTACTGTGATACTGTCCCTTTGTTGGCATTGTCCTGTTCTGATACCTACATTCCAGAAACAGCGGTGTTTACCTCTGCCGGGACCAATTTGTTTTTCTCCATGATTATTGTTCTAACCTCCTATTTCCACATTGTCCTTGCCATTTTGAGGATACGTTCCTCAGAGGGACGACGAAAAGCCTTTTCCACCTGTGCCTCCCACATGATGGCTGTCACTGTGTTCTATGGGACCATTCTCTTCATGTATTTGCAACCAAGGACCAACCACTCATTAGATACTGATAAAATGGCCTCTGTCTTCTACACTCTGGTGATACCGATGCTGAATCCCCTCATTTACAGCCTAAGGAACAAGGATGTGAAGGATGCATTCAAGAGATTCCTAAAGAACCCTTGCCAGTCTTTCAAATTAATGTAAATTTAAAAATTACAATTGTCTTCATTTAAGAGTTTTATTTGCTCCTGAAAAATTAATCTCTGTTAAATGCAGAGGTATAGATATTTAAGTATGCAATGGATTTCAATGAGAAAATCTTAACGCTTGCTATTGTAACCTGGTCATTCTGTGCATGCAAAATACTACTAAATATAATATCTACTAAGTGGTATGGGGCATGGCATTCGAGGTAAGGCAATGCCTGGAAATAAATTAGATTTATGATCTTTTCAGGTAAGTCAGAAATAGTGTAAATACAGGAACTGTGGTACTCAGTTTCATTAGCTAATTCCAATATTAGTTGTAAATAAGCAAAATAGCTAGTTGAAAACAGAAGAGTCACACTGTATGGTGGAGATTCTTGGTCTCCACAGATAAATTTGGCAATATCTTGGTAGCATTAGCCTTTAAGATGTTTAACTTTTATTCTTTATAAATATAAAAGTGTATAATATAGATCATTTATTTTGTTTTCCTGTCTGATTTTCCTTAGGGGCTATATTTGTCTACACCAGCCTACATATGTACGATTGGGAAAACATATTTCTTAGCACAAATCCATTTATTTATTTATTTATTTATTTATTTATTTATTTATTTATTTATTTTACAAATCCATTTTTTTAAGTATAGTTCGGTGAACAGAATTGGAGCAACAAGGCTAAACTCACACTTGTACTTCTACCAATCCTATGTATTTTATTAAATGGATTAAAGTCAAGAATAAAAATGGTAGTGTTTTCCACCTTTTAACTTGGTTTAAATATATGTATTTTGTAAAAATAATTATATTTTCACCTGTATTAGTTTCCCAGTGCTATGATAACAAATTGCCACTGACTCAGTAACTTGAAACACAGAAACTTATCATTCACAGTTCTGGAGGTCAGAAGTTCAAAATAAGTCTCATGAGGCTAAAATCAAGATGTCAGCAGGCTGTGTTCCTTCTTGGACTGCCACGGAAGAATCTGTTTCTCTTCCTCTTCCAGTTTGTAGAGGCAGCCTTCATCCCTTACTTGGCATCCTCTTCCAAACGGTGATCCCATAACTCTGACCTCTACTTGCACTGCCACATCTCCTCTGACTCTTACTTTTCTCACCTCCCTTTCCTTCTTGGGATTACATTGGTCTTGCCTATATAATCCAGGAGACTCTCCCCATCTGGAGTTCCTTACCTTAATCCCATCTGAAAATCTTTTTCCATGAAAGGCACCATATTCTTGGTTCTGGGCATCTTTGGTAGGATAAGGGAACCATTTTCTGATTCAAATATCTATATGTATATATTTTATGAAACTGGGCAATCTAAAATCTTGCATGCCTCATTCACTAGTACTCAATGGGATAGTCTCTCAAAATCTTACACTTTTTACCTTTTAATAATAATTAGCTACTAAACAAACTATACACAAAGTTCTCTTTGAATGATTAGCCAAAAGCATTCAGTTCAAAGGTTCCAAAATATAAGCACACATGCGCGCACACACACTCACATATCACATGTACACATTTATCAGAAATGACGAATCCACACATTCAACCAACCAGGCAGGCACATCAGCCCAGTACCACTTTTCCTTAAAGTAAGGTAGGGAAAATAATTTATGTGGCAACATTGATCTCCAATTGGTCAAAGCTCACATCCTGTGAGATGCTAAGTCACCTGTATTTCCAGCTTACCCCTACCTAATTGCTCTGCAGGTTCCATGGCATTTGTGTCCAGACAGTGACAACAAAATCCCCCTAGTGGTGAGGGGAGAGGGAAGATGCAAGACATAGTCCCAAAACAAGGTCTGACAGCACCTGTGAGAGTTAGGACACACTTCAAACAACATCACAGAGCCCTTCCTGCAGCTGCCAAAGAAATGTTAGTTTTGACCCTACTCCGTATATAGGGATGTTCTATGCAAAAAGCATTCCAAGCGTGTAAACCTTGGGTGGCACTCACTGAATTCTTTCAAGACCACAAAAATAAGAAAAACCATCCAAGTTTCTCAAATTCAGCATAGTAAATCCATCTCATAAATTTTGACCCAAAAACTTACTGAAGGACTATTTTCACAGCAGCTCATTTTGTTTCAAAGCACCATGATAATAAGTCCCAATATTTTATTTATGTCCCAAAAAATGTCTAGTATTAAATGTTTTCCACTATATCAATAATCTAAAAGATAACAGAAATTCACATAATCCTGATTTTGTTTTAATTCAAAATTTAAATTAAGGGGGGCATCTGGGTGACTGAATCGGTTATACTTCAGACTCTTGATTTCAGCCCAGGGTCCTGTGATGGAGTCCTGCTGATGCAGACTCAGTGCTCAGCATGAAGTCAGCTTGAGAGTCTCTCCCTCTCTGTCTGTCCCTCCCCTGGTTCATGCATGCAATCTCTCTCTCTCTCTCTCTTTCTCAAATAAATAAGTAAATAAATACATTCTTTTAAAAAAGTTAAACAGAGGAATTGTAAGGCTTCCAACGGAGATTTTCTTGTCCCTTAAGGTCTAGATAAGTTTGGTTTGAGCAGCTAATGCCATCTTCCTGCAATTCCATAAGGCTTCACCAGATATCTCCATGTCATGAGTGACATCTATCATCTTTGTTTTCCAAATGGCTATTTCCACAAGCCATCTCCATGGAAAGAAAAAATTTCTTTCAAGGAAACAATTCAAAAACAAAGTAGAAATTACTGCAGATATGGGTGACAGGAGACAATATAGAGATTTCTGTGATAGGTCATGTCTCCTCATACTTAGAGAAACTTAACTACTATACCACAGAATAATTCTCCATTATCCTTCTTATATTCCTCATATATATTGGTTCTTAACCTAATACTGGTTCCTTCTCCTACTCATTCTCTCTCTCCCTCCTTTTCTATCTGTGCCTCATTTAAAGTCTGTAGTATATTTTTCCTTGTATTAAACATAACTATTACTTGTAAAGCTTAAGACCTTTTCATAAATTATGCCACTAATTGCCACTCTCTATTTTATGCACCTGTCCAGAATTGGTTTGACTCTTTCAATATAAAAGGTACTTTAAAAAAATATTTATTTATTTATTTATTTATTTATTTATTTATTTATTTATTAGAGACACAAAGAGAGGCAGAGACATAGGCAGAGGGAGAAGCAGGCTCCTCACAGGGAGTTGGATGTAGGACTTGATCCCCAAACTGGGATCACACCCAGAGTCAAAGGCAGACACTCAACCGCTGAGCCACTCAGATATCCCATAAAGGTACTTCCACAAGCAACAACCATTATCTAGGTTGGGGACTTCTTATGACAAAACAGCTTTGATAACAAACTCTTACCTCATCTCACAAAATGTCCGTGACTTTGGGTTAGCTTAAAATGTAAATATCAAAATATCTACTTCTTCTATCAAGCCACAAAATAATTTGAGCTATAGTCATCACAAGAGGTAAGTAATGATTTTTAAAAACACTAATATTTGTATTTCAAAAAAAATAATAGATTACTGAATGATAAAGATTATTAATATCCACACAATCATAAAGTGATTAATATAAGACATGGACTCTGAAGATTCTATTATATCAATTTAAAACTCTTATGAAATATATAAGTAAAAACTTTCATGATAAAATATGAATGCTTAAAATATTGCCTTGAGATCAACGAATTGTCAATATAGGTGCAAACTAACACTTCCTTATACAGCTATGGCATCTCATACTGTAATCACTTCTCTCTTTAGTTCCTCTCTCACAATTTTCAGCATTCTATCTGCATTTCATGCTTTGGGAACTGGAGGGGTTTCTTAGGATCAGTGCACAGCAGGAGTGAAGAATGACTGCACATAGGAGGGGCTGTGTCACCACAGATGAGTCAGGTTACAGTTCAGCTACTTCTGCACACCTGCCAGGAGGATGAGAAGTCAACCAGCCAGGTGCCCAGAGGAAGAAACATGATTTGGAGGTTGCCATCCCGTATCTCTATGAGGTGTGTTTTTGTCATTTTAACAGCTACTTTATCAGCATTATCATTGTGATAGGCATTCAAATGGTAACATTATATTAAAATTAATGTGTATGTGTCTCTGTTACAATTTCTTAACTTTGCTGTTGACGTGGATTATAGTGCACCTTTCCATTTCAAATCTTAACAAATATTTGGGTCTTTTAAAAAAAATAATGTATTAAATCAAGTAAAACAATTTGAGCTCTATAAAGTTAAATCTGATTGAATTATTTGCTGCAACCTTTACCATTTGTTCAAGTGGTACATATTAATAAGTTCAATGTCCACAGTATGAAATGCTGTGTACTGATGGTGGAGTGTATATGAATAAAAATAAATCTTGGAATAGATCCATCCTTATTTAAGTAAATTAAATACGCTCTCTTTATCCCAAAAGAGAACCTCAGGAGATATTTCAGACATGTTCCTTTATGGGTCAGTGGGGGACCACACACACAAAATTGTTCATCGTGGTCATACATGTAGAAGTCGAAAGTTGATAACTAACTGCATCTTAGTATTAGAGCAAATCGATAGTAAATGGGGGTAGAATCAGATTGTGGCCATTTCATTAAACAGAGACCAGTAAAATATTGGTGTATATGTAGAAAATGAACGAAATTCAAAAACATAGCTGAATGAGAAGCTTGAAGTATCAAAATAAGCTATATAACCTGTGTGTGCTCTTTAAAATATACATTTATAAAGCTGCATTTCTTTTCTAAAAAAGATTTATTTATTTAATGTTGAGTTTGAGAGAGAGAGTGTGTGTGAGCAGGAGGAGGGGCAGAGGGAGAGGGAGAAGCAGACTCCACATTGAGCCCAGAACCCAATGCAAGGCTCGATCTCAGGACCCTGAGATCGTGACCTGAGCTAAAACTAAAAGTCAGACACTTAACTGATTGAACCACTTAGACATTCCATGAATTTGAATTTCTTTTTAAGAACATATATCAACTTATGTGGAGGAGATACCGATGTAGGGAAAGAAAACTGATGCAGGGATAGGAATTAGAATGAGAATGCACACGGGATGTAGAATTATGTGTCATTAACCAAGTTTAGTCCCTTAGGTTACAAAACCAAACATAAATAACTTCACACATATATTCATAATTTTTATTCCTTCTAAACTTTTAACATACTATAGGTCATATAGGGGGGGAGGGGCAAGATGGCGGAGGAGTAGGGTCTCCAGGTCACCTGTCCTCAGCAAATTACCTAGAAAACCATCCAATCATCCTGAAAACCTACGAGTTCGGCCTGAGATTTAAAGAGAGACCAGCTGGAACGCTACAGTGAGAAGAGTTCGCGCTTCTATCAAGGTAGGAAGACGGGGAAAAAGAAATAAAGAAACAAAAGGCCTCCAAGGGGGAGGGGCCCCGCGAGGAGCCGGGCTGAGGCCGGGGCGAGTGTCCCCAGGGCAGGAGAGCCCCGTCCCGGAGGAGCAGGAGCTGCACCGACCTTCCCCGCGGAAAGGGGCTCCCCGGGAATTGGAGCAGGATCCCCAGAAAGGCGGGGACGCCCTCGGGCTCCCTGGGACAGTAACAGAGGAACTGCAGCCCGGGGAGATGCGCCGAGCTCCCTAAGGGCTGCAGCGCTCGGCGGGACCCGGAGCAGCTCGGAGGGGCTCGGGCGGCGGCTCCGCGGAGGGGGCTGCGCGGCTCCGGGAACAGCTCAGCGGCGGCGGCTCGCGCAGAGGAAGAAGCTCCGCGCAGAGGGGGCTGCGCGGCTCCGGGAACAGCTCAGCGGCGGCGGCTCGGGCGGCGGCTCCGCGGAGGGGGCTGCACCGCCGGGAGCGCGAATCCAACAGCGCAGGCCCCGGAGCACAGGGCGCCGGACACAGCCCAGGATCCGGCCTCCCCCGGGACAGGCAGAGGCCGGGAGGGCCCAGGACAGCAAGGACGCTCCTGCCTGGAACTGAGCAGATCAGCGGCCCCGCCCCGGAGCCCCCAGGCCCTGCAGAAGGAGAGCCCCGGAGCTACTGCGGGGGCTGGATCCAGGGTCCCAGAGCTGCCCCCGCCACTGTGGCTTCCTCCCGGGGCCTCACGGGGTCAACAACCCCCACCGAGCCCTGCACCAGGCAGGGGCAGAGCAGCTCCCCCAAGTGCCAACACCTGAGAATCAGCACAGCAGGCCCCTCCCCCAGAAGACCAGCGAGACGGACCAGTTCCAAGGGAAGTCAAGGGACTTAAACTACACAGAATCGGAAGATACTCCCCCGTGGTTTTTTTTTGTTTTTTGTTTTTTTGTTTTTGTTTTTGTTTTTTTTTTTTTGTTTTGTTTTGTTTTGTGCTTTTTTTTCTCTCTTTCTTCTTGATTTCTGATTGCTTCCCCCACCCCCCCTTTTTTCTTTTTTCTCCTTTCTTTCTTTTTCTTTCTTTTTCTTCTCTTTTTCCCCTATTTTTTTCTTCTTTCTCTTTTTTCTTTTTCTCTTTTCGTTCCTTCTCTCTCTTTTTCTCCTTTTCCCAATACAACTTGTTTTTGGCCACTCTGCACTGAGCAAAATGACTAGAAGGAAAACCCCTCAAAAAAAAGAATCAGAAACAGCCCACTCTCCCACAGAGTTACAAAATATGGATTACAATTCAATGTCAGAAAGCCAATTCAGAAGCACTATTTTACAGCTACTGGTGGCTCTAGAAAAAACCATAAAGGACTCAAGAGACTTCATGACTGCAGAATTTAGATCTAATCAGGCAGAAATTAAAAATCAATTAAATGAGATGCAATCTAAGCTAGAAGTCCTAACGACGAGGCTTGACGAGGTGGAAGAACGAGTGAGTGACATAGAAGACAAGTTGATGGCAAAGAGGGAAACTGAGGAAAAAAGAGACAGGCAATTAAAAGACCATGAGGATAGATTAAGGGAAATAAATGATAGCCTGAGGAAGAAAAACCTACGTTTAATTGGGGTTCCCGAGGGCGCGGAAAGGGACAGAGGGCCAGAATATGTATTTGAACAAATCCTAGCTGAAAACTTTCCGAATCTGGGAAGGGAAACAGGCATTCAGATCCAGGAAATAGAGAGATCCCCCCCTAAAATCAACAAAAACCGTTCAACACCTCGACATTTAATAGTGAAGCTTGCAAATTCCAAAGATAAGGAGAAGATCCTTAAAGCAGCAAGAGAAAAAAAGTCCCTGACTTTTATGGGGAGGAATATTAGGGTAACAGCAGACCTCTCCACAGAGACCTGGCAGGCCAGAAAGGGCTGGCAGGATATATTCAGGGTCCTAAATGAAAAGAACATGCAACCAAGAATACTTTACCCCGCAAGGCTTTCATTCAAAATGGAAGGAGAGATAAAGAGCTTCCAAGACAGGCAGGAACTGAAAGAATATGTAACCTCCAAACCAGCTCTGCAAGAAATTTTAAGGGGGACTCTTAAAATTCCCCTTTAAGAAGAAGTTCAGTGGAACAATCCACAAAAACAAGGACTGAATAGATATGATGACACTAAACTCATATCTATCAATAGTAACTCTGAATGTGAACGGGCTTAATGACCCCATCAAAAGGCGCAGGGTTTCAGACTGGATAAAAAAGCAGGACCCATCTATTTGCTGTCTACAAGAGACTCATTTTAGACAGAAGGACACCTACAACCTGAAAATAAAAGGTTGGAGAACCATTTACCATTCAAATGGTCCTCAAAAGAAAGCAGGGGTTGCCATCCTTATATCAGATAAATTAAAATTTACCCCGAAGACTATAGTGAGAGATGAAGAGGGACACTATCTCATACTCAAAGGATCTATCCAACAAGAGGACTTAACAATCCTCAATATATATGCCCCGAATGTGGCAGCTGCCAAATATTTAAACCAATTAATAACCAAACTCAAGAAATACCTTGATAATAATACACTTATACTTGGTGACTTCAATCTAGCTCTTTCTACCCTGGATAGGTCTTCTAAGCACAATATCTCCAAAGAAACGAGAGCTTTAAATGATACACTGGACCAGATGGATTTCACAGATATCTACAGAACTTTACAACATACTATAGGTCATATATAAATAGTTTTGTCTTTATCTTCAAATGTGAAACATGGAAGAAGCCATTGTGGAAAATGCTGAATGTTTATGTAATTTATAGATGATTAAAGCATATGTCTGAGGAAAACTATTCAAATCTAGATAGTCAAGTGAATACAATAAAAGTAACAACCAAGGGAATAAGGTGAATTGTATATATAAAAAAACAGGGGGCAGCCTGGGTGGCTCAGCCGCTTAGGGCTGCCTTCAGCCTAGGGTGTGATCCTGGAGATCCTGGATCGAGTCCCACATCGGGCTCCCTGCGTGGAGCCTGCTTCTCCCTCTGCCTGTGTCTCTGTGTCTCTCATAAATGAATAAATAAGTAAAATCTTAAAAACAAAAACAAAAACAAACAAACAAACAAAAAAAAATGGGCACTTGGGTGTTCAGTTGTTAAGTGTCTGCCTTTGGCTCAAGTTGTGATTGCAAGGTCCTGGGATGGAACCTTTCATGGGGCCCCCTGTTCATAGGGAAGTCTGCTTCTCCCTCTGCCTCTCCCCCTCTTTGCTCCTTCTCTCTCTTTCTAAATAAATAAAAAAATAAATTCTTCAAAAACATTTCCTCAATAGGGAAATCAAAGTTACTCTGAATAATTAGCAAAGACCCATGGCATCATTTCCTGCTCTCACATGCTTTGGGAATAACCAAGAATTGCATTCAAGTTCCCAGGGGAGTGTCTCAAGGAGAGGAGATGCTCATAAATTCTTCTGACAGCAGCCATGCTAGTAATCACACAGGAGTACAAAAAAGACAGTCTTCATTTAAGGTGAATAGATGGCACTGATTATATTGATTACTAAATTAACTAGAGTGATGGTTTTTGATGCCTCTCTTCCTTTTAAATGACAGATACAAGCACAGTCACAACACCAGACTCAGTACTTTACATCATATATATTAATCATCTCTTTTCATAACTAGGTTGTTTGGATTAATGATATATGTTTACTACTATTAGTATGTTATTTGAAAGTGATAAGGGACTTCACTTCTATTTGCTCTTATTTCTACATTTATACTGGTATTCTAGACAAAAACTTCCCGAAGGGGACTAAACATTTTTCCAAGCTCAACTTAGAATCTTCCTCTCTCCTTCCATCCCTCTTTCCTTCCTTCCTTTTTAATCAGATTGCAATGTTTTCAGTTTGGCCAACCCATTTACCTCAGTTGAGGCTATTATCAAAATGTTATAGAATATTCCATTGATATTGGTTGTTTGCATTTGCATAAGAGGACATCATTGGGCTCCTTGTCCATGCTCCAGATCCTGGAACAGCTCTGAGCTTCTGCTTCCATCTGATAAGAGGTTTGATACTCAACTTCCTTTTCTTTCCAGGCAGTGCTTGGGTAGGACTGTTTATAGGAAGGCCACATAAATATTCACTAAGTGAGTTTCAGAAGAACTTCAGGCATTTGTAAAATCACAATAAAATGGATGTTGGTATGAAGAGGTTTACCAAATTGTATAAACTTCTGAGGAATAGTCTTTTCTTTGGGTATAATTTTTGTAGCTTAAGATATTAGGGTCTGTCATTTGTTTGGTTGCTGCTAATGGATGTTTGTAATTGCTTGGTTGTAAATATTTGTTAATTTGAATAGATTTTGGGGTAGAGCAAATTTTGTGAAGTAGTTTCATCTGCCTAACTAATATTGAATTTCTATTCTACTTTTTTGAAATTTCTGTTTATTTAAGAGCAACCAGAGGTTCTAGTCTTATAGTTATAAAAGTTTAGAGGCAACTGGGTGGCTCAGTTGGTTAAGCCTCCAACTTCAGCTCAAGTCATGATCCCCGGGTCATGAAATTGAGCCCCATCTCAGAGTCTGCACTGGGTTTAGAGTCTGCTTAAGATTCTCTCTCTCTCTCTCTCTCTCTCTCTCTCTCTCTCTCTCGGAAAAAAAAAAATGTTTAACATTTCAAGTCCTTGACCAGCGTAGGGCTGATTTTTATATGGATCAAATAAACATCCAATTTCATTATCCTCTATATGCATAATCACTTTTTCCAGATACATTGACGAGCCCATTTTTGCATGCCTGTCCTAGGATGCCACTTCTATCCAAACACTACAGTTCTATACATTCATGGGTCTTTTCCTGAGGTCTCTGTTCTGTTCCACTGGTGTATGCCATATTGCCTCAATAACGTAATATGACATACAGAAGTCATGTTCTAGATTTCTAAGTTTTATATCTGGTAGCATAGGTCTTTTCAAAAGTTTCCATGTTATTCTTTATAATTTGCATTTTTAAAATACATTTTTAATTCAGGGTCAAATTCTACAGATTCCTGAGTGAGATTTTGATTGCAAAGGCATCATGTACATAAGATTAATTTTAGCACAATTGACATTTTTATAACACTAAGTTGAGCAATCCAGGAACATAATATTTTTACCAATTTATTTAGGCCTCTACAATTTTTCCCAAAAATATTTTAACTTTTCACCTTTTAAGAGTGGGTTGTCTAGTTTTTATAAGACATTCTGTGATTATGGCTTATTCCTTTTATCCTTAATTTTTATTGCCTTTGTCTATTCTAATGACATTAATTCCTCATCTATTTAAATGCTCAATTTTTTTTCTAATTAATTCTGCCAATGTGATGAATTCTAGTTGTAGATTTTCCAAAATAAAACCATCAAGCCAAACATGAGATCAATGCAGTTTGGACAACTTCCTGTAATTCTTATACATTTTTAAATAGAGAGAGAGAGAGAGAGAGAGAGACTATATATATATATATATATATATATAAAATGAATATATTGTGGGTTTTTCATTATTATATCTTTCTTTATAAATCATGATTTTGTCACCTAAGATGAGTTACAGTGAAGTTCTCATTTTTTTCACTCTGCAATAGTTAGAAAAATATGGATGATATTTTTTCCTTTGAAATTTTGGAACATTTGCCTTTAAAAACAATCTGAAGGAGAAAGAAGTTGGAAAAGCAGAGATAGATAAAGTACAAGTTTTTAATAAATTGTGTTAATACAAAACATTTCATGTTTATTTGATGGAAGGTGAAATAAAGGTATAAGAGTAGTATTCAAATTAAAATATAGTTAATGTCTTCCATTTCTCTTTATGCCATGTCCAGTTCACTTCATCTAGATCAGAGAATCATTAGTCCTGTCCATGTACATTTAAACAGTAGGTATATTTGATAGGTATATCAAATAAATCAAGCCATATCTATTTACCCTTGTTCTCTATTAAATTGTCTTTCATTCATGTAGTTCATGCAATGTTATTTGCCAGCCTCAAAGACATTCGAGATAGCATCCCCTACTTTGAAATTAAATAGCAGTTTATTGGATGATTTCAGGTGATACATTAACAAATATATTCTGATAATTTATCCTGGTCTTAAAATGTGCTATAAAAAATAACTACCAAGTTAAACCCATCATTTCAGAGATACTAGTGCTAAGGTCAAAGCAAATGTGGGAATGTTAGCTATATTCTTTTTTATATATTATTAACTTGTAGATGCAGGCCTTACGTTCTGTGCAACATATCAAAAATCAGAAAATGAAAACACCGCAGGCAAGTGCTAAATATTAAGATACAATGTTATTGAGAAAATTTATTTATGTGCATTAGAGTGGGCATGTTGGGGACTTTTGCAGGGTATCTAAATCATTGTCTACCATCAGAAAAAGTCATTAAACAATATTCACAACTCATAAAAGCATAATGGAATGATAACACAAGTTAATAAATCAAATGGATAATGGAATGGGAATACATGATATGCAGAGTTATAATGAGAAATGTAAATCTAAGTCTAATAAATGAGTTAATCGTGGTTTACTTGGATGTTGGGACTGAAATTGCAAGGCGAGAAGTGGAGGGTTATAACTTTTATTATAATTTCTTATAAAGAATGATATGTTTAACCAATTACAGGCATTAAGTAAAAAATATGTCTAAAAGAATATCAGGATTCACACTTAAGGCCAAACTTTCTAATGATACCTTCTTGACAGACCGACCATACAGAGACTGTATTGACTTGGTAATGACAGCCAGCATGCAGAAAAAAAGAAATAGACTCCTCTATATCTTAGGTTGTAATGCCTTCTGTATTTGGCTCCAGGTTCAGTGACAAAAGTGAGTCTTATTTTAAATTAACCCATCTAAAAAATTGGACCTATCTTACCCATGATGGCTTTGCCTCCTAAAATGACCACAGATGTTGTCTCCTGAATCCCAATGACTCTTGTGATGGTTGTTCCCACAGCAATTTCGTTTAATGACCTGGATGAACAGACAAAATCTAACAGTGTTAACAGAATTCATCCTAATGGGAATCACCGACCATCCTGAGCTGCAGGCTCCCTTCTTTGGGCTTTTCCTCATCATCTACACAGTTTCAGTGGTGGGCAACCTGGGCATGATCATCCTCACCAAGGTGGACTCCAGGCTCCAAACACCCATGTACTTCTTCCTCAGACACCTGGCTTTCATTGATCTTGGCTACTCATCAGCTGTGGCACCCAAAATGTTAGTAAATTTTGTAGCTGATCAAAATACAATCCCCTATAACTGGTGTGCTACCCAGCTGGCTTTCTTCATCTTGTTCATCATCAGTGAGCTTTTCATTCTGTCAGCAATGGCCTATGACCGCTATGTGGCCATCTGTAACCCTCTGCTCTACACCGTTGTTATGTCACAAAGGGTGTGCTGGGTGCTAGTAGCAATCCCTTATGGCTACAGTGCCTTTCTTTCTCTGATAACCACCATAAAGATTTTTATGTCATCCTTCTGTGGACATAATGTCATTAGACATTTTTACTGTGATAGTCTTCCCTTGTTAACTTTGCTGTGTTCAAGCACACGTGACATTGAGTTGATAATACTGATCTTTTCAGCATTTAATTTGATTTCCTCCCTTCTCATAGTGCTTGTGTCCTACATCCTCATCCTTATGGCCATCCTTAGGATGAACTCTGCAGAGGGCAGGCACAAGGCCTTCTCTACCTGTGGATCCCACCTGACGGTGGTTGTTGTATTATATGCTACTCTCTTCTTCATGTACGTGCAGCCCAAATCCAGTCATTCCTTTGATACTGATAAAATTGCCTCTGCATTTTACACTTTGATAATTCCTATGCTGAATCCCATGATCTATAGCTTAAGGAACAAAGAGGTAAAAGGTGCCCTGCATAGAATATGGAAAAACTTGCACATACTGCCTATGTAGAGTTCAATATAGACTATACATACAATAAATTAGGTTATGGACTACTGTTTATGTTGTAGGGTTTAGAAAGCAGTAATGTGTAAAAGTCATGGAACACTAGAAATGTTTTTCCTGTTTTCAACTATAGGTGTTCTAGTAGTGATCAACCTTCCTGTATCAATTTTTATTTGTCCTTAAGTGTTACTGCCAGAGACCTAAGTTCAGACATCTGTTCTTACATTGCCAAGTCCTTGTGTTACAATTTAAGGGAAGTCTGTTTTAAATTTTTTTTATTTATTTATGATAGTCAGAGAGAGAGAGAATAGGCAGAGGGAGAAGCAGTCTCCATGCACCGGGAGCCTGACGTGGGATTCGATTCCCGGTCTCCAGGATCGCGCCCTGGGCCAAAGGCAGGCGCCAAACTGCTGCGGCCACCCAGGGATCCCGGGAAGTCTGTTTTAATACATCTGCCATTAAGTAATCTTTTAAAGGCTTTCTTGTGTCTTTTCTTAAATATTTTTTTGTGGGCTAAACACCATTTAAATACTAGTGCCCTCCATACCTGCATACTGACATAAGATGGCACTTAATGTTTTTTGTGCTGAGCATACATACATCAATGAGTAATGAACAGTATCTGCCCTATTGACACTTCAACTCTATGCCCTTTGGTTGGTGGCATTTTAGATTTGTTACATTATGATATGTGAACATGTATATGCATGGAAAAGCATAAAATAAAGTTGATTATCTTTGAGGGCCCTAATTATGTACATTAAAAATTCAAAAGATTTGGCACTGAAACATTAGAAATAATAAGTGAATTTTGCAGGATTAGTGGATATAGTGTCAGCGTGTTAAAGATCAATTATTTTGTATCTACCAACAAAAACAGATAAAATTAAAATTTTAAGCTACACTAGATAAAATCTATATAAGACTCAGGAAAATTTTTAATGAGTAATTTGCATGATTTCATTGCTACACACTACAACAAATATTACTGAGTTATTGAAGGAGAGATAAATGTTAATATACCATGTCAATTGGTTGAAAGATATAAATTTGGTAAGGCCAGTTCTCCCTAAATTTTCATATAGATCCAATGCAGTAACAATCAAGATTCCAGTAATATTTTTTTAAGATTTTATTTATTTATTCATGAGAGACACAGAGAGAGAGGCAGAGACACAGACAGAGGGAGAAGCAGGCTCCCTGCAGGAAGCCTGTTGCAGGACTCTATCCCTGGTCCGGGGATAATGCCCTGTGCTGAAGGCAGACACTCAACCGCTGAGCCTCCCAGGCATCCCTCTACTAGTATTTTTTAGTGCTTAAGTTGATATCAAAAATTATTTGGAAACGCAAAAGATCTAGAATAGCTAGGGCAATATCTTAGAAGAAAGATTTCAGAGGACTTCCAATGACAGATATCAATTCATTTAATGAAATAAGATTATTTTTTAAATGTATCATCAGTGCACATATTTACAGAGAGATCAATAAAATGAAAATAAAGTCCAAAATAGACTCACATGTTTAATTCCACTTATTTTAAAACAAGAGCCTTGCTGCAATATAGTGAGTAAAATAGGTTTTCTCAGTAAATTGGTCAGTTCAATTAGGTTTCTATATAAAATATGGAACTTGGTCATTTATACACTACATGTAAAAATTAATTGAAACATGTTACAAATGGGAATGTGAAATTTGAAACCAAAACGTTTCTTAAAGTAAAGTAAAATAATATTTTCATGACTTGGGATCAACAAGGTTTCCTTAAATGGGGTACAAAAAATAGTGATACTAATAGAAAAATAGTACTCTATCTAGAATGAAAACTTGTATTAATGAAAATACACCATAATAAAGTTTAAAAATTCAAAGAAACCATATGTGAAATACACTCTTCCAAACTAATTTGTAAAACAAAACAAAACAACAAATCCCCTAACTCTTTGAATGAGGATGATCAAGAGGGTTAACTTTTGGGAGGGAAAAAAATAGTTGAGGGGAAGAGCTGAGAGAAGACACCTGAAGAAACTCTTCACAGAAGAGGATATCAAAACAGCCAAAAATATACAAATGTGTTCAAAAAATTATTCATTAGATAAATCTAAGTGAAGAATGTATACTGTGATATCCCCAACATTACCAGGATAGCTGAAATGCAAAAGTTTGTTTAAACGATAATTGAAAATGTTGATAAGAATGTGGAAAATTATAATTATTTTACTTGTTTAAGGGTGAGTACATTGCTATAAAAACTTTGGGAAAATAAGGGAATAATTACTAAATTTTAGTGTGAGTATACTCTATGATGTGCCAATTGCATTCCTGTGTACTTATGTCCCCTAGAGAATAGGTAATAGAATGTTTGTGGCAGATGTAGTCATCATAGGTGTTAAATGTTTTTTTATAATGAATTTATTTTTTATTGGTATTCAATTTGCCAACATACAGAATAACACCCAGTGCTCATCCCCTCAAGTGCCCCCCTCAGTGCCCGTCACCCATTCACCCCCACCCTCTGCCCTCCTCCCCTTCCACCACCCCTAGTTCATTTCCCAGGGTGTTAAATGTTTATCAAGGGTGGAATGGATGGATATGTAATGGCACATTCAAAAAATATATTCTGCAGAGCAGAGCATGAAGAAGTGGGAGAAAGAAGAGGAGGAGCGGAGGAGGAGAGGAGCGGCAAAGAAGATGAATGGATACAATATTAAGTGAAAGGCACCATACTCTCCAAAAGTTACACCAACTCATACAAATAGCAATGAAGCTAAGTTGTACTATTATGGGCACTTTTCATAAGTTACACATTTTGTTTTTGAGTACATGATACCATTAAGGAGCACTGCTTGTAAGCAAGAATGAAAGGCTGATTTCACAGTTGAAACTTATGACATAAATTAACATCATTGTAAGTTAAAAGAAAAAAATAGGTTTATGATAAAATTCAATACCTATTTTTATTTTTTTATTTTATTTTTTTTTACGTTTTATTTTTTTTTTAATTAACTTTTATTGGTGTTTAATTTACCAACATACAGAAAAACACCCAGTGCTCATCCCGTCAAGTGTCCACCTCAGTGCCCGTCACCCATTCCCCTCCAACACCCGCCCTCCTCCCCTTCCACCACCCCTAGTTCGTTTCCCCGAGTTAGGAGTCTTTATGTTCTGTCTCCCTTCCTGATATTTCCCAACATTTCTTTTCCCTTCCTTTATATTCCCGTTCACTATTATTCATATTCCCCAAATGAATGAGAACATACACTGTTTGTCCTTCTCCGATTGACTTATTTCACTCAGCATAATACCCTCCAGTTCCATCCACGTTGAAGCAAATGGTGGGTATTTGTCGTTTCTAATTGCTGAGTAATATTCCATTGTATACATAAACCACATCTTCTTTATCCATTCATCTTTCGATGGACACCGAGGCTCCTTCCACAGTTTGGCTATTGTGGCCATTGCTGATAGAAACATCGGGGTGCAGGTGTCCCGACGTTTCATTGCATCTGAATCTTTGGGGTAAATCCCCAACAGTGCAATTGCTGGGTCGTAGGGCAGGTCTATTTTTAACTCTTTGAGGAACCTCCACACAGTTTTCCAGAGTGGCTGCACCAGTTCACATTCCCACCAACAGTGTAAGAGGGTTCCCTTTTCTCCGCATCCTCTCCAACATTTGTTGTTTCCTGCCTTGTTAATTTTCCCCATTCTCACTGGTGTGAGGTGGTATCTCATTGTGGTTTTGATTTGTATTTCCCTGATGGCAAGTGATGCAGAGCATTTTCTCATGTGCTTGTTGGCCATGTCCATGTCTTCCTCTGTGAGATTTCTCTTCATGTCTTTTGCCCATTTCATGATTGGATTGTTTGTTTCTTTGGTGTTGAGTTTAATAAGTTCTTTATAGATTTTGGAAACTAGCCCTTTATCTGATATGTCATTTGCAAATATCTTCTCCCATTCTGTAGGTTGTCTTTTAGTTTTGTTGACTGTATCCTTTGCTGTGCAAAAGCTTCTTATCTTGATGAAGTCCCAATAGTTCATTTTTGCTTTTGTTTCTTTTGCCTTTGTGGATGTATCTTGCAAGAAGTTACTGTGGCCAAGTTCAAAAAGGGTGTTGCCTGTGTTCTCCTCTAGGATTTTGATGGAATCTTGTCTCACATTTAGATCTCTCATCCATTTTGAGTTTATCTTTGTGTATGGTGAAAGAGAGTGGTCCAGTTTCATTCTTCTGCATGTGGATGTCCAATTTTCCCAGCACCATTTATTGAAGAGACTGTCTTTCTTCCAATGGATAGTCTTTCCTCCTTTATCGAATATTAGATGACCGTACATTTCAGGGTCCACTTCTGGGTTCTCTATTCTGTTCCATTGATCTATGTGTCTGTTTTTGTGCCAGTACCACACTGTCTTGATGACCACAGCTTTGTAATACAACCTGAAATCTGGCATTGTGATGCCCCCAGCTAAGGTTTTCTTTTTTAAAATTCCCCTGGCTATTCGGGGTCTTTTCTGATTCCACACAAATCTTAAAATAATTTGTTCTAACTCTCTGAAGAAAGTCCATGGTATTTTGATAGGGATTGCATTAAACGTATAAATTGCCCTGGGTAACATTGACATTTTTACAATATTAATTCTGCCAATCCATGAGCATGGAATATTTTTCCATCTCTTTGTGTCTTCCTCAATTTCTTTCAGAAGTGTTCTATAGTTTTTAGGGTATAGATCTTTTACCTCTTTGGTTAGGTTTATTCCTAGGTATCTTATGCTTTTGGTGCAATTGTAAATGGGATTGACTCCTTAATTTCTCTTTCTTCAGTCTCATTGTTAGTGTATAGAAATGCCATTGATTTCTGGGCATTGATTTTGTATCCTGCCACGCTACCAAATTGCTGTATGAGTTCTAGCAATCTGGGGGTGGAGGCTTTTGGGTTTTCTATGTAGAGTATCATGTCATCGGCGAAGAGGGAGAGTTTGACTTCTTCTTTGCCAATTTGAATGCCTTTAATGTCTTTTTGTTGTCTGATTGCTGAGGCGAGGACTTCCAGAACTATGTTGAACAGCAGTGGTGAGAGTGGACATCCCTGTCTTGTTCCTGATCTTAGGGGAAAGGCTCCCAGTGCTTCCCCATTGAGAATGATATTTGCTGTGGGCTTTTCGTAGATGGCTTTTAAGATGTCGAGGAAAGTTCCCTCTATCCCAACACTCTGAAGGGTTTTGATCAGGAATGGATGCTGTATTTTGTCAAATGCTTTCTCTGCATCTAATGAGAGTATCATATGGTTCTTGGTTTTTCTCTTGCTGATATGATGAATCACATTGATGGTTTTACGAGTGTTGAACCAGCCTTGTGTCCCAGGGATAAATCCTACTTGGTCATGGTGAATAATTTTCTTAATGTGTTGTTGGATCCTATTGGCTAGTATCTTGTTGAGAATTTTTGCATCCATGTTCATCAGGGATATTGGTCTGTAATTCTCCGTTTTGGTGGGGTCTTTGTCTGGTTTCGGAATTAAGGTGATGCTGGCCTCATAGAACGAATTTGGAAGTACTCCATCTCTTTCTATCTTTCCAAACAGCTTTAGTAGAATAGGTATGATTTCTTCTTTAAACGTTTGATAGAATTCCCCTGGGAAGCCATCTGGCCCTGGACTCTTGTGTCTTGGGAGGTGTTTGATGACTGCTTCAATTTCCTCCCTGGTTATTGGCCTGTTCAGGTTTTCTATTTCTTCCTGCTCCCGTTTTGGTAGTTTGTGGCTTTCCAGGAATGCGTCCATTTCTTCTAGATTTCCTAATTTATTGGCGTACAGCTGTTCATAATATGTTTTTAAAATCGTTTGTATTTCCTTGGTGTTGGTAGTGATGTCCCCTTTCTCATTCATGATTTTATTAATTTGAGTCTTCTCTCTCTTCTTTTTAATAAGGTTGGCTAATGGTTTATCTATCTTATTAATTCTTTCAAAGAACCAACTCCTGGTTCTGTTGATCTGTTCCACAGTTCTTTTGGTCTCGATATCATTGAGTTCTGCTCGAATTTTAATTAACTCTCTTCTTCTGCTGGGGGTGGGGTCTATTTGTTGCTTTTTCTCTAGTTCCTTTATGTGTAAGGTGAGCTTTTGAATTTGAGATCTTTCCAGTTTTTGAATGTATGCTTGTATTGCGATGTATTTCCCCCTCAGGACTGCTTTTGCTGCATCCCAAAGATTTTGAACGGTTGTATCTTCATTTTCATTAGTTTCCATGAATCTTTTTAATTCTTCCTTAATTTCCTGGTTGACCTTTTCATCTTTTAGCAGGATGGTCCTTAACCTCCACGTGTTTGTGGTCCTTCCATATTTCTTGTTGTGATTAAGTTCTAATTTCAAGGCATTATGGTCTGAGAATATACAAGGGACTATCCCGATCTTTTGGTATCGGTTCAGACCCGATTTGTGACCCAGTATGTGGTCTATTCTGGAGAAAGTTCCATGTGCACTTGAGAAGAATGTGTATTCAGTTGAGTTTGGATGTAAAGTTCTGTAGATATCTGTGAAATCCATCTGGTCCAGTGTATCATTTAAAGCTCTCGTTTCTTTGGAGATGTTGTGCTTAGAAGACCTATCCAGGGTAGAAAGAGCTAGATTGAAGTCACCAAGTATAAGTGTATTATTATCAAGGTATTTCTTGAGTTTGGTTATTAATTGGTTTAAATATTTGGCAGCTCCCACATTCGGGGCATATATATTGAGGAGTGTTAAGTCCTCTTGTTGGATAGATCCTTTGAGTATGAGATAGTGTCCTTCTTCATCTCTCACTATAGTCTTCGGGGTAAATTTTAATTTATCTGATATAAGGATGGCAACCCCTGCTTTCTTTTGAGGACCATTTGAATGGTAAATGGTTCTCCAACCTTTTATTTTCAGGTTGTAGGTGTCCTTCTGTCTAAAATGAGTCTCTTGTAGACAGCAAATAGATGGGTCCTGCTTTTTTATCCAGTCTGAAACCCTGCGCCTTTTGATGGGGTCATTAAGCCCGTTCACATTCAGAGTTACTATTGATAGATATGAGTTTAGTGTCATCATATCTATTCAGTCCTTGTTTTTGTGGATTGTTCCACTGAACTTCTTCTTAAAGGGGAATTTTAAGAGTCCCCCTTAAAATTTCTTGCAGAGCTGGTTTGGAGGTTACATATTCTTTCAGTTCCTGCCTGTCTTGGAAGCTCTTTATCTCTCCTTCCATTTTGAATGAAAGCCTTGCGGGGTAAAGTATTCTTGGTTGCATGTTCTTTTCATTTAGGACCCTGAATATATCCTGCCAGCCCTTTCTGGCCTGCCAGGTCTCTGTGGAGAGGTCTGCTGTTACCCTAATATTCCTCCCCATAAAAGTCAGGGACTTTTTTTCTCTTGCTGCTTTAAGGATCTTCTCCTTATCTTTGGAATTTGCAAGCTTCACTATTAAATGTCGAGGTGTTGAACGGTTTTTGTTGATTTTAGGGGGGGATCTCTCTATTTCCTGGATCTGAATGCCTGTTTCCCTTCCCAGATTCGGAAAGTTTTCAGCTAGGATTTGTTCAAATACATATTCTGGCCCTCTGTCCCTTTCGGCGCCCTCAGGAACCCCAATTAAACGTAGGTTTTTCTTCCTCAGGCTGTCATTTATTTCCCTTAATCTATCCTCATGGTCTTTTAATTGCCTGTCTCTTTTTTCCTCAGTTTCCCTCTTTGCCATCAACTTGTCTTCTATGTCACTGACTCGTTCTTCCACCTCGTCAAGCCTCGTGGTTAGGACTTCTAGCTTGGATTGCATCTCATTTAATTGATTTTTAATTTCTGCCTGATTAGATCTAAATTCTGCAGTCATGAAGTCTCTTGAGTCCTTTATGGTTTTTTCTAGAGCCACCAGTAGCTGTAAAATAGTGCTTCTGAATTGGCTTTCTGACATTGAATTGTAATCCATATTTTGTAACTCTGTGGGAGAGAGGGCTGTTTCTGATTCTTTTTTTTGAGGGGTTTTCCTTCTGGTCATTTTGCTCAGTGCAGAGTGGCCAAAAACAAGTTGTATTGGGAAAAGGAGAAAAAGAGAGAGAAGGAAAGAAAAGAGAAAAAGAAAAAAGAGAAAGAAGAAAAAAATAGGGGAAAAAGAGAAGAAAAAGAAAGAAAAAGAAAGAAAGGAGAAAAAAGAAAAAAGGGGGGGTGGGGGAAGCAATCATAAATCAAGAAGAAAGAGAGAAAAAAAAAAGCACAAAACAAAACAAAAACAAAAACTAAAACAAAAACAAAAAAACAAAAAACAAAAAAAAAACCACGGGGGAGTATCTTCCGATTCTGTGTAGTTTAAGTCCCTTGACTTCCCTTGGAACTGGTCCGTCTCGCTGGTCTTCTGGGGGAGGGGCCTGCTGTGCTGATTCTCAGGTGTTAGCACTTGGGGGAGCTGCTCTGCCTCTGCCGGTGCAGGGCTCGGTGGGGGTTGTTCACCCCGTGAGGCCCCGGGAGGAAGCCACAGTGGCGGGGGCAGCTCTGGGACCCTGGATCCAGCCCCCGCAGTAGCTCCGGGGCTCTCCTTCTGCAGGACCTGGGGGCTCCGGGGCGGGGCCGCTGATCTGCTCAGTTCCAGGCAGGAGCGTCCTTGCTGTCCTGGGCCCTCCCGGCCTCTGCCTGTCCCGGGGGAGGCCGGATCCTGGGCTGTGTCCCGGCGCCCTGTGCTCCGGGGCCTGCGCTGTTGGATTCGCGCTCCCGGCGGTGCAGCCCCCTCCGCGGAGCCGCCGCCTGAGCCTCTCCGAGCTGTTCCCGGAGCCGCGCAGCCCCCTCCGCGGAGCCGCCGCCCGAGCCCCTCCGAGCTGCTCCGGGTCCCGCCGAGCGCTGCAGCCCTTAGGGAGCTCGGCGCATCTCCCCGGGGCTCAGTTCCTCTGTTACTGTCCCAGGGAGCCCGAGGGCATCCCCGCCTTTCTGGGGATCCTGCTCCAATTCCCCGGGAGCCCCTTTCCGCGGGGAAGGTCGGTGCAGCTCCTGCTCCTCCGGGACGGGGCTCTCCTGTCCTGGGGTCACTCGCCCCGGCCTCAGCCCGGCTCCTCGCGGGGCCCCTCCCCCTGGAGGCCTTTTGTGTCTTTATTTCTTTTTCCCCGTCTTCCTACCTTGATAGAAGCGCGAACTCTTCTCACTGTAGCGTTCCAGCTGGTCTCTCTTTAAATCTCAGGCCGAATTCGTAGGTTTTCAGGATGATTGGATGGTTTTCTAGGTAATTTGCTGAGGACAGGTGACCTGGAGACCCTACTCCTCCGCCATCTTGCCCCCTCAATACCTATTTTTAACACCTATTTGCCTAGCTGAGCAGAATAGACAAAAACAGTGTTATAAATAATATTTATAAGAATCCTATATTGGGGGATAAATAAGCGGAGAACAAAAGATTTTAGGGCAGTGATAATATTCCCTATGATATTATACTGATGGACATATATCATTACATTTGCAAATGACATATCAGATAAAGGGCTAGTTTCCAAGATCTATAAAGAACTTATTAAATTCAACACCAAAGAAACAAACAATCCAATCATGAAATGGGCAAAAGACATGAAGAGAAATCTCACAGAGGAAGACATAGACATGGCCAACAAGCACATGAGAAAATGCTCTGCATCACTTGCCATCAGGGAAATACAAATCAAAACCACAATGAGATACCACCTCACACCAGTGAGAATGGGGAAAATTAACAAGGCAGGAAACAACAAATGTTGGAGAGGATGCGGAGGAAAGGGAACCCTCTTACATTGTTAGTGGGAATGTGAACTGGGGCAGCCACTCTGGAAAACTGTGTGGAAGTTCCTCAAAGAGTTAAAAATAGACCTGCCCTACGACCCAGCAATTGCACTGCTGGGGATTTACCCCAAAGATTCAGATGCAATGAAACGCCGGGACACCTGCACCCCGATGTTTCTAGCAGCAATGTCCACAATAGCCAAACTGTGGAAGGAGCCTCGGTGTCCATGGGAAGATGAATGGATAAAGAAGATGTGGTTTATGTATACAATGGAATATTACTCAGCAATTAGAAACGACAAATACCCACCATTTGCTTCAACGTGGATGGAACTGGAGGGTATTATGCTGAGTGAAGTAAGTCAGTCGGAGAAGGACAAACAGTGTATGTTCTCATTCATTTGGGGAATATAAATAATAGTGAAAGGGAATATAAGGGAAGGGAAAAGAAATGTGTGGGAAATATCAGAAAGGAAGACAGAAAAAAAAAAAAAAAAAAAAAAAAGAAAGGAAGACAGAACATAAAGACTCCTAACTCTGGGAAACGAACTAGGGGTGGGTAAGGGGAGGAGAGCGGGGGGTGGGGGTGAATGGGTGACGGGCACTGAGGGGGGCACTTGACGGGATGAGCACTGGGTGTTATTCTGTATGTTGGCAAATTGAACACCAATAAAAAATAAATTTATTATAAAAAAATAAAAAATAAAAATCTGTAGAAAACTATTAGTGTAAACTGAATCATTGAAAACTTTACCCCTGATGAAATTGCCCCCAAGATTAGGAGACCCAGTTTCCCCATTTATATTCAGTATGTATTGAATATTATAGCAGGTTCAACCATGATAAAAAATGAGGTAAAGGCAGCGAAGTCATAAACTGCCATTTTTAGTTTTTGATTAATGTTATAATTAACCACATAGGGAAAATATATAATTAATTAGAAATAATAAGTGAATTTAGCAAATATGCCGAATATAAATTTACAAAAATCAACTTTATTTTTACACCTATCAACAACAATTAGAAAATAAAATTGAAGGAAAGATAACGTTTATGGAACCATTAAAAAAAGAGTATGGTTTTAGGACCCCAATAGTATCTGGTACCTCCCTCAGTGATTTAGCCATCTCTTTAATAATCTGCTTTGATATCTTAAGTTTCCAGGTGATTATAGGTTGTAAGTTTTTAAATGTTTTTATTATAATTTTGGGTGAAATGTAGACATTTGCTATGATACAGGAAATTTGTACTCTTTGAATAGTTAAAAAAAAAAAAGCAATCTCTGAAAAGGGAGTTTTGTTAAGAAAATCTATTCATGTGCTTATTGGCCATGTTTATATCTTCAGTGGGAAGTGTCTGTTCGAGTCTTTAGCCTGTTTTCTAAATTGGATTTTTTTTCCTGTTGAGTTGAAGAATCCTTATAAAACAGAGCCTTGCCAGATATATGATTTGCAATCTCCTCCATCGTGTGAGTCATGTGTTCATTCTCTGATAGTGTCCTTTAATGGACAAAAGTTTGTTTTTTAAATTATTTTTATGTCCATTTATGTATTTTTACTTTTGTCATTTGTACTTTTGGTGTCATATCTAAGAAAGCTGTAAAGAGCTCAGCTGAGCCAGGAGAGATAATTGAGCTGCCAGGTGTTGGAACAGCCAGTTAAAGCAACGGGCCATAAATGCAAGATTTAAGTCCTTAATCACTTACTACAATGGTCATTTTAGTCATATGTCATGAAATTAATGATTATTTTTATATTTATTCCCATTATAGGTTTCTCAAATGCCTGCATGTAGAAACACAATCTAACACAGTGGAAAGAACTCATCCTAATGGGAATCACAGAACTCCCTGAGCTGCAGGCTCCATTGTCTGGACTTTTCCTCACTGTTTACCTGGTGTCACTGGTGGATAACCTGAGCTTGATCATCCTCACCAAGGTGGACTCTAGGCCACAAACACCCATGTACATCTTCCTCAGACACCTGGCTTTCACTAATCTTGGTTGTTCAATAGCTGTGGGACCCCGAATGCTAGTAAGCCTTGTTGTAGATCAGTCTATCATCTCTTATAACTGATGTGCTACCCAACTCACTTTTTTCATTATGTTTATTACTAGTGAAATTCTCATTTTGTCAGCAATGGCCTATGACTGCTATGTGGCCATCTATAACCCTCTGCTCTGCATAGTCATTATGTCACATAGATTATGTCAGTTGCTGGTGGCATAATCTATCATTTTGTCTTTGCTGATCATTATAAAAATTTCCCTTTCATCGTTCGGTGACTATAATGTCATTTAGGCATTTCTACTGTGATAGTCTACCATTGATAGCTTTGCTCTGCTCAGGCACACATGAAATTAAGTTGATAATTCTGATCTTTTCAGCTTTTAATTTAGTGTCATCTCTTATGATAGCCCTGTGTTTTACATGCTGATCCTTGTTGCCATCCTCAGGATGAACTTTGCAGAAGGCAGGCACAAGGCTTTCTCCACCTGTGAATCCCATATGACACTGATAGTCATATTTCACGGTTCTCCATTTTTTTATGTATGTGCAGCCCAAAACAATTCATTCATTTGATAGTGATAAAATAGCCTCCTTATTTTACACTTTGGTTATATTCATGCTGAATCCCATGATCTACAGTTTGAGGAAAAAAGAGGTGAAAAATGCCTTATATAAAACCTGCAGAATGTCTGCAAATGTTCTGTTTAAAATTCACTGTAGGATACACTAACAATAAATTATATATTAGCCAATATATCCTGTAATTAACTTTACTGTAGTCTTGTTCTGTTGTTTCCAGGGGATAGGCAAGAATCAATGTATGATAACCATAGAAATAATATATATATATATATATATATATATATATATATATTCATTATTTTAAATTTCAAATAAGAATAATCACCAATAGATTATTTGTTCCTTTATCCTACTTCAGATACTAGCTTAACTTAGTTTCAATTCCAAGTCAATGCCATTCCTACATGTTCTTTCATGTGCCCTATTTGTCTTTTCCATTAAATACTTATTTTTATAAAACTAGGGATCTTGTACATTCTCTTCACAGTCTTATCTATCACTGTCTAGCATAGTAAAAGTCACACACAAAGAAGATGCCTGATAGATATTATATAAATGAATTAATCAAGGAAATAAACATATACTGTGAAGTTTAAGCCAGAAATGGGGCTTACAGAAAATAGGCAGCTTGAGAAGTGGCCTATAAGTGGGATGGAGTGTATCAAGCAATATGAAAATGGGCTAGAGCAAGTAGCCAGGATGGGGTCACCTTTTAATTAAGGTTGTCAGGGAGCGCTCTGTGAAGATGGTATTGAAACAAACACTAGAGTTGCTGAGTGAGACTCTGTGGCTACCTAGCAGAAGCCTGTTCCATGGGGACAGAAATGACACTGCAGCAGTTCCTAATGACTCATGTGCTGAGAAACACCAGAGTCAAAGGTGGTGGGAGCTTAAATGTGATTAGGAAACAAAAGAGAAATGATGAATTTGTAACAGAATTTAACCTTGTAGTACTCTATTAAGGCCATTGTAAAACTTGTCTTTTTTCCTGAATAATCAAAAAGTCTTCAGAGGATTTTGAGCTAAGGAATGACTTGATATATCTTTGATTAAAGGACAGCTATGACTGCTGTGTAAATAATGGATGGCAGATTCTAAGTTTGGAAATTGAAAATGCTGAGGGGATTAATCATGATACATTTGACGAGATTGGATGCGTTCAGGGTGGTATGGCCAGACTCATGATACATTTGAGAGACAATAGAGGTTTAATCTAAGACAGGAACAATCAGAGAATAGAAGTGATTAGATTCTTAACATATTTTTGAGGAAAATCTTAATAGTTATTCACGTTTATGTGGGGTAAAGAGGCATAGAAAAGGAAATCAATGATTTAAAAAGAATAGAAAGACTAGTTCCAAGGCTCATCTTAAGATATACTGAACACTGTTTTCTGCTTTCAATTAATATGACCTTAACTTCCCATTAAAACTAGAAAAAAAGCACCAAACCAAACAAAAACAGAGACAAGATATATGAAACAAGCTGTCACAACACTGATAGCAGGTCACAAAGGCCAATTTTCCTGATGGATCAGGAACAAATGAGGTGAGTCCTATGATTGTTCCACCTTCCTGATGAGTTGAAAAAACTAAGTCAAGAATCTAGTAAGATTATGGTAGCTCAATTTTGCAAGACAGAGTGTCAACACTAGGAGAGCTGTACAGAGAAAGAACACTTGGTCTCTACAGAGAATCCTCCTCAATTATTCACCAGATTAGCACATGCAAGAGGAAATCATCCTGAAAAAAGAAAGAATCATCTAAGATGAAAGGCAACAGTATTCTGAACTCAAGCAGAGGTAGAAATCGTGCCAGTGTATTGCACAGGGAGTAGAAAATCTCATAGTTTATAAGGCTTTAGGTAGAATACTCAAGAAGATCTTCTTTCAGTATGTGGAATAATTAGCTCTAAATTGCACACTACTCTGGTCCAACCTAAGAAATTATAAAGGCAACATCCAAAAGGATTAAACTATTTCCAACTAATTATATCCTAGAACAAATTTCAGGGACATTTTTTAAAATACAAATTTATCCAATATGCATGAAGAAAAATTCACAATGAATGAAATACATTCTATAATTATCATCCATACAAAGAAGCAGGAATACATGTTCCATAGTAAATAAAATAACCAATCAGTGGAAACTTATCAAGAACTGGCACACATTTGAAATATTAAAGGACAGGGATACCTGGGTGGCTCAGCAGTTAAGCATCTGCCTTCAGCTCAGGGGATGATCCTGGAGTCCCAGGATCGAGTCCCACATCAGGCTCCCTGCATGGAGCCTGCTTCTCCCTCTGCCTGTGTCTCTGCCCCTCTCCCTGTGTCTCTCATGAATAAATAAATAAAATATTAAAAAAAGAAATATCAAAGGACAAAAATGATTATTAGAATTGTATATCATATTCTCTAAAATGTAACTAGGGACTTGGAAGATATTATAAAAAAAGAATCTCAACTTCTAGAGATAAAAAGTACCATGTTCAAGGTTAAAAATAAATGAGATTGTATTTGCAGGAGATTAAACATTATAGAAGATTAGTGAATCTATAGATACAGCAATAAAAAGTATCAAAATGAAACACAGGGAGTGAAAAGAAGCAAAAACATAAAAGAATTACAATAATCTGAGAGTCAGTTTCAAGCAGCCAAGTATGCTCACAACTGGCTTTTCCAAAGAAGAATGTCATTAGACATTAATGACAATAATGTCAAATGTCATTAGAATTATTTGAAGAAAATACAGGTGAAAAATAATCAAACATGATAAAAATTTAAAGACCTCAGATTCAAGATTAACAAACCCCAGATACAAGAAACATAAAGACCATGACCTAAAGGTACCTCATCATCAAATTTCTCAAAGCCAAAACATTAAGCAGTCAAAAAGCAAAGGTGTTTGATGTACAAAGAAACAAAGAATATCAATTCATGATCAGAAGCACTGCATGTGAGAAGACAATGGAGCAATATCAGTAAAATATTGAAACAAAAGAACTGCCAACTGAGAATTCTGTACCTGGAAAATTTGGTGATAAAAAACAGGTTAGTGATTGATAGAGGTTAAAGACAAGGGAATGAGGGAAAGGAAGAGGATTTGGCTATGAAGGAACGGCATAAGTGACCCATTTGGTGGTGAAATAAGCCTGTGTGTTGATTGTTATGCTGATTACACATATGTACATCTGATTAAAATTGTTTGTGTGTATGTGTGTATATAAACACAAAAAATGAGCACATGAAAACCTGGTGACCTGAACAGGAAAAGTATTGTAATATTAGTTTAATGACTAATTAATTAATTTTGCTCCATCTTCTCATAATTCTATAACTATTTCAAAATAATGAGAAGTTGGGACTCCTGGGTGGCTCAGTGGTTGAGCATCTGCCTTTAGCTCAGGGCATGATCCCAGGGTACCAGGAATGAGTCTCACATCGAGCAAGGAGACTGCTTCTCCCTCTGCCTGTGCCTCTGCCTCTGTGTGTGTGTCTCTCATGAATAAATAAATAAAATCTTTTAAAATAATAATAATAATAAAGTTTAATTAAATTCAAATTTGTCTGAGACATTATGGGGTAGGATGAAGTAAAATGGAAATATTACATAGAAATATATATATATATATATACATACACACACATACATATGTCAAAACCTATCAAATTGTATACTTTATATGTGTGCAGTTTATTATTTACATATCTGCATTTATTTTATAATGATACCTACTTAAGTTGTTTTACTTCTTTACTAAATATGCCAAGAGATCAAACTAAAACCAAGGGAAAAGTCAGTAACAGAAAACATGTTAAGTATTATCCACTAAAGAGAGGTGTCAGGTTGGCTCCATTGGTTAAGTGACCAGCTCTTGATTTTAGCTCAGGTCATGATCTCAGGGTCATGAGATTGAGCCCCATGTAAGACTCTACATGCAGCATGTGGTCTGCATGAGATTATCTCTCTCCTTCTCCTCTTCTTCTTTCCTGATCATTCACTCCCTCTAAATAAATAAATAAAATATTTTTAAAAAGTATTATCTAGTTAACAAGAGAGAACATAATGCAGGCTCTTATCATAGAAGTGAAGATCCAAGAACCTCATATATTTGCTACAGAAAGAGGATATTACCAGATTGGTAGAACTAATCTGGAAAACTTAAAAGATTTAAAGAATTGTTTTCTCCTTCAAAGCAATCTTTCTGCTTGTGGGTGCTTATGTGTGGTCATACGCGTACACGTAGGTGCATCTATATGTACATTAACAAACACATGCACACATGCACATGCATCCAGAGACAGATATGTGACATGTATACCATGGATAATTTTGTTTCCAACATATTAACATAGCAAGTCAGGGCTTTTCAAGGAACTCCATGCTGCTGATAACCAAGGTTGGAGACAAGAAAATACCAACAAAGAATAGATCCATAAAATTCATTATATATTATTGACTATAATGAGGAAAGAAGCAAAAAGAAACACAACATGAAAACATCACGTGTAATGTGGCTTAAAATGCAACAACATAATTTATAGCAAAATAACAGCAAAACATATGCATATAAAATACTATATTTTCACAGAATATATTAATATTGTAAGATATTTGTCAAGCACAGTAGAGCAGGTGACAAGGGAGAAAAAAAGAATTGGAGTGGGTATTAGGCATTATGGAAAAACAAGAAATATTGAACTCTAATACACACAAATAAAATTCAAGGGAAAACCTAAAATAGATGATGAGAATTTACTGTGAAAAAAAATAAGAAGAGTAACTAATTTCTCACTATATAGTCAAAATAAAGGAGAAGACATAGCATCTGATATTCACAAAATCTTATTACTTTTAGTTTACTTAATCATTTATTTTTTTTAAGATTTTATTTATTTATTTGAGATTGGGGTGGGAGGAGCAGAGGGAGAGGGACAAGCAGTTATATATATATTACATATATATATAATTTTACATCTGTAAAATATTTTAATATAAATTATCAGTACATATATAGTTATATATAACATGAAAAAATAGATTTGAGAGACGGAGAGATTTTGAGAAATTAATATGTATGATTGTTGGGAATGACAAGGATCTTAGCATTGCAAAAGCTGATACTCCAGTCTTGAGTACAAAAGGGGGAAACTAAGGTAAATTTTCTATATTTCAGTCTGGAGCCTAATTTCTTTTTCTTTTTTTTTTTCACCTTTTTTTTTTTTTTTAGATTTTATTTATTTATTTATTCATGAGAGACACAAAGAGAGAGAGAAAGAGAGAGGCAGAGACACAGGCAGAGGGAGAAGCAAGCTCCATGCAGGGAGCCCAACATGGGACTCGATCCCAGGTCTCCAGGATCATGCCCTGGGCCGAAGGCAGGTGCTAAACCGCTGAGCCACCCAGGTTGCCCTGGAGCCTAATTTCTTTGTCTTTAGGATACCTCATCTTTTGTAAGGCTTTCAACTGATTAGATGAGGCCCACCTATATTCCAGAAGTTACATGGCTATGCTGAAAGATCATTAATTTGAATCTTAATCATATGTAAAAAATATCTTTATGACAACATCTGAACTAGTTTTTGACTAAACAGCTGGGCACCGTAGCCTAGTCAAGTGGACACATAAAATTAACCATCAAAGCAAGGAGAAAAAGAATTAATCAAGAGTAAGATGTATGAAGGTAGTACACAAACTAATAAAAAAAAACGCTAACTCATTGGTGAATACAAATTGTCCTAGAGAATTAATAAACACCAGTCTTTGCATTCTGTTAAGCTTTCAGATGCCTCAGGGATGATCAAGCGATTGCTTGGCATATCCTCAGGGAGAGTCTCAGAGGGTGAGCAAGAGTCCATAAATTAATCTCACATCACCATATCATGAAGCATGCAGGGAAGCCAAGACAGAAGTTTCATCACAGGTAAACAGATATTTCATGTGGTGCTGTATTATACCCATATCCATGTACTTTCGCTGACAGTTGCAAGGTAACACTTTCATTCCATGTCAAAGCATAGAAACCTATTAGGATTTCTGATTCATTTCTGCATTCTCCTGGTGATAATGCATGACACAGTAAGAGTGCTCTCCTTTCTCTTCACATTACTTGTTCAAGTAATGCTTATTAGCATGTTTGAAATGTCAGGGCCATATTACTTATGTAAATATATGTTTCATGTAAAACTAGATCATATAAATAATACAGACCAAACAAAGCGACCATAAAGCCTAACTAAAGAGTAAGGAATAAAAAAACAAAAAGTATGAAAGAATTTTGTAACTGTTGCTACTCAGTTTAGATATCAGTTTAGATATCAGTGTGTCTGATATCTAAAAACCGCATTTAGTGACTAGATTCTTCTCATTCCCTTCTCAAAAACATTGTGATGGTTATTTAAATCAACTTCTAGAGGTAAATTTTAAAAAACGATTTTATTTATTTGACAGAGAGAGGGAGAGCACAAGCAAAGAGAGTAGTAGGCAGAGGGAGAGGGAGAAGCAGGTTCCCCACAGAGCAGGGAGCCCAATGTGGGGCTTGATCCCAGGACACTGGGATCATGACCTGAGTGGAAAGCAGCTGCTTAACCATCTGAGCCACCCAGGCGCCCCAAAGTAATTTTTTTCTAATTAATAATGAGCAAAAGGAGAAATTTCACCTCGTGCTGAGTTGTGAAAAACAATATTTGGAGGTTAGGAGACGTTTAAGTGCCCTGTTTTGTAGTAATGGTACAATGTACCATTTCCAATGTTCAATTTCCAGTGGAATCTGACAGCACAGATAATTTTCTCAAAAAGTAGAACTTTAAATAACAATGATCTGATCATCAAAACAGATAGAAACTACAAAAAAGCAATTTGAAGCTTTTCCCAGTTGATGTCTCAAACTGGTGAGAGAACGCCCTTCTTTCTTTCCTTAGCTTACACAAAAACAGAACACAAAGTCTTTTTTTTTTTTCTTTTGCCTTTCATCATTGCACCTCAACAGCGTTCACATTGTTTCTTCTGTTCGCTTAAAACAGTTTTTCTTAACATCAGGATTTCTGACAAAAGAATGTGTGTACTTGGGTATCCGGTAAATTATCAGAAGCCCACAATCTTATCAGCAATGCCCTATATGAGGTGAGTGTATTTTCTAGAAAAAATGTTTATAATTTAATGTTAACAATGCTGTATTTTTCTGTTATGTTCATATAGCTCACTCCTAGACTCCTGACACTTCCATTTTACTTGTATTCAGGATAAAACAAGACCAGATAATATAACATGAAAGCTATCTACTATGCTGATTATCAATTCAGAATAGGTTTTCCAACAAACCTGGATGGCAAAACACAATCTAACGGTGCTCAATGAGTTCATTCTCATGGGAATCACAGACAAACCTGAGCTGCAGGCTCCACTATTTGGGATCTTCCTCATCATCTATTTGATCTCTGTGGTGGGCAACCTGGGCATGATCATCCTCACCAAGGTGGACGCCAGACTACAAACACCCATGTACTTCTTCCTCAGACACCTGGCCTTCACTGATCTGGGTTATTCAACAACTATAGGACCAAAAATGTTAGTAAGTTTTTTTTTGGAAGAAAACACGATTTCTTATTATTTATGTGCCACACAGGGAGCTTTCTACATGATCTTCATCATTAGTGAACTTTTTATTCTAACAGCTATGTCCTACGACCGCTACATGGCCATCTGTAAGCCTCTGCTCTACCCTGTCATCATGTCACAGAGGGTGTGTCAGGTGCTGGTGGCAATCCCTTATCTCTACAGCATATTTGTTTCACTTTTTGTCACCATAAAGATCTTTAGTTCATTCTTCTGTGGCTACAATGTTGTCAATCATTTCTACTGTGACTGTCTCCCCTTGTTATCTTTGCTCTGCTCAAATACACATGAAATTGAATTGATGATTTTGATTTTCTCAGTTTTTGATGTGATTTCATCCCTTCTGATAGTTCTTGTGTCTTACCTGCTGATCCTGGTAGCCATTGTCAGGATGAACTCAGCTGAGGGTAGGCTCAAGGCTTTTTCCACCTGTGGGTCCCACCTGACAGTGGCCACAGTGTTCTATGGGACTTTGATATTTATGTATGTGCAACCTGAGTCCAGTCATTCCTTTGATACTGATAAAGTGGCGTCCATATTTTACACCCTTATTATCCCCATGCTGAATCCCTTGATCTATAGCTTGAGGAACAAAGATGTAAAGTATGCTCTACATAGGATATGGAAAAAAATATGCAATACCTTTTCTTAAGTTTATTGTATACTGTGCGGTTCCTATGAATTAAACGATCAACATTAAACATTTCTCTATGTTTCTTTAGAGGGAAAAGCAAGGATAAATAAGTTCGATGTATATCTAGAGATTTGCTTCTATGTACTATTCATATTTCAAAGTACTCTGAATACATTGTGCATAAGCAATAAATATATTTTTCCTTCCTGAGGGAAAGAGATAAGTTATAGGCATAATAACTGGGGCTTGTGTTAGTACAGTAGAATGGGTTAGGAGACTATAAGCTATAACACCAAGGAAGTAGTGTGGATATGCTGTATGGAAGTAAAGAATACTTGGTACAGAAAGAGAGTAAAAATGACTCATGTTATTATCAACTATCAGAATAAACATCCCAATGTCTATGTATTATGTGTTTAGGTGTGCTTTTTTGTAAGAACATTCTTTCTGTTTAGCCTATGTAGGTTTCTATGGGTTGTCTAAGTCACACTTGATGGGATGCCTGATGGTTCAGCAGTTGAGTGTCTTTCTGCCTTTGGCTCAGGTCGTGATCCTGGGGTCCTGGGATCGAGTCCAACATCAGGCTCCTTGCAAGGAGCCTGCATCTCCCTCTGTCTCTGCCTGTGTGTGTGTGTCTCTCATGAATAAATACATAAAATCTTAAAATGAAATAAAAACACACTTGATCATAGTTTTAAGGAGGTTCAGTGTATTGTACTAGCTTGAAGTCATCAGTCATCTGAATTTGCTCAAATATCTCCATTCCACAGGGAGGTTTTTGTGTCCCAGTCTTTCCTCATGAGTGCTATTACATAGGAGCTCTAGAGACTCTATCAACTACACACACTTGGCATTTCAACAATCCAGAAATCACCACAGCATCTAATTTTGTCTTAATACATCCATTGTGTCTAACAGCAGATAGAACTAGTGAATTAAGTTTCATATAGACTGTCATAGATGTTTCCATGTTTTTTTTTTTATTTTTCCTACCAGCTTGATCTTGATTCTTAAATGCTTGTTTTTGTCTAATGACAAAACAAAGATAAGTTTTGAGTAAAAGTCACAGTCTAGTAGTTTTTGTATGCTTACATACAAGGCCTGCTCTATCATAAATTAAGGTGTTGTCTTTCATTTGGTCAACTTTCCATAAATTTGGTTCAAATTAGTATATACTCCATTTCTATTAGGATACATTGATAACATTGGATACAACAAATACATTGATTTGTTGATCCTGTCTGGAGAAAACAAAAGATGATTCTGTGATTTAAACAGTGAACATGTGATATGATATGTAGTAATGTATATACTTGGTGTGGTTTTTGGACATACTTCCTACATAACCCTCCCTAAATCCCATTATATTTTTATTTTTATTATTTTTTAACATCCAATAAACTTTTTCACATTATGGAGAAGACTATTTTCTGAGTCCATTGTCATAGAATAAAATTATCTGTGAAGTCAATAAAATTCTATTAAAAATAATTCATAAGAATACATATACAAATTTATGTATAGGCACATGAGGACAAATATTAATAGTGCCTTTCTGGTTTATTTTTTTAAGTATTGAGAAAAATTATATACCTTAGTATGAGCTATGCATATATAAATATAAGAAAACCCTGTTTCTTAGATTATATATATTGGACAGAGTTACAGTGAAGTGTGGATAATATATGGATTTGAAAAAACAAACTGTGAGTAAACAGAACACAATTTTGTACTCCTATAATAAATATTGGAGTGTCTTTGATTAACCCACAGACTATAAGCCAAAAAGAGAAAAACTATATATTAAGATTTATAAATTTTGATAATGTATTTCATTCACTTAAAAAATTATTTGTATTTCCTTGTTAAGTAGATACATAAAGGTATTATATTTTTCATAGAATATAATAATTTAAAATCAAAAACTGCTACTAACATAAAAACTTGTTCAGCATTATTATCATTAATGAATTATATTTTAAATGTCAGTGAGAACAATATAAATCGAGAATAATATCTAGCTCTTGGTGAGTAAGTGGAGAAGTTAAAACTTTCACACATTGCTGGTGGAAAATTAAAAGGGTTAGATATTTATTTTTTTAAATATTTTATTTATTTGTTTATTTATTTATTTATTTATTTATTTATTTATTTATTTATTTATTTATGAGAAAGAGAGAGAGACAGAGACACAGGCAGAGGGAGAAGCAGGATCCATGCAGGGAGCCCGACATGGGACTCAATCCCAGGTCTCCAGGATCACGCCCTGGTCAAAGGTGGCACTAAACCGCTGAGCCACCTGGGCTGCCCTGTTTGTCTGTTTTTTTTTTTTTTTTTTTTTTTTTTTTTGTCTGTTTTTAAATAGGCTACAAGCACAGGTGCTTCTCGCAACCCTCAGATCAAGACTTCAGCTGAGAGACACCTGAGTGGCTCAGTGGTTGAGTGCCTGCCTTTGGCTCATGGAGTAATCCTGTTGTCCTGGGATTGAGTCCCATATCAGGTTCCCCACAGGGAGACTACTTCTCCCTCTGCCTATGTCTCTGCCTCTCTCTCTGTGTCTCTCATAAATAAATGAATAAAATCTTAAAAAAAAAATACTTCAGCTGAGATCAAAAGTTGAATGCTTAGCTGACTGAGCCTCCCAGGCATCCCTCTTGGATTTATTCATAGAAGAGTATGTTGGGATAATACATATGAAACATTTGGGAAAATTAATGAGTATAGTTTATCCCTTATTAAGAATACATCTATATAATTTTTGATTTTTATTTTTTATATATAATTTTTAAGGGGCGAAACTCAGGGGTGTTCATTGAGGCACTACCCTGTACTGTTGGTGATAGGTGAGAGTTGGAGATAAAATGTTTATGAAAAAACATTAAGTGAAATTTGTTAAATATATATCATGGTTTATAACACAGAAAGAAGCAACACATGTCATATCATCTTTACACAAGTAAAGTGACTTAAATGCAACAATGAAACTTATAGAAAAATAACACAAATACATAGTTATATATATGTAAAATATATTTTTGCAAGGACAAATTGATCATCTAAGCATATATCAAGTACAACGGAGCATGTTTCAAGGTGGGAGAGAAAAACTGGACTGGGGTTGGACAGAAGGAATAAATAAAATTCTGCAATGTGAAAGTAAGGAGAAAAAGCAAAATGAAAAAAGCAACAGTGGAAACCATGTCAGTGATGGCAAGTCACTATGCGATGAGAATAATGCCTAGCTAATTTCTACCTTAGAAGGAGGAATAACAATGAAAATAAAAATGAAAATAAAGGAAATAACACATATTTACATGATACATAATTTTTAAATAATATAGAACAGAATTAATCATTTCTCTATCACGTCACCCATCCCAGGAGACCACTTGATAAGCCTGACTAAAATACATGACATTTTAATTAAAAGTCCTGTGAAGGGGATCCCTGGGTGGCGCAGTGGTTTAGCGCCTGCCTTTGACCCGGGGCGTGATCCTGGAGACCTGGGATCGAATCCCATGTCGGGCTCCTGGTGCATGGAGCCTGCTTCTCCCTCTGCCTGTGTCTCTGCCTCTCTCTCTCTCTCTCTCTCTCTCACTGTGTGCCTATCATAAATAAATAAAAATTAAAAAAAAAAAGTCCTGTGAAGAAGAGATGAAAAGTTATGTAAGAGTGAAAAATAGCTCTTGTTTCTTTGTTGATCTTCTGCTTAGATTAACTGTCCATTACGTGAGTAGGGGTTGAAGTCCCCTACTATTAATGTATTATTATCTATGTTACTTTACTTTGGTTATTAATCATTTGATATAATTGGTTACTCCCAAATTAGAAGCATAAACATTTATAATTATTAGGTCTTCTTGTTGGATAGACCCTTTAAGTATGATATAGTGTCCCTCTTCATCTCTTACTAAAGTCTTTGGTTTAAAATCTGTCTGATATGAGGATGGCTACCCCAGCTTTGTTTTAAGATCCATTTGAAGTTCTCCACCCCCTCATTTTCAGCCTGGAAGTGTCTTTAGTTCTAAAAGGAGTCCCTTATAGACAGCATAAGGTTGGGTCTTGCTTTTTTTTTTTTTTTTAATCCAATCTGGTACCTTGTGTCTTTTGATTGAAGCATTCAGTTTATTTACATTCAGAGTAACTATTGAAAGATATGATTTAGTGGCATTGTATTACCTGTAAAAGTCCTTTTTTCTGTAGATTGCCTGTTTCTTTCTGGCTTATGTTACTCTTGGGCTCCCTCTTTGCTTACAGGATCCCCCTTAATATTTCCTGCAGGAATGGCTTGGTGATCGCATATTCTTTCAGTTTCTGTCTGGCCTGAAAGCTCTTTATCTCTCTTTCCATTCTGAATAACAGTGCCTTACTGGATAAAATATTCTTTTTTTTAAGATCTTATTTATTTATTCATGAGACACACTCACACACACAGAGACAGAGAGAAAGAGAGAGAGCGAGGCAGAGGCAGAGACACAGGCAGAAGGAGAAGCAGGCTCCGTGCAAGGACCCCGATGTGAGACTCGATCTCGGGTCTCCAGGACCACACCCTGGGCTGCAGGCAGCGCTAAACCGCTGTGCCACCGGGAATGCCGTGGATAAAATATTCTTGGTTGCATGTTTTTCTCATTTAGTACCCTGAGTATATCATGCCAGCTCTTTCTAACCTGCCAGGTCTCTATGGATAGGTCTACAGTTAGTCTAATATTTCTTGCTGTATATGTTAGGAATCTCTTGTCTCAAGCTGCTTTCAGGATTTTCTCTTTATTTCTGAAATTTGCAAGCTTCACTACTATATGTTGAGGTATTGATCTATTCTTATTGATTTTGGGAGAGGTCCTTTGTACCTCTTAGACTTAAATGTCTCTTTCCATCCCCAGGGATGTTCGCAGCTATGATTTCCTCAAATATGCCTTCTGGCCATCCCTCTTTCTCTTCACCCTAAGCACTCCAATAATTCTGATGTTGCTTCTTTCCTGGTATCATTGATTTCTCAAAGCCTCTCCTTATGGGCTTTTAGTTATTTTTCTCTCTTTTCCTCAATTTCCTTCCTTTCCACCAACTAGTCTTCTATGTCACTTACTCTCCCTTCTACCTCATTTACCTGAGGTGTTAGAACATCCAGTTAGGCTGCATCTAAGTTAGAATATATTTTTTTAATTTTGGCCTGTTTAGATCTCATTTCTGCAGTAAGAGATTCTCTAGCATCATTTGAGCTTTTTTCAAGCCCAAACTAATGACTTTATCACAGTTATCCTGAACTCCAACTCTGACATTTTACTTAAATTCATATTAATAGATCTATGGCAGAGAGTATTGCCTCTGGTTCTTTCTTTTGTTGTGAATCCCTTCTACTCATTTTGTCCAGAGAAGAATGGATGTACGAGTGAGCAGAATCAAAATATCAACCACGACTAAAGCAAAATACACACTAGACAAATCTGATGAGGTCAGAAAGCAAAACAGAAAAGCAAAAGAAAAAAAAAGGGAGGTGTAGAAGAGAGAATATAAACTCACACGGTGGACAAAAGAGAGTAATGCCCTTGTTCCTGAGTGGAATTTGGTCTCTGTGTTAGAAGACACTAAATTCCAAATTTTAAGAAAGCAAAACATATATATACAAAAATAAAATTGAATGGAGTGAAAGGAATCCAAAAATGAAGTATATATCTATAAAATGTAAATGTAAAAAAAAGGAAGTTAAAAGAAGACTTAAAAACAAAGACTGTTGGTAGGAATACAAGCTAGTGCAGCCACTCTCGAAAACAGTATGGAAGTTCCTCAGGAAGTTAAAAGTAGAGGTACCCCACAACTCAGCAATTGCACTACAGGGTATTTATCCCAAAGACACAGATGGAGTGAAACAAAGGGACACCTGCACCCCAATATCCATAACTGCAATATCCACAATAGCCCAACTGTGGAAGGAGCCAAGATGTTCATTGACAGATGAATGGATGAGAAAGATGTGGTCTATATAAACAATGGAATATTACTCACCTATCAGAAAGGATGAATACCCACCATTTGCTTCGATGTAGATGGAACCGGAGGGTATTATGCTGAGTGAATTAAATCATCCTAGAAAGACAATTACCATATAGTTCATTCATATGAGGAATATAAGAAATAGTGCAGAGGACCATAAGGAAGGAGGGAAAAGTGAATGGGAAAAAATCAGAGAGGGAGACAAACCAAGAGAGCCTCTCTCTTCTTTTAAGATTTTGTTTGTTTATTCATGAGAGACAGAGAGAGAGGGAGAGAAAGAGATAGGCAGAGGGAGAAGCAGGCTACACGCAGGGAGCCGGATGTGGGACTCGATCCTAGGTCTTCAGGATCACGCCCAGGGCTGAAGGCAGGCGCTAAACCGCTGAGTCATCCAGGCTGCCCCAAGTGAGACTCTTAACTCTGGGAAACAAAGTGATGGTTGATGAAGGGGAGGTTGGTGGGGCATGGGGTAACTGGATGATGGGAATTAAGGAGGGCACATGATATGATGAGCACTCAGTGTTATACACAGCTGATAAATTATTGAAAATTACATCTGAAACTAATGGTGCTGTATATTTGCTAATTCAATTTAAATTTAAAAATGTGAAAAAGAGGAGTGAAATAAATAAATAAATAAATAAATAAATAAATAGGTGAAATAGATGATAGATTGATGATAGATTATACATATGTAATTTATTCACTGGTGAGTACTAATTTGCCCTGCTTATTAATAGACAACCTCCAGACTTTTTTTTTTTTCATCCTCTCATATGCTTTCGTGAGACTAAATAAATTGCTTGGCATCCCCTGAGGGAGAATCTCAAAAGGTGAAGAAAAACCATATATTATTCTCAATATGCCATGTTAAGAAACACATATAGGAGTCAAGACAAGGTTTCATTACAGGTAAAAATAACAGAATATTTGTGTAGTACCTTATGCTACCAAATATCCACAATGTTTTAGTGATGCTTGTAGCATTCCATTTTATGTCCATGGCCACCCTAGCAAAATGTGACATATCTGATTTAGTTTGCTTTGCTTTATAGTAAACATAATGCCTGAGAAAGAACAGAACTTAATGAGAAAGAACAGAACTTAACTCCTGTGTCCTTGATTTTAAATTTTTTGAATGTTTTCACATGGGATGAGAGGCCAAATACTCCTGTGCATACTTGAAACTTCATTTTCATATTGTTATAAAATTCTTAAGTTTAATATAAACGATTATATCTCAAATGGAAGCCAAAACTGATAGCAAGTTACACACAGTGGAAGAACACGCAATTTTTTTTTAATTGGCAACATTAAGAAACTACAGGTATATTCTCTTATTTTGATGCCATTCTGAATACTTACTTAGTGAATCTAGTCACTTTTCATGATTCTCTAAAAAATAATTTCGGACTTAATGATTATTTAAATAAATGTATAAATATAATTATCACTTGATATCTTTTTAAGGAAAGAAGGGGTTGCCAACTCACACTGAGTTGTGTGTGCAAAGCATTACTTAGATATTAGGAGACCTTTAGGTACCAAGTTTTACAGTAATGGAAGGATGTTCACGATATTCTTTCCAGCGGGAACTGACACAAAGCAGGTATAATTATGTCAAAGAATGTAGCCTTAAAAAAAATAAATATCAAATATTCAATAGCTATAGTAAACTATGAAACAGCAATTTGATTCTTTTTGTAGAACTCCAAAGCTGGTGAGAGGAAATGCTTTTATCTTTCTTCACCTCATAGAAAAATTGGTACTTAAGAACATGCTATTTAAAAGTCAGAGAAAGACAAATATGATTTCACTCATATGTGGAATTTAAGAAACAAAACAGATGAACATAGGAGAAGGGAAGGAAATAAAAATAAAACGAAAATGGAGAGGGTGACAAACCATGAGACTCTTATGTCTAGGAAACAAACTGATGGCTGCTGGAGGGGAGGTGGGCAGGGGCGGGGTAACTGGGTGATGGACATTAAGGAGGGCACTTGATGGAAAGCACTGGGTGTTAACATGCAACTGACGAATCATTAAACTCTACCTCTGAAACTAATAATACACTATATATTAATTAGACTTAATTTAAGTAAAAAAAATGTTTTAAATGCAATTTAGAGACCCCTAGGTGGCTCATTTGGTTAAGCATCTGACTTTTGATTTAGGCTCAGGTCATGATTTTAGGGTCCTGAGATCAAGCCCCACATCTCTCTCTCTTTCACTCTACCCCTATCTCAACTGTCTCTCTCTTCCTTAAAAAAAAGTAAAAAATTAAAAATTAAATAAATAAAAAATTACTAGAAATCTTTATTTCAAAAAATGCACTATTTATCTTTTAGCCTTCCATGATTATAAAGGAAAACAAAAAAATGAAAAAAGAATGAAACAAGCAAAACCCAACATTTATACTGCTTTTTTATTGTATTTACTAAGTATTTCTCTAACATTATTATCTACTGACGCACATTAGCATATTTCTAATATAAGAAAGGCGTATGCCTCACAGGCATATAACATATCCAGAGGTCACAAACATAAGCAAATTTATAAGTAAGTTAAGTGGAAATTACACATAATTACTTTTTATTTAATGTTGTGGAATTGTGTGTTTTTGTCTGCTTATATATATATATCTCATTCAGAGACTTCTGACTTATAATTTCATTGCAGGCAGTACATTTCCCTTTTTTTTGGAAACAAAAGCATTGGTATTCATAATTTTTTAAACCAAAAATAGTGTGCGGCCTGGGTGGATCAGCGGTTTAAGCATCGCCTTTGGCCCAGGACGTGATCCTAGAGATTCAGGATCTAGTCCCGCATCCGCCTCCCTGAATGGACCCTGCTTCTCCCTCTGCCTGTGTCTCTGCCTCTCTCTCTCTCTCTCTCTCTCTCTGTGTGTGTGTGTGTGTGTGTGTGTGTGTCTTGTGAATAAATAAATAAAACCTTTAGAAAAAAATAGTTCTCTTACCTTAAAATGCCATCCACCTCCTACTCTGGCATAATTTTTTTATCTATGGGTTTTTAGGGTATTAGATACATTTTCTGTTGTCACATATGTTTTTATCCCCATTATGGGCTATATTATAGTTTGAACGGATTCCTGTGGGCTTCATATATGGAATTTCAAAGTGCATCCAGGGATTTACATATACCTCATCTTTAGTGTATTTTATTTTGTCTCTATGGTATGGTGTATCACAGTGACTGTCAACTTTCTCTTTTTTCTTTAAAGTATTATGTCTTTTAATTCAAAGGGAATTTTTATGAAACTTCATTGCATGAAACCTCTGCCAGTAGTCTTTTCCCCCCAATTTCACCACGTTCCTGTAGTTTCTTGCTTGATAAAGTGCGTATGTTTTGTTACATAACAAGTAATATATCTCTATTTTAATGAAAATGCGACAAGGGGAAGAATAGTATTTTAAGCAAATCTATATTAAAATAACTTATATTAAAATATTGTTAAAATAAATAAATAATTGGAAGATAAGTAATCCAAAGAGTAGCAATATTCTTGTTCAAATTTAGTCATGGAATAGCGAGTGGGGTAGGAACTGGGATGAGTTGCAAGTGTTACATCCTGTTTAACAGTTCCTCACTTATTTATACTAGAGCCCCTACAAAGAACTTAAGTCACTGTCCAGAGAATGCACAAGTATATAAGTAAAGAAAGCAGAAGCATTTCTGATAAGTTATTATCACTGTTAAAAAATAAACAAGCAAGCAAGCAAACAAACAAAAGCCCACAATGTACTTGATTTTTGAGAACTATTTCCAGGTAACATAAACACATTGAGTTATTGAATCCTCATTTTTTCTACCCAAAAACTCTTCAGAGAAATGTCAGTTTTACAAATGAGAATAAAGAGTTTTAGATAGCTTTCACTTTTTGCCCAAATTAACCCTTTGCATATACTATAAATTAGGATATAGTAGAAACTATATCTCCTGGTATGGTTCACCATATAAATGACTCCCACTATGATCTATTATACTTTTCTTAGTCATACACCTGTCAAATACCAGTCAAATATGCTAACTTTCCAGGCATTAATTATTATTAATTATTATATAATTAACATATGCATTAGGTCATATGACTAATGTATTTTACAAATGTTATTTTGTGATTGTGCCACATAAATGATAGAATGTGGTTAGATGGGAGATGTATAGATATATTCATTGTTATTAGGTATATTATTGTATTGTTTAACATTTTTTGTTTTTTTTAATTTTATTTAATTGCAATTTGGCAACATATAGTATGACACCCAGTATTCAGCTCATCATGTATGTTTAACTTGTTTTGATGTAGTATATATCTGTTCTACAAATTTAAAGAAAATAAAATAATCAAAAAATAAATTAAAATACAATTTGAAGTAGATAAAATTTCAAATATATAAAATGTTTTAGATTATAAAGTTCTTTAAAATCGGAGATTCTATAATTTTAATAGATACTCAATAAAGTTTTTTTAATTGAAACAAATAAAGACTAGTAAAATATCACTCTTATATATAAGTCCTAAATTTTTTACTTGTTTTTTAATTTTTTCTTTAACATCCCTATCTATCATCTATCATCTATCTATCTATCATCTATCTATCTATCATCAACATCTATCTAACTATATCATCAGAGGTTCTTAACTTTGTTACTATTGCTGGTCTTGGATGAATATTGTACTGGAAATAGTAAATATATTTTATAATTACTAGTACATATATATAGAGAGTATATATATATAGTAATATATCCAATACAAATAATTACAGTACAATTATTTGTACTGGATATAGTAAAATATTTGTACTGTAAAATTATTGTACTGTAATTATTTGTACTGGATACAGTAAAATATTTAGCAGCTTAACAAGTGTCTAACCATTAGAAGTCAGTAGCATCCCAACTCCCAGGTGTGATAACCAGAGTGTCTCCAGACATTGAAGAATATTCTTTCTGGGCTAAAATGGCTCCAGTTGAGAACTATTCATCTATTTCCATTTCTCTTTCTTTCCCTATGTATGTATAGTAGTCTTTGATGGTAATGAGTTTGTCTTCAAATATCCTTAAAAGGAAAACTTGGATGTATCTTATTTATACTGGTTTGCCATACTAAACACTTCCCAGGATTTAATGCATGAAATCTATTGATTATGATGATGTATCTATCCAGAATAGATTTCTAAATAAACCTGGATGGAAAAACATAATCTGACCATGCTCAATGAATTCATTCTCATGGGAATCACACATCATCCTGAGCTGCAGGCTCCATTATTTGGGCTCTTCTTTATCATCTATTTGATCTCTGTGGTGGGCAACCTGGGCATGATCATCCTCACCAAAGTGGATGCCAGACTACAAACACCCATGTACTTCTTCCTCAAACACCTGGCGTTTACTGACCTTGGTTATTCAACAACCGTGGGACCCAAAATGTTAGTAAATTTTATTGTGGATCAAAATACAATCTCCTATTATTTTTGTGCTATGCAACTAGCTTTCTTTCTTGTGTTTATCATCAGTGAACTTTTCATTCTGTCAGCTATGTCCTACGACCGCTACGTGGCCATCTGTAACCCTCTGCTCTACCCTGTCATCATGTCACAGAGGGTGTGTCAGGTGCTGGTGGCAATCCCTTATCTCTACAGCACATTTGTGTCTCTTCTAGTCACCATAAAGATTTTTAGTTCATTCTTCTGTGGCTACAATGTTATCAATCATTTCTACTGTGACTGTCTCCCCTTGTTATCTTTGCTCTGCTCAAATACACAGGAAATTGAGTTGATGATTTTGATTTTCTCAGTTTTTGATGTGAGTTCTTCCCTTCTGATAATTCTTGTGTCTTATCTGCTGATCCTGGTAGCCATTGTCAAGATGAACTCAGCGAAGGGTAGGCTCAAGGCTTTTTCCACCTGTGGGTCCCACCTGACAGTGGCCACAGTGTTCTATGGGACTTTGATATTTATGTATGTGCAACCTGAGTCCAGTCATTCCTTTGACACTGATAAAGTGGCGTCCATATTTTACACCCTTATTATCCCCATGCTGAATCCCTTGATCTATAGCTTGAGGAACAAAGATAAAACTATGCAATAATTTTTCTTAAAGCTGACATACAATATGATCCTCCAAAATTAGGTTATGGGCTTCAAAATTTATTCTGTATGTCTCTAGAAGGAATAATAGCAAACACAAGTGAGTTCAATGTACACTTAGAGGTTATCTAAGTGCCAGTCACACTTCTATGTGCTGTAAATACATTAGTATACAAAACAGGAAAAATATTTTCTTTTTTTTGAGGGGAGGAGATATATTATAAAAATAATAATAATTAGGAACAATTTATAGGACAGTAGAATTGGTTAAGACACCATAAACCATAAAAGTAAGTAGGAGAGTCTTACTACTAAGACTCTTACTAAGGGGCATGAGGAAGAATAGAAGGCACAAAAGGGGAGTACAAATGATTGTTACATTATTCTCAATTAATAGATTAAATCTCCCAGTGTCTGTGTGTTTGTGCATGTGTGTAAGTATTTCTGTAAGCTCATTTTTCACTTTTAGCCTTTGTACTCTTCTTATTGGAATATGTTAAAATCAAACTTACTGTGATTTCAAGGAGGCTCAGTGTAGCACTATGGTTGGAAATCATCTGTCATGTGAATTTGCTCAAATACTCCAGTACCCTGTGGGTGATCTCAGGGTCCGGCTCTTCTCATCAGTGAGTTGCTTCCATATAGGAGCCCTAGAAAGCCTATTAACTCAACATATTTAGCAATTCAGTAACTTACAAGATCGGTGTAACATCTCTTTTGTCTTAATCAGTCCATTTCCCTATACGAGGGGAAATACAAATTAAGAGAGATTTTCTTGATTATAGTTAACAGTACTCCATTATATACTTTAAAGTTGCTAAGAGAGTAAATCTTATATGTTCTCATCACCAAAAAAATGGTACTTATGAAACATGATGGAGACAATAGCTAATGCTAAAGTGTAATCATATTGCAGTACATAAGTGTATCAAATCAACACATTGTACACTTTATACTTGTTATGTGTCATTAATACCTCAATAAAGCTGGGAGAAAAAAAGATAAATTTCTTGAGGTCTCCAAAAGAAGCTTCCAACATTTGATTTTTGATTTTATGTTTTATTGGGGTCTTTATTTCTAACTGCTTGTTTTAGTCTAATTCGATGGGTACAATTTCTTATTTCTGAAAAATAAGAATACTCATTAAAATTAGTTTTCTAATTGTTTTTTTATCTTTGAAAAAGAGGTCTATTCTATGTTGAATTTGCTTTGTTGCCTTTTTTGGGGGGTGACTTTCCTCAATATTGGTTCATAAAAATATGTAAAAGATTTCTATTTTGGTCCATTATTTCACTGCATGGATTTGATAATCTTTGTTAAGAAGCAAAAGGAGATAATCCCGTAATTTGAGCTATACTATATTTCTAGTAAAAGTTTAGTAAGATATGCAACACTTTATAGAATACTATGTTAAAGCTTCTGGCCTTCCAACTCTTCTAAATTTTGAACTTTTTGTTTATTTTTAGCATATTTTGTCATTATTTACATCACAGAGACACTGGGCTGTTTCTCTGCCTCCATTATGGAATAAAATTTTCTGTATAGTCAAAAAAAATTGAATAAAACTTATTCATTGGAATAAAAAAAAAACCATCATGTGTATTTCTATGTAAGGATAATTCTTACTAAAGAGTTTTTATCATTGATTTTTTTTAATTATTGAGTAAAAATATGTACTATGAACTTTCCAACTATAAATATAAGAAAATACTTAGCTTTCTAGGAGCAAACACTAGTTCTTGGTGGCTGCTAAGGTTATGAAAATAATAGTTTTGGTTACATACTTCCCCAAATTATCTTCAGTGAATAATTATGACTTTTGTAATAGGAGAAAATAAAAGTCTCCAATATCTGGATTTGAAAAATATAAAATAACTCAACATAACTGACTATCCCGCTTCTAAAATAAATCTTGTTAGGGATCCCTGGGTGGCTCAGTGGTTCAGCACCTGCCTTTGGCCCAGGGCATGATCCTGGAGTCCTGGGATCGAGTCCTGCCATCAGGCTCCCGGCATGAAGCCTGTTTCTCCCTGTGTCTCTGCCCCTTTCTCTCTCTGTATATCATGAATAAATAAATAAAATCTTCAAAATAAATAAATAAAATAAATAAATCTTGTTAAAAAAATCTTGTTGTACCTTTCATAGTCCCTCAAATGATAAACCAGAAAGAGCATAAAATATATTGAGATTTGCAAATTGTGATAATGTATTGTTTATTTTAAAAGTCAGTCTCTATTACAATATTAAGTACAGCAATAACTTATTTCAGAAAGTTCAATATATTTCCGTAAAATGGAAAAGTTTTTAAAAATTAAAAATTGGTGCATAACTGAAAATTTTATGTGATATTATAAAGAATTTTCAAATTTCATATACTATGCAATGATAATTTGAGAAGATTAACAAGATTGAGAACACAAAAAGTACAAAAAATTTAGAGATATTAATGCTATCTATAAACAATACATGTTTTAGGCTAGGATATTAGGAATGAATGCATTAAATATTTTTATGTATACGGATGCTAAGAAATACTGTATTAAAAAATCCCAGATGAAAAAGATCTCACTATGGCAATATATATGGAAATAACTCTCACTAATCCAAAACTCCAGCCTAGGGGTCTTGACTGAGGAATTCCACTAAGTTCCTGGGAAAATGAGTTATATACATTTTCTTCCAGAATATTGAATTAAATACTCAATTCCAATTAATTGAAGTCAATACTCAACACTGTTTGAGGGGCACTTCCCCCAATATCAAATGCAAAAGCATCATAAGACATAAATGTAGCACCTAAAAGATTCAGTAAAAACAAAAACTTAAAAACAAAAAATTTCAGGCGAAAACATAGTAGATAATATTGGGCATCTTGGGTTCTGTAAAGATTTATTTTTTCTTTTTTAATTATTTATGAGAGACACAAAGAGACAGAGACATAGGCAGAGGGAGAAGCAAGCTCCCTTTGGGAGCCTGATGCAGAACCCAATCCCAGGACCCCAGGATCATGACTTGAGATGAAAACAGATGCTCAACCACTGAGCCACCAGGTGGTCCTGTAAAGATTTCTTAAATACTATACTCAAAGAAAGACGAATTAAGCAATTTTGATACATTGTAAGACATCAAAATCATATATTATACTCTTCAAAAGATACTCCTAAAAAGGTATAAAACCAATTTATGTTCTGGAAGGCAATAGTTTCAGGTAATGTATTTCATAAAGGGCTTGTTCCACAATCTATACAAATGTCTCAAACCTCAATGCTAATATCAACAGACCTCCAGAATGGGCAAAACATTTGGAAAGTATTTCACCAAATAACACACAAAAAGTTCAAATATGTACATAAAACGTTGCTCAGTATCATTGTTCACTAATGAAATTCAATTTATTTTTTTAAAAGATTTTATTTATTTATTCATGAGAGACACAGAGACAGAGGCAGAGACAGAGAGAGAGGGAGAAGCAGGCTCCATGCAGGGAGCCCGATGTCAGACTGGATCCTGGGACTCCAGGATCACACCCTGAGCTGAAGGCAGATGCTCAACTGCTGGGTGCCCTGGCGCCAGTGAGATTCAATTTAAAACCTCAATGAAGAGACTGTCTTTCTTCCAATGGATAGTCTTTCCTCCTTTATCGAATATTAGTTGACCATACATTTCAGGGTCCTCTTCTGGGTTCTCTATTCTGTTCCATTGATCTATGTGTCTGTATTTGTGCAAGTACCACACTGTCTTGATGACCACAGCTTTGAATGGTGCTGGGAAAATTGGACATCCACATGCAGAAGAATGAAACTGGACCACTCTCTTTCACCACACACAAAGATAAACTCAAAATGGATGAGAGATCTAAATGTGAGACAAGATTCCATCAAAATCATAGAAGAGAACACAGGCAACACCTTTTTGAGCTCGGGCACAGTAACTTCTTGCAAGATACATCCACAAAGGCAAAAGTATACACATTCAGAAGATACTCCCCCCCATGTTTCTTTTTTGTTTGTTTGTTTGTTTCTTTCTTTTGTTTTTTGTTTTTTGCTTTTTGATTTGTTTGCTTCCCCCACCCCCGTTTTTCCCTTTCTTTCTTTTTCTTTCTCTTTTTCTTCTTTTTTATTTTTTTCTTCCTTTTTTCTTTTTTCTTTTTCTCTTTTCTTTCCTTCTTTCTCTCCTCTCTTTTTCTCCTTTTCCCAATACAACTTGTTTTTGGCCACTCTGCACTGAGCAAAATGACGAGAAGGAAAACCTCAGCTCAAAAGAAAGAATCAGAAACAGTCCTCTCTCCCACAGAGTTACAAAATCTGGATTACAATTCAAAGTCAGAAAGCCAATTCAGAAGCACTATTTTACAGCTACTGGTGGCTCTAGAAAAAAGCATAATGGACTCAAGAGACTTCATAACTGCAGAATTTATTTATTTTTTTTTTAAATTTATGATAGGCACACAGTGAGAGAGAGAGAGAGAGGCAGAGACACAGGCAGAGGGAGAAGCAGGCTCCGTGCACCGGGAGCCCGACGTGGGATTCGATCCCCGGTCTCCAGGATCGCACCCTGGGCCAAAGGCAGGCGCTAAACCACTGCGCCACCAAGGGATCCCATAACTGCAGAATTTAGATCCAATCAGGCATAATTTAAAAATCAATCGAATGAGATGCAATCCAAATTAGAAGTCATAATGACGAAGGTTAAAGAGGTGGAAGAACAAGTGAGTGACATAGAAGACAAGTTGATGGCAAAGAGGGAAATTGAGGAAAAATGAGACAAACAATTAAAAGACCATGAAGATAGATTAAGGGAAATAAATGACAGCCTGAGGAAGAAAAACCTGTTTAATTGGGGTTCGTGAGGACGCTTAAACGGACAGAGGGCCAGAATATGTATTTGAACAAATCATAGCTGAAAACTTTCTGAATCTGGGAAGGGAAACAGGCATTCAGATCCAGGAAATAGAGAGATCCCCCACTAAAATTAAAAAAAAAAAAAACGTTCAACACCTCGACATTTAATAGCTAAGCTAGCAAATTCCAAAGATAAAGAGAAGATCCTTAAAGCAGCAAGAGAAAAAAAGTCCCTGACTTTTATGGGCAGGAGTATTAGGGTAACAGCAGACCTCTCCACAGAGACCTGGCAGGCCAGAAAGGGCTGGCAGGATATAATCAGGGTCCTAAATGAGAAGAACATGCAACCAAGAATACCTTATCCAACAAGGCGCTCATTCAGAATGGAAGGAGAGATAAAGAGCTTTCAAGACAGGCAGAAACTGAAAGAATAAGTGACCTCCAAACCAGCTCTGCAAGAAATTTTAAGGGGGACTCTTAAAATTCCCCTTTAAGAAGAAGTTCAGTGGAACAATCCACAAAAACAAGGACTGAATAGATATTATGGTGCACTAAACTCATATCTTTCAATAGTAAATCTGAACGTGAACGGGCTTAATGACCCCATCAAAAGGCGCAGGGTTTCACACTGGATAAAAAAGCAAGACTCATCTATTTGCTGTCTACAAAAGACTCATTTTAAACAGAAGGACACCTACAGCCTGAAGGTAAAAGGTTGGAGAACCATTTACCTTTCAAATGGTCCTCAAAAGAAAGCAGGGGTAGCCATCCTTATATCAAATAAACTAAAATTTACCCCGAAGACTGTAGTGAGAGATGAAGAGGGACACTATCTCATACTTAAAGGATCTATCCAACAAGAGGACTTAACAATCCTCAATATATATGCCCCAAATGTGGGAGCTGCGAAATACATCAATCAATTAATAACCAAAAGGAAGAAATACTTAGATAATAATACACTTATACTTGGTGACTTCAATCTAGCTCTTTCTATACTCAATAGGTCTTCTAAGCACAACATCTCCAAAGAAACGAGAGCTTTAAATGATACACTGGACCAGATGGATTTCACAGATATCTATAGAACTTTACATCCAAACTCAACTGAATACACATTCTTCTCAAGTGCACATGGAACTTTCTCCAGAATAGACCACATACTGGGTCACAAATCGGGTCTGAACCAATACCAAAAGATTGGGATCATCCCCTGCATATTCTCAGACCATAATGCCTTGAAATTAGAACTAAATCACAACAAGAAGTTTGGAAGAACCGCAAACACGTTGAGGTTAAGGACCATCCTGGTAAAAGATGAAAGGGTCAACCAGGAAATTAAGGAAGAATTAAAAAGATTCATGGAAACTAATGAGAATGAAGATACAACCATTCAAAATCTTTGGGATGCAGCAAAAGCAGTCCTGAGGGGGAAATACATCTCAATACAAGTATCCATTCAAAAACTGGAAAGAACTCAAATTCAAAAGCTCACCTTACACATAAAGGAGCTAGAGAAAAAACAGCAGATGGACCCTATACCCAGCAGAAGAAGAGAGTTAATTAACATTCGAGCAGAACTCAATGAAATCGAGACCAGAAGAACTGGGGAACAGATCAATAAAACCAGGAGTTGGTTCCTTGAAAGAATTAATAAGATAGATAAACCATAAGCCAACCTTATTAAAAAGAAGAGAGATAAGACTCAAATTAATAAAATCATGAATGAGAAAGGAGAGATCACTACCAACACCAAGGAAATACAAACGATTCTAAAAACATATTATGAACAGCTGTACGTCAATAAATTAGGCAATCTAGAAGAAATGGACGCATTCCTGGAAAGCCACAAACTACCAAACTGGAACAGGAAGAAATAGAACACCTGACCAGGCCAATAACCAGGGAGGAAATTGAAGCAGTCATCAAAAACCTCCCAAGACACAAGAGTCCAGGGCGAGATGGCTTCCCAGGGGAATTCTATCAAACGTTTAAAGAAGAAACCATACCTATTCTACTAAAGCTGTTTGGAAAGATAGAAAGAGATGGAGTACTTCCACATTCGTTCTATGAGGCCAGCATCACCTTAATTCCGAAACCAGACAAAGACCCCACCAAAAAGGAGAATTACAGACCAATATCCCTGATGAACATGGATGCAAAAATTCTCAACAAGATACTAGCCAATAGGATCCAATAGTACATTAAGAAAATTATTCACCATGACCAAGTAGGATTTATCCCCAGGATACAAGGCTGGTTCAACACTCGTAAACAGTCAATGTGATTCATCATATCAGCAAGAGAAAAACCAAGAACCATATGATCCTCTCATTAGATGCAGAGAAAGCATTTGACCAAATACAGCATCCATTCCTGATCAAAACTCTTCAGAATGTAGGAATAGAGGGAACTTTCCTCGACATCTTAAAATCCATCTACGAAAAGCCCACAGCAAATATCATTCTAGATGGGGAAGCACTGGGAGCCGTTCCTGAAAGATGAGGAACAAGACAGAGATGTCCACTCTCCCCACTGCTATTCAACATAGTACTGGAAGTCCTAGCCTCATCAATCAGACAACAAAAAGATATTAAAGGCATTCAAATTGGCAAAGAAGAAGTCAAACTCTCCTTCTTTGCAAATGACATGATCCTCCACAAAGAAAACCCAAAAGCCTCCACCCCAAGATTGCTAGAACTCATACAGCAATTTTGTAGTGTGGCAGGATACAAAAGCAATGCCCAGAAATCAGGGGCATTTCTATACACTAACAATGAGACTGAAGAAAGAGAAATTAAGGAGTCAATCCCATTTACGATTGGACCCAAAAGCATAAGATACCTAGGAATAAACCTAACCAAAGAGGTAAAGGATCTATACCCTAAAAACTATAGAACACTTCTGAAAGAAATTGAGGAAGACACAAAGAGATGGAAAAATATTCCATGCTCATGGATTGGCAGAATTAATATTGTGAAAATATCAATGCTACCCAGGGCAATTTACACGTTTAATGCAATCCCTATCAAAATACCATGGACTTTCTTCAGAGAGTTAGAACAAATTATTTTAAGATTTGTGTGGAATCAGAAAAGACCCCGAATAGCCAGGGGAATATTAAAAAACAAAACCATATCTGGGGGCATCACAATGCCAGATTTCAGGTTGTACTACAAAGCTGTGGTCATTAAGACAGTGTGGTACTGGCACAAAAACAGACACATAGATCAATGGAACAGAATAGAGAACCCAGAAGTGGACCCTGAACTTTATGGTCAACTAATATTCGATAAAGGAGGAAAGACTATCCATTGGAAGAAAGACAGTCTCTTCAATAAATGGTGCTGGGAAAATTGGACATTCACATGCAGAAGAATGAAACTAAACCACTCTCTTTCACCATACACAAAGATAAACTAAAAATGGGTGAAAGATCTAAATTTGAGACAAGATTCCATTAAAATCCTAGAGGAGAACACAGGCAACAACCTTTTTGAACTTGGCCACATAAATCCTTGCGAGGTGCATCCACGAAGGCAAAAGAAACAAAGGCAAAAATGAACTATTGGGACTTCATCAAGATAAGAAGCTTTTGCACAGCAAAGGATACCATCAACAAAACTAAAAGACAACCTACAGAATGGGAGAAGACATTTGCAAATGACATATCAGATAAAGGGCTAGTTTCCAAGATCTATAAGGAACTTCTTAAACTCAACACCAAAGAAAGAAACAATCCAATCATGAAATGGGCAAAAGACATGAAGAGAAATCTCACAGAAGAAGACATGGACATGGCCAACATGCACATGAGAAAATGCTCTGCATCACTTGCATCAGGGAAATACAAATCAAAACCACAATGAGATCCCACCTCACACCAGTGAGAATGGGGAAAATTAACAAGGCAGGAAACAACAAATGTTGAAGAGGATGTGGAGAAAAGGGAACCCTCTTACACTGTTGGTGGGAATATGAACTGGTACAGCCACTCTGGAAAACTGTGTGGAGGTTCCTCAAAGAGTTAAAAATAGACCTGCCCTACGACCCAGCAATTGCACTGTTGGGGATTTACCCCAAAGATTCAGATGCAATGAAACGCCGGGACACCTGCATCCCGATGTTTCTAGCAGCAATGTCCACAGTAGCCAAACTGTGGAAGGAGCCTCGGTGTCCATGGAAAGATGAATGGATAAAGAAGATGTGGTTTATGTATACAATGGAATATTACTCAGCCATTAGAAATGACAAATACCCAGCATTTGCTTCAACGTGGATGGAACTGGAGGGTATTATGCTGAGTGAAGTAAGTCAATCGGAGAAGGACAAACATTATATATTCTCATTCATTTGGGGAATATAAATAATAGTGAAAGGGAAAGGAGAAGAAATGTGTGGGAAATACAGGAAGTGAGACAGAACATAACTACTCCTAACTCTGGGAAACGAACTAGGGGTGGTGGAAGGGGAGGAGGGCTGGGGGTGGGGGTGAATGTGTGACAGGCACTGAGGGGGACACTTGACAGGATGAGCACTGGGTGTTATTCTGTATGTTGTTAAATTGAAGACCAATAAAAAATTAATTCATTAAAAAATAATAATATCATAATCCTAAGGTTTATAAAGAATCGGTGCTCAAGAAGAGGCAAAACAAAAACGAAAACAAAACCCAAAACGATATTAATTGAGATTGTCTTCAGTCATATTTAATGAGAAACAGTTTAGGAACTTAAGAAAATCTATTCTGATGTAACAATAAGTCCATAAAAATAGAGTTATGTATACAATTATAGTATTTAAACCATGATACAGTTGATTGAATGATGTCGTTGCTGATATTGCTAGGTTCAGTCTTTCCAGGTTTTTGCTCTACCATGTTTTTCACAAACACTTGCCATTATTATTGCAAAGTGGCTGCTCTACCTCTAGCCTTTTTCATTTTCTTTTTAAGTAGGCTCCAAACACACTGTGGAGCCTAAGGTGGGGTTTGAACTTAGGTGCTTGAGATCAAGACTTGAGCTGAGATCAAAAGTCAGACACTTAACCAACTGAACCACCCAGGTGCCCCAGTCATTTTTTTAATGTAGATGATGCCATCTTTATTTACAGACTAATAAAAATATTAAATTCAATGAGATATATTACATTTGTCATAAATCCTATAGTTGTGAGGCCAGCCCTACATGGAAGACTGAATGGGTGAAGAGTGGTTTACATAATAAGGATGTCAAATAATATGCAACTTATACATGAATCTCTGTATTTTGTTTCTGAACATGAAAACAAAATAAGGCACTGTGTAGGGAATAAAACCAGGACCAAGGACAAGCTGTGTTAACTTTTGACAACCGTTCAGTTATAATTACCAAGACTCACAACATTTTCATCTCTCTTAAACTTGTTTTACCAGCCTCATAACCAAATGGTATGAACACTCTCTGCTCATCACATCACATACCCTCCTTAATGTCCGTTTCCCAGTTACCCCACCCCTCCATCCACCACCCCTCCAGTAACAGTCAGTTTGTTTCCCAGAGTTAAGAGACTCTTATGGTTTGTCTCTCTCTCTGATTATTTCCCATTCAATTTTCCCTCCCTTCCTCTATGATCTTTTGCAGTTTCTTATATTCCACTTGAGTGAAACCATGAAAATCGTCCTACTCTGATTGACTTATTTCACCCAGCATAATACTTCCAGTTTCTGCGAAGTATTCATCCTTTCTGATGGCTAATATTCCATTGTACATATAGACCACATCTTCTTATCCATTCATCTGTTGTGTACTTCTAAACACCTGCCAGGAAGCTCACAGTAGCATCTGAGCAAGAGTGCTCTTGTGTAGACTTTGCAGACCAAGGTTAAGCAGGAATGAGGAGCAAAGTGATTTGTACAATTTTAAACTACCCAGAAAATTTTTTCTTCTGCTTTTCAGTCCTTGAAAGCTGCTAACATCATAACCACCTCATACAATCCATATTACACAGCATCTTCATAGAAATGCCAATTCAAGGCTGTTCAAAGACTCTTTGTGGATTTATTAGATTGTTCTTGAAAATCAAAAGGTTTTAGCAATTATTTCCAAAGGCTTTTGTCTAGTAAAGGATATTCTCTGAAAAAAAATGCCATGGTCATCCCATCTGCTGGCTGTGTTTTTTTTAAAAAAATAAGAGGCAGCCGGGTAACTCAGCAGTTTAGCACCACCTTCGACCCAGGGCCTGATCTTGGAGACCCGAGATCGAGTCCCGTGTTGGGCTCCCTGCATGGAGCCTGCTTCTCCCTCTGCCTGTGTGTGTCTCTCTTTCTCTCCTCTCTGTGTCTCTCATGAATAAATAAATAAAATCTAAAAAAAAAATAAGAATAACATGGTGTTAAGTCACAGAAAAAAACAACAACAACGCTTTCACATACGCTACGATGGAATTTTTTTTGCTAAATGCATAGAGTGGCTAAAATTTAGCTTGCAGGGGATCCCTGGGTGGTTCAGCGGTTTAGCACCTGCCTTTCGGCCCAGGGTGTGATCCTGGAGACCCAGGATTGAGTCCCATATCGGGTTCCCTGCATAGGGCGTGCTTCTCCCTCTGCCTGTGTTTCTACCTCTCTCTCTGTGTCTTTAATGAATAAATAAATAAAGTCTTTAAAAATAAATAAATAAAATAAAATTCAACTTGGAGATATCATGTCATGTCTGGGATATATATTTGGTGCAGGTGGAATGCATAGGGGAAAAACATTTTTCTTTTAAGAGGCTTAGCCTGTCAGAAGCAACCAATACCATGCAGCTTGCTTATTTAGTTGTACAATTAAATACTAGCTTTTGCTTGGGGATAACATTATGCTACAAAGTATTTTAATATCAGTAATAATATACACTGCAGAAGTACATTTCCACTACAAATTAACACAGTGATATACATATTAAAACCACCCAAAATAACCCATAAATGAACAATAGCTAAAATAAAACATTTATAAAGAGCAAAACCAAATGAAGTATATACATTGTACAGACTTACCAATGAACAAATATATAATGCATCTAGGGAAGAGTAGTTAATGTGTTTCATATCACATAACATCTGAATATGAGACATGAAGATACTCATAATGCTCCAAAAGTATTGTAGGCTTTCTCCCACTTAATAGTCCCTTAAAGTTATCTTCTTTAGAACAATGATCTTGGCAAACTATGGCCTCTTTAAAAGCAATGTTTACACTTTTTCCAGCAGGGTACAGTGGCCTGTCAGGACAGTAAATAAGAAATCTAGGTAGCCAACATCTGAAATAGTATGCAAAATAAGAACCATGAAAGTACATTTGCTTTCTCAGGCATTAATTCAATAAGGAATTCGTTTTGGAAAGGACAAATAATTTTGGGGGGAGAGAATTTGGAACCCAGAGATATTTCTGAATATATCTAAAGAATGTATTAGGTGATAAATATATAGTTCTATTAATATACTCCCTTTTTTAGGTATTCTCTGTCATTAGCAATTTTTCTCAATATATGTATTTAGTATTTATTCATTCCACACATATTTGTTAGTTATTATACACTAGCTATTATTCCAGGAACATAGTGAAAAAACCCACAGATACCATGCCTTCCTTGAGCTTGCATTTAATTGATACAGTCACTGAATAAGGTAAATACATAAAAAATATAACAGGTTAAATACTTTTAAGTATAAGGATAAAATAAAACAATGAAGAGAGATCAAAAGAATCCGGGTATGGATGTGAATGTGTATGGGCATTCTAAAGAGATCAAGCAGTCCATCAACTGATGAATGGATAAAGAAGATGTGGTATATATCTATAATCGAATATTACTAAGCCATAAAAAAGAATGAAATCTTGCCATTTGCAATGACATGGATAGACTAGAGAGTATAATACTAAGTAAAATTAGTCAGAGAAAGACAAATACCGTGTGATTTTACTCATATGTAGAGTTTAAGTAACAAAACAAACAAGCAAAGGGAAAAGAAGAGAGAGAAGGAGGCAAACCAAGAAATAGACACTTAATTGTAAAGAACAAACTGATAATTACCAGAGGGGAAGAGGCAGGTGGGGGGAGGGATGAAATAGGTGATGGGGATTAAGTAGTGCACTTGTTGTGATGAGTACTGGGTATTATATGGAAGTGTTAAATCACTATGTTGCACACCTGAAGCTAATACTACACTCTATATTAACTAACTGGAATTTAAATAAAAACTTAAAAAAAAAGAGGTTGGTAAGGAAAGAATTCACAGAGAAGATGACTTCTGAATAATGAGTCAGGAAAATAAGTTGACTAGCTGTACAAATACCTGAATAGAGATACTTCCCAGGACCAGCCATGTGGAGGAAGTTCAAGATAATAGGCCAATGAAGGTGGATAGAACAAGCAGGAGATGTTATTAGAGAAGTAAGTGGTCCAAATTATGTGGAGTGCCTAGAACTTAGCTTTTTGACTTTGAATAATGTTGCCCAGTTGACAATAAAAAGTGAGGGCAAGTACAGAAGAAAGCAGACCAGATCGGGGTTTATTACAATAATTCAATGAGCATGGATGGGTACATGGAGAGAAGGAGGGGTTCAAGGGAGAGGTCAGTGTTGCAAGATTGAAATTTTAGGCTCATCCACACATAAAGACTATTTAAAACCACTAGATTGTGTGAAATGATGAAAATAGAAAAAGAGTTTTAAGCCCCAAGCCCTGTGACAGTCCAACATAGAGTTTAGTGAGACAACCAAGTGTAATGAAAAGATTTTTGGTAAGAGGAAAACCAGCAGAGTATGGTGACCCCAAAGCCAAATCAAAATGTCTCAAGGTAAAAAGAGGGTTCAACTCTGTGAAATTCCAGATACATCAATGCAGAAACCATTGACAATCCTGAAAAGAGCAGCTTCAGTGAAGTGGGAGAGGAGATAATCTGATTTGAGAAATTAAGTAAATCTGGGAGAAGGAAAATTACATACAGTGTAAGATGAAAAAAATCAGAACGGGGGAATTGGATTGGAAAACAAGGAACAAAAGGGAATTTTTTGGTTTAATTTATTTATTTTTATTTTTATTCTAATAGGCTCCATGCCCAGCATGGAGCTTGAACTCAGGACTCTGAGATTTTACCTACTCAGCTAGCCAGGTGCCCCTGTTTGTTTTATTTTGGATGAAAGAAAGTTTATTTTGTTAAAGGATAAATTTTAAAAGAGGATATAATCATGATTTTTATGTAAATAATGAACCAAGACATCAAAGGTTTTATTTAACTCAGTTTGAATGCAGAAACCAATAAGATGTTACCATTGGTTCAGACCACCACAATATGTTCCACACATTTATAGTCTGGTAAGGAATGCTGAAATGAATTTGTAAGTAGATGCAAAACTAGCGAAATATCCACAAGGGGCCAATCAATTGCATTTCATTGGACCTGTTTTGCATTTCTATGGACAGGCATTCTTGGCATTGCTATTATTTTCTATGAGTTAACTTCTTTATCTATAGCATTGTAAAATATCCTAATCAAAGACAATGAAAGGAGAATAATCTGAATGGAAATAAGGACATTCACTAAATTGCAAAGAATCTCATCATTTTTCCCTACAGTTTTATGTAGATATCAATGATTCCGTTGGAGAGAGGATAATTGCTCTTGCTGAGAAAGAAAGGAGAATCAATAAAGTGATGACAAAGATGTTCTTGAGAAGGTGAGAAGTTTTAGTTTTCAATAATACAAATCTGACTGGACTGGAGGACAAAGCTTCTGAAGCAGTGTCAAAGTTCATGGTTTTGCTGGTCTTTCCCAGAACCTCTGCTCATTGTACAGCAGAAAGTGATCTTTCACATTTCTGCTCTGCGGCTGTTCTCTGACTTGTACCTGTTTAAGCCTTTCTTGAGGCCTCTGATATAGCTGTTGAAAGACCAAGAACATTTTAAAGTATATCAGTGTATTTTTCAAGAATTTTTGCAGTTGATATTTTCACTTCCACTTGTTGGCTATTTTAAACTGAGTCACAAAAACAAAACAAAACAAAACAAAAAACTGAGTCACAACACTGCTATTTTTCTCTTCACGCTCTCCACCCATTTTAGGAAAGCCTCAGCAACAGTAACCCATCTTTATTTAGTATGTCTCCTGTATCAACTTGAAACAAATTCTTCTGCAAGCATTTCATGTTCAAAGAGTTTACAAGGAATTTTCAAGTTTCTCTTCTGTTCTAATCAATTATTCAATGGCCTGATTTTAATCCTAGGTGTTTTTGATTTGGGGCAAATTTTAAATTTCTCCAAGGTGACTTTAAATTACCACTAAAAACAAAAACAAGGGACACCTGCATGGCTCAGTGGTTGAGCATCAGCCTTTGGCTCAGGGCATGATCCCAGGCCCTGGGATCGAGTCCCACATCAGGCTCCTCTCGAGGAGCCTGCTTCTCCCTCTGCCTATAGTTCTGCCTCTCTCTCTCTCTCTCTTTGTGTCTCTTATGAATAAATTTATAAATATAAATTTTTATTAAAAAATAAACATAAAAACAAAACAAAACAAACCCCGAACAAAACAAAACCTTCCTTTCAATCCTAGAGTGTTAAAAAATGCACCATTGAGTTTAAGTGATATTTTCCACTTGCTCATTCTAAGAAAAATGTAAGCTCACCAATAACAGGAATGTTAAATTACTGTGAGTGTCCCTTAATTTTTTCCATCCTTATATCTCACTTTTCCAGGGAAAAGTGCTAGAATTAGCTGGAGAGGTACAATTTGTTTATATTATGAACAGAGTTGGAAGAATAAGTGCCTTGGAGCAAAAGTAAAGGTTTTGTTGTGGGGCTTGGGATGATATGCTAGTGTTGGGCATGTGAGATGTGTGCCCAGAATGTCACTGGCTATAAAAATTACCAGAGTAGAAGCTGAATTTTTTGAGAAATATCATGGCATATAAATTAGAACTGTTAGGATATTCTTTAATAGATGCAGGCAAAAGCTCAGAATTTTTTTAGCATTGTTTGTGTTGTGCCCAAGATTGCAAATCCGAGAAACCAGCAAGGAGCCGAAACCGATGCAAACACTCGAGGGTTTATTTACAAGCTTGAGCTTGGGTCCAAGTATACCGGACACAGCGGAGCAGGGACTTGGACCCTGAGGTGGGTTTCAGCTTAGTTTTTATAGGCTGGTCTAGGCGATCTTCAGAAGGGGTGGAGGAATTTCTCAAGTTCTGTTTACATTTTGATATGGGGCTTTCAAGGGCATTGAGCTCTGTTCTTCTTCTAATAGGGGCTTCCTGTGAAGAAACCTCCCCCCTTGTAAGTAGGGCCAGCCCTAATCCAGAGGCAGCCCATCCAGGTGCCTTCCTGAAATTTTAGCAACTAAAAGCATTCTGTTTACAATAAGAAAACCATTTCCCCCCACACCCTGATTGGAATGTCCCTGAATAGGTTCATGTTGACCCTCTGTGAAATCAATAACCTGAATGCTATGCAACTCCTGAGGTTCTTTTGTCTTTAAGCGGTTTTTTTTTCCTTTTGCCTTTAAAAGATACCTGTAATTGCTAATCGGGGCTCTCTTCCTCTTCGGAGGCGGAGAGCCCGTTTGCGCAAACGTCCAATAAACCCTCTTGCTAATTGCATCTGCCTGTCTGGGGTCTGAGTCTCTGGGGCGTCCGCCGGGACACGTTGGCACCCGTGAGCCAGGGTCCAACACCTGCCCTTGGCTTGGCCTCTGTTCTCATTCTAATCGGGGCTTTCTAGGACATTAAGCTGTAAGCTGTTTTCTTCCTGTAACTGAAGTAAGGTAAAGTTCAGCTCTTATTCACAGGGGCCTGGGATGGCTGTACTTGTGATAACCTGAACTTAAAGTGGAATGGCCTTAATTTTCTCAGCCTCCACAGTTTGGTGGCTAGAATTGGCTTTATTGAATGTAGCCAATACCCCAAAATGAGCTACATGGGCTTGCATTGTTAATCTGTGTGGCACGGTGCCTTGGGTTGTCTGCTGATAAATATTCTAAGTTAGTTGCACAGACAAGGGATCAATGGGGTAGAAGAGATATAAATAAGAAAACTAGAAAAAGTATAGCAGAGAGGAGTCTGGGTAAATATGGGGAATCTTAATCTTTTGCTCATATTTAGGGCTACCCATGTTACATACAAGACACAGAGGCAAGCATTATGCATCTTAAAGGTTTCAGAGTAGAGAAGTCATATATTCAACAAGCTCTGTGGGGAAAATAGGGATGCCTTTCAGTTTATGTCCTTAGTTCCCATGACGTGGCACCAAAATTTCCTTATGGCATTCTTCATCTCCATGTTTCTTAGTGTGTATATGAGAGGGTTGAGCATAGGGGCAAAGACAGTATAAAAAAGAGCAAACACTTTGTCTTCTGGTAATGTAGTTGCTGGTCGAATATAAATAAAGAGTAAAGGAGCGAAAAAGAGAACCACCACAGTGATGTGGGAACTGCATGTGGAAAGAGCTTTGTGACGATTCTCTGCAGAGTAGGACCTGATAGTATATAGGATCACAGCATATGATACCAGCAAGACGACAAAAGTCACCAGACCCAGCAGTCCCGTATTGGCAACGACCAGAAGACCGATTCTGCTTGTATCCTTGCAGGCCAGCTTCAGCAAAGGGTACACATCACAGAAGAAGTGATCTATTTCATTGGGGCCACAGTAGGGTAAAACGATGGCAAGGAGAAACTGACCGAAGGAATGTAGGAATCCACCAATACAGGAAGCTGCAAGAATGGCATCACATTTCCACCGGCTCATGATGAGGGTGTAGTGCAGGGGTTTGCAGATGGCCACATAACGGTCATAGGCCATCCCGGTGAGGATGAAGACCTCAATTCCTCCAAAGAAGTGCATGGTAAAGAGCTGTGTCATGCAGCCATTGTAGGAAATGACCTTCTTTTCAGACAGCAAGTCAATGATTAACTTGGGGGTCACAGTGGAGGTGTAACAAAGGTCTGCCAGGGATAGGAAACTCAAGAAGAAATACATTGGGTGGTTAATAAGTTGACTGCAGATGATAGAAATCATGACAAGCAGGTTTCCAATCAAAATTGCAATGTAACAGAGTAAGAACAGTAAAAAGCAGAGGACTTCTAATTCCTTTTTCTGAGAAAGTCCTAAAAGAATAAATTCTGTGATGTTATTCCTATTTTCCATGATCCAGAGCAGTTTGTGGCTACCTGAAATTAGATAAATTATGAATTCTTATGATATATATTTAAATATGGAGATACATATCATTTGTTGGTAAGGGGCAGATTATAATGAAAAGTGTCCAAAGGTCGAATAAAACAGAAATTTGTATTTAATTGATGAAGGCTTTTCTGCAGATCTTTTTATTCCTTTCCTGAAAATATTAATTAGTGATAAACATCTTGGGTGCCTGAAATGAAGACTAACACTGTAAAATACAGTATATTTATGTAATCATTCTATTAACATATACTATAAAACATGACCGAATATTATGCCCCAAAAGCATTACAAAAATGGTGTTTTTAGACAAGGAAAAATGTGTCTTTGCTGTTTTTATTCTTTAGTATTGAGAAAATACATTGAGAGAAAACACAAAAAACTGAAAATTTATGTAGTACAATAAGTGGATAAAGTTATATGTGAGAAATTTCCTGCCATATGTCCCACATGGAAAGGAAACAAATAGAAAAATCAACCAATGTATTTAGAACCATGAAATATTTATTTATTTATTTATTTATTTATTTATTTATTTATTTATGTATGTGCTTATTTATGTGTTTATTTATTTATTTTTAAAGATTTTATTTATTTATTCATGAGAGACACACACACACAGAGAGAGAGAGAGAGAGAGAGACAGGCAGAGGGAGAAGCAGGCTCCATGCAGGTAGCCTGACATGGGACTCCATCCCGGTTCTCCAGGATCACAACCTGGGCTGAAGGTGGTGCTAAACCGCTGAGCCACCTGTGCTGCCTCAGAACCATGAAATATTTATAAATAAGTATAATCAGTTATATTTGCCTTATGCTTAATTTGTAAATATGCTTAATTTACAAATGAAGAATTGATTATATTTCATAGTCAAAAAATGGATAGCAAGAGAAGTACGGTTATCTCTATTTTTCAAAACATTATGATCTCAAATGTCTTTGACACTCATCAAGGCATTGAGGATAATGGTGGTAAGTATAGCTTGGATTTTAGAGTCTCCCATAATGTCTTACTAACTCACATAAATTGGCTTCTTTTTGAATTGTTCACCTTTTCCTAACTATATCCTGGAAGTGTGTGCTCCCGTCACTTAGCACATTGCCTATCTTAACATCTCTTTCCTTCTTTTCTCCTTCATTCCCATTGAATTTAATTCCTGTCACTATAATAATGTACAACCAGCTCTATTAATATGTCTTTAGTAATAACTGTTAAACCTCAGCACAGAGAAATATCTTTATGCTGGTAGACTTTCAAGTGTCATCAATAGACTAGGGAAGAATTTTTGAGAAAGAAGCTTTCAACTTTCCACTCTATTATACTGCCAATTCCCTGCTTCAGCTACATAGAACACTGAGCCTTAGTATTTAAAATATCTTATGTTAACTATTCATAATCCAATATATTTACAATGGATTTTCAAAACTATAACACTTTCCTTCCCCTTTTGTCTTTCAGTGGAGCTACCATTCATATTTATGTGCATAAGTCTTTTAAAGTAGGGTTTTGAAAAGACAATCATATAAATCTACCCAGGGTATAAGAGTTAACATCAAATGACATGAACTGATATTTTGTATCTTTTATGCCAAAAAATGAAGAAGAGATATTGACAGTGTGCAAATAATCCATCTCACTCAATTAATAATTGCCTTTTAGGCTTTTAAAATTATTCCCAATAACTTAAAAGAATTGAGTGCTCTAGTATAACTTCTCCCAAAAATTCTATTCTGTGATTTAAGGAAAGGAACTGCAAGTTAAAGTTTTAATTTAAATTCTGTCTTTACTTCGTGATTGACTTGCTGCATGAGCTGATCAATTAGTTTAAGTTTTCCTTGTTTTTTTCCCTTAATGGCAGTAAAATTCTGCTAGATCTAATCTGCAGGGGACTTTTTGTCTGGGAACAGATTAAATTGCATTTGAAAAATACAGTGCAAGTGTAATTTGTGGAGTCTGTTTTCAGACCTAACGTGGAAACTACATGGAATGATTTGGGTCGATCAGGAAAATAAGCAAGATTTAAAAAAAATACAGATTAGTTTGTTTTAGCAAATACTCAGATATTTCAGACAAAATATATTATTCTTTTAAAAACTGTGATCATGTGAATGCACCCACTCTACTTTGTTAGAAAGATGGGGGGAAAGGATGTGAAAAAGACCTATTATTTAAGTTACTTCTAGAAATACAAAATCTATTTATACATGACTCAAAAGCTATAATCTCTGTTCTTGAATCACTATTAAGTATTATTTCCCATATTTTCAAGTATTTCTATAGAAAGCTAAGAAAGAATGACTCTTATATAAGACAAGATTCATTTCATATTTTTAAAGCATAAATAATAGTATCACTGTATCAGTAGCAATCCCTTAAAACACTGGGCTGAACAAAACATTATCTCCTTCATCCAACTTTATTACTTCTTAACTGGATGATTTTCATATGCTGCATTCCTTCTATGTATTCAGTTTAACTCTAAGTGAACTGCGTGTTTGTGTGTTTTTTAAGACTTTATTTATTCATGAGAGACACACAGAGAGAGGCAGAGACAAAGGCAGAAACAGGTTCCCTGCTGGGAGCCTGATTCTGGATTTGATCCCAGGATCCCAGGATCATAACCTGAGCCAAAGGTAGATGCTCAACCACTGAGCTACCCAGGTGCCCCTGGACTGTGGGTATTAAACTAGATCTTTAAGGCAACTTCTGGGCCTGTCTTATCCGGGATTCTGACCAAAATTTGAGTCAGTCTCTGGCTGTTGATGGCTGGTTGCCTTTCTTCCAAACACACCAGATTAATTTCACAACTACAGCCTCATGGTAATTATTTATCTTATCTCTTTTAAGGTCACCTGAGTTAATTGCACAATCTCAAAAAAATGGTCTTTCTCCCCAAAAAAGCAGGATCCCTTTCCATGGATCCTTCATAGCCTGCTACTTTACACTCCCTAAACACTTTTACCTTTATGTACTGGGTAGGCAGAAATCTCTAGCAGTGCCTATAGGCTTAACCTTAAGTATCCTTCCCTAGAACTCCTGAGGGCTCTCTGCAGCACCAGGATGGGACCGTTACAATTCCCAATCAGGCTGTTCAATCCTGTCAGGGTCAGTTCAGCTCCTCTTATTTCCACAGAGATTTCACAGACTCCTGTAGCTGGTAATGCAATGCAATGCACATTCCAATATTTTAAATCCTTCCTACTTAGAACTACATTGTTTCATATTGTATTTTTTTGTCTGACTGTTAAATGCTTCGGCTTTTCTTTCTAAAGGAATCTTGGTAGGTGTTAGTACCAGTACATAAATGGACCCAGAGTAAAAACAACACAAAGAAAAAAAAATTTATACCTTTCTGGACAAATTATGTGAACTCTCTGAACCTTATTTTTTGATCTATCAGGTAAGGAAAATAAATTTCATCTCCTGTCAACTTGGAAAAAGCCACATGAGTGAATGAATCATGCTTACTACGTGCTAGGCATTGTGCTTTATGGGCAAAAACCTAAAGTCACCTGTTCATTGAAGTTCTTATATAGTAAGATAATTATCTGGTTCTTCCATAGTAAGACTGTGATTTGATAATTAAATCATGAATTGTGAAGGATTTGATGAAAATGACAATACATTCATAATTTAATCAACTAGATGACAGCTGGCCCCAGCATGTATTAAAATATTAATTCCTGGGGATCCCTGGGTGCCTCAGCATTTTCACGCCTGCCTTCAGCCCAGGGAGTGATCCTGGAGACCGGGGATCAAGTCCTGCGTCAGGCTCCCTGCATGGAGCCTGCTTCTCCCTCTGCCTGTGTCTCTGCCTCTCTCTCTCTCTGTGCCTCTCATGAATAAATAAATAAAATCTTTAAAATTTTTTTGATTCCATTTCTTTCCTTATTATAGCCACACATTATATTTTGATCATTTTAAGTAATTTGTATGTATTTACCAATTAATGAAAAAGTTTACTTTCAATGTTTAAAAAAATGGAATGGAAGTTCATTTTAATTATGTATCAATTATCATTATCATGTTTTGTCTTATATTGGAGAGATACAAAATACAGAATGTTAGTAATCAAATTTACTTCTGAATGATAAGAGATACAGAAGTAGCCATTTAGAAAGGTCTTTTTGATTTCTACCAGTATCATGTTAGTAAGAATTATTTGGTAGGCACACAAATCTCATCCCTGTAACAGTCTCTCATTCCTTACTCAGTCCATTGGCTTACTATGGAGATGACACTCTCCAGTGTAGTCTTACAGGTTAACATTCATGGCACTTTCCCCCAAACCCATGGTCCCCTGCGCTAATGGTTCCCCCCAGCCTTGCTTTATTCTTCCCTCTTTCACCCACACTGGAGGCATATTAAGATCAACTTTATTCATTTCCTATTTTAACATATAGCCTGGATTTAGCAGAATCAGAATACGTGGTGTTTAGATGCAAACTATGAATATGACACAGTCAGATGACTAACAAATAGGAATAGTCACTTGATACACTCTGTATTTCTTGAATTTTCCTTTTCAGATTTTCTCTGTATCATTCAACAAAATACAAATCATTAATGAAAGTTAATTCCCCTGAACTTGTCATTAAAAAAAAAAATTGAACACTATCATGTTTTGAATTCTTTTATGCAATTGACACAGAAAGGATAAATTATCATATATGGTTGTATAAAAATATGTAAACACAAGAGATGTTCTGTATTACCAAATAGATGAAGCAATAGTTTCAAAAGACTCTTGTATGTAAATTATGGCTGAAGTTTTCCAATAAACATTAGCCAAGGCATAAATAATCATTAAATTAATATTTTAACAATAAATTCTAAAATAATATTTCTTATTGATCTAAGGACAGTGACTAATTGTGAGTTGGTTAAATAAAACTTAATGTGTGTCCAAGTCACCAAATATTTGTCTTTTAAGTAGGGTATATGCCATGATTCAAAACTACCACACTTAGAATTAAGGAATAAAGTCAGTGAATATGTCTTATTAAATTTCACCTTGCAGATGGTTGGGAAGACTCCTAAAGCTAGAACTTACCTGTTCTCTGAGGTAAGGCGTCCAGTTTTCTGCTAAAGCAAATTTAAGAGTCTTCCCAGTTGTGTTTTAATATTCAATAGAGGAATAAGCTGATATCTTCAGCATTTATGTTGGCAGCTATTTCTTATTGCTCCCCAAATAGCACATTTATGCTATTTATGACATTCTCTAGGGAAAATGAAAACAAAGACAACCCATGGTTCTTTTCTGATTCCCAAACAACTTTACCTGGGAGATATTTAACTTGCAGAAATTTATTGCAGAATATCTATGAGTTTAGAAATTCCCATTAGGATAATTTGACCTATGTTATGCTGAAATATTTTTTAATTTCAAAAAAAAATTTTAACTTCATCCCAAGTCCTAAAAGTGATTCTATCAAGTCAGATTTTTTTCCTATACATATATGGAAACTAAGATCGGATCAGATTCCATTTAATATGGGAATAGTTATAGGGGAACTATGATGATCTCAAAGAAAGGTCATAAAATGGGCACTTCAGAAAAAAATTAGAAAGAGGAGAAAACTGAGTTATAGATAAAAATAAAGCATTATTGTTGCCTCAATTTGCAGTTTGTGGTGATGCTGAATATTCCAACAGGTATCCCTTATTGTCTCGTAAAAACTTTTTACTAGTTATTTACCAAAGATACAAATGTAGTGATCCAAAGGGGCACTTGTACCCCAATGTTTATAGCAGCAATGTCCACAATAGCCAAACTGTGGAAAAAGCCCAGATGCCCATCAACAGATGAATGGATAAAGAAGATATGTTATATATACACAATGGAATATTACTCAGCCATGAGAAAGGATGAACACTTACCATTTAACATCAACATGGTTGGAGGAACTGGAGAGTAGTAGGCTGAGTGAAATAAGTCAATCAGAGAAAGACAATTCAGTGCAATGGATTATAGGGAAGGAAGGGAAAACTGAATGAGAAGAAATCAGACAGAGAGAGACAAATCATGAGACTCAACTCTAGGGAACAAACTGAGTGTTGCTGGAGGGGAGGTGGGCAGGGAATGGGGTAATGGTGATGGGCATTCAGGAGGTCATGTGATGTAATGAGCACTGAATGTTATATGCAATTGATGAATTACTGAACTCTATATCTCACACTAATGATGTACTATATCTTGGCTAATTGAAAATTAATTTAAGAACTTCCATTTATTTTTATTATTTTTTAAAGATTTTATTTATTCACTTGAGAGAGAGAGAGAGAGCAAGCAAGCACAAGTGGTATGATAGGCAAATGGAGAGGGAGAAGCAGAGACCCTGCTGAGTAGGAAGCCTAATCAGGACTTGATCCTAGGACCTTAATATTGTAGCCTGAGCTGAAGTCAGAAACAGCCCACTGAGCCACCCAGGCACCCCTAATAAAAAGTTTTTAATAAACTACCACAATCTGCTGTCCTTTCCTTCTCAAGGTCCGTGGCTATTAATTTTTCTGTCAAAAATTCATCCAAGCAATTCCTTTATACACCTCATCCCCGGAATGGAAGGTATTTCAAGTCTTTTTTGTGGTTTATTTTTTTAAGATTGTATGTTATTTATGTATTTATTTATTTATTTATGTATTTGTTTATTTATTTATTTATTTGAGAGAGAGAGAGAGAACACAAGCAGGGGGATCGGCAGGCAGAGGAAGAAGCAAACTCCTCCCTGAGCAGGGAGCCTCACTCAGGGCTCAACCCCAGGACCCTGAGATCATTACCTGAGCTGAAGGCAGGCACTTAACATACTGAGCGACCTGGTGCCCCTTTGTGATTTATTTTGTCTTATAACTGATTTCTCAGTAACTGTATCTTCTCTGATGTAATTTTCCTCAGGAGCCATGGGCCATATTCCTCAAATTTATTTGCATATGAAATTTGGCAGTTCAACACATTTCAGTGCATAATTCAATGGCATTAATTTCATTTACAGTGTTGTGCAATGATCCCTGCAGGTTATTTGCAAAACTTTTTCATCATCTCAAACAGAAACTATGTGCTCATCACCCTTCCTTCTGCCCCTAGTATCCTCTGATCTATTTGTCTCAATGAAATTGCCTCATCTAGGTATTTCATGTAACTGGAATCATGGAGTATTTGTCTTCTTGCAAATGGCTTATTTCACTTAGCATAGTTTCAACGTTTATCCATGTTGCAGCATGTGCCAGAACTTCATGCCTTTTAATGGAAGAATAGTAGTCCATTGTATGATCGTATGCATATAGCACATTTCATTATCCATTGTCCGTGGATGGACACTTGGATTGTCATCACCTTTTGGCTATTGTGAATAATGCTACCATGAACATTGATATAGAAACATCTCTTTGAGCCCCTGATTTTAATCATTTTAGGTATGTAACTATTAGTGCTATATGGCAATTTCACTTATAGCATTTTGAGAAACCACCAACCTTAGTATGGTGGCTTCACCAGTTACATTCCCACCAGAACTGTAAAAGGGTTCCAGCCAAATTCTAGACATCTTGGACCACACCTGTTCTTTTTCTTGCTCCTCCTCTTTCTGCTTTTTCTTGCCTTTTTAGTGAGTATGAAATGGTTTATTATTGTGGTTTTAATCTGTACCCCTCTAGTGAATAATGATGGTGAACACCATTTCATGTACTTATTTTCCATTTACAGATCTTCTCTGGAGAAATGTCTATTCAAGACCTTTACCTATTTTTTTTTTATTGGATTGTTTGTCTTTTGTTGTTGTGTTATAGGAGTTCTTTTTATCTTCCGAATATTGATCATCAATCATAAATAATTCATAAATGTTTTCACCAATTCTTTAGACTGTCTTTTTATTTTCTTGACACTATCTTTTAACACACAACAGTTTTTAATTTTGATGGAGCCCAATTTATCTATTTTTTTCTTTTCTGCTGCTGTGCCTTTATTTTTTTTTCTAAAATCCATTGTCAAATCCAAGATCATGAAAATTTACCCTCCTCACGTTTTCCTCTAAGATTTTCAGTTTTAGTATTTGTATTTGGGTCATTAATTCATTTTGTGTTCATTACTGTATATGGTGTGATGCAAGGATCCAAAGTCATTCTTTTACCTAATGGAAATGCAATTTTCCCAACATCGTCTATTGTTGAAGGGATAAGTCTTTTCTCATTGAATAGAAATGCTATCCTTGTTAAAAATTAATAGGTCATAGATTTATGGCATTATTTCTGGTCTCAAATTTCTACTCCGTTGGTCCATGTGTCTAACATGATGCCATATCATATAGTTTTGATTACTATAGCTTTGTAGTGTGTTTTGAATTTGAGGAGTGTGAGTCATCAACTTTGTTTCTCTTTCAAGATCACTTTAGTTACTTGAGGCTCCTTGTAATTTTACATGTAATTAAGAATCAGGTTGTGAATTTCTGTTTAAAAAAGAAACTATTGGATTTTTTATAGTGATTGCACTATGTCAGTAGATCATCTTGGATAGTTTTGCCATCTTAGTAGCATCAAATCTTCCAGTTCTTCAAAAGTGGCTATATTTTTCATTTATTAAAATATTCCTTAATTTCTTCTAGCAATGTTTTACAGTTTTCAACATATAAGTCACCTTCTTTTTTTTAAAGATTTTATTTATTTATTAGAGACAGAGAGAGAGAGAGAGAGAGAGAGGCAGAGACACAGGCAGAGGGAGAAGCAGGCTCCATTCAGGGACCACGACGTGGGAATCCATCCAGGGTCTCCAGGATCAGGGCCTGGGCCGAAAGGTGGTGCTAAACCGCTGAGCAACCGGGGCTGCCCTCACCTTGCTGTTTAAATTTATCCCAATACTTTTTTTTTCTTTTGATGCTATTGTAAATGTAAATACTCTCATCTTTTTTTTTTATTTCAATTATTCTCTGCTGGTGTAGGAAAACACAACTGATTTTTGTGTTTTGGCCCAACCTCCCTACTTTCTTTCTTTCTTTCTTTCTTTCTTTCTTTCTTTCTTTCTTTCTTTCTTCTTTCTTTCTTTCTTTCTTTCTTTCTTTCTTTCTTTCTTTCTTTCTTTCTTTCTTTCTTTCTTTCTTCTTTCTTTCTTTCTTCTTTCTTTCTTTCTTTCTTTCTTTCTTTCTTTCTTTCTTTCTTTCTTCTTTCTTTCTTTTCCTTTTCTTAAATGAGAGAGAAAATGTGTATGAAAGTGAGGAGGATGGGCAGAGGGAGCAGGATTTAATGCATGAAATCTATTGATTATGATGATGTATCTATCCAGAATAGATTTCTAAATAAACCAGGATGGAAAAACACAATCTGACCATGCTCAATGAATTCATTCTCATGGGAATCACACATCATCCTGAGCTGCAGGCTCCATTATTTGGGCTCTTCTTTATCATCTATTTGATCTTGTGGTGGGCAACCTGGGCATGATCATCCTCACCAAAGTGGATGCCAGACTACAAACACCCATGTACTTCTTCCTCAAACACCTGGCATTTACTGACCTTGGTTATTCAACAACCGTGGGACCCAAAATGTTAGTAAATTTTATTGTGGATCAAAATACAATCTCCTATTATTTTTGAGCTATGCAACTAGCTTTCTTTCTTGTGTTTATCATCAGTGAACTTTTCATTCTGTCAGCTATGTCCTACATCCGCTACGTGGCCATCTGCAACCCGCTCCTCTACCCCGTCATCATGTCACAGAGGGTGTGTCAGGTGCTGGTGGCAATCCCTTATCTCTACAGCACATTTGTGTCTCTTCTAGTCACCATAAAGATTTTTAGTTCATTCTTCTGTGGCTACAATGTTGTCAATCATTTCTACTGTGACTGTCTCCCCTTGTTATCTTTGCTCTGCTCAAATTCACATGAAACTGAAATGATTATTCTTATCTTAGCTGGTTTTGATTTGATTTCATCCCTTCTGGTAGTTCTTGTGTCTTACCTACTGATCCTAGTAGCCATCATCAGGATGAACTCAGCTAAGGGTAGGCTCAAGGCTTTTTCCACCTGTGGGTCCCACCTGACAGTGGCCACAGTGTTCTATGGGACTTTGATATTTATGTATGTGCAACCTGAGTCCAGTCATTCCTTTGACACTGATAAAGTGGCGTCCATATTTTACACCCTCGTTATCCCCATGCTGAATCCCCTGATCTATAGTTTGAGGAACAAAGATGTAAAATATGCAGTGCAAACAATGTGGAAAAAACTATGCAATAATTTTTCTTAAAGTTGACATGCAATATGATCCCCCAAAATTAGGTTATGGGCTTCAAAATGTGTTCTGTATGTCTCTAGAAGGAATAATAGCAAACTCAGGTGAGTTCAACATACACTTAGAGGTTATCTAAGTGCCAGTCACACTTCTATGTGCTGTAAATACATTAGTATACAAAACAGGAAAAATATTTTCTTTTTTTTTGAGGGGAGGAGATATATTTTAAAAATAATAATAATTAGGTGCAATTTATAGGACAGTAGAATTGGTTAAGACACCATAAACCCTAAGAGTAAGTAGGAGAGTCTTACTACTAAGACTCTTACTAAGGGGCATGAAGAAGAATAGAAGGCACTAAAGGGGAGTTCAAATGATTCTTATGTTATTCTCAATTAATAGATTAAATCTCCCAGTGTCTGTTTGTGTATTTGTGCATGTGTGTAAGTATTTCTGTAAGCTCATTTTTCACTTTTAGCCTTTGTACTCTTCTTATTGGAATATGTTGAAATCAAACTTACTGTGATTTCAAGGAGGCTCAGTGTAGCACTATGGTTGGAAATCATCTGTCATGTGAATTTGCTCAAATACTCTAGTAACCTGTGGGTGATCTCAGGGTCCGGCTCTTCTCATCAGTGAGTTGCTTCCATATAGGAGCCCTAGAAAGCCTATTAACTCAACATATTTAGCAATTCAGTAACTTACAAGATTGGTGTAACATCTCTTTTGTCTTAATCAGTCCATTTCCCTATACCAGGGGAAATACAAATTAAGAGAGATTTTCTTGATTATAGTTAACAGTACTCCATTATATACTTTAAAGTTGCTAAGAGAGTAAATCTTATATGTTCTCATCACAAAAAAAAATGGTACTTATGAAACATGATGGAGACATTAGCTAATGCTAAAGTATAATCATATTGCAGTACATAAGTGTATCAAATCAACACATTGTACACTTTATACTTGTTATGTGTCATTAATACCTCAATAAAGCTGGGAGGAAAAAAAGATAAATTTCTTGAGGTCTCCAAATGAAGCGTCCAATATTTTATTTTTGATTTTATGTTTTATTGGGGTCTTTATTTCTAACTGCTTGTTTTAGTCTAATTCGATGGGTACAATTTCTTATTTCTGAAAAATAAGAATACTCATTAAAATTAGTTTTCTAATTGTTTTTTTATCTTTGAAAAAGAGGTCTATCCTATGTTAAATTTGGTTGGTTGCCTTTTTTTGGGGGGGGGGCTTTCCTCAATATTGGTTCATATAAAGATGTAAAAGATTTCTATTAGGGTACATTATTTCACTGCATGGATTTGATAATCTTTGCTAAGAAGCAAAAGGAGGTAATCCCGTAATTTGAGCTATACTATATTTCTAGTAAAAGTTTAGTAAAATATGCTACAACTTATAGAATATTATGTTAAAGCTTCTGGAAAACTTCCTTCTAACTCTTCTAAATTTTGAATGTTTTGTTTATTTTTAGCATATTTTGTTATTATTTACATCACAGAGATACTGGGCTGTTTCTCTGCCACTATCATGGAATAAAATTTTCTGTATAGTCAGTAAAATTTGAATAAAACTTATTCATTGGAATAAAAAACCCATCATATGTATATTTCTATGTAAGGATAATTCTTATTAAAGAGTTTATATCATTAATTCTTTAATTATTGAGAAGAAATATGTACTATGAAGTTTGCAACTATAAATATAAGAAAATATTTGCTTTCTAGGAGCAAACACTAGTTCTTGGTGGCTGCTAAAGTTATGAAAATGTCTAAAATAATAGTTCTGGTTATATACTTCCCCAAAATATCTTCAGTGAATAATTATGACTTTTGTAATAGGAGAAAATAAAACTCTCCAATATCTGGACTTGAAAAATATAAAATAACTCAACATAACTGACTATCCCATTTCTAAAATAAATCTTGTTAGGGTTCCCTGGTTGGCTCAGCGGTTCAGTGCCTGTCTTTGGCCCAGAGCATGATCCTGGAGTCCCAGGATCGAGTCCTGAATCAGGCTCCTGGCACGGAGTCTTGTTCTCTCTGTGTCTCTGTCTCTCTCTCTCTCTTTCTCTCTGTCTCTCTCTATCATTAGTAAATATTATGAATAAATAAATAGAATCTTTAAAATAAATAAATAAAATGAAATAAATCTTGTTAAAAAAATCTTGTTGTACCTTTCATAGTCCCTCAAATGATAAACCAGAAAGAGAATAAAATATATTGAGATTTGCAAATTGTGATAACGTATTTTATTTATTTTAAAAGTCAGTCTCTATTTCAATATTAAGTACAACAATAACTTATTTCAGAAAGTTCAATATATTTCCATAAAATGGAAAAGTTTTTAAAAATTAAAAATAGGTGCATAACTGAAATTTTTATGTGATATTATAAAGAATTTCCAAATTTCATATACTATGCAGTGATAGTTTAAAAAGATTAACAAAACTGAGAAACAAAAAGTACAAAATATTAGAGACATTAAAGGTATCTATAAACAATACATGTTTTAGGCTAGGATATTAGGAATGAATGAATGCATTAAATATTTTTATATATATGGATGCTAAGAAATACTGTATTAAAAAATCCCAGATGAAAAGGATCTCACTATGGCAATATATATGTAAATAACTCTCACTAATCCAAAACTCCAGCCTAGGGGTCTTGACTGAGGAATTCCACTAAGTTCCTGGGAAAATGAGTTATATACATTTTCTTCCAGAATATTGAATTAAATACTCAATTCAATTTAATTGAAGTCAATACTCAACACTTTTTGAGGGGTACTTCCCCCAATATCAAATGCAAAAGCATCATAAGTAAACAACAGAGCAATATCAGTCATGAGCCCTTACTCAAAAACTGTAATAAGAATTTAAAAAATGGAATCTAGCAGTATGTAAAAGCAATGATGCACCATATTAGGCTTGCCCCAGAAAAATACAGATGATTTAACATTTAAAAATAAAATCACCATATTAAAAACTAAAATAAGGTGCACTTTGGTGGCTCAGGGGCAGAAAATGAAATTACGGTGTGCCTGGGTGGCTCTATTGGTTAAGTGCCTGCCTTAGCTCAGATTTTCATCCCAGGGTCCTGGGATCAAGCCCCCTGCTCAATGGGGAGTCTGCTTCTCCCCCTCCCTCTGTCCCTCCCCCTGCTATGTGTACTCTCTCTCTCTCAAATAAATAAATAAAATATTTTTTTAAAAAAAGAAAGAAAGCTAAATTGCCATCTTAAAAAAGCCCTCCTTATCAGAAGGAAAAAAAAAAAACATTCTCAGCACCATAGATTTGAGACTCTAAGCCAAAAGAAACCTATACAAACAGAGCTTATTAAAATAACTCTTATCTGTGTTTAGTCTCACCAAATATTTTAGTTACTTTTCTACAATTGTCACTCTTTCTTCAACCTAGTATATAAACACTTAGGCCTAGCCAATTCTTTGGGTCCACGTTCTTGGGAGGACTCCCACATATGTGTAAAAAATGACAAAATAAAATCTATATGCTTTTGTCCTGTTAATCTCTTGTGCCAGTTTAAATCACAGGCCTAAGTGGAAACATTAAGACAGTAAACATGGATTTTTTTTCTTCCCCTTCAATTTTATTGAAGTTTTATTTGTGATGGCCCCAAACTGGAAACAAATGAAATATTCATCCAATTGAGAATGGACTGTAGGGTATCCAAGGAAGTGAATGCCACTGGCAATGAAAAGTAATGAATTATTGGTACATCCCAAAATGGGGATAATCTCAAAATAATTCTGCTGAGTAAAGGATGCCAGAACAACAACAACAACAACAACAAAAAAGACTAAATAATTTATAATTACATTACAAAAAAATCTAAAAATGCAACATCACCGATAGTTAAACAAAGCCAACCAAATAGGATTTCCCAGAAAGTGCAAGAAAAGGACATAAGATATGTACAACTTGGGAAGAAAATTATGCCACCATTCTTACACGCAAGTGATATGTCATCTAATAGAAAATTTCCACAAATCTGAAAAACGAAAGTGTAAAACAAAAATGTGAGTTTGGCAAGGTGACATGATACATGATTAACAAACAAATATCATTCTATATATATATATAGAAATGAAATTTTAAAAATTCATAATCCCCTACATATACTGAAATATGTAGGTAGAAGCAAGCAAATAATGTACAGGATCTGTAGGCAGAAAAGTACAAAATAGTGATTGAAGAAATCAGAAAGGATCTGAACAAATTAATAAACATATTGAGTTCATTGAAAGACTCAATACACTCAGCATATCAATTCTTTGCCGACTGATCTATAGATTTAGTGCAAACCCAGCAAATTTTTGTAAAGGCAACTTTATACTGAAATTTACATGAAAGTTCAAGAAACTAGTAGAGATAAAACACATTTTAAAGTGTAGCATAATGGGGAACGAAATGAAAAGTGATAGTAACTAACTTATGTCCCTGAAGGAAAAGTAAAAACAATTTGAGCAACAAATCAAGGAAGTAGCACCTTGAATTTGCATAATGTAGTGTTATAATTCCCTAAAAAGTTTAAAATACTGTAATAGGACAGTGTTTAAACACTTCTACACTATACCATTCCTTTGAGAAGACCACTTTGGAAATGCAGATTCTTGTTGAGTGTCCTATAGATAGGATATTTTAATCAAGAGCCCCTTGTGCTACAAGAGGAAAGTTAACCAAGAAAAAAAAAATAAGAAAAAAGGAAGGAAGGAAGGAAGGAAGGAAGGAAGGAAGGAAGGAAGGAAGGAAGGAAGGAAGAGAGGGGGTAAGGAAGAGAGGGAGAAAGAACAGAGGGAGGGAGAGGGGCAAGGAAGAAGGGAAGGAGGAGGAGAGGAGGGGAGTAAGGATGGAAGTCAGGAAGGAATTCAGGAAGTCAAAAAGAAAAATGAAAGACAAGACAGAAATGCAATTTTCTTGGACAATTATAGGACAACCTCCAGACATTTTGTTATGCTCCGGAATACTTTAGGGATAATCAGCAAATTGCTTGGAATCTCCTCAGGGAGAGTCTCAAAAGGTGAAAAGAAATCCATAAATTGTTCTCACTATGCCATGTAAGAAACACATGAGGGAGTCAAGACAGGCTTCATTACAGGTAAAATGATAGAATATTTCATGGGTGATCTTATGTTACAACACCAACAATGATCAAGTGACATAAGCAAAGTTCTGCTTTAATTCAATTGCAAACCTCTAGCAAAAAGTTGCCATTTATGATTTAGTTTTGGGGTATTTTTTGTGTTTAGTGTTTGGTTTTGTTCCTTTTTATTACTCCATAATGTCTCAGCAGCAATAGGACACCTAACCTTTCCTATTCACAGTATCCTTTTTTTTCTATTATTTTCATCTGGATCGACAGACTAAATATTCGAAAACATCTTTGAAGTATCATCATGTTATTGCTTGCAAGCAATTCATTTCATATAAATAATTTTATCTCCAATGCAGGCCAAAACTGAGAGCAAATGAAGCATGACTAAACAGATATTCATTTTTTAAAAATTGGCAAAATTAAGAAGCGGCCAGTATTCAGTCTTGCATTTTGATGTCCTTCCAAATTCTTAGTTATTTAGTGGGTCCATGCTCTTTTTGTGTGACCTTCTCAATATAATTTAAGATTTAATGATTATTTAAATAAAAATATACGTATAATTCTTTCCAGATCACTTGTTGAGACAAAAGGGGAATTCTACTTCACACTAGGATGTGAAAAGCATTATTTGGATATTAGCAGAATTTTAAGTACCCAGTTTTATGGTAATGGTACAATGTTCAGTATGTTCTTCAATTTTAGTTAGGATCCGATAAGAAGCAGATATAATTATCTAAAAGAATGTAGCTTTAAAAAATAACAATTGATTTTCAACAAAGATGTTAAACAGTGAAAAAGCAATTTGGTTCTTCCCTAGAACTCTAAAGCTCAGAGGAAAGAAGAAATAGATGTTTGCTTTTCCTTATCTAACAGGAAAATTGGAACTTATCAGTTTGATTTTTCGCAGCTTTTCATATTTGCAAAAAAAAAAAATACCCAAAAAACAGAAAACAAGGTTTATACCACTTCTTGTTGCATTTGCTAAAGACAAGTTTTAAAAATATTTTATTTATTTATTCATGAGAGACAGAGAGAGAGGCAGAGACATAGGCAGAGGGAGAAGCAGGCTCCTCACAGGACGCCTGGTGTGGGACTTGATCCCCTAACTGGGGTCACACCCTGAGCTAAAGGCAGACGTTCAACTGCTGAGCCACCCAGGCGTCCCTGAAGATACTTTTCTAAAATTACTATCTACTGATACACTTTTCCATCTTTCTAATATAAGAAAGTTGCACGCATCAAGGCAGGGTAGGTGATCAGGAGGTCACAACATTAGAAGCAGTATTTTAAGTGAGTTAAATGAAAATTTTATGTAGTCACTCTTATATTTAATATATTAAATTGTATATTTCTATTTTTTTGTGGCACAGAGACTGCTGTGACTATGTAATGTAAGTATATTATAATGTCCCTATTATCTCCTAATGTAACCATGAGTTTTCATTGTAACTAGTATCACTTCTATTTCTTTTTTTCTTAAGGAAGTGTTCATACTTGGATATTTTAAACTTAATAATTCTCTTGCCTTAATCTGCCATCCACTTGTTAGTGGTATAATCTGTATATTATTAGGGATTGTCAGATATATTTTTATTTGATCATAATCTATATCTGAATTCTGTATTATATTATAGTTTGGAGAAGTTCCTGTGGCCCTTAAGTATAGAAGAATTTAAAGTAATATCAAGGATCCCTGGGTGGCGCAGCGGTTTGGCGCCTGCCTTTGGCCCAGGGCGCGATCCTGGAAACCCGGGATCGAATCCCACATCAGGCTCCCGGTGCATGGAGCCTGCTTCTCCCTCTGCCTGTGTCTCTGTGCCTCTCTCTCTCTCTCTGTGACTATCATAAATAAATAAAAATTAAAAAAAAAATAAAGTAATATCAAAAATCCATGAGTATCTCATCTTTAGTATATTTTATTTCACCTCTATGGTATTGTCTAATATAGTGACTTTAAATGGTTTTTAAAGTACAGTATCTCTTTATCCAAAGGAAGTTTTTAAATGAATATTATTCATATTCATATACATATGAAAGCAATGCCAGTGACTGCTCATTCTCCCAATTTCTTAAAAGATTTTATTTATTTATTTGAGAGAGAGAGAGAGAGAGAGAGAGAGAGAGAGCAGGAGCTAGGGGAGGGGCAGGGGGAAAAGGACAACCAGATGCCACATTAAGCCAGGAGCTGGATGGGGGGCTTGATCTCAGAACCCTCTGATCCAAACACTTAACCAATGGAGCCACCCAGGTGTCCCTCATTCTCCCAATTTGCCCAGACTTCCTCATTCTCTCCTAGGTTTTTGCATGATGAAGTGTATTAGATTTGTCACATACACTGTTAGTACATGTCAATTATAATGAAAATGCCCCTAGGGGAAGATTAATGTTCTAAGAAAATTATATCCAAATAAACTTATAGTATTTTTAAAAAATAGTTAAGAATATTAAAAGATAAATAATTAAAGGAATAGCACATTGATGGTTCAAGTTAGTTATGGAAAAGGGGTCAGGGGTAGCACCTGTATTAAGTTGCATTCCATCTTACTTGACCTATTCCTTACCTGTTCATCATCATAACCTGAATAAAGAAGTTATATCACAGTCCGTAAGAATTTACATACAAATATGTAAATAAATCTGCATTGAGCTAAGTTACTATCACCATTAAACAGAAAAACAAAAACAAAAAACCCATTATTTACATGATTTCCAGGCATGCTGAATCATTTGACCTTCATTCATCTCTCTTAATCGCCCTATCTAAGGAAGTATTGTTTTGTATGTGAGAATAAAGAGATTCAGATAAGTAAATTATTGGCCCAAAGTGATCCTCATATATGCCATAAATAAAGGTATAGCAGAGACTATATCTATATAAATATACCTTATATATTTATGCAATAAAGTTGAGTGATTCTCAACTGCAATCTGTGATAGTTTTCTTATTAATTCACTTGTGCAATATCTGTCAGGTGTGTCAACTGTTTCAGTCTATATCACCTGTGGGTGTAAAAGATTTTATAGGACTATGTGCTGAAGTAGTGTATATTTTGGACTCCGTGGCTTTAATTTTTTTGCAATCATTACATAATTGTATAATATAATTTATTATATATGAAATATGTATTAAGTCTTATTATTAAATGCAATTTATAAGTGTCACTGTGTAATTGCAATTACACAAATGACTAATAGAAAACTTTAAGATATGACACAGTATAGTTTATGTATTATACCCAAATTTTTAAATGTTTTGATTTTTTAAAATTTTTCCTATATACATATTTATGTCTATATCTGTATCTTTATTTACATACATAGATGTGTCTACCTATGTATTCATTTCTCTCTCTCTCTCTCTTCGTCTAGATTATTTATCTATCAATACCATCTAGGTTTCTCAAATTTGGCACGATTGATATTTTGGACTGAATATTGGGTCTTGTAGGATGTTTAGAAACATAACTGACCTCCAACCATCATAAACCAGTAGAACCCCGCCTTCTGGTTTTAACAACTAAAATGTCTTCTAGACATTGATAAAGTGTTATCTGGTTAGTAAAATCACTTCCAGTTGAGAACCACTGACTTTTTTTGTTTATGTATATTAGTCATTGTGGGAGAGGAGTTTATGTTCAAATATCTGAAATTGGAAAGTTTGGATGTATTTTATTTATACTAGGTTTGCATACTAAAAATCATTCAGGTGATAATACATGAAATCTGTTGACCATGTGGATGTCTTTATCCAGAATAGGTGTCCTGATAAACTTGCATGGAAACTCAAAATCTAACAGTGCTCAATGAGTTCATTCTCATGGGAATCACAGACAAACCTGAGCTGCAGGCTCCACTATTTGGGCTCTTCCTCATCATCTATTTGATCTCAGTGGTGGGCAATCTGGGCATGATCATCCTCACCAAGGTGGACGCCAGACTACAAACACCCATGTACTTCTTCCTCAGACACCTGGCCTTCACTGATCTGGGTTATTCAACAACTGTGGGACCCAAAATGTTAGTAAATTTTGTTGTGGATCAAAATACAATCTCCTATTATTTTTGTGCTGTACAACTAGCCTTCTTTCTTGTGTTCATTGTTAGTGAACTTTTTATTCTAACAGCTATGTCCTATGACCGCTACGTGGCCATCTGCAACCCTCTGCTCTACCCCATCATCATGTCACAAAGCGTGTGTCAGGTGCTGGTGGCAATCCCCTATCTCTACAGCACATTTGTGTCTCTTATAGTCACCATAAAGATTTTTAATTTATCCTTCTGTGGCTACAATGTCATCAGTCATTTCTACTGTGACAGTCTCCCCTTATTGTTTTTGCTCTGCTCAAATACACATGAAACTGAAATGATTATTCTTATCTTAGCTGGTTTTGATTTGATTTCATCCCTTCTGGTAGTTCTTGTGTCTTACCTGCTGATCCTGGTAGCCATTGTCAGGATGAACTCAGCTGAGGGTAGGCTCAAGGCTTTTTCCACCTGTGGGTCCCACCTGACAGTGGCCACAGTGTTCTATGGGACTTTGATATTTATGTATGTGCAACCTGAGTCCAGTCATTCCTTTGACACTGATAGAGTGGCGTCCATATTTTACACCCTCGTTATCCCCATGCTGAACCCCTTGATCTATAGCTTGAGGAACAAAGATGTAAAATATGCAAGACAAAGGATGTGGAAAAAAATATGTAATATCTTTTCTTAAAATTCACTGTCTGAATATGATTCCTATAAACTAGGTTATGGACTTGAATTTTTGTTCCATGTGACTTCAAGGAAAATAGCAAACACAAATGAGTTCAACACATATTATATATTTATAGATTGTCTTATGCATGCTAAGTACTTCTAACTGCTGTATATTAATTTGTCAACAAAATAGCAAAAAGATGCCTTTCTATAAGAATTGCCTTTCTTCAGAGAGAAAGGTGGGTGGAATACAGAAATCAAGTAAATATTGTAGTACAGTGGAATGTGTTAGATGGATGTACACACACACACACACACACACACACACACACACACAGAAAGCTGTCAAGGATTCTGGTGTTTTTCCTCACCTATTGGAATAAAATTGCAGTCTCCTTTTATGTGTGCGTGTGAATGTGTAAATCCTTTCCTTCTGTTTTAGCCTTCATACTCTTCCTGGTATGTTGTAGAAGTATAGCTAATACTGGTTGTTTCTGTGATACCTAATGATTAAAGTCATACTAGCTTGTTCAAACACCCTTATTATAAGCATTGAGATCATATTTTTTCCTCATCAATGTATGAGTCTATTGGCTGAACATACTTTGTAATTCAGCAATCTGATTGGCATCTGGTTTGTCTCCAAAAAGTCCATTTTGTTGATATCAGAGGATATTCAAATTAGGGTAATATTCTAAGGACTCCCCAGTTTGTGCTTTTTCCTCAACTAGTTGCTCTTTCTTTTTTTAAAAAAAAATTTATTTATTTATTTGAAGGGCAGAGGAACAGAGGGAGAGAATCTTCAAGCATACTCCCGACTAAGCATGGAAGCAGATGTGGGGCTTGATCTCATGACCCATGAGATCATGACCTGAGCCAAAACAAAAAGTCATATGCTTAACCCATTGAGCCATCCAGGTAATCTCGTTCTTTTTTAATAATTGGCTCTTTGGTTTGGGATATTATAATATTTCCTTAGCTTTTTAAAAATGAGTAATTATCTGTGTTTAAAAGTTATGTCCCAGTTGTTTTTGTATCCTTGGGTAAGAGGACTATTTTACAATGCATTAATTGCATTGCCTCTCTTTCCTCAGATTGATGTTTCCAAATATTTATCAATATTGATTGTATACTACATTTTAATTGACTGTCATCTTTTAATTGCATTAATTGATTGTCCTTCTTATGGGAAGCCAAGGAAAATAATCCTGTTGTCTGCACTAAGCCACATTTCTAAGGCAAATGAGGACTGATACGTGGTAAAGACAAACTGATCTTGCCTTTTTTGCATAGGTGCTCTATGTCACTCCACATTTTCCCATGTACTTATTTTTATTTTTTGTTTCCCCTTTGCTTATTTTTATTCTTGATAGTTCTGGGATTTTACCAACATTATTTATAATTCATAATATTTGCTTTGTTCACCATCATGCAATAAAATTCTCTGTTTAGCCAATGAACATTTAGTAAAAGGAATTCATTTGAATATAATTTTAAAAGTGCTTGATGCAAAGTAACCAAGATGCCCTTTAGTTGGCGTATGGGTCAGTAAACTAGGAGACATCCAGACAATGAAATAGTATTCAGCAGTAAAAAGAAAGGAGCTACCAAGCCATGAAAAGAATACAGTATACAGTATAATACCAACTATGCTACACTCTGAAAAAGGAAAAACTACGGAGATAGTACAAAGACCAGTGGTTGGCAGCAGTTAGAGCAATGGAGGGGATGAATGGAGGAAAGAAGAAAATTTTTAGGGTATTAAAATACTTTGTGTGAAATGAAAATGGTGGACACAAGTCATTATATATTTGTCCGAAGCAATAGGAAGTACAACCCCAAGGAGGAACACTGATGTAAATGATGGAGTTTCAGTGAAAATGATGTAACAGTGTAGGTTCATCGATTGTAACAAATCTACCACTCTAGTGGGGAATGTGAATAATGAAATGTGGGGGCTATGCATTTGTTGGGGCAGAGAACACATGGAAAATCTCTGTACCTTCTTCTTAAATTTGCAGTGAACCTAAAACTTCCTAAAAAAATAAACTCTCAAAATAAGAAAAAAATGATATAGTGTTGTGTAAGTATAAATATTATCAAACTGTTGATGTATTAAAAAGAATCTTTGTGATGGTCATAAAGACTACTAGGTAATAATATCTCATTTTTGGGTACCATATGACAGGCACCCTTCATGTCTGGATAAATCTTCCTCACAACAGCTATCTGAGATTTTAACATTTTAAATTTAAATGTTAAAAAATTTAAAAATTTAATTTTTAATATAAAATGGTGATTCAGGGAGGTTAACTTGTCAGAGCACACACCAATGCATTAGGTATTAGAACTAGGTTTCAAAACCAGGTGATCTAGTTCATACTCGGGACCTCATGCCCTTAAGAAATACCCTATATTGTCTCTTAATGTCACTTTTTATGCTGTACTGATGTCATCCCGGAGATGACAGAGAGTCAAATTTCACTTTGGCAGACATCAAATTAGAAGAGGAGGAACAACAGATTCATAAAATAGTGAAAGCCATATATGTCTGCACCAAAAAAGAATTTGAGGAAGATAAAATTAGTTAATTAAAAATAAATAAATTGACTCACAGTAATGAACTAATTAGGCACTTTATATGAGGGATTTCACTCAAACAGAACGCCATAACAAAGAGAATGCAGGACAAAGCCTGAATAAATCTGTAATAAATTGGAGGAGGGACAAGAAATATCATTAAGTTGTCAGAAACATCCAAAAAAATAAACAAACGAGGTGGTTTCTATTTTAAGAAATGATTTCTGTTCTAAGATGTTTGGCTACCTTTGAGAAATGAAGGGTAAGGAGAAGCAGAATTCCCAAAAATGCCAAAAATCTATTTCTAATGATTTGTAGTAAGAATTCTGCTGGGAACACCATAAGAGATAGATATTCTTTCCTCCAAAAAAAAACATAGACCTGTAAGGGGAATATTTATTCCCATCACATTCTGCTCCTTAAGCTTTGCAGAAATTTCTTCTGAGCTTCAGCAATTTGGGAAATTAACTTAAGGATGTAAGAATATATTTACTCTGATACTGTTGTGCTGTGGAGCTGGTGAAAGCCATGAAGCTCAACAGTCCATAACTTAAAAAATAAATGAAGCCCTTTTTGTTGAGCCAATATTTATTGAGTGACCCATTACATGCATGACATAGTGGCGAAAGGCAGAGCATCACATGCCATTATGAAGGTTGGCCACCATGTTATTTTAGAGTGTACAATTTATTTAGGCTAAGATGTGAAAAGCACCTCCCCAAAGAAGTGCAATATATTGAATATTGCCCTGATTCATGTAAGCCTCCAAAGGCTGCCCACCAGAGTGATTACACAACTAAAAAGAACAAGTTATAATTCTATCAACCTCATAAAAAACTTTATTAATCAACCTATAGGTTGTCATTGAACGAAAGAGCTCCTGAAAATATGAGAGAGAATACAGATTGATAAAGTTAAGTATGAAAGTTAAGGTATTTATTTAGATAAATATTTATATATTTAGAGTAAGGAATGATCTGTGATTCATCAAATATTTAATAACCCACAATAATCGTAATATTCCCAGATGTCAAATTGCATCTGCTTATGATTTCTTAATTAGAGAAGGGCACCATTGGGAAAGAAGAAGGCTATGGGAAATGCCAACTGGTACCACATACATCTCAAAATTCCCTGGAGAAAAAGGAACTATTGGAGAGCTGAATAGAAATGCTGTGAGGTAGAGAAGTCCCAGAAGTCATGTTACAGGAGGAAGTCTATTCAAATTTCTAGGATGTGTGAGTGATACATCCTAGAACTATTAAGGCATGCCTTCCCATTCCTTACTGTGTCATATTTGAGCAGAAGTTATTGTTATATTTATAGTCTTTATTGTCTCCTTGATGATAAGGATTAAAATATTTTGTATGATCATCTCTAAATCCCAACAAACTTACATGGCATAATTCATGAAAGAATAGCAAGACATATGGTCAGAGGGATCTGCCTATTTATGTAATTCATAGCTCAATATATTGCTCTATAACTCAGAATAATAGAAATCAACTAACCATAGAGTAGAAAAAGGAAAAATTCAGTTTTTATTCTGCATAGAGAATATTGGCATTTTAAAAACTTCTTCATAGAATTTTCCCTTGGCCATCACAGTGCATGCACATTGATTCCATAGAAATTATAGACTTATTTCCAAAACAGTGATTTAGAAATAGAATAATACAAAGGCATCTTTCAGAGCTTTATTTTTTTCAAAGTCATTAAACTTCACATATTTTTGTCTAGCCATAAAGAACTTAATACCTATTAAACAAATGTGGTTTCTCTCTCTTGGAGGGTGAATTATATAGATTAACCTCCTGATTTCAGATCTACTAATAGTCACATAAGTTGACTTCTTTTCCCGTTGCTGTTTATTTTTATAGCAGTTTTATTGAGATACAGTTTAGAAGCGATATCATTCACCCATTATGAGTGTACAATTCAATGATTACAATATATTCATAGAATTGTACAACCAACACCACAATCAATTTTAGGAAATTTTCATTACCCCAGAAAGAGATCTTGTGTCTCCTAGTAGTTAGTCCTCACTTCCTGTCAACACCTCCAAACCCCAGCCTCATGCAACAACAATTTCTTTCCTACCTCTATGATTTCATCCATCGGGACGTTTTATGGAAATGTACTTATACAATATTTGTACCTTCATGTCTGGTGTCTTTAACAGATCTGAAACATGAACATTTTTATATTATAAGACATTGGATTTTATTTTATTTTTCAGAGAGACAGAGAGAGTGTGTGGAGGGAGAGAAGCAGAGGGAGAGAGAGAGAGAATCTTGAACATGGAGCCCAACGCAGGACCCTGAGATCAAGACCTGAGCCAAAACCAAGAGTCCAAGACAAATAAAAGGAACAAGGTATGACTCAGGAATGTCTATTAACCACATGAAAAGACACTTCACGAATCAACCATTGAAAGAACTACTGAAAACCAGAGGTGTCAACAGAAATCAAGTCAGGAATCTGGACTGCTTTCTCCATGTGGCTGTCATTGGGCAGTTTCCTCTTCCCCCTGCTGGCACATTGTCAGAGAAAGCCAGTTAAACAGACAATATAAAATATAATCCAAGGGCTCCTGGATGGTTTAGTCAGTTAAGCCTTGAGCAGATGCTATTGGAATATTGGTGCTAATACACTTGCTTAATGCAGAGTTGCCACAAACTTTCCATTTGTAAAAAAACAACAAAAAGCAAAAAACAACATCTTTGAAGTGCAATAAAGTACAATAAAATGAGTTATGCATGTATTCTGTATATATATTGACATGCATTATTAATAATATTATAATTATGATAACTTATTTTATTGTTGGAAGTCATTTTATGGCATTAGCCATAAATATTTTAAATTGATTCCTATCCATGTCATATATATTCCAAATCTACTAGTAAATACAGCCATTTTACAACTGTATTTTTATCACAGGAATGTCTAAAACTGCCTTTTCCTTTTCACATAGAGAAATTTTTGTTGATCAATTGAATATGCTTGGCCTGTGCATTATAAACCAGCTACAGTAAAGTCACTTGAATATTTCTTCAACTGACTCACAGGATTTGAGAATCCCAGATTGTGTCTACTGACCTTAACAGTGCAGAAATACAGAAAAAAAATGTATTTAATTCAATTTAGTTTAATGTTAAAGCAAATATGTTTCCCTCAAATTTATTTCTGTTTGCTAATGGTAAAGGTTGGCATTATTAAAAGAAGGAAAACTAATGAGTCACTGAGAACTTACAGATTTAAGGCAATAAGTTTGTGTTAGCTTACATATTCTGATTTTTAAATGTATTCAATGGAATTTTTGCAAATGATAAGTTTTCAGTGTATGTTCTTGGCATTTTTTGTTTTAGATCTTGAACAAGTGGGACACATGAGTGGCTCAGTGGTTGAGTGTCTGCCTTTGGTTCAGGTTATGATCCTGGTGTCCTTGGATCAAATTCTGCATCAAGCTCCCCATAAGGAGTCTGCTTTCCCTCTGCCTATGTCTCTGCCTCTCTTTCTGTGTTTCTCATGAAGAAATAAATAAATCCTTAAAATAATAATAATAATAAATCTTGAACAGGAGATTTAAAAGGAAAGAAGGTCTTGAATTTTACTGCAAAATTACTCTTTAAGAACTAGAACCGAAACATTTGAAGTAGAAATCTTGAAGCTCCTGTTATAATCTCAAAAGTACTCAGAGGGCAACCATGCTCCCTCTTCAGAGATTAAGACCTAGAAAAGCAGGAAATACCGATCAAATAACAAGTGTTTGAAAAAGCTGAGGTGGAATGATTCTATACCCAAACTCCAGTGTGTGTGTGTGTGTGTGTGTGTGTGTGTGTGTGTGGTTTTCCCACATTTTTATCCACAGTTAAATCTTTATGTAATTTTCAGCCAGAACATTACAACCTAGTGGTCAGAACTGAAGGCTTCTGACATTGACCAGGGAGCCTGAGAGATCTCCCTCTTCAGTCCAATTCTGTTGATGTTAGTGGTAAGAAATGTCCACTTACAATTCAACTCAACCCAAGACCAGGTTGTTACTTGTGCTTCTGACCAACTGAGTCCAAGCTAGAGGTTTCAGTGACCCCATTCCTTGCCTTGATACATTTGCTATAGCAACTCTCAGAACTCAGGTAACCAGTTTACTCACTAGATTACTGGTATATTACAAAGAATGTCAAAGGATACAAATCAACAGCCAGATAAATAGCTACAAAGACTAAGATCCAGAAGAATGGAGCTTCTGTCTTCATTGAATTTGAGGCCTGGCTGGGACAGTCACTTTGGAAGTGTTCTGGTTCACCAATCTTGAAGGTTTCTAAACCCATTCCTTTTGAGTATTTATGGAGGCTTCATTGCAAAGCAAGATTACTTAAATCGCTGGCCATTGATAATTGATTTGATCTCCAGCCCCTCTTCCATCCCCAGAAATCAGGTGGTAGAACTGAAATCTTCATCCATGTATTCAAGGTCAGTTCCTCGGGCAACAGCCCCCAACCTGAGGTACTTTCCAAAAGTTACCTCATTGACATCTTTTTTTCTCTTTACCACTTGCCAAATTCCAAGAATTTTTGAAGCTCTGTGCTAGATGTTGGATAAGGACCAAATATATATTTTTTATTACAAGTCACATATCACAATCACTCTTTAGATTAAAATATAAGCCAACAAAGGCAAGATTCAGCTATACAATTATATCTATATCCTGGGAATTTTGAGAAAAAATTATTTTTTAGTAACTACCCTATTTTTATGTTCTTAATTGCAAGTGTTATTATACAATTATTTTCTCTAAACCATGGAAAAATAGAAATATAATACTGTATTTTGCATTGATTCAATGATTTACATCCTAGAATAGAGGATCTATATGATAGGTTACTGTTTTTGTGATGCAACTATATGAATTAAATAGCTTGCCTTTTCCGCTTACCTCCATATATGACAAATAAGTGTGTAGAATGAAAAGATCTATACAATCTTTAAAAGCTTTAACATTCATGAAATTGACAGAAGTAAGAACTGACTGGCAGACACTGTTGTAGGGTTAGCAGGGACTTGAAATTAACAAGGGAAATGTGTCATTTCGATGGCCCTTTTCACAGCATCCTTTACCTCTTTGTTCCTCAGACTGTAAATAAGTGGGTTTAACATGGGAATCACTAGTGTATAGAACACAGACACCACCTTCTCCTGCTCCACAGAATACTGGGAACTTGGCTGGATGTAGCTAAAGCTTAAACTACCATAGAATATGGTCACACAGCAGTCAGGTAGGAGGCACAGGTGGAGAAGGCTTTCTGTCTGCCTGCTGCTGAGCGGATCCTCAGAATAGCAACAGCAATAAACACGTAGGAAATGATCACAATCAAGAAGGTGGCCATGGCAATGACTCCAGAGAAAGTTAAGAGCAACAATTCATTCATGGTAGTATCAGAACATGATAGCTTTAGGAGTGAGGGAATATCACAGAAGAAGTGGTTAACAACATTGGACCCACAGGACAGTCTGCCTAAGCTTATTGTGTGTATTAATGAGTTAATTATTCCACATATCCAAGATCCAGTGACCAACCCTACACACTTCCTCTTAGACATGGCTACACTGTAAAGCAAAGGGTTGACAATGGCCACATAACAGTCGTATGCCATCACTGACAACAAGAAGCTTTCTGTGGTAACAAACACCCCAAAACACAAATGTTGTACCATACAAGCAGAGAAAGTAATGGTTCCCTTCACAACTAGAAGGTTGACCAACATTTTTGGTGCAATTGCAGATGAATAGCAGGCATCTACAAATGAAAGGCAGCTGAGGAAAAGGTACATGGGTGTGTGGAGCTTGGAAGTTATTTGGATTATGAAGATCATACATATATTTCCCAGTAAGGTAATGGCATAAATCACCAAGAATAACACAAAAAGTATAATTTTCAGGTCAGTGAGGTCCGTCAGTCTCAAAAGAATAAATTCAGTAACAATTGTATAATTCTCTTCAGCCATTTGTTTATTTCTTCTCATAAAAGCTACTGTAAAAAAAAATACTGGAATTACAGTTTATTAGGGAAATATAGATATATCTATATATACAGATCAAATTTGGACAATTAATTTGGATAAAATGTTTGGATAAATAATATCCCTTCCTTGAATCTGAACTTCCTCATCAATAAAATTAACAAGTGGACTAGACTGCCTTTAATTTTCTTTCCAGTGGTGTTGTTTCACATGTTTATATTTAAGAAATGGTTTATCTGTCACAGCTTCAATCTGTCTCTGAAACATCTACCTCAGTAGCAAAGTTGTATTAGCACTAAGGAAACACTAACAGCACCTGAAATCAATAGCATGCATAAGACAGACCATGAGTACAAGTATTATTCAATGAAATCCTCTTCTGATCTTTAGTGTGTTTTTGAGCAATATATTTATTTTGAAGTTATATATAGAATTGATCTACAGGTATAGACAGCAAAGTGGCTACTGTCATAAAGTAAGATGGCTCAATTATCTATAATAATGCCATTTAAAAATATGAAGAATTCTGGCTTCTGTGACCATGGGAGACATTCAGTGGCAACACTTAACTTTGAAATCCATGAAACTCATGAAATAAAAGCCTGTCACTTTCATGATACAGATTAAAAATAGCCAGGGTTCCTGCTTTGAAACGGTCTTCCTCATGACCATGGTAGAAGAGCAACTCAGGAAGGTCACTAACTTGAGACTGAAGACACTTGCATATGTGGGCCAAATGGAGGCTTCCTCCTTTTTCTGAGATCTCAAATAGAAATTTCAACATACTGATTCAGAATATGAACATATATAATAATATATATGCAGATATATATATCCATATATATATTATACATATATATACCTCTCCTTACTCTGGTGAGTATCACCAAATGCTCTGCGATACCTCTCCATGTCCTTCATTCTGTTATAAATAATTTAAACTAGTTAAAGCTTTCTAAAAATACAAATTTCATTGGATGATTGAACATACACAGTGATGTACATTTAGTATAGAATATCTTTTGATTCCTGGTGATCACTGTTAAACTTTGTGACTTTGTAAACACTATTAAACTTCATAAACACTGTAATTCTATAGTTCTATTTTGAAACATGTCTGCAATGCTTAAATGGTAATGATATTTATTTATTTTATAATAATAAGTGAACTCGGGTTATTGTTTATAAACTAGTCTTGTTAAATGTGAGATTTTTTAAACTATATTTTTTCATGATCTCTGACATGCTTTTTAAAGATTACCATCACATTTGACAGTATGGAAGAGCAGGTACAACAAATGATGTTTGAGTATTTCAAAACTGCATTTTCATAGATCTTATACTTCTCCTTTCTCCTGCTACTCTTAGAGTATTAACTGAAATTATTTTGCTAATAAAGGAAGGTCACTTACAAATATGAATTTTATTATAAACTATAACTTAGGAAAAGCATATTTAAAAGGAAGCAGAAATTAAATTAATGACCCAAATATAAAACTATATCTTTAATAGCAAAAGGTGATAGATATCAGCTCTGTAAATTGAGTTATATAAAATGATATGAACTTGACATACATGAACATTAAGAATCAAAACAGTGATAATATTCTGTCACAATTAAAATTTTGAATGAAAAAAAAATAAATAAAAAAAATAAAAAATAAAAAATAAAAAATAAAATTTTGAATGATCTGCAGAAATAATGGTAAATAGTAAAAAAATGTTTAAAAGGAAAGATAATAAAATAATTGAATTTATCTTACCAAGATGAGAAAAGGTTTAGGATATTAGTTTATTTAGAATGTTCAGATCTATCTCCATTGATTCTTACTCTCTTCTTAGAAATCAAATCAGTTAACATTTTCTCTGTGATTCAGAGTGATCAATATTATAATGATAGATAACTGAAGATAATTCTAGGTTAAAAAATATATCAAGTAATGCATTACAAAACAAACATAATAGAAAAAAGAAATTGGTTTTATATCTTTAATCTTCCCTCATAGAGGACATATTTGAAAGAAGGGACAAGTATATGTTCAAATAAATAGAATTTTCTTGTCCTAATTAGGACAGAATCCCTATAGTTCAGATACTGATTACACTGAAGCAACAATAACAAATTATACTTTTGATTGCATTCTTGTTTCTCAGGGGATTCTCTCAAGATATTCCAATGGGATTAGTTTCTCTAAGATGTCTAAAATGAAAAATGTTACAAAGAGTGGAAAGGAAGAGAAAACCAAGGACAAGAAAATAGAAATATTGATTATAAATAATTTGCATCTGCTGGATAACATTTCATTAAGATATGGACTGGGCCAATCCTTAGCAAGGAAAAATTGCATCAGTAGAATCCAGCTTGACTAGCTATTGTATCTAAAATGTTAAGAAGCAGTATCGATACACTTCTGTTCAGAGTTTAATTCTTCATTTTATATAACGACTGGTAGATGGTCATGTCTTACTCCTATAATACATTATATTCAGCTTCAACAATATTTTCATTCATTTAACAAATATTTCTTTTTAAATATATTTTTTATTTTTTTATTTTGAAACAGAGGCAGCAAGAGAGCAGGAAGGGAGGGTAGAGGAAGAAGGAGAAAGAGAATCCCAAGCAGACATCCTGCTGAGCATGGAGTCCAATGTGATGCTAGATCTTAGGACTCTGAGATCAAGACCTGAGCCATAATCAAGAGTTGGACTTAACCAACTGAGCCACCCAGCCACCCAATTTAACAAGTATCTCTTGAAAAAAAAAACAAAAAAACAAGTATCTCTTGAAGACCAAAGAAAGTTAGACATTGTGTTAGTCACTAGAAAGATAGAAATTACCAAAAACAAATAAGCAAACATGGCTGGACTTCTGCTTCTAGCAAATGGAAGACTAGATATAACTCTACTTTTCTCAAAAAATACTTTCAAAGAGAATATATTGAAATGCTGCATAAAAAGTAAAACATACCATAACATTTGTAGATAACACATAAATAAATAAATGGAATTGTTATAGGCTCAAAAGGAAGAAAAAGAAAAAAAATCAAAAGTAAACATAAACACCAATACCATGCCTCTTTTGGGGACATTTGCAAAACTTTATAAGTGAGATTCAATCTGTTTAAAAAGATTCTAAGACTTTGGGTCCATGAACAATAGAGGACTCCACTAAAACCCAAATATATACCCACCATCCTTGAAAGATTGGCATTTCATTCAAATCCTAAGTAAATCAATCTGCTTATCAGCACAAATTATAAATAAACTTGCCCATCATGACCTGGCATCTTGTTAGGAAAAAATGTCTCATCTGAGATTCTGTAACCACAGCCTTTTCTCACATAGGTGGAAGTTTGAATTTTATCATCTGCCTACGTGAGGAAACTTTTAGCTGAGAAATTAAATACAGTGATCTGAGTGATACCACTTGGGAGCACTAATGGAATTGGCCTCCAGGGTTATCACAGCAAAGATCCTATTAAATACAAACTCACCATTCAGTTGCAAAACACGATGACAAAGAATATCTCTTGAATGAAGTGTCTGGAAGACAATAAATATATTTAAATGTTTGTTGTTTTTTTTTTTTTAAATAAAGGTTGTCAAATGGTTAAAAGGAAGAAGGAAAAAGGAAAAGAAAAGACACCTTCTAAAAAGACCAGGGTTGTAAATTGACTGCCTGACAATGTACTAAGCAAGAGATCAGGAAGAAAGAATAAATGAGCTGAGCGACACCTGCCAGAAATTCTAGCTAGACAAAAGGAATTTGTGTCTTGCTGTGGGAAATACATGCTAGCCCACTGTTGTGAGAGGGATGAGACCACAATAAGGAACTATTTTGAGGAAGAGATTTAAGTTGTTCATTTTCTCCCCTCAAAAATGTCCCGGCAGAATTATGATTCACTTACTAATACTAATTCTGATATGAGGCAAGGCCAATCCAGTTTGGCCCTTGGGGTCCGTAGTAAACTTTAAGTTGTGTATTAAAAGCATGACATATAAGGCTCAGTTGACGAGCACTGCATATTCTCTCTTTCTGTTACTCCTTTCTCTCTTCTCATTAACCTTTAGGACTATAAGCTTTTTAAAAGTGTAGTGGGAAAAGTTAAAAAGGGTCTTTTTTTGTGGGAGACATTCAGTGCAACAAGATGGATAGCATCATGGAAGGGATGTTAAATGACAGCTGGGGTTCTCTTGCCTTGAGGAAGACCTTTCCCTTCATAATAATGAGGATTGAGGTTATCTAAAGAGAGCATGGGAAGGGGACTCTGGGTGGCTTAGTTGGTTGAGCTTCCAACTCCTGGTTTCATCAGGCCATGATCCCAGGGTCCTGAGACAAGCCCCATGTCATGCTCTGTGCTGAGTGTGGAAGCTGCTTAAGATTTTCTCCTTCCCTCTCCCTCTGCAACCACCCCTGCTCACATGCTCTCTATCCCTCACTCCCTCTCTTTTGCTCTCACTCTTAAATAAATAAATAATTCCTTAAAAATAATGAGTATGGGAAAATTTATTTTTTTCCACTGATCTTTGTTATTCTTTATATTAATTCTTTATAGTTTATAAAGATTATATATGGAGATCTGTATGCATATATAAGTTAGCTTATCCCAGAAATCAGAGTGTTACCTCAATTAAACACACACTATTCTGAGTGCCTGGATGCCTCAGTTGGGGTTAAGTGTCTGCCTTTGGCTCAGGTCATGATCCCTGAGTCCTGAAAGGCCAGCATCAGGCTCCCTGCTCAGCGGGGAGTCTGCTTCTCCCTCTTTCTCTGCCCCTACCCTACCCTCCCCACTTGTGCATGCTCTCTCAAAGACAAAAACATTATTCTAGCAAATCTCATTAGCATTACAATGATGAAGATTGTTATTCTATTTGAGACAACACCTTCATGGAATGTGACTTATATCCCACGTGAATGAACAACACATTTCCTTGAAATTAACCTACTTTCCTGCCCCCCCCCCATGTCTTACAAAACAAATATGCAAAAATAACTACTTTTGCAATAGCTTTGCTGCTGCCATTGTTCATAGGAAAGACAAAAATCACTTTTCCTTTTTTAAATCTTGTCACACTTTTAGCATATTTTCTGTTGTCACCATCAGGTATGAACTTACAGATGTGAAACTTTAGCTACTTTAAAACTTTTTCACTAGTTTTAAACACCTCAGGTTGTCTCCTCTAATATCCATAGTTAATAGGCACTTGAAAATAGAGAACATCGTACATAATAGAAATGCTTTTTACTTTTAAAATGTATTATAATATTATTTACAGCATTTTTGGTAACAGATTAGCATTTCTTAAGATTTTATTCATTTATTCATTTATTCAATAAATGAATAAGAGAGAGAGAGAGGCAGAGATGCAGGCAGAGAGAGAAGCAGGCAGGGAGAGAAGCAGGCTCCATGCAGGGAGCCCAACATGGGACTTGATCCTGGGACTCCAGAATCACAACCTGAGCAGAAGGCAGGCACCAAACCGCTGAGCCACCCAGGGATCCCCCAGATTAGCATTTCTAAAATGGTGGGAAGTAATGAAGTTTCACAATCAAGTAATCCATCATTATAGAACTAAACCTCTAGGCAGATATTAATATCCATCATGTGATTTTTAGAATGATGGACGTTTTTTTTAATCATGAAAGAACATGGACTAGAATCTTGAAGGGAGATATATATGACAAGAATGTTGAACTTTTCCTACTTTAAAATGTAGTCATTTTATACATATATCTATTTAGATAGATTTTTGGGGGGAGGGTCAAGCTCATTATTGCAAGCTGAGGATTTTAATAGTATCATTGTCTTGCAACGGATCTTTGTTGCCAAGGTCATTGATATCTAAGAAGAAGAGTTGACAAATAGATACTAGTTGGAAAATAGCATTTTGAATAACACACTTATTTTTAGTTAACATGGAGATTTACCAATATTTAAAATTTAATGCAAATCTTAACAGTAAAGGAAAAATGTATACAATTATCTTAACTTTCTGAGCAAATAATTTTTAAGTATCTTATAAAAATCCCTAATTCTTTATATCTCCTAAAGTTTATGCATATATTTTCTTTCAGTTTTCCAAATATCAGAAAATTTATAATTCTACATAGATTGAAAAAATGAATTTTATTGAACTTATTTTATTAAAATTGATGCACATATCAATAGTCAAGTGAGATGAGATTTAAATTATCTGTTCTCAAATAAAGTTACGAATTAAACCACTTCTACTTCATACCCTCGTTTCCTCATGCGAAAATGAGCATGCAGAATAAAATGGTTTGTAATATACTTAGAAACTAAAGCTAATTGAATTCATGTGAATGTTAGTATGTAGAAAACTGACTGGTGGACTGTTGGAGGGTTAGCAGGGACTTGAAATTAACAAGGGAAATGTGTCATTTTGATGGCCCTTTTTTTTTTTTTTTTTTGATGGCCCTTTTCACAGCATCCTTTACCTCTTTGTTCCTCAGACTGTAAATAAGTGGGTTTAACATGGGAATCACTAGTGTGTAGAACACAGACACCACCTTCTCCTGCTCCACAGAATACTGGGAACTTGGCTGGATGTAGCTAAAGCTTAAAGTACCATAGAATATGGTCACAGCAGTCAGGTGGGAGGCACAGGTGGAGAAGGCTTTCTGTCTGCCTGCTGCTGAGCGGATCCTCAGAATAGCAACAGCAATAAACACGTAGGAAATGATCACAATCAAGAAGGTGGCCATGGCAATGACTCCAGAGAAAGTTAATAGCAACAATTCATTCATGGTAGTATCAGAACATGATAGCTTTAGGAGTGAGGGAATATCACAGAAGAAGTGGTTAACAACATTGGACCCACAGAAGGACAGTCTGCCTAAGCTTATTGTGTGTATTAATGAGTTAATTATTCCACATATCCAAGATCCAGTTACCAACCCTACACACTTCCTCTTAGACATGGCTACACTGTAAAGCAAAGGGTTGGCAATGGCCACATAACGGTCGTATGCCATCGCTGACAACAAGAAGCCTTCTGTGGTGATAAACACCCCAAAAAACAAATGTTGCACAATGCAGGCAGAGAATGAGATGGTTTCTTTCACAACCAAGAAGCTGATCAGCATTTTCGGTGCAATAACAGATGAATAGCAGGCATCCACAAATGAAAGGCAGCTGAGGAAAAAGTACATGGGTGTGTGTAGCTTGGGAGTTATTTGGATTATGAAGATCATACCCAGATTCCCCAGCAAGGTAATGGCATAAATCACCAAGAACAACACAAAAAGTATAATTTTCAGGTCAGGGTGGTCTGTCAGTCCCAAAGGAATAAATTCAGTAACAGCTGTGAAATTCTCTTTGGCCATTTGGTAATTCCTTGTCTTGAAATCTGAGATGGAAAAATAAGGAGATTAGAAGGGACAGGACATTCTGGTGTTTATTAAAGACAAATACAAACATTTATAGAGTTGTGTCCTTGAATAAATCATTATTTTGCTGAACCTAAGTCACCTCATTTGTTTATTTATTTTTAAATATTTTATTTATTTGAGAGAGAGTGAGCATGAGCAGGGGCAAGGGTCAGAGGGAAAGGGACAAGCAAACTTCCCGCTAAGCAGGGAGCCTGATGTGGGGTTCTATACCAGAACCCAGATATCATGACCTGAGCCCAAGGCAGATGCTTAACCAACTGAGCCACCCATGCACCTCAAAGTCTCCTCATTTATAATAGTAGAAGCTTGATTAGATTCTTGACTTTATTTCAGGGCTACATATGATTCTATCCCACAAGGAAATATGTGAAAAAGCACCGATGCTCTCAAAACTTTCAGTTGTCTTCATCATACCTCTATAGGAAGTTGATACCAGCATGAGGAACGATAATGGCAAGTGAAAGGAATTTGCAAAGTTCAATTTAAGCTCTGTTTTCAACTCTTCATTTTTAGATATAAAAGGAGTAAATTACAAGAAGTTCTAAAATCAGTTGTCCTGTTAACTATTTAGTTAACCCACACCAGCACTATGATATAACCAGAGAACTGGCAAAGATTATAAGGCAGGGGTTTACCTTCAAGATGATGCCATGCTCTTGACCTTCAAGATGATGCTCTTAAATTGCATCCCTGGATCTCCCAAATGGGATCTCTGGCCTATTCTGATGCCTCTTGATGAGCAGCACAGAACACCCTTAGTGGAATCATCTTCTCTGAGATCCAGAGCACTGAAAACTACATTTTGCCTAAATAGAACAGTTAGAAGATTTCATAAGTTATCTGAGGCCCAAATGAATAAATTATGTTATTTCTGTTATTAACTTGTCATTATACAAATGCTTACCTACAGATAATGTGTGTAATATTCAATGTACTTAATTACTTGCTATATACATGTATATATAAATATAGGTCTAATTTTATATAAGTTCTCGTACACAATATATAGAGAAAGGATAAAATGTAAAATATATGTAGCCATGATCATCTATCACTCTCTGGAGCACTTTTTTCATTTCCTCTATATAATGATAAATATATATGAACATTATGGTTTTCTAAATCCAATTTCCATTAGTTTGGTTATACATACATTTTATTCAGCTTGTATTGTGTTTCTGTAAGAATTAATATATCTGTAATAGAATAGAACTCTCTCCCATATTCTACATTTAATAGTTAAGAGTGTGGGATGCCTGGTTGGCTCAGCGTTGAGTGTCTGCCTTCAGCCCAGGGCGTGATCCTGGTCCTGGGATCCAGTCCCACATCAGGCTCCTTGTGAGGAGCCTGCTTCTCTCTCAGCCTGTGTCTCTGCCTCTCTCTCTGTGTGTCTCACAAATAAATAAATAAAATCTTTAAAAAAAAGACTTAAGAGTGTATTTTTAGAAGTAAAATAATAAAATTTGGCTTATCTATATTCTATTGACTTATTTTAATTAATATATTTTAGGTAGTACAAAAGAGAAGTTGTTAACATTAACCCAATGATTTAAATATGTTGCTATCACATACTGACTTACTGACTTGGGCAAACTCATTTATCTTCTTTCAGACTGTATACAATTACACCTATATCACATGATTACTGAAAAAAATAAGAGATGTTACAAGCAAAATGCTAAATATTTTAGGCGTATAAGTACTCAAATTATAGATAAGATAGTAAGATATAATAGAAAGATAGATGATAGAGATAGATGCATGGAGAGGTAACAGGTGATAGATAAGTAAGTAGATAAGAAATATATTGATAGGCAATCGCTATGTGAGATTTTTTAAAGGAAGATGTGGATGAATATAAATCATGAAAAAAAGTACTTTAGTCAACCAATTTACCTTTCCCCAATTTTAAATCTCTTGTTTATTTTATTTAAAATGGTATTTAAATGTAAATGCAATTGAATGGTTTACCATTTCCTTTGATAAATTACTACACCATAAATTTTCACAATTTCTCATATGCTAATTAGAAACTACCAAAACACTTACCAAATACATGCAAATAATGTTAACCCCAGACTTTTCAAAACTGAATATAGCATTTGTCCATCATATTTTGAACTATCTTATGCAGTAGCTATTCATGTGACTATTTGCATAGAAACTGTAATTGAACAAAATTTCAATTCTGTGATCTATTCCCCATTCAAATGCTCAATATCTATATGTGACTAGTAATCATTATCCTGGACAGAACAAATTATAGAAATGTCCATCACTGCAGAAAGTTGTATTGGTTAGAGTTCTCATGTAACTATCCGACTCATCTTTTCAGAACGCCAGTTGAAAAACATTTCCCCAAGGAAGGATTATGTATTGTACACAGGTTTTGTTGTAAACATAGAAAGGGCATTTCCAAATGGAATTTAGAAATTCAATTATATCATGTTTTCAGGGATGCCATCCTCTGCAAAATGTAAGGTGATATTAAAGTAGAATGGGATGATAGGATGTGGAGTTAGATGAAATGACCTCTAACATTTTTAACACTCATATGATTCTATTAGATTTAAGACAAATTTTCTGACTAATCAGCTCAATATGAGGAAATTTATATAAAAAAGAAAAAAATTACAAAATAAATTCAACTTACCAAAAAAAATATTTTAAACCTTTAGCTTTAAAACTTCATTCCTTTTCCCTGGCTTTCCACTCTTTCTTTAGTCAAAACAATTTAAGTTAATGATTATATGATATACAGAGCTATTACATTAATAGTATGTATCTGAAGATAACCCCAAGTAAAGTAATCGAAATCAAATCTTATCTATTAATGAAACAAACAAAATAACAAACTAATAAATAGTTTTAACATATTTCATTCTTTTCCTCTAAGAGGACAACTTTGGATACAAGTGTGAATATATGTATACATACACTTTACATGGGCCTCTAAGGAGCTCTAGTATTGCTTCCACATTATAGCTGATGAAACCTTAGGAAACACGGTTTCTCAAGGGACTTTACATTTTCCCATGATTCATATATCTCCCTAACGTGCATAATTAGCTAAAATGCTATATAGAACTTAAGGAAATATCAAACAAAAGATGGGGAGATTTTTCAAAATCAGTAAAATATAATAGGAACAATAATGAATATAATCTGTTCAACAGAAAAGTGAATTAACTAAATGATAAATAGATGTTTCTAGACTTGTTACAAACTTTATAAATACAAACTGTATTTAAGATGAGGAAACTGACAAATGTTACTACTTTAAAAGCAACACATACACACACTAAACAAGCAAATTCTGATGGTGATAGAACACCTATCTCTATTTTCAGTCTAACATGCATAATAGGTTGGGAAAAATCTTGCTAGAAATCCAGTTTAGAGTTAGTGCTTATGATGTAGGGAGGATGTTGGTGATCAGAGCCAACAGTTAAGAAATAATTCTTAAGATGTTTTTGGTGCAAAGAGGTGGTTTTATTAAAAAAGGACCCTTGGACAGGAAGAGCTGTACTGAGATCATGAGGAGTGGCTGATTATATTTTCTAGTTGGGAGGGGGTTAAGGACCGGTGTTTTGGAAACAATGTTTTCAGGACCTTGAGAGGGCTAGCTATTGTTAGGAAAAGATCATTTATTACCGGTTAGTAAAAACTCAGTCCTGAGACCTTTCAGAGGTAGATCAGTTGGTTATATCCTTAGAAGATGATTGCTAACATATATCTTGGGGGAGTAGAGACAAAGGAAGTTTCCAGAAGAATCTTTTTATGTTAAAGTAGACTTATGGGATCATGGGGCATTGGGATAATGTTAAACTAAGACTACCTTTTGCCCTTAGCAAAGTATTAACATCAAGGCAGCTGAGCTCCCAAAGGAAGGTTACTCTATTTGTTTCAAGAGTTTGTCAATGAACTATAGGTAGTAAGGAAATTTTGTTTCTTTTGCCTTTGCTTCCCACATCACTTCCCATCATCAAACTAATATTTACTGTTGGATGATACATTCTAGGCATTACATTACACAGTAGAAATAAGGGGTTATAAAAAATAATGGAATACTCATTTTTAGAAAGTTTGGAGAATAAACACCATCCCAAAGACACTTGCATCAGAATATATAGAAATCTGGAAAATCTGGGAAAAAAGTGGATAATGATCATGGAGGATAATGAGAAGGATGTTAAAAATCAGATTGATAAGGGATAATTGCTAGCATGTGTTTCCTGAGGGCTCTTGTCAATCTGTGTAACTGGAATCTTGGATTTTAATGACTCTGTTCCTGAAAACAACTGGCAAATAGGACAACACATATGTAACAAATGTTTTCAGATATTTGACGAATGGCAGTTCAGGACTATGATCTGAGACAGAAAGGGCAAGTTTACTAATTTCTGACATGGGGCAGTGATTGGGGCACATGGAGGACACATTAGTCAAGTTGAAGTGAAAGCACAAAATCAGATCAGGAAGGGCTGAGGTGCCCAGAATGTGCAAGCTGAGTACTGAGGCTCAGTACTGAGTGTGAAGACCTAAGAAAAGTGATTAAGATGTTAGCATGGAATTTGAGACTTTGAATGACTTCTAAAGTATACATATTAAGGTGAGACCCCATAAGCCCAGATCAGGAGCAACTACCAGGGATCTGTATGATGAAAACTAGTGATTCACCCAGGGTGGGATACATTCAAATTCTGTCAAGCCTTAGTGAGGAAGCTGAATATCTCAGGCTTCCAGTGAAGACAGCAAAAGAGAGAACTTGCCCCAGAGGAAAGGATTCCCTATACTTCTAACAGAGCTCAATATTAAGTCTCAAAACAATTAAGTAGATTTGCAAGTAAATAAAAGTAAATAAACTCCCTGCCAAAATAAAACAACACTGTTTAAAGAAAGATTTAAAAATTTCCCACTCAACTGTAGAATGTTTGTAGTGTTTAGCATCCAAAGTTCTATTTCTCAGCAGGTTGAAGAAGTAGGAAAATGGTATTCATAATCCCAGGAAAAAACAAATCATCAGTACCAGACCTAGGAATAACAGATATAGTAGAATTAGCAGAAAAGGACTTTAAAACAGTTGCAAATATTTGCAAGAATTTAAATGCAAATATGTACATTAAAAAGAGAAACAGGAATTATGATAGAGAGCCTGAATGAGTTTCTACGGGCAGGAGGTACTATTAGACATGAATATTTTGTGTTCACTTTTTTAACAGCAGACTAAACACTGCAGTAAAAGAACTAGTGAATTTGAAAACAGGACAATAGATTTTACTCTTAATGAGGTTGCACTAAACATCTAAGGTTGGTGGAAACATCCAAGGTTGATTGGATCTGAGCTCAGGAAACACTGTAGTTGAGCCAATCATTATAGTAACTCATTGCATTACAATAATTGTTACAGATATGCCATATGATAGGACAAGGCATGTCTATCAGTCATTTAAAGATGAGGGTTTTAATATCAAATCTTCTACTTGTCAACTGTGCGACTTTGAGCAAATCATCTAAGCTTGGTATCCTCTGAATACAAGAATAGTAATACCTAACTTACTGAAGTTAAATGATATATTTTAACCCAGTGGCCACTAATATATTTGTATGTGAATAATAAATTCAAAGAAAAATACTTTCTGAATAAGATACTATTTTCAAATTTATCCATGATTTTTGGAACTATTCCAATTTTACTGGGATAAAGGCCATGTCAAAGTATTTTCCATTGTTACTGTAATCATTGTGCGAATGAGTGCATTTATATCACGTAAGTCTCTGTGGAACTGTACAGAGCATTTATGTTGTTTTGTTCCTTTCCTTAAATCGTCCCTTATGGGTTTTCACTAGGGAATATGTAGGATGTCCTGGATAATTAGTAGGAAACACAAAGCAATTTTTTTTACAGCTTTCTCAGGGAGCATCATAAGGAGAAGAGAAGGATAAATTCTCCCAACCCAAAGAAAAAATAAAAGTAATCTAGAAGAAGAAAACCCAATTGTTGAACGGTGAGTGGATAGGACTGGTTCATTTTGATTATCACCTGGGTGTTGGTAATTTCCCATGATTCCTGGCTTCTGACAATGGATGCTATTATGGTCTATGACAGCTGATTCTTCTTACTACACCACAAAAATTCATTATATTTTTTTAATTGGAGTTTTCCTGGAATGGAATGGTCTTTTGGGGGCTCTAAATTCTATGAATTGGAACACCTGGGTGACTCAGAGATTGAGCATCTGCCTTTGGCTCAGGTCATGATCCTGAGGTCCTGGGATAGAGTGCTGCATCAGGCTCCCCGCAGGGAACCTGCTTCTCCCTCTGCCTATGTCTCTGCCTCTCTCTGTATCTCTCATGAATAAATAAACAAAATGTTTTTAAAAAAATTATATGAATTGACTAGATGTCATAGATCCATTTGCTTTGTGAGAATCAACAGTGGAATTTGGATATTAGAAGTGAGGAGGACATTATCTGAAAAAAAGCATCACTGGTCTCATCAATTAGAAACTATTAAGGTTAGGATTTCTAAGTAAAATACAGAATGCCAAGTTACAAATGACTTTCAGATAAACAACAAATAATTTTTAGTATATGTCTTATGTGATGTTTAATAATACTCTTTCAGATAAATATATCCAGTGAAATATTTGAAAAATAATATTTTAAGATATATATTTACCATGCAATATTTTATAAACTACATATAATTTTAATATAAGGACTCACAGTCATGAGCTTGTAGATATTTTAAGTTGTTCATTTGTTTTCTCAACTACATGCTTACTACTTGTTCATTTGTGCAGAATGGGCTTTACAAACTGATTGAGTAGCCTGGCAAAATATAGAATGACTTCTAAGAGTTATGGAGAAAGCTCAGAACCTCATGTAACTCCTTACTAATATTACATGTCTAAAGATTGAAAAGTCATCTCTTTGCATACATTTTATATACTGCCTTCTCTAATGGAAGTATTTAAAACATTTACATCATGATGTTCAAAACTCGTCAGAAATCCATTTCAAAATAAGAAGAATGGACAGGGTATTCATATCTATTTAAAATCTTGATAGTAATTCTTTTGATAAATACTCAGAAGTAGGGTTCCTAGATCACATGGGGAATTACTAATCAACAGGTATAAAGTTCCAGTTAACACAAGATGAATAAGACGTAGAGATGTGTTATACAACATTGTGCCTATAGTTAGCAATACTCTACTGTACATTTAAACCCTTTTAATGAGGTAGATCTCTTGTGAAATATTCTTACCATAATAAAATAAAAATTAATATGAAAAAAAGAATAGGCAGGGTAAAAGAATCCAGAAGTCTTCAGAGGGAGGTAATAACTGATACCGAAAAGGGAAATGAAATCAACAAACACTAGAATAATTATTAGCAATACATTAAAGACTTCAAAGTGTTAGGACTAGTACTGGGATTCTGAATCCCTTTGTTAGCTCAGTGCATTTTTCATTCTGCAGGAATATCCATCCTAGCATCTCCTGCAACACTTGGTGCTTATTTTGAAAAACGAAATGCCCTGAAAGGAGGGTGGGACCCAATGGAAAAACAGCAGACAGTATCTGTCAAAATGGGGTAGAAGTGGCTCACCAATCTCCAGTATTCCCTCACTCCTCCATCCCCATTCCTGGGATCAAATTGGATCACTTGACACTAAAAACTAGCAGATTCTGAGAGTTCTGACAACTGCCACCAAGTAGCTTCAGGCTCTAGCTGACCTTGTGGTAGGCTCCTGGGAGTTCCCTTTGATTGGCAGAAGTGTGTACATTGACTCATTCGGACTGACCGTTGTGCAGGCTACAGCTAGACATCTTGTTACATTATAGTAATTCTATTCTTTTTATCTGTTCAACTCCAATTATTTATCTAGTGGAAAGTCATGCTTACAGAGTTCCATGTGTTCACTGAGAAACTGAGTGTGAAAGGAAGGAATCCAGGTGGGTTAAGCTAAAGCAGTTTCACTGTCTTCAATCACTTTGTTTTATTGACTTCCTGTGTAAATTTTATGAAATGATAAAGGAAAGACTTATCACTGAAAGTTTTGCAAATCACAGTGCTATACTCACACTGTACCATTTTACAGTTCAAGAAATAAGCTAATATAATAAGTGCTCAAATAAATATGTTAAATGCTTCATCATATCCACAGTGGAAGGATTAATCTATTCATATAAATAATCATAGTAGAGGAAATATAGTATATAAAATTCAATATTCAAAATTCCTGAATATTGATATAAACTGTATATTTTAACAGGAAGGGATCCCAGTCTGTTTTTTTTTTTTTTTTTTAAGGTTTATTTATTGGAGTGCCTGGGTGGCTCAGGCAGTTAAATGTTTGCCTTGGCTCAGGTCATGATCCCAATCATGATCCCAGGGTCCTGGGATAGAGCCCCACCTCCTGGCTCCCTGCTCAGAGAGGAGCATGCTTCTCTCTCTTCTTCTGCCCCTTGCCCCACTCATGCACATATGTGTGTTCACTCTATCTCAGTCAAATAAATAGATAAAATAATTTAAAAAAAACTCATTTGGGATGCCTGGGTGGCTCAGCAATTGAGTGCCTGCCTTCAGCTCAGGGTGTGATCCCAGAGTTGTGGGATGGAGTCCCACATCGGGTCCCTGCATGGAGCCTGCTTCTCCTTCTGCCTATGTCTCTGCCTCTCTGTGTCTCTCATGAATAAACAAACAAATAAATCTTTAAAAAAATAAAAAAAGAATAAAATTAAAAAGACTTATTTATTTATTTGACGAGGGGGGATGAGCAGAGGAAGAAGGAGAGAGAGTCTTAAGCAGACCCCTGCTGAGCCCAGAGCCTGACACTGGGCCAGATTTCATGACCCCGAGATGACAACCTAAACCAAAACTGAGAGTCAGATGCTTAGTCAAATTCACCACTGGGCACCCCAGGAATGGATCCAAATCTTGTGCATTTTGAAGCTTATAGTAATTTGAGAGTTTTATTTTTTTTAAAAAGAGGAAATAAAAATGATACATGTAAGTTGTGATATAAATGTAAATATTTACTTAGAGTGGAAAAGTAATCTTAAAAGTTTAGTTGTAAACAAATTAATAGTCAAAAACATCATAAAATCTATCAATATGCTTTTATTAATGAAATTCTATATATATCTCAGTCTTTTGGGTGGTAGAGGTGTTCTTAGAAGCTGTTCTTACACCAGAATGGATAACACTATTCTGTGATAAATATCGTTGATTTTTGAAACATATAGATATATTCACTAACCATCAAATAAAGTATTATTTACTCAATCTCCCCATAAATGGATCCCACAAATTCCTGCAGACATGCCAAAGCAACTTGATATTAGCTGAAGTATGATGTAGCCGAGGTTGGAATGGAGAGAGAAAGTGGGCTTAATTGACCAAGGCAAAAATATTTTACATTTTTAACTTTTATAAAGGTATATCACTTTATTAGTCATTGTTAAGTCCCCACCCAGGGGAAAATGCTAATGAGGAAACTTAAATCTCAAACTTCATTAGCTCCATATTACTTCTGCTTCTTTCTTTAAGAATATCAAAATGTTACTGGAATTCTCATACAAAATTGGAAGTGTACTAAAGAAAAATTGTGATATAATTGCATAGATGAAATAGTCAAATAAATCTATATCAATGTTATTTTAAAATCGGTGGGTCTAAAAATATAAATAAATAAATAAATAAATAAATAAATAAATAAATAAATAAATAAAATCGGTGGGTATGCTGACTCTATTTAGAGTTTAATCATCCATATCAGTGCATGGGTTTCATATGGATCCTTCCTGCTGAGAAGTAAAAGATTCTATCATTTATTTTAGTTCGAAATCAGATGTGGGATTTATTTTTCTATCCCTATTACAAAGAAAAATCTACATTCTGTCTACAAATATTATAATTTGTTTAAATGATACTACATGAAAGCTGATAGCAACCTGTTTCTTCCCAGAATAGCTAACTGGACTCAGTGGGTCAACAGAACCTAACGTCAGTGACTGAGTTCATTCTGATGGGAGTCACACGGCAGCCTGAGCTTCAAGTTCCCCTTTTTGGGGTCTTCCTCATCATCTACATGATCACAGTGGTGGGAAATTTGGGCATGATCACCTTGATCCAGGTGGACTTCCCGCCTCCATACACCTATGTATTTTTTTATCAAACACCTGGCTTTCATTGACCTTGGTAATTCTACTGTCATCTGTCCCAAGATGCTGGTAAATTTTGTTGTGGACCAAAATATAATTTCTTATTATGCATGTGCCACACAGTTGGCTTTCTTCCTTATGTTCATTATCAGTGAATTTTTCATCTTGTCAGCTATGGCCTATGACCGCTATTTGGCCATCTGTAACCCTTTGCTCTACAACGTTATTATGTCCCAGAGACTTTGCCACATGCTGGTGGGCATTCCATACCTCTACAGTACCTTTCAGGCTCTAATGTTCACTATTAAGATTTTCACACTGACCTTCTGTGGATCTAATGTTATCAATCATTTCTATTGTGATGATGTTCCCTTGTTACTTATACTCTGCTCAAATGCACAAGAAATAGGATTGTTGATCATACTATTTTCAGCATTGAATTTGATCTCTTCCCTGCTGGTAGTCCTAGTGTCCTACATACTAATTCTGACATGCATATTTCAAATCCATTCTACAGAGAGCAGGAAAAAAGCTTTCTCCACATGTGGTTCTCATCTGACAGTGGTAGTTGTATTCTATGGGTCTCTGCTATTTATGTACATGCAACCCAAATCTGCCCATTCTTTTGAAACTGACAAAATGGCCTCCGTATTTTACACTTTAGTGATCCCCATGCTTAACCCCTTAATCTACAGCCTAAGGAACAAAGAGGTAAAAAATGCTTCCCGCAGGTTCTTTAATAATCAATGCAAACTTTGTATCTAATATTCTATGGAATATTGTTCTAATAAACTATGATAAAGGCAAATGTCACTTAATAATCTATATAATCAATATAATTACATACTTTGTGGCTCCAGAACAAAGACAATGCGCAAATTGTTTCTCTTAGATTTAGCCAATATATTTATATATATTTAGTTTGGATCTTAATTAAATGAACTTACCCAAAACATTCCTTGCCTTTGGTTCAAAGTTTCTTTTAGTTATCCCATTGGACCTCACATTTGTCCCACTGAAAGTCTTTATTAAATACAGCATCAGTAAACCAAGTGTGTATCTGTTTCTGTCAGCTTTGTTGTTGTTGTTGTTGTTGTTGTATTTATTTTTATTTTTTGGTTGGGGGGATGTAGGTATCTTCTGAATCTTGTTTTCACTGCATTTTCTGAACCCACAACAAGGTATAAACAAAGTGAGTCTCCTGCAGATAATGTATAGTGGTATCATAATATTTTAATCCATTCCGTCAATCCCTACCTTTGGATAATTTAACTTATTTACATTTAAAGTAATTACATTACAAGGTCTTCTTGAGTTTGTGGCTCAACACTAACTTGCCTACAGTGAAAAACCACAAGGTGGTTAAAAGAAGAAGCATGGAATTGTAAACTGAACAATTCCAGAGTTCACACAGGGCACGAAGACATGAGAAAACTAGAGTGTAGAGCCCATGTTCAACACGCAAGCATCCAAAAGAAGTCTCAGAGGCAAAAGCTGCTTTAGATTCCTATTCACATAGTTTGAAAATAAGTCTCAAAAAAAGTCAGGTAATCTTTGTTTACAACATTATTAACATTGTTTAACATGATTAATAACCTAATAATATCTTAGGAAGACAAAAAAATTATATTACTCATTAATATAAAATTCACAATATTCAGTATTCAATCACAAATACTGCACATATATGAAGGCAGAAACAAATGACCCCACCAGGAGATGATTTAAATAGGTCCTGAAATGACAGTGATGATAGAATTATTAGGCAAGGATTTAAAACATATTATAAATATGTCCAATATACTGAAAGATTGAATAAAAGCACTCACATTTTGAGGACACAAATAAAAAATGTTTAAATGACCAAATGGAACTTCTATAAATAAAAATACAATATTAGATGCAAACTAATATATATTGAATGAGAGTAACAGGAGCTGAAAAAAAAATGACTACACTTTTTTTTTACTTTATTTTTTAATAATTTTTTTTTAATTTTTATTTATTTATGATAGTCACAGATAGAGAGAGAGAGAGAGAGGCAGAGACACAGGCAGAGGGAGAAGCAGGCTCCATGCACCGGGAGCCGGATGTGGGATTCAATCCCGGGTCTCCAGGATCGTGCCCTGGGCCAAAGGCAGGCGCCAAACTGCTGCACCACCCAGGGATCCATTTTTTTTACTTTAATAATATATTTTATTTAACCCTATATATCCAAAATACAATTTCAATATATAATTGAATGGAAAATGTTAATGAAATAGTTTCCATTTTCTTTTTTTTGTGCTAAGTCTTCAAAATTGAATACTTTACACTTAGAAAACATTCCAGTTTTCACAGGAACATTTAGTTTTCAGGGGAAATCCTTAATCTGTATTTTGGTCTTATAAAATTTATAGTTGAGGAGCACCTGGGTGGGCTGTTTGTTAAGTGTCCAATTCTTGATTTTGGCTCAGGTTGTGATCTCAGGATCATGAGTTCAAACCCCACTTTGGGCTCTGCACTCAGCAGAGAGTCTGATCGAGATTCTCTCTCTCTCCCTCCCCTCTGCACTTCCCCCACTCACATGCCTGCTCTTTCTCTCCCAAATAAATAAATAAATCTTTAAAAATAAATAAATAACAAAATTTATAGTTGAAAAGGAGATTCACATACCTAAGATGCTTCAAACATACTAAAATTTTTCTCAATTACTGAGGAAAGTATTACTTTTTAAGTTTAAAGTAATTAAAAGAAAATAAAATATCAGGTCCTCAGAAGCACTAGTTACATATGGCTAATAGCTACTATACTGAAAAGAGCCTCTTTCTAGATTAGCATTCTGTGAGTGGAAATTCTATATGTATGAAAATGAAGAGAATGAATACAAACATTTCAGGTGAACCTACCTAGTAAGAGTGGAATTAAATGATTTATTGAGAATAACAGATCACAATTAGGGTAATGGGAGCACAGGAGGGTCAGTGCCAGTCCAGCCTCCAACTCTAGTAGGAGCCTGATGGGTTTACCCTCATATCAAGGGACAGGGAGCTCCCTCACTCCAACATGGTATCTCAGCATTACATGGACTACGGTTGAAGAGTATGATGACTGGCTCCACTTGTCCCATTTATTGTGTCTTCTCTTAATTCTGTCATCCTAACTTCTTTTTTTTTTTTTTTTTTATTTATTTATGATAGTCACAGAGAGAGAGAGAGAGGCAGAGATACAGGCAGAGGGAGAAGCAGGCTCCATGCACCGGGAGCCTGACGTGGGATTCGATCCCGGGTCTCCAGGATCGCGCCCTGGGCCAAAGGCAGGCGCCAAACCGCTGCGCCACCCAGGGATCCCTGTCATCCTAACTTCTATTCCCAGTTCCCCTAACAAATCTGAGTATAGAGAGCAAAATGGACTCTCTCATGTCAAGCAGGGGCCTTTGTCAAGCAAGGGCCTGTGTCAAGCAATGATGCAAGCAGTTAAGGTCCTGCACCTAGGAGATATCACCAAGACCAGCATCAGCTGACACCCCAGTGGTTAAGTGACAACTGCACTTAAATAATTCACAATAGAGGCTATCCCAATGAAGCCATAAGAGAAAACAAAAGTTGGATAAATACTATGAAAATAGTCAAAGTGATCTGTAGAACAGTAACAAGTTGCACACTATATATAATTATTCTAAGCAGGGTAAACAGGAAATTATACCAACATCACATTCAAATTTGATAGAGAAATCCTTAAACCAATGATAGAGAAATCCTTGATAAACCAATGATAGAGAAATATTTAAAAAGAGATAGAGAGGGGATCCCTGGGTGGCGCAGCGGTTTGGCGCCTGCCTTTGGCGCAAGGCGCGATCCTGGAGACCTAGGATCGAATCCCACGTCGGGCTCCCGGTGCATGGAGCCTGCTTCTCCTTCTGCCTGTGTCTCTGCCTCTCTCTCTGTGTGTGTGACTATCATAATTAAAAATAAATAAATAAAAAGAAATAGAGATTGTCAGCCCCGGCATCTCAGAGGTTTAGCTCTGCCTTCGGCCCAGGGCGTGATCCTGGGGTCCTGTGATTGAGTCCTGGGCGGGCTTCCTGCGTGGAGCCTGCTTCTCCCTCCGCCTGGGTTTCTGCCTTTCTCTCTGTCTCTCTCTCTCTTTCTGTCTCTCATGAATTAATTAATGGATAAAATCTTTTAAAAAGAGAGAGAGAGATGAAAGATATTTTGTGAACAGATAAAGAAAAGATTTACCACTGATATACTGGCAGCAACAATACAAATCATAAAATATTGTCTTATATCAATTTATTGTCCAGTAAAAGTATCTTTGGATAATGGATGCTGTATAACCAAAATTGCATTATCTTTTTCTAGAAAGTCATTCTTTCATTTACTCATGGATTTTGTGTGTATGTGTGTATGTGTGTGTTTGTGTATGTGAGAGAAATATACCCAATATGTGCATGATATTGTATAACTAAGATGCTAACCGAAGCATATTTATGATTTCCAGGGTCTAGTGATACTGTACAATTTATTTATTCAGTTAGACACAGGCACAAAATACTTTTTAATTTTTCTCAATGAGACCTTCTAAGAATTAATAGACTCATGATACTCTTCCTCAAGTAATTACATGCATTTTTTTTTTATTCTGGGGTCAGATTAAAATTTTAACAAAATGAGTCTCAAGGGGGTAGGAAAGTGTTTAAATACATCCTGCAGCAACCAGTGAGGATTAAAACAAAAGTCATAGTAGATTCTCTAGTAAGGTAAGTAGAAAACACTGGCCTTTGAAAATGTCAGTATATAGCTTAAGCTGGTTATCGTCAAAGTCTCGATGGGCACTATGCTCTGCAAAACTTTCTTCCTTTGCAATAGACTTTTCTGTCAGTAATAGGATTCATGTATAGGAGAGACCTGTTCTGTACTCTCTGGTACTCTGAGCTGTGTTTCTTAGACCACCTTTGTTTTCATATAACTTACTGCCTCTGTTCTCTATTTTAACAGGAATCTTTGTGTATCCTTATTTACCTTATTTTTTTCTTGTTCCACTTTTCATTTCCTATTGACTCAGGGTGACCTTAATAGAGAGAAAGACTGTTATTATCTATATGAGAATATATTCTGAAGACAGAATAACTTTTTTGAATTTTGACTCCACTACTTACTGAGTAACCTTGGTTAAGTCATTTTTTCTTTTTTTACTTTCATACTCTATACTTCCTAGAGGTATTGTGTGCATCATATGAGTTAATATATGTAAATTGCTCAGATAAGTGTCCAGCACATAGTGAATTCTCTATCAACGCTTCATATTTATCCAAATTATTCTTCTCACTAGGCCTCTTTAGATTAATTTCCATGGAGAATTAATAAAAAATTGGAATGGCCAAATCCTTTTAGTACAAGAGCAATGTATGTTTGGAAGATCATTAGAAAAATTGATTCAGGGGCATCTGAGTGGCTCAGTTGGTTAATTGTCTGCCTTTGGCTCAGGTCATGATCTTAGGGGTCCTAGGACTGAGCCCTGTATTGGGCTTCCTGCTGAGCAGGAAACCTGCATCTCCCTCTCCTGCTGCTCCTGCTCTCTGTCACTATCTCTGTCTCTGTCTCTCTCAAATAAATTAATAAAATCTTTAAAAAGAAAATAAAATGTGATTCAATAGGCAAAAATACCAATATGGCAAATGTGTACAAAATATTAATAACAAATTTCTAAGATTAACAAATCACACCACTAGTTTTTTTACTGGGTAAATGAACTAAGCAACATTACGGTGAGAATATTGAAGTATATATTTAAAGTCAGAGTTTTCCTGAATACCACCTTGTGCATTACTCCACCAACCATTAGAAAGTTTTTTTTTTTATATCTTCCCACATTAAACAGGTATGATCATTGTCAATAAGGTAAGGTTTATGGTTTCAGTGTAGATATTTGTTCTCTTTGCTTCAAAATTTTAAAAAGCTGACCTATAATACATCTTTTGTTATACTTAAAACATCTGTGGGTCCAAAAGACAGGTCACTGAATCAAAACAATCACTTAAAAGTATTTTTCCACTTTGAAGAATACTTGAGCAAAGTTTCCATCACTGCATGCTGTGTGTAGGTCTCATTCTATCGCAGGGGTGTCATCAGCTAGGAATGTTAGTGGGCCCATGCTACTCTTGGTCTCAGAGGGCTTGGAGGACCTGGATTTCTGCCTTTATTGGGGTCAAGGGTGAAAGGTCTAGAGTTTCGTGAGTTTGCTCTTTATTGGTGCATTTTAAACATAGGAGCAGGAATTAAAGCTTGGGAAGAGAAATGCAGGGTCTCTTCAAAAGTCGGCCCTCTAGGTCACCCAGGGCTTTCCAAAATATACAGAGACCTCATGGGCAGGGTGGCCTGACTCTTTACCTAATTGTGTAGCTAGCAATATGCTTATTTGAGATGGATGTTTTAGAAATTGATGCATTGGCAATGAAAAGCTTAATCTCAGGGATTTATATTACAATCAAAAAAGCTGATTGTCAGGCATTTACACTACAGTGTGAGTGTAGATATTTGTAGTTTGAGCCTAATGGTACGAGGAGTCTCCATTTACATTTTATGATAAAGTATATCTGTATCTGGGTGCCAGGGTGGCTCAGTCAGCTAAGTGTTTGATGCTTAATTTTGGCTCAAATCATGATCTCAGGGTCCTGGGATTGAGCCCAGCATGGGGATCCACATTCAGTGCACAAAGTCTGCTTTAGATTCTCTCTCTCTCTCTCTCTCTCTCCTCCCTTAAAAATAAATAAATAAATAAATAAATTCTAAAAAAAGCATATTTGTATTTCATGCATAATATTTTAAATTCTCTTAGAAGGTAGCATCCCCAATATAATATAGTGCTTTTATACCTTATACAGCTTACCAAGATGAACCATATGGATAAACAGAATTATACTGCAGTGAGTGAGGTGACTGAATTTATTCTCATGGGAATCACCAAAAACCCTCGACTTCAAGCACCCCTCTTTGGAATCTTCTTCATCATATACTTGGTCACGGTGACAGGCAATCTGGGCATAATTATCTTGACCCATTTGGACTCCAGGCTACATACTCCGATGTACTTTTTCCTTAGACATTTGTCAATTACTGATCTTGGTTACTCCACTGTCATTGGCCCAAAAATGATGGTAAATTTTGTGGTGCACAAAAATACAATCTCCTACCATTGGTGTGCCACCCAGCTGGCAGTCTTTGAGATTTTCATCATCACTGAACTGTTTATTCTTTCAGCAATGGCCTATGATCGCTATGTAGCCATCTGCAAACCTCTCTTGTATGTGGTCATCATGGCAGAGAAGGTACGTTGGGCGCTGGTCCTTGTTCCCTATCTCTACAGTGTATTTGTGTCTCTTTTTCTCACAATTAAGTTATTTAAACTGTCCTTCTGTGGATCTAACATTATCAGTTATTTTTACTGTGACTGCCTTCCTCTCATATCCCTGCTCTGTTCTGACACACATGAGTTAGAATTGATCATTTTAATTTTTTCAGGCTGTAATTTGCTCTCTTCTCTCTTGATTGTTCTTGTATCCTATATGTTTATTCTTGTGGCCATTCTCAGAATGAACTCAACTGAAGGGAGATACAAAGCCTTCTCCACCTGTAGCTCCCATCTGACAGTGGTGACTGTGTTCTATGGGACATTACTCTTTATTTACCTGCAACCCAAATCCAACCATACTTTTGATATTGATAAAATGGCTTCTGTGTTTTATACTCTGGTGATCCCTATGCTGAATCCATTGATCTACAGCTTAAGGAACAAAGAAGTAAAAGGTGCTCTGAAGAGAACTTTAACCAATGGGTGCAAAATCCCCACTTAGTCTCTAACTTTTCAGTTGCAAAGGTCCAAAAATATTTCTTTAATACTCCATTAGTCCAACTATAGCATCAAAAGGTAGCAATGTTTTACCTGAGTGTTTCCTTCGTTTTCTGGATAAAATAGTTCCTCTTATATCTCCCTGTACTCTTCTCCATGTCAGTTGAATAAATGAATAAATATTGTAGACAGATAGTTTAACTCTCAAGTGATATTAAAGGTCATATTGGAGCCTATAAGCAAATCATATTGAATTTGGGCTTGTAGAGGTTAAAAAGAAAAAAACCTTAGTCAAAATTTAATAGAATTAATTAGAATAATGTATATTTTATAGTAGTCACTTCATATTAACAATAAATAAGATTGTATCATGGAGAATGTGTAGGCTAGCCAGGAGGCAAGTAAGTAAGTAAATGTGTGATTATAACAGAACTTGAACAAATTGTTTCAAGAATCTAGGCTAAATGGGAAATAAGGAATATTACCTCAGAATGAAATGTTCAATTGGATTGAGTTTATATTTTCTACCTCAAGGATACAGTGGTCATTTGGGAAGATTTTTTCATTAGGAGTATGAGAAAAATATTGACTGATTATGCATCCCTCTGGAGAGATCCTCAAACTACATAGCTAACTTTGATTTATGACAGCCTGATGATAAGCTGATTTAGGATTGCCAAACTCAAGATAAAGGAATTATTGGTCATCTATCAGAATGACATCAACATTTTGAAAAATCTATAGCAGTAATAGCAGAGATTAAAGATAAATGAGACATTAATGTCTATTTCTTCTCCTCCATCAGACTGTATATACAGTGACAATATTTTGCATGGACTATTGCTAACACAAGGCTTCATTCACATTGTGCACTCACTCAGCAAATGAATGGATTCTCAATATCTTAGTCTCCTCCTTGTTGTTTAATGGGCATTTTTTAAATTTTAAAAATATATACACTACCTCAATAGTGTATGTTTCAATTTCCTTAGAAATTCAAAGTTGAAAATGGGGAATTAAGTCAAATATAAACTGTGGCCTCCATGTCCCAAATTCATGTATATTATTTATTTTTTCCCTTCTTGTATTGTAGTATATTAACAGAGTTGATCTTAACTGTTCTCACCGCAAATAGAAAAATTAACTATGTAAGGTGATAGATATGTTAATTACCCTGATTATGGTAATCATTTCATAATGATAATTTTGTAACATACACATATATCATTGTACACTTTAATTATATCCATTTTTATTTAGCAATTGTAACCTCAATAAAGCTTTTTTTTTATTTTTAAAAGTCAAAATTAAACATGACTACAATAAAAGATAAATGAAACATAATAAAAGAAATAGAAAGTTGTATTCTCTGATCATATCAATTTTGTTTACCATGTTGGTTTTGGATCCTGTCTTAAGCATATGTTATTATGAATAAATTTTATTTTCTAGAATAACCTCTTACATTATACTACACAGTCCTTTTTAGTCATATATGTTTTTCTTTCCCAAATTCTATTATTTCCATTGCTATCCACAAACCAAAAGTAAAGTCAAATAATATTAATAGCATTCTTCTATATCATCCATTATAAAAGGGCTTTACAGAAATAATAATGCACCATACCCCTGCAACTTATTTTTCTTACTTGAGAATTTATCATTAGCATCATTGTTGGTCAATAAACATTAGATATCATTTTTAACATAAGCCTACAAATATGTGGTATCCATCAATCACTATGTTTGCCATACCTTGATAGATAGACACTTAATTGTTTGACTCTTTTTATTTCTGTGGGGTATCGATGAATCACTCTGTATGTGCCATCCCTTGATTAATGGGCACTTGATTGCTTACAGCTTTTTATTTATTTCACCATTATTAAAATAAGAACATAATAAAAAGCTTTATACTTATGACATACATACTCTTGCTTTTTATTTCTGAAATAAATGTAAGAGTTCTTTCACATTCCAATGATATATTGGGTAGATGTTTTATAAACATGCATAAATATTTGAAATAAAAAAGAAAATACAGAAGAAAAGTGTTATGCATTGTAATTTTTTCCCAAGTAGTATTTTTATTCTATTATTTCTTAAGAAGGGACATTAAATTAATATTTAGTGACATATCATTTTCATTGTGCAATTGTATAATGATGAAGTTGCAAAATGTCAACAATAGATGATTATAGGCATCAGCTGATAATCAAGTGATTATTATAAGCAGATGATGATATCATGAGCTATTTGAAAGTTTAGATGCAACATGAATGGTTCTAAAATATTACTGTCTTTTCTACAAGAAACTTATCATGTTCTTGACTTCATTGGATAGAGCCATTGTCCTTAATCACCATGAAGTACATATTCTCATCATAATTATAATGATAAATATTTTAGAAATAATGCTATCAACCTACATTAAAATCCTTTAGTATTTGTATACTCTCAAACCTTTTCCCAGAGTTAGAACTTTTAGTTTTCCTCAAGGTATTTTCAGTGCATATCTAATTAATGGTTTCATGCATTCAAGATTTTAGCTTGGGATATATTTAAATCAATTATTAAATGACAATAATTACAAGGCCCTAATGAATCAATTGAAAAACTCACCCTCCAATTATTTTGAAAAGTCCTTGAGATTGATTTCCTACATGGACTGTGCATTGATTTTTTGAATTCCTTTCCTATTACTTTTGTTTTCAAAAAACAGCACAATATACCATTTCTTGAAGAGATTTTCTCAAACACTTCAGATTTCTCAGTGGAACAGAAAGCCATTAATTCTAGCTTTAGCAAGCTGGAGAGAGTTGATGGAAAAAGAAGAATGTGGGGCACCTAGGTGGCTCATAAGTTACATGCCTGAATCTTGATTTCAGCTGAGGTTGTGATTCAGGGTAATGGGATCAAGTCCCGCATCAGGCTCTGTATTAAGTGTGGAGCCTACCTAAGATTCTCTCTCTCTCTCCCTCTGTCCCTCTCTCTATGCTCTCTCTCCCTCTTTCTCTTAAAAAAAAAATACCTCTCTTAATATGTCATCCTAAGCATCCAATTGGTTCATCTTTTAACTTACCATCATAGGGTTGAGACCAAAGTACATCATAGGGTTGAGACCAAAGTACATCTTCTAACAGGACACAGTGTTAAGGTAGGGATCAGATTTTAATATGAAAATAGTTTAATAACTGCTACCAAATGTGACTCTTTTCAGAGTAGAAAGTTCTAAGCCTAACCTCATGATATACAAATTAGGTACCTCATGTCTGGCTTTAAGTCTGCTTCTATACAGCACAGAATAGATCCAGAATAGCTAAAACAATTTTTTAAAAGGAACAAATTGGGAACATACAATATTGACTGAATGACCAACTATAGGGACACTTGGGTGACTCAGTTGTTGAGTGTTTGGATCAGGTTGTGATCTGAGGAGAGACTGGGGAGACTGCCTCTCACCCTGCCTATGTCTCTGCCTCTCTCTGTGTGTTTCCCATGAAGAAATAAAATCTTTTTTTTTTTTTTTAAAGAAAAGACAACTATAAACCTAAATCTAGAGAATAGAGAACCCCAAACACATGGACATATGTATGTTCAATTATCAGCTAAGAAGCTAAAGAAATTTAATAAGATTTATATATATCTTCCACAAATTAATAACAAGAGTCAAATAACCTAATAAAAATGGAGAAAAGGATCAGAAAAAAACAGTGTGCAGAAGATGTATGAAAGGTCAATACACATGTCAAAAGACCAACATCGTTAGTCACCCAGGAAATGAAATTAAATAACTATGAGCTACCACTTGTCACCCATTAGCATGGATAAAATTTAAAATACTAGATTGCCAAGGGCAAAGAATCATATCATCTGCTATGTTCAGTTCCTGAAGTCATCACACATTGCTGATTGGAGTGTACAGAGGAACTTCACTTTGGAAAACAGTCTGGCAGTTTTAAGTAAAGTTTAAATATGTCACTACCATATGTCCCAAGAATTGCCCTCCTGAATGTTTACCCAAGAGAAATGAAAAGATGTCCAGAAAAATATATGTGTGTATATTAATGCCACGGATTACTTTAGTTATGACAGCACAAAATGGAAATGCTTCAGCTGTGCATCAATAGATAAAAAAACAATTGTAGTAAATACATAGAATGGGGTCTGACTCACCAGTAAAATGGTCTAAGTTGTCCATAAATTCAACAGAGTGAATAAATTTCAATAGCATTAAATTCAACAAAACAAACCAGACACAAACATACTGTCTTATTCCATTTACATGAAGTTCCAAAACAAGAAAAATGAATCTATGGAAAATCATAACAATTGTGGCTTAAGATATAGAGTGAGACAATTTGCTGCAAAGACACACAGAAGAACATTTTACAGTACTGAAATATATTCTTATTGGTAGTAACTCTGGAGATGTTCTTTTTCACATGTTGCCCGTACATACTTGGCATTTTATTTTATCTGAGTTACAATTTAAAAATATATATTTTTGAGATTTTATTTATTTATTCATGAGAGACACAGAGAGAGAGGCAGAGACACAGGCAAAGGGAGAAGAAGGCTCCTGGAGGGGAGCCCTTGCGGAACTCGATCCCAGGATCCCAGGATCATGCCCTGAGCCAAAGTCTATGCTCAACCACTGAGCCACCCAGGCGTCCCTTAATTCATTTATATTTATATTTTATTTTTAAAAATGTATTGTTTAAAATAGCAGTTGTAATATGGCCTTTTTTCTTTTTTAAAAGTTTTTATTTAAATTCCACTCAGTTAACTGCAATGTAGTATTAGCTTCAGGTATAAAATTTCATGATTCATCATTTACATATGACATACAGTGCCCATCTCAGCAAGTGCCCTCCTTAATTCCCATCACCTATTTAACCTATCTCCCCAATATCTACCCTCTGGTAACCATCAGTATGTTCTCTATAGTTAAGAATGTGTTTCTTGGGCAGCCCCAGTGGCTCAGCAGTTTAGTGCTGCCTTCAGCCCAGGGCGTGATCCCGGAGACCCGGATCAAGTCCTGCGCTGGGCTCCCTGCATGGAGTCTGCTTCTCCCTCTGCCTGTGTCTCTGCCTCTCTCTCTTTCTCTCTCTCTCTGTGTCTCATGAATAAGTAAATACATTCTTTAAAAAGAAAATGTGTTTCTTGGTTTGTCTCTCTCATTCTCCCCATATTCTTTGTTTTAATTCTTAAATTCCACATACAAGTGAAATTATATGGTATTTATCTTTCTCTGACTGACTTATTTCATTTAGTTCAATAACCTCTAGTTCCATCCATGTTGTTGCAAATGGCAAAATTTCATCTTTTTTGATGGCTGAGTAATATCCTATTATATAGGAGCATTTGGGTGGCTCAGTCGGTTAAGCATCTGTCTTAGCTCAGGTCATAATCCCAGGGTCCTGGGATCAAGCCCCATGCTGATCAGGGAGTCTGCTTCTCCCTCTCCCTCTACCCCTCCCCTCCACTTATGCTCTTTCTCACACACACACACACACACACACACACACACTCTCTCTCTCTCTCTCTCTCTCTCAACTAAATCAGTAAAATCTTAAAAAAAATATTCAATTATATATACCATACCTTCTTTATCTATTCATCAGTCAGTGAACATTTAGGCTCTTTCTATAAATTGGCTATTATTGATAATACTGCTATAAAGGTTAGGGTGCATATCTGCCTTCAAATTAGTATTTTTGCATCCTTTTTTTTAAAGATTTTATTCATTCATTCATGAGAGACATATAGAGAGAGGCAAAGACACAGGCAGAGAGACACAGGCAGAGAGACAAGCCAGCTCCATGCAGGGAGCCTGATCTGGAACTCGATCCCTGGACTCCAAGATCATGCTCTGGTCCAAAGGTAGGTGCTTAACTGCTGAGCCATCCAGGGATCCCCCTGTATCCTTTAAGTAAATACTTAGTATTGCAATTGCTGGATCATAGGGTAGTTCTATTTTTAACTTTTGAGATACCTCTATACTGCTCTATGATGGCCTAAAAAAAAGAAAAAAGATTTCTTTATTTATTTGAGAGAATGTAGGTGAGGAAGGGGGTAGAGAAAGAGAATCCCAAGGAGACTTCCCTCTGAATGCACAGCTCAATGCAGGGCTTGATCCCACAACCCAAAGATCATGGCCTGAGCTGAAATCATGAGTCAGAGCTTTACCAACTGAGCCACCCAGGCAACCCTGATATGGTTTTTAAAATATTATTTTTTATTTGTTTCTCAGCAGCTTTTGAATTTCTATACAACCTATATAAAGTTTTAAAGACTATATGTAATAAAAAGACTATATGTAAAATTATATAATACATTTTATTACATTAAAATTACATCATAAGTATGTATTTTTATAATATGTTTAATACGTTTTCAAACTATTTAGTTTCTAGTATTTATCATACTAATAACATAGTCATGAAGATTTTTATATATTTTAATAACTTGAATTACTTTTGTAGAACAGGTTTTTAGATGGAAGTTTTCTACCTACTGAAGTTTTGCATGTTTGCAACTTTTTTGGACCCAAGACAAGAAGTTTAGAATAATTATGTTCCTCAGTTCATGATACTTTATCATCATTGGGCAAGGCAAAGACTTACACTTTTCTTAAGTGAATTTTTCATTTTTCATGCCAATTTTTTATGAGATGAATTGTGTCACACCAAAATTCATATGTTGAAGGCTTAATGCTCAGTATATCAGAATATGACTGTATTTGGAGATAGAACCTTTAAAGAGGTAATTCAGTTAAAACAGCTTATTAAGATGGGCCCTGATCCAATATAACTGGTGTCCTTATAAGATGAGGATATTAGGACACCCAGAGAACCAGGCATGTATCTAGACCCAACAACTACCATGTGAAGACATAGCAAGAAGGTGGCCATCCCCAAGCCAGGAGAATCCTCAGAAGAAACTAAACCTGCCCACTCAGTGATCTTGGGCATTTAGGCTCCAGAATTGAGAAGATATATTTCTATTGTTTAAGCCACCTGGTCTGTGGTATTTTGTTATGCAGCTCTAGCAAACTCTACATTGTTCATCTTTATTTCTTTATTCAGTTCCCTCTACCACCACCAAGTAATCATCCTGATGTATTTAATGTGAGTGTTTTTCTTTTGTTCTCGCAGGACAGTTTCCTTTCTATACAATCCTGTTAGTCATTAGTCATTGATATTTTGTGTATATATATATATATAAATATATATATGTATATATATACATATATACACACACTAAATAGAGATATTTAAACACTAAATATTATATATTTATATTATACACATTTATATTATAAATATGTTTATACATTATATATATATACATATGTATATAAAATATTCAGTATTTAAAATATTTATGGGGGCAACAGGAAACTTATGGACACGACTCAGGGGCTTCCTTTTAAATACTATGTTTGACTCTTCTCTAGTAGTTTTATTCTACCTTTCTCACCTGAAATACAATTAAGAAAAGATTAAAATAATAATCTTATTAAAAAATAATAATCTTATTGCCTGGGGATTGTTTTTGGAGAACACATCCTCCTTTTAACATCCACTTCACCCTATTCCCTGAAATAATGATTATGCTAATTGTATTCTTTGAAACAAAAGCAAAGGAAAAAGAAAAACGATGGCATAATAAAAATACCATTTCTAGATAGAGTTTGTTTTAACTTCACTGCTAGACCATTGGTTTCTACCTCTTTAATATTGCATTTTTGCAATAATGAATTCCTAAATGCAGATGAGTTACTTTTGCAGATATATCTTAATCACCATGTCCCTAAGAGGTCAGGGAATTGGACTTGCTTCAATTCAAAAAAGACTCAAGAGGCATCTTGTTGAATTCCTAGGCGGAGATCCTGATAATGAGCCATTCCCAAATGGTATCTTCTCCAAGGATGCCAAAGGCAATTTGTCAATCCTAGAATCACCTGTGCTTCAGAGTTGGGTATTTTATTGAGCCCCATTTACAGATTCTCACTAAAAGCCTGAAGCAGATTCTGCATTAGAGGTGGGTGGAAAATATTTGTCTTATTTTTGAGTAATGACCTTTGAAAGATCAAAGATAATTCCTCAAACTGAGATGTTTCATTTTTATTTTAGAAGGCACTCCACACTACATATAATCAGATAGTACAATACTTAATCTTTTTCCAAGATTTGTAACTTTGGGAAGGAATATGTGCTGTTAAATATAATCCAGCTATTTGTGTTTCCAAATCAGAACTGGAATCATTATGGCTTATGTACTTAAATTATATCACTACCAAAACAATGATTTTTTGCTGTTTATTTGCGTCAGTTTTTATTTCTGCAATATTAACTAAAGTGAAAACTGTATGTTTCATAGGACGATCTGTGAAAAAAAAAAAGACTAGATACACAACTACCCAAACTCCAAATGGTGTTCCTTTTTGAGGATATAACAAATTTTCTCAAGAAAATGTCCATTAAATCTGATAATACAAAGGCAAAAATACATATAGAAGCATAATATGTAATCAGTGTAATAATAGAACATATTTAGATAAGCCATTTATCTTACAGTAAAATAAATCTGCCAACATATTAGCTGAGAAGATCTCAAAAAAAAAAAATTCCTATTTGCATAAAGACGCTGCAAACAAGGAGCCAGATGCTAAGAAACTGCAAACCCAACATTCCTGGTTTAATAGGACAGAACCTCTATAGCATTCTCAAGGAGAAAATAAAACACAGGAAGAAAATGTTCATTTGCTGAGTAGCCCTTAATTCACATGACCCAAAATAAGACATTCTAAAATAAATTTACTTTTTTTAAAGATTTATTTATTATGAGAGAGAGAGAGAGCAGAGGTAGAGGCAAAGGGAAAACATCCCAAGCAGACACCCCACTGAGTGTCTTGCTGGACCTGGGGCTCCATCTCATGACCCTGAGATTATGATCTGCGCTAAAATCAAGTTGGACAATTAACCAACTGAACCACACAGGTGCTTCCAAATAAATTTACTTTTTAAAAAATTCTGCGTTATAATTTTTAATACAAGAAAATTCAAAATACATGGAAACTATCACCATGTATACATAAAGACCGTTATTATTACTCATTAACCATTATAAATTGGTACTCATTTAAATGGAAATCAATATTGAACCTATTTTTTACCCTCCCGGTTATTCTTTAGTATTCAACAGAAGATTTAAAATGTCTAGGGTATGATCAGGAATGACATTCTTAAATATTCTAAAATTCAAGTTTGTTAGCTTCATTTGACACTGTATTCATTTTTACTTTCGGATCACATGGGGCCCATGCTACAAAGGATGAGCAAACTTCATTCAGGTATCATGTCACCTCTCACATGCAAAGAATGGAGTAATCTCAGAGGAATCAACATGAGTTAGGACACAGAGGACGAGAGATGAAAATTTTATGTTCAGTGTGTGCCGATAGGATGGTATGACCAGAAAGTTGGTATGGGCCTAATTGTGTAATGCACTGAAAATAAGGCTAAAGCATCTTTGAATTATTACTTTAAAAAATAACTCAGATTACATACCTTAATTACTAAAAAGCTTTAATGACCACCATTTGTCTACCAGATAATCTGAGAGAATTATGATATGGAAAGCAAGAAGGATGCAAGAGTCAATGTTGATGTTGATGAAAGCTTGACCTCAGCAGCCCCAGTGGCTCAGTGGTTAAGCACCACCTTTAGCCCAGGGAGCAATCCTGGAGACCCAGGATCAAGTACCAACGTCAGGCTCCCTGCATGGAGCCTGCTTCTCCCTCTGCCTGTATCTCTGCCTCTCTCTCTGTCTCTCTGTCTCTCATGAATAAATAAATAAAACCTTAAAAAAAAAAAAAAAGCTTGACCTAAGGAAGCAGAAGAGAAGAATGTTTAGGCTGGGAAAGTATGCATGGAAATTGGCCAATAATGCATATGGAATTTTGAATTGAAAGAGAAAATTAGAAGATGAATGGGATGTTTGTCTTTTAAAATCTTTTTTAAAAAGATTTTATTTATTTATACATAAAAAACACACAGAGAAAGGCAGAGACATAGGCAAGTGGGAGAAGCAGGCTCCCTGCAAGGAGCCTGATGCAGAACTTAATCCTGGGACTCTGGGATCACGTCCTGAGCCAAAGGCAGACACTCAGGTGCCCCTAAAATGGTTGCCTTTTTAGCATTTATTATTGCCCTTTAATATACAGCATATAACCAGCAACACATCAAATTTTAGCAGAAATAGAGGAGCTGATATAATTTAGAAGCATTCTTTCTTGCTTATAGTTGATGAGTGTGCAAGGAAGACAATGGAGAGCCTGAAAGATGCAGACCAAATATTAAAAGTTGCAAACAGAGAAGATAAGATCAGAAAGAGACATGGGGATAGGGAAACACAGAAGCAATATCCTACAGGGTAGTGTTTGGCAATAAAAGGAAAGCTAGAATTGTGAAACAGTGTTGTCCCCCAGTAGAAAGGGGTGAAGATTAAGGAACATATTAGAAGTTTCTGTTACAAATTTTTTAAAAATCTTGAAATGGATGAAAAAAAAATGCTATCATCATCTGGGTTGACATTTCTGTAAAACTAACCAGACCAGTGTGCTCCAGACTTAAACGTTAGATCATTTAAATTTCTGAAAAGCACCTAAAGCTCACTATGTTCAAAATACCACTCTAGGGATCCCTGGGTGGCTCAGTGGTTTAGTGTATGCCTTTGGCCCAGGGTGTATCCTGGAGTCCTGGGATAGAGTCCCATGTCGGGCTCCCTGCATGGAGCCTGCTTCTCCCTCTGCCTGTGTCTCTGCCTCTCTCTCTCTCCCTCTCTCTCTCCCTCTCTCTCCCTCTCTCTCTCTCTCTCTCTCTCTGTGTGTCTCATGAATACATAAATAAAATCTTTAAGAAATATATCACTCTAATCACTCTGTCTTAATATTAATGTCTATTGTCTAATCACATTCTCTAATATTCAAAAATGTCATGGCTATTGATCTGATTGCAAAAAAAATCACAGAATGTTTCCTTTTTAAAAAGTTTTTTAAATATTTTATTTACTTGAGAGAAAGAGAGCAAGTTTGAACAAGGGCAAGTGGCAGAGGGAGGAGGATCAGCAGATTCCCCACTGAGCAGGGAGCTCAATGTGGGGCTTATCCCAGGACCCTGGGATCATGACCTCAGTCAAAGGCAGACACTTAACTGACTCAGCCACCCAGGTGCCCTGACAAAATGTTTCTTGATCTGGCCCCATCTGTCATTCCTTTATATTTCTCTCATACAATACGTAATATGAATTATGTTAAAGATACCATCTTGTTTCTGCTCCCAACTTAAATTTACTTCCTTCCTTCTACCTCCAGCTTCTCCCCTTGAACTCAAGTCAACATTATTTATCTTCCTCAGGAATCCTATAACAATGGCTTGACTCATTAAAAACAAAAAACAAAAAACTTCCATTCATGTCTAACTCACTTCCTATCTGTAACTAATTATCTTCACAATACTAAGGGTTCTTATTTTCAGATTTAAAGTTGATCATCTCATTCACCTACCTTAAAACTTCCCAATGATTTACAATTCACTTAGAATAAATCCCAAATGTTTATTGTAACCTATACAATCTGATTCTACTACCTCTCCACTTTCTCATTACCTTTAGTCACCCCAGCCTCTGTTAAGTTCCTCTTTAAAAACAAATAAAAAACTAAAGTCTTTTCTTTCCCTGAGCAACACCTTCAAGAAATACATTCCCACCTAGAATCTAGGAACATTTTTCCTGTGATTTATGAAATAATTAGCTCATTCTCATGCTTTAGGTTTGAGTTCAAATGTGACCCTTTCAGAAAGGGGACATCTCATGTGACATAATTATCCCAGTGTATCCTAATGTATCTTTTTCATTCAATTTATTTATTGTTCTCATTACAACCTGCAATCGTCTCATCTGTAAGTTCTATTACCAGTCTTCTCTCTTTTCCTTATTGTTGGAATAAAAAACTCATAAGCTGAGGGGCAAATCTGAAGCTTGAACATATCTGAAGCTTGAACATATTCTCTGGCACAAGTAGAAAATCAGCAAATACTTGGTAAATAAATAAGTAAGAAGATAGACTGAAAAAAAAAAAAAGAAGAAGAAGAAGATAGACTCAAACCAAGATAGGAATGATGATGTAGTAAATTCTCAGCATAGTTAGAAGTTGTTTCAGTTTTGTTCCTTTAATTCTTTCTCTATTGTTGCTTCACTCTTTTTCCTCACTGCAGAATAGATTTTTTTTTTCTATTCCATCCTATTTTAGGAAAGAAAATGTCAACAGCTTAAGCTTTAACAGTTCAGGCATTTATGATCTATAGTCCTTAAAAAAAAACACTTACTTGAGGTATGGTTGACATACAAAAAGCTGTATACATGTTTGATGGGTACAATTTGATGAGTTTGGAGGTACATCAGTGAAATCATCACCACAACGTATTATAAATATATCCATCATCTCCAAATGTTTCCTCCTACCCACTTTTATGATGATGATGATAATGATGATGATGATGATGATAATGATGATGATGATGATGATGTGTATATGCATAGTTAAAGTTTGCTAAAGGGTAGATGTTATGTTAAATGATATAGTCTTAATGCTCTAGAATTTAATTCCAGGTCTTTAGATAAGAGATCATCATAGGACTTCTTTGGGCCAGGTACCCACCACTGGAACTATCAGTTGTGATTAGGAAGGGATTCTAATTAGACTTAGTTAAGAACATATGACCATCCTTGAAACAAACATATCCAGGAGAATATTAAGTCATGTTATAATAGCATGCTGATTCTTTGACAAATATATGCAATGAAATTATCACAGAAGCTCTATAGTGTAAGGAAGTTTATCATTACGGTAGTGAAAAATATTAAAATGGGGAAAATAAAAAATAAATAAAAATAAAAATAAAAAAATAAAATAAAATGGGGAAAATATACCAAGTAAAAGATCAACTAAAAATGAAGGCCAGATATATTAACATTTAATAAATGGTTATAAAATTTTATAATTTTTTAAAATATTCCACTTATTTATTCATGAGAGACACACACACAGAAGGATAGAGAGAGAGAGAGGCAGAAACAGGCAGAGGGAGAAATAGGCCCCATGCAGGGAGCCTGATGTGGGACTTGATCCCGGGTCTCCAGAATCACACCCTGGGCTGAAGGTGGCACTAAACTGCTGAGCTACCCAGGGATCCCCCAAATTTTATAAATTTAAAGTGACTTTTAAAAATAAACATAGTGGGATGCCTGGGTGGCTCAGCAATTGAGCATCTGCCTTTGGCTCAGGACTTGATCCCAGGGCCACCACCTCGGGCTCCCTGCAGGGAGCCTGCTTCTCCCTATGCTTATGTCCCTGCCTCTCCATATATATGTCTTTCAGGAATAAGTGAATAACATCTTTTAAAAAGAATAAAAATAAACATAGTAGAAAGAATAGTAGGAATCTTGTAACTTATGGGACAATAAGGAAAAGTTATGATAGGGAAGATAAAGAAAGTGGTATCCAATAAGGCATGGTGGGTTGTTTTTCAAAAGTTTGTAAATTTCACAGATCTCATTTTTCTGAAAGCTGGAAAGAAAATTAGTCTTCTGAAAAATAAAAGACATATCTCCATGTTTTTTTTGTCTGGGTTAATAAAATGGAAAATGAGAAAAAGCAGGTAACAGACATGAATGGTAGAAATCATTAATTCAATTTCCATCAAATAAAAGTTATAGAAAGATAGGATAAAGAAAATGGGGCAGGATAGAGAATAGAATCATCTAATTTTCAGAAAAAAAGCAACAAGTCCCAGGTTAGGAAATCACAAGGAGACAATTGGAGTATTTGGAGCCATACAATTCCTCAAGCTTTTCTCACACTCAAGAGACATGATATGAATATATGAATCATGGCTTCAAATTTTTGCAAACTAATAAGATTCTCACGATTTTAATAAGACTGTGAGGAAGTAAATCCTCAAATAATGCATGATGCTGGATCATCTATTTATTTTGCTATACTTGCCTTTTCTCTCTTCCAAATGATCACAAATTTTAATTTGCTAGTCCTCATGCCTTGATTTTAATAACTGAGTTGGATTAATACATGATTCCAGGAAATCTCACCTAAAGAATATGCCTTCTAGTGACCTTCTCAGAAAATAATTCCTCAAAGTTTGTAACCACTTCTCCTTTTCCTCTCCAAACAGATGACTATTCAAACCCATAGATGGCTCCTGGAAATTTCACACAGATCACTGAGTTTGTTCTCGTGGGAGTCTCAGACCGCCCAGACCTCCAGATGCCACTCTTCTTTGTTTTCCTGGTGATCTATGGGCTGACCGTGGCAGGAAACTTGGGCATCATCACCCTCACCAGTGTTGACTCGCAGCTTCAAACGCCCATGTACTTCTTCCTCAGGCACTTGGCTATCATCAATCTTGGTGATTCTACTGTCATTTCCCCTAAGATGCTCTTCAATTTTTTAGTAAAAGAGAAAACCACTTTGTACTATGAATGTGCCACCCAACTGGGAGGATTCTTGGTTTTCATTGTAGCTGAGGTATTCACCTTAGCTGTGATGGCCTATGACCGCTATGTGGCCATTTGCAACCCCCTGCTCTACATGGTGGTGGTATCTCCACAGATTTGCCTTTTCTTGGTGTCCCTCACATACCTCTACAGTTTTTCCACAGCACTTGTAGTTTCATCTTGTATATTTTCTCTGTATTTTTGCTCTTCCAATGTAATCAATCATTTTTTCTGTGATATTGTCCCTCTGTTAACATTGTCCTGCTCAGATACTTACCTTCCAGAGACAATAGTATTTATATCTGCAGCTACAAATTTGGTTTTATCCTTGATTATAGTTCTAGTATCCTATTTCAACATTGTTTTGTCCATTCTAAGGATGCATTCATCAGAAGGAAGGAAAAAAGCCTTTTCCACATGTGCTTCACATATGATGGCAGTCACAGTTTTCTACGGAACACTACTATTCATGTATTTGCAGCCTCAAACTAACTACTCATTGGATACTGATAAAATTGCTTCTGTATTTTATACCCTGGTGATCCCCATGTTGAATCCCATGATCTACAGCCTGCGGAATAAGGATGTGAAGGCTGCCTTACAGAGATTTCTGAAAAACTCATGCTGATCTTTTAAATCAAAGTAATTTTAGAGCTCCATAGGTAAATGATTAGATGGTTAAGTTAGGGTACCATATGTCAGAGAAGGCAAACATTAGGTAGCAAACTTACAGGTGTACAAGTAATTCTAGGAATTAAAAGGAGCTAGAATTTGGGAAGCATTGAATTAAAAGGTAAACTGAAGTTCTTGGAAATAAAGGTAATGCAGAAACAAACATTATTCACTAACTTTGTACATAGATACTCAATTTGGAAGAAATATTTCCATTGGTTGGAAGATGTGTAAGTTAAAATATTAAATAAGTTTGAACAGAGCAATAAAATATGGCTGAGAGAAGTAAGTTGATCTTTCTTATCCTTGGGCTTCTTTTTCACTTTCTGACTGGTTATGTTGAGGTATAGTGGATCACTACATCTTGAGGAACTGTAATTACAGATTGCTAAAATCCTCTTCACAGCCAAGTTAGTAAAATTAAACTGAAAGTTATATTTAAAATAAAACTCCCTAATTCTTTCTTAATCATTGATATTTTCATGTTGATTCATAAATATACTGGATTCTGTAAGATTTCTCTTTCTCTTTACTCTATATAACAGCCTTTTTTATTGTGTGTAATATATGTACTGTCTTATGATATCATTAGACATTCCAGGAATCATGTTTGTGAGAATTCCTATGTCATTAGAGGGAAATGTTAATTGTTTTTATAAATATTTTTATGTCTTCTGATAGTTCTTGATCAGTGAGTGTACACCAAAAACTGTTGTACAATTTTGGGGAATGGAGGTAACCAGACTATATCTCAGTCCTATTCAGCATCACCAGATAAAGGTCAATAAGTCCATATTTTAATTAGCTCTATGGGTGATTCTGACATTTGGCCTTATGAATGAGTCTTGACAAATAATCAAAGAACTACGCTGGAAGAGATAAGAAAATACCTCAATTCACTGCACTTTGTTTTATTACATTTTGCAGATATTGCAGTTTTTAGAAAGTTTGTGGCAACCCTGCACTGAGCAAGTCTATTGGCACCCTTTTTCCAATGGCATTTGCTCATTTTGTGTCTCTGGCACATTTTGGTCATTCTCACAATATTTCAAACTTTCCTTCCTTTCAAGATTTTGTTTGAACTCTAGTTAATTAACATATATTGTGGTATTAGTTTCAGCGGTAGAATTTACTAATTCATCACTTGCATATAACACCCAGTACCCATTACATCAAGTGCCCTTCTTAATGCCTATCACCCATTTACCGCATCCCTCCAGCAACCCTCAGTTTGTTCCCTATAGTTGAGTCTCTTACTCTTTGCCTTCCTCTCTGTTTTTGCTTATTTTATTTTTCCTTCCCTTCCCCTATTTTCATCTGTCAAACTTTTTTGATGGTGAACTGTAATCAGTGATAATGACCATCTGAAAGCTCAGTTGACGGTTAACATATTTTAGCAATAAAGTTGTCATTTAAAAAAATTAAGGTATGTATATTTTTAGACATACTACTATTGCACTCTTAGTAGATTACAGTATAGTGTAAACATAACATTTATATGACTTAGGAAACAAAAAAAAATTCAGTTGATTTGCTTTATTGTGAAACTTTCTTTTATTACAGTCGTCTGGAACCTAAGTCCCAATATCTTGGAGATATGCCTGAATATGGAAAATCAAATTAACATTCTATGGGTATCTTCACTTTAATTATAAATGAAATTCAGTGTTGAAGAGTTCCTTCAAGTATAGTCACTAAACTTAGTCATAATAATTATGATATAAGAAAAAATATAATACTACAAAATTAGATTCATAGACATGAAAACATTGCAATTGAATTATTCCCAAAAATCGGGCAGCCCCGGTGGCGCAGCGGTTTAGTGCCACCTGCAGCCCAGGGTGTGATCCTGGAGACCTGGGATCGAGTCCCACGTCAGGCTCTCTGTGTGGTGCCTGCTTCTCCCTCTGCCTGTGTCTCTGTCTCTATGAATAAATAAAATAAAATCTTAAAAAAAAAGAATTATTCCCAAAAATCCTTTTTAAAATATCCCCTACTAATTTCCCTACTAATTAAGTTAAATTAATTCTAAAATCCCCTATTTAGGGACAAGAAATATGAGACATCCCAGAGAAATGTTTTCTTTTATCAGTTGCACTAATATTGTGACAAAGCTGTTAGTTGATACTTTGCATTGTCTTTTCTTTTTTTTTTTTTAGTTTATTATAAAATTCTTGACTAATGGTCGTAGTTTTAGAATGGACAGCTAGAGCAGATGTCTCTATACATATTATATATATATTTGTAAGCAAGGAGTCCACATGGTCCTTTGGAATCTTCTTATTTCTCTGAACTTAGGTATGAGAACTTAAAGATCCACTAAATAATAAGAAAGAACAAAATTATGTAGTCTTTTAGTACACAACCATGGTTAATCAATGTTAAAATATTGATATATTGATCTAATGTTACAAGACAGAAATCCCTAATGTACTACATTTATTTGTCTGAGGAGCCAAGTTCTGCTCACTGGGCATGATCTTTATTACACATGTATTCATAGACACTATGCTCTATAAATCATGTTTATGATGAGACATGAGTGGGGGAAATGTATGCTTAGGAGGAACTAAATCATGTGTTATATATAGATGCTTATAGTGGTTGCTACAAGTCTGAATAGAAAGCATTGAAATGACATTCAACAAGACCATCATGTGAAGTATATCCAGGCTTCATTGAATAAAGTTTATAAACTCCCATAGAAAATATAGTGTTGAAAAACAAAACAAAACAAAAATAAAAACAAAAAAACAAAATATAGTGTTGGTTTTCCATGGCCCTCTATAAAATGTCTTCTATTGGTTACATTTTATTTAATTATTTAACCTGATACATTATTTTAAGATAAAACATGAAAAAGAGTTGAGGTTTCAAATTTAACTTCTGGACTCTTTAAATATTTCTGATTTATTAGTAAGAGTTTCTTTTTAATTAAATTTAAGTTTGAATGGCTTCTTCAGAACCAATACTGGTACTCCTAAGGATTTTGTTTGTTTTTGTGTTATGTGTTGTACTATACATAATGGTCAGACATTTCGATACCAAACTGCAAGTCCTGGCATTTTGTAACAAGGCACAAGCAGAGACAGGATATCTAGCCATTAGTGCCAGATGTGTTCCTCAATCCAGGGGGGAGGGGAAGAGACACAGTAAATATTCAAAAAAGAATTATTTAATATATAGAACATACAATTCAAACATACACAATTCCCTAGCTTGATCCCTAGCTTTATCTTTACCTAGTTTGGGCATCATTTACACAATGTAAGCAGGTTGTGATTTTTAATCATTGCTATATTTTCTCCTTCAAAGTGTCCTGTTTATACATCATGAAAAAAAAAAAAAGATTCTATCGCTTTCTTCATTCTATTGTAGCCCAGTGTTATAGTTAATTTTTATTAGAAGAAAAGTAAGGGGAACATTTTAAATTCATAACCAGTATATAAAACTCATATCCATGCTTCTTTCCCCACACATTAAATTGACAATAAATATCTTGTACATCATCTAGGTCAGAATGACCAGGATACAAGCTAATGCCCAGCACTTTTACCAAATTCCTTGTATATATAGTATTAAGGGATAAGTCCTTAGAGGAATTAGATAAATATTTCATAGGAAGTTGTAAGAATTTTAAAAAGGTAATTCATACCTGTCTTTAAAAGCCAATTTCAAAGACTGACCCTAATCTACTATAACCAAAATATTTTTTTAAAAAGTTGACTAATCATAATATTTTAAGATTTAGGAGAACCATAGAGCAATAGCATTATACTAAATGCAGAACTATACATATGCAGTTCTTCAAAAACAGAGATCCCAGTTGAACATGGACTGTAATTTTTCTGATAATCTTATTTGCATCATGCTCTGAGATAAAACCCTTTGGGACAGAGACACTAACAAATACATGCAGTCAGCTGCTATTCAGAGCTGTAATGAAATAGGAGCACATTCTACCCAGGTAGGTGAGGAGAGATTTCAAAATGGTGGACTTTGACATATTGACATGTAATACTATCCCTATAGTAGCTCAAGACAAGAATTTTAAAAATTAAATAGAGTATAATACAATTGACTAGATAAAAAAAAAAGTTTGGAGTACATTTTGTAAGAGAAAAGTGAACAGTGCTTTCTTTTTTTTTTACATTAGTTATATATATTTATATATTTCTTTTTAGATTTAAAAATATATTTTTACATGTACATAATTACTTTTAGATTAGATATTTCTTATATATATTTTATTTCACATATATAATTTATCTTTAGATCAAATAAAATACAAATTCCAGTTTAGAATGTCTGAGGAAATTTGGAAAAATCAGGGTATGATTTGCCAGATTATAATCTGTGAGACCTGTGTTTCTGCATTTACAGTAACTAGAGATTTTACTTAGGATTAGCAGGGAGCATATTGGACAAAGGCCACCAATGTGCCCTTAGAAATGTTTTCTAAATTAATGATTATAAGAAAAAGGGGAAGAGATATTCAAATATAATTATGATATTAATCTTAAATTAGTTAACCCAACATTACTATTTAATTTTTCATTACCTAGTATTTAGAAGGGACTGCATCAGGAAATGACAAAAAACAGCATGGCGCTCAACTGTAAGTTTCTAACTAACACCCAGCAAGGGAAGAGGTATGGAAACAGACAGTTGTTATACATGTGGCAAAAGCTACAAATGAATTATGCCTAATGTGATTCTATAGCAAAAAATGAAATATGTTGACATGGAAAGTAGCTCTTCAGTGAATAGATGTTGTTTCAACAGGCTTTAATTATAAATGAATTTCCCTTCATCATCCATTTTGCTTGTAGAGAAGACTACTAGAAACAGCAAGAACAAAATGGAGAAGCATGGAAGGGCATATTGGTATTGACAAGTGGATATCAATTCTATTAACTGGACCAATGGATATCCATTCATGGTAGAGAGTATTGAATAGAATTGGGATTATAAAAATATTCAGAGATGAGACTGTAAAAAGTTGCATATAGTTTTAAATATAATTATCCACATTTTATTTTTAATACAAAGTAAAATGATTTGTATGTACAAATGTCAGAGTTTTTGTTTTGGAAGTGGAGCAAAAGCAATTGAGAAAAAAAAGAGACCAAAAAAAGGAAATTTGGATAAAGCTTTTCTATATTTCCAGTCTATTCTACTTCCTATTCTTTGGCTGCTCTGTCTTCAGACAGCAGTGCCTGGAAATCAATGGTTTTCAACATACATTATTGAAAGAGAGAATGAGTGAATTGATACAGGCTTATGAGGGAGTGGCGGTGAACATATTCAAGAGAAGGAGAAAAGGAGAGTGCAGTCTTACTTATAGATCAGAGTAGGAGATGTTGCTTAGGTCTGTAGGTAAGTTGCTTATCTACTGAGGTTGGTGAAAATGGTGATGGTGTTTGTTATGTCAGAATGCAACTTTTTTGAAACTGTGTTGTAACTAGGACTAGATTGTGATTTAATTTTTAGAATCTTAACCAGGAATATTTTGACTAATTAGAACAGATTCTTGTAGAACAGAAAAGAGTGTGAAAGACAAGTGAATGCTGGGTAATGAGAGTATTATTCTAGATCTATTTATATACTCCATGCCATAATGTAACAAATATTTATTTCTGTGGTGTGTGGGACAAAAAGTTTGAGTCTGAAAACATGTAGTCTAAAGAAGGGTCTTGGTCTGAGCAGATCAATAAATAAAAATTTTATTTTATTTGTTTTTCCTTTCTCCTTTTTTTAAAAAAAAATTTGCTTCAAATTGACTTTTTTTTTTTAAAGATTTTATTTATTTACTCATGAGAATACAGAGAGAGAGAGAGAGAGAAACAGGCCGAGAGACAAAGGCAGAGGGAGAAGCAGGCTCCATGCAGGGAGCCCGACGTGGGACTGGATCCTCAGTCTCCAGGATCACGCCCTGGGCTATAGGCGGCGCTAAACCCCTGAGCGACCGGGGCCGCCCGAATTTTCATTTTAATATGCTAATTAGATATTTGGAATGAATGAATTGCTAAGTTTTTATCTCAATTTCCATGTTGCTATAATTATATATTAAAACTCCATCCACATTAAAGTTTCAGAAGGGAAGATACAACTTATTTAGGATAAAATTAAAGTAAATAAATATTCCTTGAAAGTTATTGCTTAACACACAATGTTTCCCAATAAACATACTGACTAAACCAAACAAAAATAACTAAAATGTGGTTTTGGGTCTATTGAATAATAGTTGTAAGAGCTATGAAACAGCTATTCGTAAATTCTGAAGAAAATTTGAAGAAACATGAGATTTTATTTTATTTGCATATTTATTCCCATTGTAATTTCTGGAGTTATCAAAAAAAAATTTGTTTTCATTTCTCAGGATTAAGGGTGGGAAAGAAAGAGACAGAGAGATAAAAAAAGGGAAAGATAAAATGAAGAGAGATGACATTTGACATTAATAGTAAGAATATGGTTCTATAATTTTTATGCTTTCTTAAAATAAATTTCAATAAATTTTATTTAGGTACTCAATAATTCAATTACTAAAGTCAATCGCTAGTGCCAAGAACTATTTGTTGTGTTCCTCTGATTTAGATAATGTCATTATCTGCCTTTTATAGACCACTAAAGATGAAATATCTAGTGATTAAAAATTAGCAGAATTATATGGTTATATACATAGAGAGATCTAAATTGGTCAGCTCCATGGGCAACACACATAACACTTTCTATTTCAAAGTAATAAATCATATTAATTATAAGTCCTTCAAAAAAAGAAAAAAGAAATTCAGGTAAAATGAATGAGAAAAATAAATAGAGATCTATCTTAAAGCAAGAAAATGAAAATTAATACATAAAACATAACTCTATATTTCCTTAATAAAAGGTAACCAGTTAAATATAATTGATCTATAAAGAGATTTAAATTTCCAAAACTATTGGAAAGCAAGTATCAATTTATAATATATTATAATTTATACTATATAACTTATTATATAATACCATGCAATATATAATACATTAAATGCATTATATTATGTTAATATGGATTATATTAAATATATTTTATAATATAAAGTTTATGAGGGTCCATTCTCTTCGGTCATGCTACAGAGATAAAGATGTTAGTGCAATGATAGCAAGCAAAATTTAAAATAATAATGAGATAAGGACTCCTGAGTCAAAACAATATGGGTATGAAACCCAACTAATTACTCAGACCATCTGTCTGCTTTTGTTTCAGGTGTTAACTGTTTTAATTTCCTCTTCCTCATCTATAAGGTGAGCATAATAAGATGGTTTTTACAATAAAGGTTTAGTGAAATCAAGTAAGGCCAATAAACACCTCATTATACCTTTCATACCCATTTTTAGTATATAAATCATAAACATAACTATGAAGATTATTCTGCAACCTAGAAGGGACTTTTAGTGATAAATTATTAAAGTAAAATAGAAAATACAACGTTTTTGCCGGGATTGGGACAATGCAGATTTATGTCTGCACAGATACAATGACAGATCTGTCAGGGTGATGCCACTGCAGAAGATTTATCTTCCCTTATGTTACTAATGTTAAGTTTTTTCCAGAAAAACAATAGCTTAAACATTTTAATAAGTCACATTATAGTTTTAAATAGCTTAATGCACAAGACCTTTGAACAGAAACCAAGTCCATGTGGACTGTTCCACTGTCTTATCTTCAAATATACAATGGATTTGAGAGAAGAGAAATAGGGTGTTTCCACATACAACTCTTCCTGTTCTCCATCTCATCCCCAGAAACTCAAAATGCTAACAACCTTTATATCAGTAACAAAACCTCTTTACAAGATATTAAAGTATAAAAATACTACTTATAGGAATGACAACTTGAATTTAACTCTTTTCTCTACTTCCCTGTGCAGATGCCTTTAAGAGATATGGCTCAGATAAATTGTACCCATGTACAGGAGTTTATTCTCATGGGCCTCACAGATCGAAAGGAGTTGAAGATGCCCTTCTTTGTGGTTTTCTTATCTATCTACTTCTTGACAGTAGTAGGCAATCTAGGTTTGATCCTAGTCATTAGAACAGATTCAAGACTTACTAACACACCAATGTACTTCTTTCTTAGTAACCTAGCTTTTGTCGATTTCTGTTATGCTTCTGTCATTACACCCAAAATGCTTGGCAATTTCTTGTACAAACAAAATGTTATCTCCTTCAATGCATGTGCTGCTCAGTTAGGCTGTTTCCTCACTTTCATGGTATCTGAGTGCTTGCTACTGGCATCCATGGCCTATGACCGATACGTGGCCATTTGTAACCCTCTCCTCTACATGGTTGTAATGTCCCCAGGAATCTGCATTCAGCTTGTAGCTGTTCCCTACAGCTATAGCTTTCTGATGGCACTGTTTCATACCATCCTCACTTTTCGCCTCTCCTATTGTCATTCCAATATCATCAATCACTTCTATTGTGATGACATGCCTCTCCTTAGGCTAACCTGTTCAGACACTCACTCCAAACAGCTGTGGATCTTGGCCTGTGCTGGGATCACATTCATTTCCTCTGTTCTGATTGTCTTCGTCTCCTATATGTACATTATTTCTGCCATCCTGAGGATGCGCTCAGCTGAGGGCAGGCGCAAGGCTTTCTCCACATGTGGCTCTCACATGCTGGCAGTCACCATCTTCTATGGGACCCTCATTTTTATGTACTTACAGCCGAGCTCAAATCATTCCCTAGACACAGACAAAATGGCCTCAGTCTTCTACACAGTGATCATTCCCATGTTGAACCCCTTGATCTACAGCCTCAGGAATAAGGATGTAAAAGATGCCCTGAAAAAAGCCATCCTCAATAGAAACCAAGCTTTGTGTTTATGAAATTCTGAAAACATGAGCTGAATAAATAAAACTAGAATTTCCTTCACGATTGTTTTCTTTTTTAAAAAAGCTTGTAGGGATCCCTGGGTGGCGCAGCGGTTTGGCGCCTGCCTTTGGCCCGGGGCGCGGTCCTGGAGACCCGGGATCGAGTCCCACGTCGGGCTCCCGGTGCATGGAGCCTGCTTCTCCCTCTGCCTGTGTCTCTGCTTCTCTCTCTCTCACTGTGTGCCTATCATAAATAAATAAAATTAAAAAAAAAAATTTAAAAAAAAAAAAAAAAAGCTTGTAGAGTGCCTTGATTTTAGTTGGTGATCAATAAACATTTGTTCACTGTAAAATAAAATCATACTCTGAATTCTTTGTAAACAAGTATGACTTAAAATTAAAATTTATATGTAAAAAGTACCAGAGGAATTTATATCATGTTATTTCTCAAATGAAACTAAGCCAGTGATATCAACTGGGATTGATTTTCATTTGGCAATGTGTGGAACTATCATTGATTTTGACCATGACAAGGTGGCATAAAGGCAGATCATTTGTGCCTAGAAGCTCAAGGCTAGGGATGCTGTACATCACGTACAATGCACAGAAAAGTCCCTCTTACACACAAAAATATGATCCACTCCACTGGAGGATATTATGCTGAGTGAAATAAGTAAATCAGAGAAGAACAAACATTAAAAGGTCTCATTCATTTGGGGAATATATAAAAAACAGTGAAAGGGATTAAAGGGGAAAGGAGAGAAAATGAGTGGGAAATATCAGTGAGGAAGACAGAACATGGGAGACTCCTAACTCTGGGAAACGAACAAGGGGTAGTGGAAAGGGAGGTTGGCAGGGGGATAGGGTGACTGGGTAACGGGCCCAATTTAAGATGGTATTGTAATGTTTAAACACTACATCATCTGTATAATTTGGCAGAAAACAATGTATCTTTGATAATAAATGTATCTTGAGACATTAAAACTGTTTGATATTTGTCACTCTTTCTCAGCATGCAGTCTTTCTTGAGTGTTTTGTTTCCAGTACTTCTTATCACAAAATAGGCTCAGATGTTTAAAATAAAAGTTTGAAAAAATAAAAGTCTGAACAATTTTTAGGATGTTTAGTAAGGTCTAGTTATATTTTATTCCTAGCCACAAATCAGGGATCTTTTTTCCCCTAGAAAAAGGAAGACAAATGAATAGATGTCAATGAACCTGACTCCTCATAGTACCACAAGTAGAATTATTTTTGGAAATCTGTTGTTTCCCTCTCATTGATAAAATGATGGGATTGTGCTATGTATATGGCTTTAATTTGTTTTCCTTTACAGAGTTATTTAGCTAACAAATGAATTCTTAATATTAATAATAATTACAGCAATAATATTTATAGCTACTCTGGTTGAATAGGATAGTAGGCATAAAGATTGGCCTTACTGTTCTTCTTCTTCTTCTTCTTCTTTTTAAAAGATTTTATTTATTTATTCATGACAGACACACAGAGAGAGAGGCAGAGACATAAGCAGAGGGAGAAGCAGGCTCCGTGTAGGAAGCCTGATGTGGGACTCAATCCCAGGGTCCAGGATCAGGACCTGGGCTGAAGGAGGTACTAAACCACTGAGCCACTGGAGCTGCCACCTATTGTTCTTCTTCTTCTTCTTTTTTTTTTTTAATTTCTTTTTATTGGAGTTCAATTTGCCAACATATAGCATAACACCCAATGCTCATCCCATCAAGTGCCCCCCTCAGTGCCCGTCACCCCTATTGTTCTTCTTAACACAGTTTCCAGACATCTTCCTTCAGGTGACTCAACAACACTTGAGTCATCTCTTCAGAATCAGAGTACTATTTAAAGCACTGCCTGAAAGCTCTGGGTCTAAATATAGTCTATAGTCCCCTGGAGCCCATAATCCTCTGATTTTCACTTTCTCACAGGCATCTCAAAAGTTCAACTTTGCCAATAGAAGTCTCTCTAACCAGTGCTGCACCTAACCCCTGTCTGCAGCTCCTCCAGTCCTTGCAACAACCATGTCCACTTGTATCTCCAATTGTAAACAGTTTTATTAGCTGCAGTAGCACTCATGAGGATCTACAGTTCACCAAGCGTGAATTCAATGTGGTTACATCATACATTTACAAGTTAGCAGAAAATGCACTATCTTGGGAAAAGAGCAATAATTCCCAAATCTCTTCCACCCCCAACCAAAGAAACATTTTGTAATGAAGAAAATTATTTTGTTTCCACAAAGATGCTACTTTTGTCACCTCAAGCTTCCATTAGAAAATTGATAAACTGCATGGCTTACTCATCAGAAATCTATTTTTTCATAGTTCTAGAAACTGTAAACTCTATGAACAATCTTCTAATTAGTTTGGTTCCTGGTGGGAACTTTCTTGCAGGCTTGTAGGTGGCTATTATCTCACTGGTTGTTCACATAATCCCCCCTTTTTTTGCACATGTAGGGGGATGTGGAAGTACTCTGGTGTCTCTTCATACAAGGGCAATAATTTCATCGTGAAGACCCCACACTCATGATCTTATCTAACCCTAATTACCTTCTAAAGGCCCCATCTCCAAGTACTATCACATTGGAGGTTATGGCTTCAGTGTAGGAATGGAGGGTGGAGGGCAATACAATTTAGTCCACAGCAGATACATCTTTCCCCCAATGAATATTAAAAACCATATTCTCCTGCACACTTGCTATGGTCTTGGATGGACTAATTAAACAATGTAGAAGACTGCTCTTTAGATCAAATCATCAAGAAAACGAAGTAATAACTGGTAGACACAAGCTGAAAGAAGAAAGAAATGCTTTGTGAGTATTTCAAAGAGTAAGCCAAAGGAAGAGTATCATGTGTTACAATATTCAGGAATAAATTTTTGAGAGAATTAGCTATTCAGTGCTTTGAAAGATAAGTTGTAAGAAGGGTCACAGGATAAATCTTACCTTCCTTTCAAAAATAAGTTCAAACCTTTTCACTAAGCAACAGCAACAACATAAGCACTTAAAACAGCTATAAATAGATAATATTTCAAAAATTGGAGAATTTTAGGGAAATAATGTCACACTGAAGAAAGAGCTATAAAGCATAAAACTATAGAATCTTGTTTATTCAACCCCATCCTTGGGATTCCTAAGGGGTGTGGACTGTGATTTTTCTGATAATCTACTTGCATCATACTCCTAATGTAAGATCCCTTGGGATAGAGTCATTGATTAAACCCTGCAGTCTGTTGCTACCCAAACTCACCTGGAGAAGAAATAGGAACACTCTCTATCCAGGTAGTTTTGAAGATTATCTTTAAAATTGAGATCAAAACTAGTATTTTTAACATGATCTAGAATAGAATGAACTGAATTTCAGAATAAAATATTTTAGGTGGTATTTTCTGAAATAAAGGTAAAGACTCTTCTAATTTTATTTCAGTTATGTACATGTACCATTATATAAAATGTATTTCTTATTAATTTGAAATTTAAAAAGATGAGATCTCCAAAATAATGTCTATTAGAACATTTGGAAAAATTAGGCACTTAATGGACTAACTTATATCAAAAATGCCTTTTCCTTTTTTGTGAAGCTCCTCATTTTACCCATAATAAGAGGTAAGCACATTAAAATCAAGTTATCAATATCTCTTTAATATATTTGATATAAGTAAATAGCATAAATTGTAAGAAAGGGAAATAAATATTGAAATATTATTAGAAAAACTCACATTTGATACCCACTACCAAGCATTCAGAAAGGACTATTTTAGAAAGTGAATGAAGTCTCAATCTATTAAGAAAATATATCAGAAGATGAATGGATAAAGAAGATGTGGTCTATGTATACAATGAATATTACTCAGCCTTTAGAAATGACCAATACCCACCATTTGCTTCGACGTGGATGGAACTAGAGGGTATTATGCTGAGTGAAGTAAGTCAATCGGAGAAGAACAAACATTATATGGTCTCATTCATTTGGGGAATATAAATAATAGTGAAAGGGAATAGAGGGGAAGGGGAAGAATGGGTAGGAAATATCAGAAAGGGAGACAGAACATGAAGACTCCTAACTCTGGGAAACGAACTAGGGGCGGTGGAAGGGGAGGAGGGCGGGGGGTGGGGGTGACTGAGTGACGGGCACTGGGGGGGGGCACTTGATGGGATGAGCACTGGGTGTTATGCTATATGTTGGAAAATTGAACTCCAATAAAAAAAAATTATTAAATAAAAAGAAGAAAAGATATATAGATGGGCAGCCCCGGTGGTGCAGCGGTTTAGCACTGCTTGCAGCCTGGGGTGTGATCCTGGAGACCAGGGATCGAGTCCCACATCGGGCTCCCTGCATGGAGCCTGCTTCTCCCTCTGCCTGTGTCTCTCCCTCTCTAATAATAAATAATAATAAATAAATAAATAAATAAATAAATCTTTTTTTAAAAAAAAGATATATAGAAAAAAATAGAAAAGATATATCAAAACAGACAGATGCCAGAAATGGGAGATAATATGCAAATAAGTTATATATAAAATGTTTCTGGAGTACAAAAAAGATAACTGGTGGGTCACACAGCATGGAAATTAGAAATCAGAGAAGTCTTTATAGGAGAAGTGGGATTTGGATAGACCTTGAGGGATAAATAGGAATTTTCCTTCCCGCTCTCTATCCAGCATTCACCTAGTAGATATGAGCATGTATGAAAAAGGACATATGGAAGTAAGGAAGACTATAAGGGGATGTTGTTAATTGAAAACTGAAACCCAATCATTCTGATTAGATTACATGTGCTTCCTGTAACAGAGAGAAGACATTGAGTGGAATTTGAATATAATATAACATGGGTTACATGGTAACAGATCATATATAATACGCCTTCAAAGATATTTGCATAGATATGTATACCCTCCTTTCAAGATAAGATGAAATGCATACTGAAGTTCTTATAGCTGCCAAACAGTGAAGCCTTCCTCAGCATCTTGGAATTAGAAAACATTTCTTTTTTTTTTTTAGAAAACATTTCTAATGAAATAGTTGCTTAATTACTTCAAAATGGAATTTAAGTATTTGTAGGATCACTAGTTAGACTTTTAAAAGCTTTAATGATCTACTCATCCCAAGTAATGGTAGTTGGCAGCTCTGATCAATATCATCAAAGAGATTATCTTCATCCCCATATCAAGTGGTAACATTCACACACACAATTTTAAAATGTACTTTTGATTTCCGTATTTAGCTTTATGAGGAATATTTACCTTCCCTTGATGTATTCTTTCATCTGTTTCCTGACATAGCAAAATATATTAATTAAGCTATATATCTCGCTTTTGTTAATTATTCTTTGCTAAGACTATATTTGAGGATCTAAAATTTTAAGACACTCTTTTCCATCTTTAATTTGAAAGACATATTGCATGTAAAATTTTATGGCTGTCTCCATCTAACAGTTAAGGATTTTCTGTTTTTCTTGTTCAATAACCTCTGAGTTTGAAGACCTGAAGGTATTGTAGCCTGACCCACAAGCACTGTCTACCCTGTTGTCAATGAATTTTCAAAGTGATTACACTGCTTCTCTGTACATCTACCTTTTATGTATCAGAGGAAGAATTTTTAACATAATATTTTCTATTTTAAAATTTATTTGTGGGGCCTCTGGGTGGCTCAGCGGTTGAGCATCTGCCTTTGGCTCAGGTGGTGATCCCAGGACCTGGGATCAAGTCCCACATTGGGCTCCCTGCAAGGAGCCTGTTTCTTCTACCGCCTATGTCTCTGCCCCTCTCTTTCTGTGCCTCTCATGAATAAATAAATAAATAAATCTTTAAAAATAAAATAAAATAAATAATAAATAAAATCCATTTGTATCTGCCCTGGCCTGGGGATAAATACTTTCCTTTTAATATTCACAGTCTTTTTACACATAAAATAGCATCATTTATAGATTAGAAACAAAGGAACAAACTGAATTTTTGCCATCCTAAAGTTTATGTGATTAGAGAATGAAAAAGCCAAATTCTATTTTTTTAAAGATCTATTTTTCTGAGAGAGGCTAGGGGGTGGATAGAAGGAGAGAGAATCCTGAAGTTGACTCCCCCACTGAGCACAGAGCCCCATGCTGGCTAGATTGTAGGACCCTGCAATCATGACCGGTGCAGAAATCAAGAGTCAGCCACTTCACCAACTGAATCACCCAGGCACCCTAACAAAGCCAAATTCTAATACAGGTCCTCCAATTTTAAGAGTTTCTTCTATTATTCTTCTTGACTTAAATCTCAACAAAATACCATCTTTCAATAGTTATCTGTCATTAGAAGAGCAACTGTTCATTATAAAAATGCTAAATGAGCTAGAAGCTCCAGGGCATCTTCTTTCTTTCTCAGAGATGTAATAAATTGGATGAGCCCCAATGGAAATTTTACACTTACTCCTTCAGAAGATTACCCACATTTTGAATTTCATCGAACAAGCCAAGAAAGTTTGAGCGCTTTGAAAAGGGACACAATTGCTAGTACATTGCATTGCCATGATAGAAACTTTAGTCTCATATTTTTGTAATATTGTGATGTAATGATTTATAAGAAGTATTTATTTTTCAGATAGATTTGGTCTTCGTTATATAAGAAGTATTTATTTTTCAGACAGATTTGGTCTTCGTTCACAGTTCTGAAAATGCTTCAGAGAGGTGAAGGTTGAACAGGTGTCTTGTTATATACAAGGCATAATTTTTGGACTCCACCCTAGAGTGGGGGCCTGGGCTTTGAATCAGCCAATGACCGATGACTTAAACCAGTCAGGACTACGTAATGAAGTCTTCATAAAGGAGACTGGGTTCTGAGAGTTTTGGGTGGGGGAGGAGAGGGAGCTATACATTACATTTGATTTAATTAAGCTAGACCTAATTCTCCTCTCTTCATCCAGATACGCCAAAGACACATGGCCCAAAGAAACTGCACCCAAGTGACAGAATTTATTCTCGTGGGCCTCACAGATCGTCAGGAGTTGAAGATGCCCCTCTTTGTGGTTTTCTTATCTATCTACCTCTTCACAGTAGTAGGTAACCTGGGTTTGATCCTAGTCATTAGAACAGACTCAAGACTCAACACACCAATGTACTTCTTTCTTAGCAACCTAGCTTTTGTCGATTTCTGTTATGCTTCTGTCATTACACCCAAAATGCTTGGCAATTTCTTGTACAAACAAAATGTTATCTCCTTCAATGCATGTGCTGCTCAGTTAGGCTGTTTCCTGGCCTTCATGACTGCTGAGTGCTTGCTACTGGCATCCATGGCCTATGACCGATACGTGGCCATTTGTAACCCTCTCCTCTACATGGTTGTAATGTCCCCAGGAATCTGCATTCAGCTTGTAGCTGTTCCCTACAGCTATAGCTTCCTGGTTGCACTATTTCATGCCATCCTCACTTTTCGCCTCTCCTATTGTCATTCCAATATCATCAATCACTTCTATTGTGATGACATGCCTCTCCTTAGGCTAACCTGTTCAGACACTCACTCCAAACAGCTGTGGATCTTTGCCTGTGCTGGGATCATGTTCATTTCTTCCCTTTTGATTGTCTTCATCTCCTATACGTACATTATTTCTGCCATCCTGAGGATGCGCTCAGCTGAGGGCAGGCGCAAGGCTTTCTCCACATGTGGCTCTCACATGCTGGCAGTCACCATCTTCTATGGGACCCTCATTTTTATGTACTTACAGCCGAGCTCAAATCATTCCCTAGACACAGACAAAATGGCCTCAGTCTTCTACACAGTGATCATTCCCATGTTGAACCCTCTTATCTACAGCCTCAGGAATAAGGAGGTGAAAGATGCCTTGAAGAAAGTTATCATCAGTAGAAACCAGGCTTTTCTGTTCATGAAATTAAGGAAGTGACTTGAATAAATATAAAGACTTTTCTTTACAGTCTGGTTTTTCCTCTTAAAAAACTATCAGATGCCTATTTTTAATATGTGATTTCTGTTATATTTGTTCACTGCATACAATTTATTTTTGGTCCATAGGAAATTACTGAGTTTCCCAATTCTCAAATTAAAAAAAAATTGCATAAAAAGCCATTAATTTGGTACATAACTAATTATAGGCAGAACATGGACAAAAGTTCAGACTCTGCCTCTCCAAATTTCCAGTTCAGAATTCTCTAGCTATATTAACAATATGCCGTGTGAAAAGCAAAGATGCATAGTGTAAATACTCGTTTCCTGATATGCTAATTTCTTGGGAAAATATGACAATATAAAACTGTTCCATATTGTAATTTAACAAACCACCTTTATTAAAAAGAATAGTGCTACATCCTAACTTTACTCTGTGACTGACTTAACACAAATTTCTACTGACCTGGAAGTCTGGCTTGGTCCCAAAAGGCTAAGTAAACTGCTTTTTGTAAGCCTATGAGATCTCATATAGTTTTTCCAATTAACTAAAATTAAAAAAATAAAATAAAGTAATTTAGGGTTAGTATCCCAAAGGGATCATCCATTCCAAATTAACTCAAAACAATGGAAACATCATAGAACATTTTGCCAGTAGGAAGGATCATAAGTTACACTAGGCAAAACTTGGGTAAGTCAAACCTTATTAATCAAGGTATAACTTAAACACAACGAACCCATTGCACAATGTAGCTTATGTATAGGCTTTCACTAGCTTCTCAATTAAATGAGGACAATGATACTCATTTTGGAGCCTTCTTCAAGATGAAACAACATGAGAAGGGTCATAGGAAATGATGGATACCCATATATCAGGTTCCTTCCTTCAATTAACCTAAAGACCTGAGTTCTAATCCCAGATGTTCTGATGAACTTGAGGAGCAACTTATAAATAAAGATTACCATACACAATTGATAACTGTGATACAAATAAACTTACATACATGTATATTTATAGATTGTATGATCCCTATATGAAGATATTATATGAAATATAATATAGTGATATATAATATAGGTATATATAGATATATAGATATGTATGCATATGTTTCAAATAAATGCAAAGATCTTACAATTTTAAATTACACGGAAAATGGTTTTGAATTTGCAACTCATGCATATTATTAAATTTGTTTTTCAATCTAGGGGTCCTGTAAATGCTTAATGACCAAAGACTAGGATGCTATTAATAGCCAGAGATAGAAGATCATATTTAAACTTGCTTCAGGTCAGGGTTCTCTTTATCTTACTGTACGCTTTGATAGATCATAGAGACTCAGGGCTGGCTACTATGATTTATGATTCTCAAACATATCTTTCCTTTAAACACATTTACTTACTATTTGAACATTTCAGGCCTGTTTTCTGACAAAACTCCTTCAGCAGATGAGTCTGGAAGCTATATACCAAAAGCTTATCATCAACGTCCTTGAATTCACAATTTCCTGTTTGGGCAGGCTGGTGCATTCACTGTGCCACAGCTATACCATTAAAAAGCATGGATTCCTTGGAGTCTAAAAACCTGAGTATAAAATCTGGGTCTAACTTTGACTGAATCAAAGATCCTAGACAATTTATTCCACTTACAAATTATTCCTCAGTTTCCTCAGCAGTAAGAACATGAGAGACTCCTAAAGGGAGTCTGGGAAAGGGACTAGGGGTGGTGGAGGGGGAGGTGGGTGGGGGGTGGGGGTGACTGGGTGACCGGCACTGAGGGGGGCACTTGATGGGATGAGCATTGGGTGTTATGCTATATGTTGGCAAATTGAACACCAATAAAAAATAAATTTACACACACACAAAAAAGAAGGTGAAAACAAAATCATCTGATGAATCTATTGTCATAGGATTTAAAATGGCAATTGAGGGCAGCCCCGGTGGCGCAGTGGTTTAGCGCTGCCTGCAGCCCAGGGCGTGATCCTGGAGACCCTGGATCGAGGCCCACGTCAGACTCCCTGCATGGAGCCTTCTTCTCCCTCTGCCTGTGTCTCTGCCTCTCTCTCTCTCTGTGTCTCTATGAATAAATAAATAAAGCCTCTGTGTGTGTGTGTGTGTCTCTATGAATGAATAAATAAAATCTTAAAAAGAAATAAAAATAAAATGGCAATGGATTAAAAAACACATTTCAGAGTAAAAGACTTTTTAAATTGACAATTTGTGGGACGCCTGTGGGACTCAGCAATTGTCTGCTTTCAGCTCACGGTGTAATCCTGGAGTCCCTGGATGGAGTCCTACATCAGGCTCCCTGCATGGATCCTGTTTCTCCCTCTGCCTAGGTCTCTGCCTCTCTTTCTGTGTGTCTTTCATGAAGGAATAAATAAAATCTTTAATTTTTTATTTTAATTTTTATTTATTTTTATTTATTTATGATAGTCACAGAGAGAGAGAGAGGCAGAGACACAGGCGGAGGGAGAAGCAGGCTCCATGCACCGGGAGCCTGACGTGGGATTCGATCCCGGGTCTCCAGGATCGCGCCCTGGGCCAAAGGCAGGCGCCAAACCGCTGCGCCACCCAGGGATCCCAAATAAAATCTTTAAAATAAATAAATAAATTGACAATTTTTAGATATCTTACTCTTAATTTTAAATGCTGAACATTTAGGAAATCACACAAAGTAAGATTTAAGAACTTCAGATTAGAACTGAAGATTTGCTACATAATTTTAATATAAGAGAAAAAACGGTTGTCATGATTTTTGCTTCAGATTTGGTGATTTTGAAAATTGGTTTCGTCCTCTTTGAGAATCGTTTTTTATTTGTTAACAAATTAGTCCACTTTTGTCACATATCACAATGAACTATTGCCCCCCAAAAATGTGGAAACATGAAGTCATTTTTAGTGGCAAATGATTAGGAACACTTCAAACACCATATGGGCACCAGATAAGCACAAAATATAGGAATAACCAATATGAAAAATTAATTTGTCAGTATTCATAGATGTGGATGCATGGTAACATGAAAATGTATATGTGAAACTGCAATCGAGGTTTTGAAGCTGAGTAGAATGCAAAAGTATAAAGGATGATTTCAATGAGTAGGGAGGGAGGAAGGGCCATAATAGCACCTCATAGGTGTAACTTATAGGTCATAATATGATGTCCATATACAGAAATCATTTAACAATATATAATCTGTTTAGCATGCTGCTCTTTTCAACATGATATACTGGGAAGATTTTAGAATATTAATAGCTGTAAACATATTTAAGCTTTTGATCAGCTACCTAATATTGTACTGAGATGTACAATAGCTGAATAACTATCAGAATATATTTAGACAACGTTCATTTTTTGGTAAGTAAAAATGAAACCACTCATATACTTGCCTACTTTTATTATTTCCCTAATTGCCTCACATTAAAATCATTGTATCAATGGCAGGACTAACTTAAATAATTTTGATGCTTACTATTACATCAGCTTCCAGGAAGATGAAGACAAATCTCACCTCCGTTGGATGTGTAAGGCTATATTTGTTTTCCTACTCCTTTACCAATTGTGGGCATTATCATTCTTTTAATTTGATCAATCTAATGAACAACTTATTGTTAGCTGATCCTTTCATATTTTATAAAATGAACTTTTTCTCTGAAATTAATCAGTATATTGGGGAGAGATATTTATAATTATAGATACAAATATATTGTGAAGAGAGACTTATCATTGATTTTAAGTTTTCTCTAACATATGGTATAATGTAATATTTCATATTATTTTGCTTATAATACTAACCTACTTTGTGTGACTACTATCAGTGCTTCTCCTAATAGCTTGAAAAAGGTATAATCTGTGTTTATTCCCAACTCCATGTTCATGGCTTCAAGTTTGTAGCTTGAAATCAGTGGTGGTGGGAATATTTACACCATAGAAATCAGAAAATCAACAGATGCTATAAATAAGCATTTTCTTTGAAAGCCAGTTAATAAAGTTCACAGTATATTAACTGTGTCTGTTCTGTCACAGATTCTCACTTTATTTTACATTCTGTAGTTTATAATATAGTTTACTATTTGTAAACATAAATAAATCTCCATTACACTATAAGAAATGTCTAGGCTGTTCTTGCAAGTTTATTTAGTATAGATTTACCCAGCATTCATTATATATCTGAATAAACATAAATTTTTCTTCTTTCCTAAATACCATCCCACTAAGAAATAATATGAAACTATGAGTTTATGCAGCTTAAACATAAACAACAGGAACATATAGGGTCAACATTTTGCTAAGTTAAATATTAAATTAAACCCTAGGTTTTAAATTTATTATCTTAAATGGAATCCTAAAAATTTTATTTTCACGTTTCTTTGAAGTTACATTTTTACCATAACATCATTTTCATTATATTGACTTGTGACAGAAGAGTTTTCCACAATAGTAACAAATCTAATATTTTTCCACTGAATGTATTGGTGCAGATATAATATCATATACTTTATAAATAATATTTAACCCTTCCTTTATTGCATTGACTAGCCCACTAAGAGTAATATTTAGTGAGACTCATGATTGTTTTAATTCTCAGTTGAGTTGAAATGTTCAGTATTTAATCTTAATATATTACTCTGAAATATGCTCCCATTTCTTTTATCACTGAAATATTTTTCTGCTAATACGTAATACTAGGTTTTTTAATTGTATATAGGAGATTCCACATTTTAATTCAAGACATTCTGTCTTCTTCATCAATCCCCCAGACCACTGAGCATGTTGGAACTTCTTCCTGGAGCAATTCCTTTAAAACAAAAGTAGGCAGTATTGAAACCTAAAAATGGCTCATAGGACCAGTGAGGATTATCTTTTCAATAAGGTCACCGTAAAATAAGTGTGAGTTAAATTCTTAATCCAAGAAGTAGAAGATTATCCAGCATAGCATAGATGTTCTAGAGAAAACAATATGAAATGCTTCTACATATCTTCCATGGCCAAAGGCAATAATTCAGAAATAACTGAGTTCAACCTCTTGGGACTCACACAACAGAGCTTCAAGCCCTTCTTTTCAGGGTCTTTCTATTGATCTACTTAATTAGTGTCACAGGTAATCTTGGGTTAATTATGCTAATTCATATCAATTCTCAGCTAATACCCACCTATGTATTTTTTCCTCAGCATCCTACTTTTTTTCCTGGATTTTTGCTAGACCTATTCTATTTCCCCTAACACCCTGGTGAACCGTCTCCAAGAAATTAAGAGATATCCTTACCTGCTTAGTGCCACTCACTTGTGTTACTTTATCATGTTTGTGGTTTGTGAAGTGTATTTGCTCTCCATCATGGCATATGATAGGTATGTCGCCATTTGCAACCCTTCACCACTATCATTAACAGAAGGGTCTGTATTCAAATGGTGGTTAGTTCATATTTGTATGGCTTTTCTGTGGGTTTCCTACAGGCAGTCCTTACATTCCACTTATCTTTCTGTAATTCAAATATAATAAATCACTTCTACTGTGATCATGTTCCCCTGGTTGGTCCAGCGTGCTGTAAAACCTATTACAAAGATACCAAAGAACTAGTATTGTTCACACTTACTGTTTAAATACCCTTTGTTCTCTTATTATTATCTTCATCTCCTACATATTCATTCTATTTGCCATTCGGAGGATTAATTCATCTGAAGGTAGGCAAAAAGCATTTTCTACTTGTGCCTCCCCTCTGACTTCCTTCACTATATTTTATAGCACAATCATCTTCATGTATATGCAGCCAAAAACAAGCCATTCTCTAGATACTGACAAGATAGCTTCTGTTTTCTAATATTGTGGTAATCCCCATGCTAAATCCTTTAATGTACAGCCTGAGGAACCAGGAAGTAAAAAATGTTTTGAAAAGAATTATGGAAGGGGTGCCTCGGTGGTTCAGTCAGTTAAGCATCTGTCTTTGGCTCTGGTCATAATCCTAGGGTCCTGGGATGGAGCCCCACATCAAGCTTCCTGCTCAGAGGGGAGCCTGCCTCTCCCTCTTCTTTTGTCTGTGCCTCCCCCTGCTTGTACTCTCTGTCAAATAAATAATTAAAATCTTTTAAAAAAGGATTATAGGAAAGGTATCTTCTAATATAAAATAGATGATATATGGTCTAACTGAATACCCTCAGAGTTGGCATGCAAAAGCCACAGTCTGATTTCTGGCCACCTCATTGTCAGATGCAGGTAGATTCTACAGTGCTGGCATCATCAATACTATGTACTCCTGGAACTGATTTTTCCCAACAGTTCATCAAGCTACTATAAGTGCATGCTGGTGATCTATAAAGAAGGAAGCCATTGATGAAATAGAATTCAAGAATGTTTTCGGGGGATCCCTGGGTGGCACAGTGGTTTGGCGCTTGCCTTTGGCCCAGGGCGCAATCCTGGAGACCCGGGATCGAATCCCACATTGGGCTCCCGGTGCATGGAGCCTGCTTCTCCCTCTGCCTATGTCTCTGCCTCTCTCTCTCTCTCTCTGTGACTATCATAAATAAATAAAAATTTAAAAAAATTTTAAAAAAAAAGAATGTTTTCAATAAGACCTGTTGCTAGAAGACACAATTCTCATTAATGTAAAAAATGAGCTGACAAATTTCCTTAATTTGTTTACACTTGATCTTAACCAAAAGGCTGAGAAATGATCCTTTCATATTTAACACTCATTCTGTAAACATTTTTTAATAACATAATTGGAGAAATAAGTCAGACATTCTGTTAAATGCTGAAATATTCCAAAAGTCCATTTTGATCCCCAAATCCTATTTACATGATCTAAATTCTGGACATCTCATTTCTTATTTTTAAATGACAATTAACTCATTGATATCCATCCTTTATTGATTGATTCAACCACAAGTTATTAAAAGTATCATTTCACCAATAATTTATAAGCTTTTTCTTTTAGAAGCTTAGATCTCAAAAAATCCAGATTTGTATGCAAAGGGAAAAGGGAAATACCATCTAGCTGACAGTCTCCTTCAACTTAAATATAAAATATTGAGAGATATCAATTCTCATGAGGATTTCAAAACAAAAATTTGTCTAGGTGAGGGGAAATAGATACTGTAATGTACTGCTGATAGAAAAATCATGTAATGCCTATGGAGAGATATGTGGCAATATCTAGCAAAATTACTACAGTCAACAATCCATCTTCTAAGTGTGGGACCCAGGAAATTTAACAAAAATCCCCTACCCCTGGACAAGCAGAGCAGGACTGACTCCATTTCGTGCTGCCCCCGCCTTGTGCCGACCTGCTTAGGGCACTGCCCCACCCTAGTCAAGCCCAGGGCACACCCTAATCGGAAATCGGCTCAGTGATAGGCCAGATCAAATGGATACTTTAGGGTAAAATGTAATTCAATCGGCCACCTGTGAGTGGACCAGCATGACTGTGCGACTTTCTGCCTATCCCACTTGCCACTGGCCCCTATAAAGTTGCTCAGCCTCTTAGCTCTCGGGGTCCAAGTCCCTGCTCCGCTGTGTCGGGTACGCTTGGACCCAGGCTCGAGCTTGTAAATAAACCCTCGTGTGTTTGCATCGGTGTCAGCTCTTCAGTGCTTTCTTGGATTCGCAATCTCCGGCACAACACTAAGAAACTATCCCAAATAAATACTAGCACAAGATGCAAAAGAACACATGTGCAAAGTTATTTGCTGGGATATTATTTATATTAGCAACATATTGGTACCCAAATATCCAATGGTAAGGACAGCTATTCCAGAAATGAGGATGATTTCTAGGTGTGCTACATGATGAACATGAGAATATACTATTAAATCAGAAAAGTAATAAAAAGAAATATCAATATATTAATGAAATGAAAATAGTATATTTCACATGAAAGAAGAAAAGGAGATTATTAAATACTAAAGATTAAAGGAGATCATTATATTTTTATATATAAAAAATATATATATATATATATATATATATATGGCACCTGAGTGGCTCAGTCAGTTAAGCATCTACGTCTTGACTTTGGCTGGGTCAGGATCTCAGGGTCATAAAATCAAGCCCCCTGTAGGGCTCCACACTTAGCATGGAGATTACGATTGTATCTTTCCCTCTCCCTCTGCCGCTCCCCAGCCTCTTTCTCTCTCTCTTTCTCTCTCTCTCTCAAAAAAAAAAAAAAAAAAAAAAAGATATGTACATGTATTTTATTACATCTGGTTAAAAAAAAACAAACAACTATATTGAAAGGACAAGTCAAAATGAACAAAAGCAGTTTCCTGTAGGGAAGACAGGGAATGAAGTGAGTGCTGACAGATATGGAACACAATCTTATTATGAAAATATTTTGCCATGCATTTTGGTTTTAGAGGCATATTGAAATTTTAAGGAATTAAAGAACAAAAGTAAATCGAAAGTGAGAAAAAAAGGAGACCTTTATTTTAGAAACCTTCTAGTGCATCTCATTTTATTCAAAGTAAAAGGCAAAGGCTTTACATTGACCTGCAAAGTTCTGAGTGATGCACTCATGTAAACTCTCAGACTTCATCTCCTTTTCTTCCTTTTGCTTTGCTATGACCTTCTCATCCCTAAGATAACAGCTGTATTTCCTTTACAGGTATTTCTTTGTTTGTTTATCAAATGGACAAAGCATTTTATAAATATTTTTTCAAGGAAGATGAGTGAAAGGTCAATAGGTATATGAAAAGATGTTCAACATCATTAGTCATGAGGAAAATGCAAATCAAAACCAAAAGGAGATATTACTTCAGACCTCATCTGTTTTCTATTCTGCATAGATGGTGCTGAGGCTAAACAGCCACAGTAGTTCAATGCTATGGACACCATTTGTTTTCATTGAAAGCAAATTTAGATAGATAGGTTCATTCACTTCTGAGAATTGACTACAAGGTAGTTCTTGTTGCCCTATGATTTGTATGCATTAGTTTCCTAGAGACCAAAGAGAATAATGAACATTCTTTTAAATTCATCTTTGCTGTTGGACTGTAATGTCAATCATGAAAACAGTTTGAGACATTAATCTCAGACAAAAGGTTTCAATGTTTCTAATCAGGAAATTGATTTTTGTTCAATGGTTTTCAAAAACTGCTGTTAAATACAAGGCTCAGGACCTGAATGTTTATTTTAAATAAATTCATAATTTTAATATGAAACCAATGTGACAAAAGATAAAGCAGATATAGCAAATAATCAAAGTGGAAATAGCAATTACTCAAACTGTTTTCCCAAAAGAGATCATTAAAATGTTCTTCTACCCTAGATTCTTCCATTAAGTAGTAGCCCAGGTGATCTATCACTTCAAGGGAAATAACTTGGTCCCCAAACACTAAACATCAAATAACTGCTTGTTTTTGAATATGTATAATTATATGTTATCCAATGTTTGTTAAAAATAATGGAATACCCAAAAAAATTTTCCTGAGGGACCACACACACAATATGAAGTTGTCTCCGAATACCCAGATAATTTTAAATGTTACTGGATTCATGAAGATCCCTTTCAGGAGCACTAGACCAGGCTACTCAGGGGATTGTGGTTGAACTGAATAACAGTGTATTGAATATTGAAAGATATCAGATCATAGGGAAAATATATCTGGACTTACATATCTATAACTTTATTCACTTAATTATTGAACTGATAGTTATTGACCATCTTCTTGGTATTAGATACTATAAAAGGTAGGTGATTAAATTGGGTATAAAATACAAATATTATTTCTTAGAAATAACATGTTTAAATTTAGAATGTTCTACAGACATGTTAACCATTGGTTACTATATAGTGTAGCAAGTGCTACGTTGAAAGAATCAATGTCTGCAAAAAAATGTATATATGAGGACCACTTAATCTGCCATGAGAAGCCAGGAAAGCCTCCAAAATGAAATGGTACAACAGACCACAGGAAGTATAGTAGAAGAGAAGTCAAAAAAAAAAAGGGAAGACAAAGGGAAAGTGTTCTGGGCAAAGATAATAATGTGTATAAAATTGTGGCTTACATTCAAATCACTATGGTAGTTTGGAATACCTGTGATATAAATACTATATGAAGAAAATCACAAGAAACCAGCCTGTTCTGAGATGAAGGAATTAGATTTTCAAGAGTTATGTCAGCCTTATTAAAGACCTTAGAATTCTATCTTGAGAGCTACAGGAAGACATTGAAGGATTATATCACAAGAACATAAAAATGAAGACTGGTCTATAAAAGTTCATATAAGCTAAAATGTGAGGAACAGAAAGACCTAAGAAAGACTGGAAGCAAAAATAAAATTAGGGGTCAGTTGTAGTAAATATGATTGAGAAATTGGGGGTAGATGCCTGTTCCAAGATGTGTAGCTAAAAATGCTAAAGGGGAGAGAGAAAAAATAAAATAGTAAGTAAGATAAAGTTTCCAAGGAGATGTTAATGAAAATTTAAGTGAAGGAAGTATTTTTTATATTTTACTATGTTTTATCTGTCTTGACCATCTGTGTCCTGATCATTTGAAGTAATATGAGACAATGTCGTGATAAAGGAAAATCAAGTTAACTTACCCTCTGCTGTGCTTAAGAAAGGAAAGGAAATGATTTCAATTCTGCAAGCTTTCATACATTCAGAATCCAGCCTGGGTTTATGGAAATGTTCTATAACATGTAGTTGTTCTAAACGCTGCTTCTATTCTAGTCATTTTGGGTCATTTAAATACTTGAAGCAAGAAGGCAAAATAATGTCTCCTAATCATTGAAAGCTATTTTACAATGTGGAAAATCATTCCCTGGTGTGCTTTTTGCCAAAAGACAAGCCAGAAAAATCGCAGTCCTATTTTTCCTTAATATCAATATTATGTGTGTATTGAAAAAAAAAAAAAGAAACTAGAGATAAGTAAAAAGAAGAAAATTGTAAAAATTATACCAAATAGGATGCCTATAAATAAATAGTGCTAATATTTTGATTCTGACTTCCCTTTTATATTTTCTCCACTTGGTTTCAGTAATCTTTAATATTCTGACAAAATAATGAAATTATTGCAATTTTATGAGATACACTTACAACCTAAATCATTTTGAGATACGCTGTAAAAGCCACTTAGATTCTTAATGTTCCTTTTTATTTATTTATATTTAAAGAAAAATACAGCACAGGCTTTGCTATTGTATTGATTATAAAATTTTAATCAAAATACTCTCTTTCTTCTTCTACAGCTTCCTAGTGGATTTTATATCATGGAACTTCTGTCTGGACCAAATCCTTTCACGTTGAAAGCATAAGTGAAATCCACACACAATTCAAAGTGCTTATCCATATTCTGCTTTGGCTGAATTTAACATAACACCTTGGTTTGCCAGGGCTATCTTCTCACATTGAATTGATTATTTATTCCTTACAGAGTAATGATTATTCAAGGTGTGTCCTCTAAAAGAGTTCATTGTAGATTTGTCATTTATTGTTTATTGTCTATTGCTCATCTTTCATGGCAAAAGGCAATCATTCAGCAGTCACTGAGTTTATTCTCTTGGGCCTCACAGATAATCCAGAGCTTCAGGCCGTTCTTTTCTGTGTATTCCTATTGATATACTTAGTTACTGTCTTGGGTAATCTTGGCTTGATTATGCTCATCCAAATCAGTCCTCAACTTCACACTCCCATGTATTTTTTCCTCTGTCATCTGGCTTTTGTTGATTTTTATGATATCTCTGCCATCACTCCAAACACACTGGTGAACTCCCTACGTGAAATTAAAAGTATGCCATTTTATGCACGTGCCACTCAAGTATGTTGCTTTATCACATTTTCAGTTTGGAAATTACTAATGCTCTCTGTCATGGCCTATGACCGGTATGTGGCCATCTGTAGCCCTCTACTCTACATCATTCTCATGCCCAGGAAACTCTGCATCCAGTTCGTCACTAGTTCTTATATTTATGGATTCACTGTGGGGCTCATACAAACAATGGTTACATTTCACATGTCTTTCTGTGACTCCAATGTGGTCAACCAGTTCTACTGTGATGATGTTCCCTTGATTGCTCTGGCCTGCTCTGACACTCAAGTCAAAGAATTGATGTTGCTCATCATTGCTGGGTTCAATGTCTTCTGCTCTCTTATCATTGTTCTTATATCTTATGGGCTCATTGTCTTTGCCATCTTAAAGATCCATTCTGCTGCAGGAAGACAAAAAGCCTTTTCTACCTGTGCTTCTCACTTGTTTTCTATTACTATGTATTATGGGACCCTCAGTTTTATGTACCTGCGCCCCAAGTCAAGCCACTCACTGGATAAAGACAAATATGCCTCAGTATTCTATGCAGTGGTGATTCCCATGCTAAACCTGTTAATTTACAGCTTGAGGAATCAGGCGGTAAAAAATACCTTCAAGAAAATATTTGAAAAGGTATATTCTAGTAATCGATAATGAGTTGTGTTATTCCTTAAAAAATGCTGAATATTAGGAATGTTTCATTGAAGGCTTGTACATGGTACAGTGCCAGTAAATGTAGAAATGTTTGTTCTCTGAAGCTCAGTTCTCTGATCTCTAGTTCCTTGAAAAAATAGGTGTTTTCTTGGTTTTCTTACACAATACTCATTCAATGATTGAATTCTAAAAAAGAGATAAAACCAACCATTCTGTTTTTCCATGAGACCCTTCACAATAGAGACAAAGAACAAAGCACCTTCAAATTGTAACTTTATCTTATTTCACTGTAATGTTTAGAATTTTAGGTGGTCTTGTGACACATCAACTATACAGATGTTATTGAAAATACCAGCTATGATTTTCTTCCATAGTTGAACTGGAGTAAAAAATAACAAGATGGTTGTTTGAAGGGTTTTGGTTTTAAAATGCCTGAAAAGTGACCTTTCTCTTTACTTTAAATGTCCCTATTGATATGGTTAAACATTTTTTAGAAGACTTTATTTTTGTATAGCACTTCTAAGTTTACCACAAAATTGAGAGAAAGATACAAAAACTTCTCACAGATCCCTAGTGCCACACCTGCACATACACCCCTCCCCCCCATTATCGACATCTTTCAGCAGAAAGGTACATTTGTCACAATGGATGAAACTATATTGACATATTATAATCATCCAAAGTCCATAGTTCACCTTAGGTTTCACTCTTGGTGCTGTACATTGTATGGGTTGGGACAAATGTACAATGACTTATATCCATCATTATGATATTTATTATACAGAGTATTTTCATTGCCTTAAAAGTCCTCTGAGCTTTACTTATTCATCTGTCCTCCACTGCTCCCACCCCTGACAACTGCTAATCTTTCTATTGTCTCTGCGGTTTTGCCTTTTCTAGAATGTCTAGAGTTAGAATCATATAGTATGTAGCCTTTTCAGATGGGCCTTTTTTCACTTGGTGATAATTGGTGTTTCCTCCTTGCTTTTCATGGCTTGATAGTTCTTTTTTTTTTTTTTTTTTTTTTTACTACTGAAAACCTTCTACTGTCCGAATGTACCATACTTTATTTACCCATTCCCCCACCAAATGACAGCTGCTTCCAAGTTTTGGTAATTAGGAATAAAGCTGCTATAAACATCAGTGTGCTTATTTCTGTGTGGATAGAAGTTCTGCACTCCTTTGGTTAATATCAATGAACACAACTGCTGGATCAAATGGCAATAGTGTGTTTAGTTTTGTAAGCAATGCCAAATTCTCTTGGCTCAATATTTTAATATGACTTTTCAAGCATTTCCCCTTCTATTTCCCTCACATTCACCCAGGCCTTTGGCTGCACTAGTTACTCCTGAATGGAGTGACACAAGCCTTATGCCACTTAGTTACTGAGAATCTAATTACCCTGTCCTTCTTAATGTGTACTTTTTGCAGTTGCCCGTTGGCGCTGACATTATCACTGGGCATAGAAGTTCTAAAGATGCTTTGTGAATTCCTCTGACCCAGATATAGTTTTCCTGGCCCAATTGTGTGTTGGCACCCCTATCTTCTTATGTTAATTAGAACTGACTACCTTAGCCAGCACACCAATTCCTGCCAATGCCTGCTGCTCCATTGGCATAAAGTTGTCACAGATTGCAGCTTGTTAAAAGAGTCATTGAGACCCTGGTGGAAATACTTGCCTTCTGAAACCCCAAAACTATAACCCAGAATAGACTAATATTGTAGGAAGAGGAAATAAAAATTCAGAAATTGGGTCACAGAATGTAATTGCAAGAAGGGCCAATCCTAAAACCACTTCTTCATTCCTAGACCCATGATTGTATGCTATTGAAGACACCATAACCTATATTGTCATTGGTTTGTAACCTACAGTGTATCATGGAGGACTGTGCTCTGCTTAGCTGAGCTGTCAATATGCCATTCAGATTTCTTGTCAAGCCAGCTGATTGTTGGTAACAAGATACATGTTAAGATCATTCATTATATGCCATGATCATATCAAACTTTTGCTGTTGTAAAATACACTTCTTCTGAAACAATATTCTGTTATTTACCATTCCAGTGAATTAGGTATCCTTTAAGCTGTGGGAAGGAAGTACTCCTTCCTTCAATCTACTGATTTCAGTATGAACAAATTGCTGTGCCCTTCAATACTGAGGTAGTTTGATATAATTGACTTACCACAGTGTTTCTGACTTGTCTCTCAAAAGAGTGATGGCATATTTAGGACTCAGCAGAGGTTCTTGCTTCTAACAGATTGGACACCCAATGTTGGTAGTGGTAGAAGGCAGCCCATGTTATTGGATGCATTCATAGGCTTCATTCCTAACATTGTGGCTACTCTGCTTGGTGTCACAGATAGTCTTGGGATTGCAAGAGAGAAGAGTAGGTGGCTTCTCTCTATATGATAGGTTCTTTAGGCCTCCTCCTTGTTGCAAACCCTTTACTATAGTTACCTTTTAGTAGTAAAAAAATTATATGAGCCTGTTTTGTACCCACTCCTACAAATTCACCTAAAATCCTTTCCCCTAGAATGCCATATTTTTGGAGATTTGTTACTCACAGTCTCTTTGCCAACTGTCCAACAGTATTTATCACTGTCTATGAATCAGTGCATCATTCCTTTGAGCCAAATTTTCTCCATATTAACTTAAAGAAAATGTACTTAGGAAACTACTGTACTCTGAATATTTTCAGGTTTTTCCTCCAAAATTTTGACTCCTATATGTTATGAAAGCATCAAGGGATCTTGCCACTCACAGTTCACCAGGTGTGATTAGCAAGATTCTATCAATGATAAACTTATATTATGCTTTGTGAAATATCGATATGATAAAAGCCCAAATGGACATTTTTATGTTTTTTGAGTATAATTGACAAGTAAAAGTCATATATATTTAAGAAATATGAATTTATGTTTTTATTTCACTTAGCATAACATCTTCCAGGTACATGAACAAATTTTGAAAGTAAAGAGTTTACATATCCTTGAAGAAGTCTGCTGTAAATAATTATTTTTTTCTCTTTTTTGGCAGAGAAACTAAGGGTAGGAAATTCTTCATTGATCCATATTAGCATATGCATTATTCTCAAGTTAAATAATTATTAAGCTTGTGTGGTGTGCATGATCTCCATTTTATAAACAACTGAATTTTAAAAATAATAGTGACTTGTTCAAGAACACATAGCTTGTATGTGGCAAAGTTAGGATTTGGGGTCAAATGCTTCTGAGTTCAAAATTCATGGGTTTTAATACTCTCAGACATTGACTAATAATGATTCAAGGTGCCATATTTTTTGTAAGTTCATTTTATTTAAGTGCTTTGAGGCAGATTTGGGAAAATCATAGTTGTGGTAGATTATTACCACATAGTCCACACAAATCCCTATGTCTATATTCACACACTTGTATAGTTACCCTTCTTATGGACTCTGGTCCTTTGACTTCCTTTATAAAACAAAATGCTCACAAGTGATGCTACACTGCAATTTCTAAGGCTTGCTCTTTCTCTGTGGGAATGCTAAATTTTAGAGCCCAAACACCATATTGTTGGAAGCCCAAACTAGACACCTGGAAATGTCACTTGCATAAAAGAAAATATTCCAGCTGGCAGCTTCACCAAGTGTCAATTGTGATCAAAATTATCTTGGGCCATACATCCATCCTACTGCCCAACTGCTACCACAGGGGAAGGATTGTCTAGTTAGCCCACAGAGTCACAAGATAACAAATCATGGTTTCTTTAGGCCATCAAGGTTTGGGGTGTTTTCTTGTATTGCAATAGATAGTTGAAACAATAATAATCACAGGAAGAATTGAAATTTTTAAAGATTAAATTAGTTCTGGGGTGCCCGGATGGTTCAGTCAGTTAAGCAGCCAACTGTTTGATTTCAACTCAATCACAATTTCACAGTCATGAGATGGAGCCCCGCATCAGGCTCCACATTGGTATTGGTTGTGAAAACTGTTAAGATTCTCTCCCTCCTTCTCCATCTGCCCCTCCCCTACCTCTCCCTCTCCAAAAAATAAATAAATAATAAATAAATAAAATAATAATAATAATAATAATAAAATAATAAAATAAATTTGTTCTAAGTATAAATCCTAAAAGTAGATTTTATGATTTTGGCAGAAGGAAAAAGTTGAAAATATCTTTCTAAAATAAGAAATCAACATATTCTCAGAGGCTCATAGCTGTATACATGCTGATAGATGTTTCTCAAGTCTCTGAAGAAAGAGACTTGAAGAAAGAGTCTCTTTCTTCAGAGAGAGACTTGAGTATAATTACTAAAGATTAGTTTTAAAAACTGGAAAAAAATAGAAAATAAAAATAAAATGCAGAATATTAAAATGCAAAAGTATGGTGGCTTCTGTAGAATTTATGTTTTAGATTTTCGTTGCTGTTTTAATTCTATTGGGTATAATGGGCTATATAAACTCAATAAAGCAGTATTCTTAGGATAAAATATTTACATGCAATAATAATAATGTTATTTTTTTCTTTTATAAAAATATACAATTGTCTATGATTTTTCTATGTATCTTTCTATGAATCACTCTATACATATATGTGTATGTGGAATAGAGAGAAACAGAGTCTGCTAAAGAGTTTGAAGAGGAGTGTTCATTTCTCTGCGGATAGCTTGCCTTAAATGCTTTCCAAAAGGCTTCAGGAAACAAAATGAAGTTCATTTTAAGTCATGTTCCTCTATGACCAGAACTTTCAAACAATTAATCAGATTAAGTTAAATGTACCTCCAGGTGGATAAGAAATTCATGGTTTAACTACCATTTGCCTACAGCTCAACAGATACTAACTTTCAGATGTAGGGTTGGATCTTTGGTGCAATTTAAATCAATATTTGATAGCCTTGCAAAGTTCAACAACCAGCTAATGAACTTTGATTGAATGCATATTGTTACCTATTACTAAAATTTGAAATTTAGTAAAATTCGTACTGAAAGAAAAAAACTAAATAAAATATACTTAAATATTGTGTGAGTTTTTTTCCCATGTGTTAAAATAATCTTTGTGTTAGTTATTAGTTCTTTATTATAACTGGGCTCAGCACAGTAATATGAAATTTCAAACGATTGTTCCTTGACTCTTAAGCAAATAGTATGCCAAAAGATTAACCTTAACATAATTGCTCATGCTTGTGAAACATTATCACCTTGTTTTGTTTTTCCAGAAATTGCTTAAACTGATGTAATACAAAGAAAATGTATTTACAATGTAGAGGGATCAACAAATGATACAAAATATACTTCCTGTACTTTAGTAATGTTAAGTATTCACAGAATTTGCCTCAAGTATGTTGGACTCTTTTTGTTTATACTGTGGGTCACTAAAAGGAAGTATGTAGTGGGGGAAAAATATCAAGGTAATTGAGGTAGCAAAACAGGGTCTGAAGTAATACAAACTTTGTGTTTATTTTTTCCATTATTCTACTATTATATTGGGACCATCTATGAATTGCTGAGTCCTACAAGATATTAGAGGGAAAAAATGGGAAAATGTAAAGCTATCTTTGTTTTCTAGGAATTTGACATTTAGAGCAGGTTACAAACAAATTAACAGAAGAATTAATTGTTGGATTAAACACTTGAGAAGTAATGAAACACATCTAGAAAAAAAGGGAAATTTCACCTGAGATCTGAAGGATAAATAGAAAGATTATAGCCAACTAGAGGACAGAGGAGTACTTTGACCCAACTGTGTACAAAATCCATAGTCACATCTGAGAAACGAATAGTCTGCTACATGGCTGGAACACAGAGATTACATGTCAGAAATTACACTCTAGGCAGTGCTGCACAGAAAGAGTGCAAGACTTCTGGATAAAATAAGTGTTAGAGGGCAATAATCCGGAAATTTTTGAGAGTCCTAAACCAATAAAAGAATATAGAAGGTGTTAGAACTAGACAGATTTTTTAAACAAGTTAAATAATTAGTAGTGTTCAATAATGCATTGCTTATTGATGGAAGTTAGATATATGAATAATTTTTTCTTGGTTTCTTATGTGGATAACTGGCTAAGAAACAACACCATTCACTGAGTTAGAAAAAACATGCATATGAGCAGGATAGGGTGAGCCTTGGATTGCTGAATTTTCTTTTGAACATACTAAATTTAGGTGCATTGGGAATACCTAAATGAAGTTGTCTGGGAACCTATTAAATATATATACTTGGAGTTCAGAGAAGAAATCTGACCTGGAAACTTCAATTTTTGTATCACCAGCATATAAATGATAATTTTCCCTATAGCATTAGATGAGCACTCTCAGGAGAAATGTGAAAAAATGACATGAGTTGGCTGAGGAAAGAACTGCAGAGTAATAGTCTATTTAAAGAATAAACAAGGGAAGCAGAGCCATCAAGGAATAAAAGTACACAGAAAGACAGGAAAACCCAAAGATTCTAGTAACTTGGAAACCAAACCAAACCAAATCCAATGGTTATCATGAAGAAAGCTGATGTCAAAGATGTCTGATGTTACCGAGATGCCATAAAAAGATGTCCTCACTGTCTTTGGGAATAAGAAGAGCATTGTTGAACCTGGAATGAGTTGTTGCATTGCCATTATGCTAAGAACAGATTTCAGAAAACAGTTGACTGATATATCAACGTGAAGGATGAAGTAATGACTTTTCCAGGATGTTTAGTACTGCAGGGATAAAGAAAAGAGCTTAATGGAAGATAAAGGAAAAGAAGTCAGAAGTCACTGGTGAGGCTTTTTGCATATTTTAAGATTGGTGGGAAAGACTGAATTGATAGAGGAAGAAGAAATGGAAGACACAAAAGTTTGGGAACAAAAATATAAATTTAGAAAGAGAATAACAGCCCCACTCCCCAAATAGTGGAAAGGCTAAATGTGAAAGAAGGCAGTTTTGCATGACTGGTGACAGGAAGTTGAGAAATGTTCTATTTTATGGCCGTAAGTCTCTCTGTGAGGTCAGAACTGTTAACTACTGATAGTAAGGGGATGGTACAGGAGTGTGAAGGCATCCAAAGGGTGTGAAATGACTGCAGGCAGACTGAGATACAAACAGTGTTTTGCAAAAGAGCAGGTCAAGTAAGTGACTACTTGATTTTAAATGTAATACATTTTTTACACGTATTACATGTACAAATGTATTACAAATGCATTTTAATAATTCACTTTTGCCTAAATGGTGTTCTTGGTAGTTCAAGAACAATCACAAAGAGAGGAATATTTCAAAATACCCAAATTTTGGTATATCTGGGAGGAAATAGGGACAGAAAATTTGGATGCAGTTAAGAGTCATTGTAGTAACCCATCACAGAGTAAGAGTTAAATAAAGGAGTTGCCAATAGATTCAGGATAATGAGTAAAGTTAAAGAAATGGTGACATGTATCCATAAAGGAAAAGTTGTAGTGTAATAACTGATGTGAAAAAAAAGGGTAGAAAACTGTGATCATAAGATAATGTTTTGATTTTGGATGTTTAGCATTAATCCAGTTCGAGATAAAATAATTTTCAAAATGGAACCATGACAGTAGGATGCTCAAGTAGAATGGTGGTGAGAGCACTGATATCAAGATCAAGAATCTGGGAAACCATATTTTTAAATATTGGCACAGACAACAACTTTGTGGCAGAGGTACAGTGATATTAGTACCTGAGTCTTCAAGGAGTAAGAGGGAGGGACCCGAACACGGACCCGAATACATATGATAACAATAAATATGGGTATAAGCCTTGAAGCATCAGGGTAGTTAACACAAGTGCAAGACATAATAATAAATAAGGACACTGCTCCAAACATGAACAATGCCTTATCTTACCTGCCAGATTTGGATACGTGGATAGTTTCATTCAGATGGAGTGGCCTGTGAAGAAGTGACCTGGAAAGAAGTAGGTTTTCGAGGGGGACCCAAATTTTGGTTTAAGGAAAGGAAAATAAAATGATTGAAGATGTGGGAGAGTTTTGTAATATTAGAGTAAGAGCTACCCACACTCCAATACATCAGAGAACTATCCATACTAGAAAGAATAAGAGCTGGGAGAGAAAGATATGAGATCATAGCTTGTGAGGCAATGGAAGAACTCTTCAAATAACCACCTGGGGCACCTAGGTGGCTCAGATTGTTAAGTGTGGGACTCTTGATTTTGGTTCAGGTCATTATCTCAGGGTTCTGAGATCGAGTCCGGTGCTGGGATCCACAATGGGCATGGAGCCTGCTTAAGATTCTCTCTCTCTCTCCCTCTGTGCCACACCATCCCCCACCCCAGGAGCATGCACTATCTCTCTCTTTCAAACAATATTAATAATAATCATAATAACCTCTGCAGTTATCAGCAAGGTGGGATTGCACACAGGTGCCTGCTGAGTAAACCTCAATCTGAACAGTTAATACTATTAAGAGCTAATATGTATTTATTTAACATGTAATATAAGCTAGGCATTGTTCTAAATAATTGACATGGGCAAACTGATAAATCCCCTTTCCAAACTTGCCTTGATCTCTGGTTAATGGGGGAAATTCTTGCTTCTCTGAAAGGAGATCCTTTCTTTATGAATTGAGGCTAGAAATTAAGGACCAATTAGTGAGACATTCTGTTTTACCCTAGCTAATTGGAAACCATGGAGAGGGCTTATGCTCTCATGTTCAGTTTCCATATCTGAAAATGAAGATGATAGCTTTATTGCCAATATAGAGTGCATGGATATAAAAATATTATGAGGTGAAATAGTAAAAAAAGAAAATCAAATATATCTCTCTCTTCTGCCCCTGATCATAAAAGCTGTTCCGTTTTAATTAGTTGGAAACCAGTTTGTATTTCTATAAACTTATCCTATAATTTTTCTCTTCTGCTGTCCATTTGGGCATGGAATATATATGATAAATGATAAATATATAATATATGATATATGCATTTGAAGATATATGATAAATGCATTTTCTGAACTATTTAATGTATCTTAATGCTGTTTATGCCTATTTCAATAGAAGTAAGACTATCCATATTTCTGAGGTGTTTTTCACCCGTTAATTCACAAATACTACATGACATTGAAGGAAAACTAGAAATCATAGTAAGTAAGACAACAACATAAAACAAAAATTATACTGAATATTTGGTATAGAGGTCATAGGTACTCAAAATTTTGTATATGACTTTTCATATTACCTTTTCTGGCATCGATTTTTTTTGAATTTTTGTTTCCTGTTGATTAAAAATTTCAAAGGAATTAGTATGATTTTATTTAATCTATTTCAACAATTTAAAAATATTTTATCTATTTCACATAATGCTCAATCTTTATTTTCCTCTATTAAAAATAATTATGACATAGATCATTCAATTATGTAATAATTTAAATAAAATGCCGTCTTTCTGTTTTTACAAATCCACCCAGAGTTTTATCTTTTTGAATTGCTGCCTAGGACAAATGACTTCATTTTGAAGCCAGAACTAACATGAAGATTCTCCTGTGAATGTGTTCAAGATCGGATCATGGTGGGTCAGAACCAGCTCCTAACCTCTGCTTGATTATTGCCAATGGAGACAAGAATATTCAGAACATATGCCCTGGAGGATTTAAAAAAAAAAACAAAAAACCTTTAAAATCTATCCCATGGCCAGAGGCAATCATTCAGTAGTATCTGAGTTTATCCTCTTGGGGCTCACTGATAATCCAGAGCTTCAAGCCATTCTCTTTGGTATATTCCTAGCCATCTATTTAGCTAGTGTCATTGGTAATCTCGGTATGATTGCGCTCATCCAAGTCAGCCCTCAGCTTCACACACCCATGTACTGTTTTCTCAACCACCTGGCTTTTGTTGATTTTTGTTTTACTTCATCTGTCACCCCAAACACCTTGGTGAATTTTCTGTGTGATATGAAAAGTATAACATTTTATGCATGTGCCCTTCAGGTGTGCTGCTTCATCACATTTGTAGTTTGTGAACTGTATTTGCTTGCCATCATGGCCTATGATCGGTATGTGGCCATCTGCAACCCTCTACATCATTCTCATGCCTAGAAAGCTCTGTAATCGAATGATTGCTAGCACATATGCTTACGGATTCACAGTGGGTCTCATACAGACAGTGGCAACATTCCACTTGTCTTTTTGTGGCTCCAATGTGATCAACCACTTTTATTGTGATGATGTTCCCTTGGTTGCTCTGGCCTGCTCTGACACTCACCTCAAAGAGCTGATGTTGTTCATCATTGCTGGATTCAATACCCTCTGCTCTCTACTACTTGTAATAATTTCTTATATCTTCATCTTCTTTACCATCCTAAGGATCCATTCTACTGAAGGAAGACAGAAAGCCTTTTCTACGTGTGCTTCCCACCTAACCTCCATCACAATATTTTATGGGACAATCATTTTTATGTACCTACTGCCCAAGTCAAGCCATTCTCTGAACAGAGATAAATTTGCTTCAGTGTTTTATGTGGTAGTGATTCCCATGTTAAACCCACTGATCTACAGCTTGAGAAATCAGGAGGTAAATGCACTGAAAAGAATTATAGCAAAGTTGTGTTTGGCTGTCAAATAACTGAAAAAACATTGGACAGGAAGGGATCAGAGGACTTTGAGCTGTGTCTTACCTAGAGTTACAATGCTGATAAATGATAGGTTTGAATTCCTCACTTTCAGAGCTCAAGTTCAATCAGGATATGTCTTACCCACTGTTCCATTTGTGATTCCATAGGAAAAGCATTCTATAACTTTTAAGTTATTGAATTGTAAAAGGAGAAAGAAAAGAGTGAAAGAATGAGAGCCAGAGAGAGCTGGGGGGGCAGGGGCAGAATTCTAAGCCTGCTTGACCATGACATCTTCTCCAAAATCAAAGGAACAGAGTATGGGGGAATAGTGGTTTTATTTGGATTCTGTGTCATATTGAAAAAATTGGGTTGTACTGAAATAGATCAACATCTGGTATCTTGTATTTCAAGTAGCTGCATAGATAATCTGGAAAACACGTCAAAGTTAATAGCAAGGAATTTCGGTTTAACACTATGGATAATTTCCCTAATACTTTCTACATTTAGCTAAGAAATAGCACCAACAGAGCGACCTTGACATTATTGTGACACTGATCCTGTACTAGTTTAGTTTAGTGAAGTCACTTTACATGATTATAATCCACTGCCTATTTAATAGAAGTATGTAGTTAGGAATGTGGACTCCTTATTCCCACAGTTTGGCAATTATCTTAGCTTTTCCAAGAACTGTTGCCCTTGGAAAATTATTTTACATTTGTGTATCTTGGTTTCCTAATTGCAAAAGGTAGTAATAGTTACTTTCTCATGGAGTGCTTATGTGGATTAAATAAGACTTTAAATATAAAGGCATCCCCAGGGCACCTGGCTCAGTCGATTAAGCATCTGATTTTGGCTCAGGTCTTGATCTTGCTGTCCTGGGATTGAGCTCAGTGTCAGGCTCTCCTCAGCAGGGAGTCTCTGTGCCCCTCTCCCTCTGCCCCTCTCCGTCCTCATGGTCTCTCTCTCTCTCTCTCTTTCTCCAATATAAATAAATAAATAAATAAATAAATAAATAAATAAATAAATAATCTTTAAAGAAAAAGGGCATTGCATGGTTCCCAACACAGCAAACATTTCATAAGTGTCACTATTATACTTAATTATTAACATTGTTATTGTATCAATGATCCCTTTTATTAGGTTTTAGATTTTACAAAATAGTTGGCAACATGACATGTTTCATTTCAAAGTCAACAAAGTGAAAATATAAAAGCCAAGAAATGACTTTATTGTGATCTTTAAAACATTTCAATTCTTTTAAATTTCCTTTTGTATGATGTGTTTATGAAGATATTTTAAATTGAAATTTTTAGGCTACTTCACTCCTGCTATTATAATAAGCATCTCTTTTCTTGAAGAAAGAATTAAGCTGCTTTTGTTACCTTTAGCAATGAATAGACAAATAAATAATGAATTTATTTAGTTTGAAACTTTTCAAAGTAAAAGTAGCGCTAACACTGATTTTTTTTTTTTTAAATCTCTAACACCTATTTCACCCATCCTCCCACTCATATTCCCTCTGGTAACCATCAATTTGTTCTATAGTGAAAGGGTCTGTTATTTGTTTCATCTCCCTTTTTCCTTTTTTGTTTTCCTTCTTAAATTCCACATATGAGTGAAATCATATTCTGTTTGTCTTTCTATTAAATGTTTTTCCATGTGTCAGGTGCTTACAGAAGTGCTCTAGTTTAGTTACATTAACTAATTTCTCAGTTAACTTTCCTAGCACCCTACTTGAGACAGGTATCTAAAAACAAACAAACAAAAAATCAAAACAGTTTATATAATTCATTAACACAATGCACATCTAATAACTGGGGGGGGGACAAGATTTGTGGTCAAGTTTGTCCAACTATGAAGTTTCATTTTTTAATGGCTATCTTCTATTTCCAACTACAGTTATACAATGTTGGGATTTTTAAAATACTGAATGGTGGTTCACAAAAATGTCACCTAAAGTCCAGATTTAAATTAAAATTTCACAAGTTTAAGAAATAATTGGAAAGATATATGAGCCTTAGTCTGGCTCAGAAAATATATCTCCCCTGTTGTTCATAAACTCTGGAAAAAAGAGTAGAGAGAAAGGTCATCACATATGGAGCTGAAGACCTCCTGCCTTTATCATCCCTTTGCCTACCAGTGATGTTAGCTTCAAATGTTTCTAAGAATCTCCCATCTCTCTGAAAAGTCAGATTATGAACAGTTTCCATAAAGCCTAGCCATATTTCACTTCCACACTTTGATGTCATAAAAATAGGTTTGCTATTGCGAACCTGCCTTGGTTTAGAACCTATGGACCTCAGCAAGTGAAAGCACAATTTTCTTGTCTATAAATTGAGACTTTAAAGGGGTTCCTGGGTGGGTCAGTGGATTAAGCACCTGCCTTCAGCTCAGGTCCTGATCCCAGGATTCCGGGATCAAGCCCTGTGTCTGGCTCACTGTTCAGTGGGGAGTCTGCTTCTCCCTCTGCCCCTCCCCATACTGCTCCTTTCTCTCTGTCTCTCTTTCTCTCTCTCTCTGTCTCTCTCTTTCTCTCTCTCTCTCTTTGTCTCTCTCTCTCTCTCTCCTTCTTTCTCTGTCTCTCTCTCTCAAATAAATAAATAAATAAATAAATAAATAAAATCTTTTAAAAATAAAAATGAATAAATTGAGACTTTTAGGAAGTTATATTGAATGATCCTCAATCTGTATGAATACGTACATAATAAAATGCCGATACCCTATGTTTAGTTTAATTGTTTAGTGACCAAATTTAGTGCCAAAAAGAAGTCCTGAGCAGGGAAAGAGTCTATAAATATATAATCACTAGTGGTTCTTCTTCATAGATTACATTCTAATATTATTGTTTTGAGGTCAAAAAATGTAGAAAAAAATGTGTTCCTCTGAACTAATACATAAATAAGAAATATAATTGAGAGACTATGAGGGAGTTAGAAATAAGTATTACAAAAAATGTACATTATACTTATCAGAAGACTTACATTCTACATACATTCCTGAAAATCTTGTGCCTCTAAAACAATTGAACTATTTTAATTAAAGCATGTTTTTAAGGAATTTTAACTTTGTACAGGTTTAAATTATTCTTTTGGAAGGTAAAATAGGTAAAAGACCACTTAATTTCTTGACCTTGTAAATCCAATTTTCACATATCAAACTTCAATGTGTGTGACTTATTTCTTAGTATGGATAAGAATATTAAAGGAGTTTATAAATGCTGAACACATAGAATTAAGCCAAACAACAGTGAACACATAATAAATGTCATCTATTTTTACTTGTATTATTCTTAATATTATTGTGTTAGTGCAAAAATTTTAGAACTGAGCAATGGCTTTTTGTTCAAATAAAACAAGTTATACATAAACAGCACAGTTCTTCTTAGGACAAGTAAGTCTTCAATCAACAAACTGAAAAAAAAAGTGAAGAGTAGCCAAATTAAAGAAAATATTTTTTTAAGATTTTTTTTATTTGATACACACACACACACACACACACACACACACACACACAGGGAGTAGAAGCAGGGACAAGGGCAAATGGAGAAGCAGTCTCCCCGCAGACCAGGAAGCCCTATGTAGGGCTCCATCCTGGGACCCTGGGATCATGGCCTGAGCCAAAAGCAGAGACTTAACTGACTAAGCCACCCAGACACCCCCAAAATAAGAAAATCTAATAGAAAATCTAAAACTTTTAATATCAATATAGCAAGACAATTGCTTGGATTTTTATCCAATGTAAACCACTAATCAGTTATAGTTACAAAAAATATCCTTTATCTATAGGAACATGTCTTCAGGGATGGTCCATGTCACTGATGATGATAATAAAGCTGGTATTTACCAACCTCAAATTAGGTGCCAATGATTGTACCATGTTCTCACATACATTGCTAAGTGCTCATACACTAGTTTGAGAGATGAGTATTTTCCTTATTTTATAAGTAACTGGAGCTTTAATATGCCACAAAAGTAGGAGTAACAAGCCTCATGTTTGGGGCCAAACCTTCTGAAATGAGTCATGTTCTTCACTAATTTTGAACACAGCCAAATGGATTATATGCTTTTAATTTTTGTAATCAGCTCCTTAATTCTATATCCCTTCACAAAAACACCATAGAGACGACAGAAGGAAGGGTCAAAATACAAACATTTTATTTAAATACACCTGGAGACAAAATGGAGAATGTCATTTTTTTTAAGTATGCTCTCCACCCAGCATGGAGGCCAATGCAGAGCCTGAACTCATGACCCTGAGATTGAGATCCTGAGATCAAGACCTGCACTGATATCAAGAGTCAGATGTTTGACCAACTGAGCCACCCAGCTGCTCTGATTTTAATATTTTGACTGAGAGGATGACCCCAGGCACCTAGAGCAGTTGTTGGAGTATATAGTCTTGGAGGCTGCACAGACCTGTGTGCATCTGCCCAACAAGAAACTAAATAATAAGTCTGTCAAGTATACTTGAATTTCTTAGTCCACATCCCTGAGAAAAGCCAGGTTTGCCTTAAGAAGTGACTACTAAAAGGAAGGAATTACAATTGTATAAAAAATGAAAATGTCATTTCAATTAGCACTTAAGCATTGTGTGTAACGATTATGTGAAATGGAAAGAAGTGTCAAGATTTATAGGTCCAAATTTCCTCACCTGCTGAAAGAGACTGGCTAAGATGTTTTTAATGTGTTTTGTATGTGATATATGAGAATGTGTGTATCTATTCATATAAACATACATCTACCAGGAAGAGTGTAGTGAATAGAAACACCACACTTCTCCATCAAACCTACTTTAAAAATATAAGAATCCATTTAACTCACATGATTCTCACAGCACCTCTAGCAGCATGTCTGAGTTATTTACAAATTAAATACAGAAGAGGAAATAGTCCCCTGCATTACAAACCTCAAACTATATTCTAGATAATTACTGAAACTATCATAATTTCCTTCTAAAATGGTAAAATAATAAGATAACATTAAAAACTAATTTAATTGCTTTTTATGAAACATAAAAATTATAAAATCTTACAAATTGCTATTTTTGTCAAATTTCATGTCTCAAACCTACAAGGGCAATCGAATAAATAGCAGGCATAGATAGATAACATTATAACTTAAGATCATTTCTATTTGAACAAATGTATAGGTATGTTGAACTCATTCATTCATTTAATAACATTATTTCTCATAAACAAATGTCTTCCCACTATATTTAAAAATCTGAAATGACACATTTAAGATTAGATTATCTATGTTGCAATAGCTTTATTAAAAATCTATTGTCAAGGAAGCAAAATTCAGATAGACTTAAATTTACATTAAGAATTATCGCATTATTAGTTATGTGAACTTAGGCATTTTATACATAATTGAGGCCCACAGGTAAAGTCTTAGACATTTCTTAGGCTTATTTGATTGTGTTAACTAGGACTACTTGATACTACTTGATTGCCTGGAAGGTAGTAGAAACCTAACCAAACTTTGTTCCTCTTTCTTCAAGACTGATAAGCCTTTCAGAACTCAATGAATTTATCTTTAATTATATACAACAAACAACACATATAGTAAAAACATACATAGCACTTATCACAGGATGTTGTAACAATTTCATAATATTGACTTGTTTCATCTTTATTTTTATTTTTTTTTTAATTTTTTTTTTATTTATTTATGATAGGCACACAGTGAGAGAGAGAGAGAGAGAGAGGCAGAGACACAGGCAGAGGGAGAAGCAGGCTCCATGCACCGGGATCCCGATGTGGGATTCGATCCCGGGTCTCCAGGATCGCGCCCTGGGCCAAAGACAGGCACTAAACCGCTGCGCCACCCAGGGATCCCTTGTTTCATCTTTAAAACAAACCAATGAATTCAGTCCTTTTACTTTCCAGAATTAGAGACAGAGTCATAATATTTTTTTTAGTATTTTTTAAAGTATTTTTTAAGTCAATAGTCCAAGGTGGCTAATAAATGTAGAGCATAGCATTCAAACTCAGGCAGCCCTACTTCCAGAGTAGTAAGTTCTAACAAAAACATTCTGCTTCCTTTGCTTGAGATACACAGATGTGTGTTTGAGGGTGTACTTGACCATAATTTCAGTGGTCTATAAAGGCTGCAATGATCTTAATGGGATTCTTTGAATCACACTGACTTCCAGACCCAGGCCTGGGTTCTTGTAGAAAAGGTCAAGGTCTGCTGAAGTGCAGTTACATTTTCAAACCATTAGGAAAGAATAAAAGAAGTGTCATCAGGAAGAAGTGGGATTTATTTACCTTCTTGCATATTATAAAGTATTTATTATCATTATTTTCTTAATTTTAACAGATTTAAGGTTTCACAACCTTTATCCAAGGCTTTCTTTGAGGCATCTTTCACCTCTTTGTTCCTTAGACTATAGATCAGGGGGTTCAACATTGGGATCACCACTGTGTAAAATACAGATGCCATTTTGTCTGTGTCCAAGGAGTGATTTGATTTGGGCTGTAGGTACATAAAGATCAAGGTTCCATAGAAAATAGTGACAGCCACCATATGGGAGCCACAGGTGGAAATGGCCTTGCGTCGCCCCTGGGTAGAGCGGATCCTTAGAATGGCCGCAATGATAAAGATGTAGGAGGTGAGGACAATGGAAGAGGAACATATCATATCAAAACCAGCAAAGGCAAAGATCAGAATTTCCTTCATGTGTGTGTCTGAGCAGGACAGAGCCAAGAGAGGGAGGTCATCACAGTAGAAGTGGTTAATTACATTGGGGCCACAGTAACTTAGACGGAATGTGATAATGGTATGGAACAGGGCAACCAGAAAACTGTATATATATGGAACTGCCACTAATTGAATGCAGAGTCTTCTTGACATCAGGGTTGAATAGTGTAGGGGACTACAGATAGCTACATAGCGATCATAGGCCATAGAAGCCAAAAGGAAACACTCAGTGATCATGAAGGTGAGAAAACAGCCCAGTTGTGTTGCACAAGCATGGAAAGGAATAATGTTGAATTCCACAACAAAATTCACCATCATCTTTGGTGTGATAGCAGAAGAATAGCAAAGGTCAACAAAGGCCAAGTGACTGAGAAAAAAGTACATAGGTGTGTGGAGTCGAGAGTCAATCCTGATTAAAGTTATCAACCCCAGGTTTCCCACCACTGTGACCAGATAGATGATGAAAAATACCACAAAGCATGGGGCCTGGAGCTCTGGCCGATCTGTAATTCCCTTGAGAATGAACTCAGTGACATAGGTGATATTGACATCACCCATTTATTTCAGTGAATTTTGCTGCAAGCTGAAGAATACCAATGACACGTCTCATGGCTTCTGCCAATGTTGGCAAAAGGTGATCACTGCTGTCTTCTTGTCTTGAACCATGTTGTTTTGTGGACAAAAAGTACACTTTAGCTCTCTGATGACATGCATTCTTATCTCAGAGAGCAAAGTCCCACACTCTCAGATTAGCCTTCTTGAACATTATTTTGTTTTATAATTTTAGAGAATATGGAAGGCTGCTGGTTAAAATTTCAGTACTACCTGAAAAAAAACACTTGAGACAACTGACACTAATATTTCAGCATTTCTGCTGCCACCATCTCTTCCTTTTACTTATAAATATGGCAGGACAGAAATATGTAACTCATAAATGAAGTTATATTAATATTTCCCTTCTTCAACTTATTTGCATGCTCCCACAGTCTTAAAAAATATCAAACTAATCTACTATGACTTACTTTCTTTCTATATCCTCTCCTCTACATATAGAATATGTACTTGAAGCTGTAAAAGCTAAAATAAAATTAATCAGAATTATGAAAAAAACACAGGATTTTATTTGCATAGGAATTAGACTTATGATTTTTTCCAATTCAAAATTCACCATTTTAAAGTTTGCTGTCCAAAGAATTAACATTTATTAAGTAGTTTATCAGATAACTTATTATTTTAAACTATAGGTAGATAAACTTCTTTCCCCCATAAACATGTTAATATATTCCAAGCGATTAAAAATATCCAAAACACTCTAGTAGGTTTCATTTTTAGTAACAAATCCTAAGGAAATAATTAGTTGCAAGCAAAGTTTTATGGAAATACGTAGGTGGAGGTGGAGTTCTTGAAGCATGCTTCAGAATAACTGTAGTTATTTAGTATTATATGGAATATTTATGTGCCACATTACTGGTAGAAAACAAAGTTTAAACAAAGTTTACAGTGGAGTTGCATATAAAGGTGGAGCCTGGATTCCAAACTCAAGTTACTTTTACATCGCCTAGAAACAAAATTGCCTACAAGTATTTGTTAGAGTGCCCATAAAATAAGGCATTTATGGTTTTGCATCTACCTTACAATTCTCTGGATTATTTTACCAATTCTTCTAATTTTTTAAAAGTAAATTTTTCTTGTAGCATCCATTTAGTTGCTATAGGCTGTTCTAAAGCAACCATTGTCTCAAAGTCTTACTAATTATTCCATCATTTCCACATCTCTGTCAATTTCAAGGGGAAATCATCAAAATCATTGACATATTTCACCTAAAGATTTATCTCATAAGCACTATTGTTTCTTGCTTCATTGCATCCCTCCTAAAGTGAATTCTGACTCACGCTTAACTGCACATTGGAATCACCTATAGAATTTTTAACATCTCCACACCTAGGCAACCCCTACCAATTTAATCAGAACATCTAGGCAGCACTTAGGCATCAGTATTTGTAAAGCCCCCCCAGGGGGTTCCAATATACAGACCTATTTGGGAATAAGTAGCCTAAAGAACAAATTCATAAGAATAACAAGCAGAGATCAGCCATACTTTCAAACTTACTTTTATTTTTCTTTTGAGTTTTTTTTTTTTTTTGCCTGATCTTGGGTTGAATTAGTTTGAGTACCAATGACTCCACCATGCCAGTGGAATTCAAATTGGAGTATGGCTATTTCTACTCATGTAAAAAGACTCACCAACGGTTATGTAGACAAGAATAGTTTGAAGAAAATTAATTTTCAATTCCTCCATTTTTTTATCTCCTCCTTTCTGAAAATCATTTGCCCGAGAAAGCACCTGTGCTCTTGGCTTTTTGTTTATTGTTTTTGTCTTCCCTTTTCAAAACCCACACTTCTCACAGTTTACAAATGCAAGGCATATCTCTCATTTATCTGGAATCATGTTATGATCCTTGCTCCAACATTTGGGCATTTACATAATTCCTTTCATGTCACCCCATAAATATACTCCCATCTCATTAATAAGATAAATTTCAAATGAAATCTGTATTGAATAATTATTCATCAACATTGTAAATATATAGGTTATTTTAATCATTTAATTGTGATTATAACTCAAATAGAAATATTTTATTACTATAACATATAAAAGCTATAGAATATATCACTACAAGAATAAAATTCCAAACAGTGTGTATGTGTGTATTTGTGTTTTAGAGGAATAAGGCAAAATAACCAAGGAAATAGTTTTCACAAAGAAATATTATATTAAGTTTACTTTTTCTTTTGGTGGAAATTGAATGGACAAATGAATTCAAGGAGAAAGAAAAAAATTCCCTATACTATCTAATTTTACAAAGGAGTCTCTGTACTTTCAAAAGACATGGTAACTATTGATTACCATAATATTACACTATTTTTGATACATTCAACTCTAGGTATATATGTGTATGTGTGTATGTATATATATATATGTACATATAAATTCATATATATATGAAAGTCAATATTTATAACATGAAAAATTACATCTATGTACCTATTTAAAGTATTGACAAAAAGTTTTAGATGTTTACTTAACTATGTATAATGAGGCAAATACTTGTTATTTTCAGCTATTTGAATACCAAAATTAATTACTAATTATCATTTTTAGTCTTTCTGGTAGTTGGATACTGTTTTTCAAAATGAGCCACTTCATTTATTTGGTTCCTCATCAGTCTTTGTAGATTCCATTTTGCCCATCGAGGTTCTCAAAACACAGTTGCAGAGCACATTAAAGCTCTCTTTTATACTAATTCTTAAAGGATTCGCCTTGCTTATTAAAGATTAGGGACATATCTCTGATGTGTCTACATACTTTGGCAATTAACTCAATGGCAAAGCTTTGCACAGTAAAAGAGTTCAATAATCAGAGAAGAAAGAAATAGTCATTGGGAAACCTCTTCTGTCCTATCCACTGCTCTATTAGTCATTTCCTGATTTACTCACTGCCTGGTCTTATCCAGTCCTGCTCCCTGCTTTATAAGGGTCTGTGTGGCTTTTCTAAGCCAAGCATCCTTCATTCCAGGACTTTACCAAGCTTGGTTTCTTACCCAGAGCTTACCAGCCTGCACAGGCACACGAAGCATCACTAGGATACTAGGTGTACAGGTGTACAGATGTATAAATGTTGTGATTTCTTCAGCTATCAGACACTCCCTCTGTGTTTCCCAAAATACATGCCAATGACATGACATGACATTAAAAAAGGGTTAGGAAGCACTACTGTGAGTATGATTGTCTTAAATCCTTTCTTGAGGCCAAGCACCTCTTCTGAGAAGCAATATTAGAAAAATGAAATCCAGTGGATTTCTGGACTCAAAAATTACAGTGAGTATCAATTCTTTATGTAAGAGAGAAATTTTTACAATACTTTTAGTGTTTCCAAAGGCCAAAGATAGAAAAATACTGTACCAGCATTTAAGTGTAGAACCATTCTTGGTCACCCATTCTCATAAGGGAATTTTAGACAGAAAAGCCCACCTGCCCTTATATTTCTCCTCCATTGAGAAATGTAATATAATAACTAGTTTTTGTGGGTACTACTGTAGGACAGAGGGTGATTTTAGATTATCTAGCTAACTCAATATGAAGTCATTTATCGAGTGTGTGTGTGAGAGAGACAGAGAAGGGAAAAGAGGGAAGGAAGGACAGGGAACTGGAGATGAAGAAAGAAACAGACATCCTTTAGAAACTACTGAAAACCAAAGAGTGTGAAAATAAAGAGTATGAAAATAAGAAATGCAGTTAGGGTGTTTATAGCTTCTAAAAACCAGACTAATTCCATCAAGAACCACAACTCATCAATGGAGAGAGATTTCTAATGGGAAGCCTGGCTACAGGTAGATCATTGGTGATTCACTCCATATACAAACTCCATGACTCACCTGTTTAGCGATGAGCTTGGCTCCCAGTGAGCTCATTCTGAAGTTGTTTGGGTGATTTATTAGCTCCTAGATCCCTTTGGGTTTAAGCTTGAATGTCTGGAGATATCCAAAAGCTGAAATATTTCCTTTCTTATGTTTCTCAAGTTAAGATGAGTTGGACAAATTATATTGGGAAGGTTAAAAAAATCTTTTAGTTATCTGTATTCCTGAAGGAATCATACTTTAAGTATACCAATCAGACAATTTCCATAAAGGCAAAAAGTATACTATGCTGCTAGAAACAACATGAAAAGATTATAAACCTTAGTTCATCAAAAAATTCAAGTTTTGTGAAAGGAAAACTTAAATCCTGAGTAACTAACTTATGAGACCTTGGACAATGTCCATATTCTTTTTAAGCCTCAATTGTAAAACCAAATAAATATGACTTTGCATTTAAAAAATTATGTATGTGATGGACTCATTGACTCTATAAGTAAGTTTAAGAAGCATTCAGAAGATGTTTGCTTTGAAAAGTAAGAAGAAACAATAAATATAGCCAAAATAATCCAGAAACCTACCTGAAAACCAGAATTGCTTCTGCCCAGTATCAGATTCTATCTTGGTGAATTTATACAGCAAGTAAAATGTGCTATTAATGGTAAAATTTTGGTTTCACACAAAATTTCAAGCTGGAAAACTGTTTTCAGGTGTAATTCTTATCATATATTAGTAGATACATGCATGTGCATAAAACAAAACTCATAGCAGAAGCCAAAATTCCTAGAAATTTTGTCTATTGCTACCAATATCTCCCATTCTTTTGCCCTTTCCAATTCAGCTTTTTCCTCCACCACTGAAGCCAGTTCTTTATAGCTTGTCTATCATCCTACTGATAAATACAATGAATGCATTTATTTGTCAAATTTTCTCTGAAATCTGGAAATGTATATTGTCTTACCTTGTCATTGATAAACAACGCTTTTTAAAGTTTTATTTCTTTTCTTACACTTCACATGAGATTGCACCCCTTAACAATTTTTTTAAGTGCACAATACAACACAGTTAACTACAGACAAAATGTTGTACATCAGAGCTCTAGAACTTATTCATCTTATATAATGGACCTTTTCTATCCATTGACAAACAACTCTCATTTCCTCCATTCCCCAGTCCCTGGAAACCACCATTATGCTCTTTCTATAAGTCTGATTCTGTTAGAAACCTCATTTAAGTAGAATAATGCAGTATTCATCCTCTGTCGCTGTCTTACTTCACTTAGTGTAATACCCTCATGTTATCATATTTGGCAGAGTTTCATTCTTTTTCAAGGCTGAATTATATTCTATTGTAGGTATATGCCACATTTTCTTTACTCATCACCCATCAATGGGTGTTTAAGTTGTTGCCACATTGTGGCTATCGAGAATAACAGTGCAAGGAACATGGGGATGCCAGATATCTCTACTAGTTCTTGATTTCAATCCTTTTGGATATATATCCAGAAGTGAGAGTGATGAAGGATATGGCAGTTCTATTTTTATTTCTTTGAAGAACTTCTATAATGTTTTCTATAGCAGCTATACCATGTTATATTCTTATCAATCATGTACAAGACAATTTCTCCACAACCTTACCAACGCTAACCTTTGTTTTCAATTTCTCAAGGCTTTACAACAAATTATTTGCATCATCCTCAATCTAAACATTTGAGGTCATTTAATTTAACATGATCATTTAAACAGATGAGGAAACTAAGGCTCCTTGCCCTTAAATAATTTTCTGCTTCCTCCTGTGAATAAATAAAAGGGCATCACTGTCTTCACTATCAGTAATATCCACAAATGCTTATTATTTACTGATTTAGAGTCACTCGTATTGTTCCAGGCACTTTATGTATGTGTGTGTGCCTAATTTTTATATATTTACATGAGATATATTTTATAAATATACATTTATATATATTATATATAATTATATATCCATTTAATTTTCACAATTGTATTATTTTTAGTTTCAAAGGAAGAAAGTAGAGATTGGACACCTTGCTCAAGGTCACCTACTGGGTAAGTGGAAAAACCATACTTTGACCCCAGAGATAATTGGCACTTCTCTTCCTTTCTCTGCTCTAAGCATAAACATACTGACTAAATCTTCCAGGCATGCATGAGAGCTGGATCCAACTGAATGCAGCCAAAAGGAAGTTGTGACAAGAGGCTTGATGGCACCTAGAAAGGGAGGTCAGGGCACTTTGTCCCTGTCCCTACTCTCTCCTTGCTTTGGCACCATGTCTCAAACAGCAGATACAACCCTCTCTCTGGCTCCCTTCAGTCAGCTTTTCATCCACAGCCTTGCTCCCCTTCGGCTCCTACATCTCTCTATGTCCCTTCAGACCTAGAGGTGGCAATAAAATTGCACTGTTGTTAGCATTTAGGTGCCTCACTATGCTTTGCTTGTTCACATCTCTTCATTTGAATTATGGAGGTTTATTCTCAGTAATCTGACCAATAATTCTCAAATTCCATTGAAACTCATCTCATTTTTTTGTTGCTTTTGAAAATTAAATGCTTTGGAAATTTGTTAGGGAGTAAAATCATTTCTATTTATTTAAGTGAGGGGGGGCATTCCAAGATTTTTGGATAAATGAAACACTCAAGCCAGGATTTAAAGAATGGACAAGATTACTGTTCTTAGAAATGAGGAAATGATCTGTAAAATGTAGAGATCTTTACTCTCAGCTTAAAATATTAACTCTTTACATTTTATCCATGTGATCAAAATAATATATCTTAAGGGAGATACGTGTGGATATGAGGAAGAAAGAAATATCTCTTGACAACTGTCAGGTAGGATCTGGTCTGACACTAAAAAAGCTAAGCTATAGTAACATCAATATTATTTATACTAAATTATAATCTGTAATATCAATCATTTCACAGAATATCAACATGAGAAAAGGTTACTTGGTAATGGTAATGAAGCAATATAAAAACAGGGTCACTCAGTAATAATGTTGGAAATCTAGACAAAATCAAGAATAGTGCCTAAACCGCAAAAATGATCAAATATCTTCACCTGGTGAATATAAGGAACTATTGCTTCTTTGCCAATTAAAACTTTAGTCCAACTCCAATTTGTCCATGTTCTCAATAAAAACCATTAACATATCAAATCATAAAAATTCAGCTACTCCATGACAGCATCTAATCCAGATTGTAACCATGATTTTTTGAATTCTATCCCAGATAGCCTCAGAGGATAAAGTCCCATATCAAGATTGGTCCCTGAGCCCCCTTACTGAGATGTGCCTGTTTCCCATGGTGCTCAACCTCTCTTGTTGAAGCAAGCAACAATAACACAACTGACCAGAGGTTGTTCCTGGTGGTCTTTGCCTGGAGAACACTGACAAATGAAATGGTGCAAATTCTGGGATTTATTTCAAAATGACATTTGGGGGCTGATAGATGAAGTAAGAAGTATAGATAAAATATATTTGACCATTAATGTAGACACTGAAGCTGGAAAATTGTTATTGAGGTAGGGATAATTATATGAAAACTTCTCATTCTGTGTATGTTTGAAAATAAAAATGTCCCTAATAAATAGGTTTATTAATAGTAATTCATTTACTAAAAGGATTAAAAAAGGTTTTAAAATTTGTATGTAGTCATATTAGTTGAGGAGTTAAAATATCAGTACATCTATTAAAGTATTGTTGCAGAAGGCAGCAAGTCTATACAAAGGAAAAATAAAATACATAAATTTTTTGAAAAAAGAAATAAAAACATGTTTCACAAATAATGTGATCAACAAAACCCATGGGTCACAATGAACTGGAATAATAAAATTTCATCAGAAATGGCACTCTTACTAGAAATGTCAAAAAACACAATGGGGTGAGCACCTAGTGCATCGGTTGTGTGTCTGACACTTGGTTTCGGCTCAGGTCATTATCTGAGGGTCATGAGATTAAGCCCTGTGTCAGGCTCTATGCTCAGCATGGAGTCTACATAAGACTGTCTCTCCCTCTCCCCGTGCCCCTCCTCTGCTAAAATAAATAAATAAATCTTTAAAAAAACAAACTGGGAAAAATTTATTAACAATATTGTGAAATCTATTATATATGTGTGTATTGATCAAAGACATACATTAAAAATATTTGAATAAAAATTACTCAGGAAATATAATCATTGGCTTAGAAATAATTATAAAGTACTATTTTTTTAAAGATTTCATTTATTTATTTATAAGAGATACAGACAGAGCATGAGCAGGGGGTGAAAAACAGAGAGAAAGGAAAAAGGACCAGGACCCAGGGACCCCAGGATCACCACCAGAGCCCGGGGCAGATGCTCAACTCACGGAGCCATCCAGGTGCCCCAATAATCTGCTATGTTGTTTCTTTTCTTTTAGATCATTTTATTCAAATTATTCTATAATTTATTAAAAAATCCTTAAAACGTTTTATTTATTTTATTTATCAGGTAGCTCAGAGTCTAATGAGAGAGATGGGAAATGCATATTATAATACAGCATGAGAAATATAACAATGACATAAGGAAGACACAGAGTACCCTGAGAAATGATCAGTCAACATTCTTCCCCCTTTGGAGGATCAAGTGAAGAGAAAATTCTGTGAATTTAGTGAGAATTTTATGAAGATCTTAACTTTTGATCTTGAACTAAGAAGATGAGAGCAAATTAGCCTTTGAAAAGAGGAAAAGCTGTGGGAAAGTATTTCAGTGACACAGAATATACAAAGACAAGATGTACAGCCACGTTGAAGGAGAAGAATTTTGTGGTGGATGTGGAAGGAAAAAGCAGAAGAAATTAGAAAAGACAGGACCATGGACACAGAACATTGTAGATCATACAAATGAGTTTTGCCTAAACCCCGTAAGAGAATAAAATATTAGAAATGCCCCCTATGCAAGAGAGATATATCAGATGCATTTCAGGATCTCCCTCAAACAAGATACTGGCTTAATATTATGGAATCAATCAATTTGAAAGAGACCTGTATGTAGAAACATAACAATTTGTGGAACTCAAAATGGAAAAAAAATTACATGTTGCAGCTGATATGTATGCCTTGAAAAATGAGAGAATTTAGAAGTGTGATTAATAGTTTACTATTCCCTGGGCATGATATGGAGTTCATTGTTAGAATAAGATTCTTGTTTAGGGGAGAATAAGAATTGCTTTTTCATTGATATGTATGTAGACCTTTTTAGTATCTTGCCCAGTACATAATAAGCAACCAAAAGATTTTAGTCACTGTTATTATGATGATCATTAATATTCTACTCATAATCATTATATCATCAATTTGCAGTTTGCAGACTAATTTAATATCCATTGTGGATTGACTCTTCAAAATATCCCTGTGCTGTAGGTAATAGTTTCATTCTTAATTGAGGCTCAGAATTTATGGCCTTCCCAAGAGCACATGGGTAGATAGGAGAAGGGCCTGCGTGCAAACCTAGATCTGGCTTCACATCGCTTTCCCTTCCCACTACACTATTTTATCTCCCAAAAGAAGTAGTCCAAGGTAGAGGAAATAGCCATCCCCAAGGAATCAGAAGATTATCTCCACACACTCAAACTTTACTCCAGATTCATTAATCCTAAACTGAAAGTTTATGTTTGCTGAGATTGGTTTCAGTTAATATGTCCCAATGAAAAAACTGAAAAACTAGTAATTTTAATAAGGTCCCTTGAAACTGATTAGCAAGTAGCCTACTTGAAGCAATTACAGTAGAGAATTCTGTTTGCAATGAAGAGTTTTATAACAAGACACAGAGAGATAGTTTCATCATCAATACTGGAGTAAACTCTGACTTCAGTTTTTCTTAATGACTGTGATTATTTAATTAAAATCACCAAATGAAGAATGGCAGTGACAGAAGCTGGCTTTTTTCTTAATTTCTCAGATATTCTGAACCTTTGGATCCTGATTAAAAGTGGAAAAGTTAACTAACTGCTTTCATGTTATATAGTAAGGAGGGCAATAGTCACTGTGGAACTTTTAAATTCTGTGCCAAGATACTGCATATTCAGCAGTACCAAATAATCTGGAAAAAAATAATCAGTAATGAAAATCTTTCAAATTCAGTGTCAAACTACTACTTTTTCACAATTACAACTTTGACATTTGGTATGACCAGAAAGCCAACCTAGAATGCATTGAAGGAGAATAATGGATATTTAATCCTTTAATGAACCAAGAAAGCCAAAAGAGCCAGCTGGGTAAAAGCCTACTCGAGAGAGAGAGAGACAGAGAGACAGAGAGAGAGACAGAGAGAGAAGTTAGAAATATTAAATAGCATATATACTAGCAACGTAACATGGCATATGCCACCTGCGCACAGTAGGCATGCAGGTGATGGTCTCTGAGCTGCAATAATTAGGTGAAGTATTGATTTCTGCAAACCCTCTAAATACAGATTATAAGCTAAACTATGATAAAATGCCTATGACCATGTCTGATCATTTTCTAGAAGCAGGAGAGGACATAAATCTCCTCACAATGCAAACATCATATTGAAAGGTATCGAACTGTCACTCCATGGGAAAAAAAAAAAACTTGTTTGAAGGAACAAATCAAATTTGCACTTTAGCAGTAACAGAGAAATAACCACATAAGTATGTGTATTTAAATAAAAACTGAAGAAATACAAACAAAAGACATATGCAGGGAATTATTCATTCAGTGTCAAATTGGGTAATGAAACAAAAAAGTCTCATGTCAATTGAATTAGGAATTAAAAGTACAAAGCAAAAATAACAAAATAAAAGATTCATTTTAGCTGCTTATTCTGTAGTTCCTAACACAAACTGACACTCAATAAATTACTGTTGAACAATAAATGAATATTTCAGAAAATTTTTGGCAACTTGGCCCCAAGAAGTGGCAAGCTTGATGTTTTTGTTTTTGTTTTTGTTATTAAAATTTTTTATTTAAATTCTAGTTAGTCAACATACAGTGAGATATTGGTTTCAGGAGTAACTTAGTGATTCATCAGTTACATTCAACACCAAGTGCTCATCACAGTGTCTCCTCCTTAATGCCCATCCCCAACCCACCTTCCTTCATCACCTCTGTTTGTTCTCTATCTTTAAGAGTCTCTTATGGTCTGTTTCCTAATCTCTCTTTTTTCATCTCTCCCATGTATTCATCTGTTTTGTGCATTAATTTCCACACATAAGTGAGATCACATGATATTTGTCTTTCTTTGACCTACTTCACTTAGCATAATACACTTCATAACAAATGGCAAGGTTTCATTCTTTTTGATGACTGAGTAGTATTCCATTTTTTATATATGCCACAACTTCTTTATCCCTTCGTCAGTTGATGGACATTTGGGCTCTCTTCGTAGTTTGACTATTGTTGATAATGCTTCTATAAACATTGAGGTGCATGTACCCCTTCAAATCTGTATTTTTGTATCCTTTGGGCAAATACCTAGTAGTGCAATTGTTAGATTATAACCTTATTATTTTAAGCTGGTGTTTCCTTTTTATCATATTTACTTAATCATTGGTAAAATATACATTCCTGATATTTAAATGTTATTATTTAGAATATAAATGACAAAGTTACATTTTTATCAATAATTAAATATCCATAAAAGAGAAACACATTTTTTAAAGAACAAACTTGGCAAAGTGTTATACACACACACACACACACACACACACACACACACATATATGTCTCTGTATATATAATCATTAATATTAATGCAGAAAAAATGCAGTACTGTTGGGAGTCAAATTTGTTGAGTCTTCAGTTAGTACCAGGAACTACAGTTAAAGAGACCTGAAACTCTACTCATATAATGGATAACAAAGAGACAACAAACAAACCAAGTAAAAATAATGTATAGTGAAAAATGATATTGAGTTCAAAAAAAGTAAATTGAGGAAAGTTGGTAGTAGTGGTAGCAATCAATACTTATATAGTATATATATGCTAATCCAAACATGATTCTAGGTTTTTTCACACTTAGAGAGGGAAAGAGAGAGAGAGACAGCGAGAATCTTAAGTAGGCTCCGCACTCAGCTCAGAGCTCAATGCAGGGCTCGATCTCACAACTCTGAGATCATGACCTGAACCAAAATCAATTAACTGACTGAGCCACACAAGCACCCCTAGATCTTTTTACATTTTAACTCATTTAATAGTCAAAGAAGCACTTGAGGCAATTACTATTATTATCTTTGTTTTGCTTATTTATTTTTAATTTAAATTCTATTAGCCAATATATAGTACATCATTAGTTTCAGATGTAGTGTTCAATAATTCATCAGTTGCATATAACACCCAGTGCTCATTACATCACATGTCCTCCTTAATGCTCCAGTCACCCAATTACCCATCCCCCCACCTACTTCCCCTCCAGGAACCCTCCGTTTGTTTTCTATAATTAAGAGTCTCTCCTGACTTTCCTCCCTCTCTGATGTCTTCCCGTTCGGTTTCCCCTTCCTTCTCCTATGATCCTCTGCGTTATTTCTTAAATCCCACTTATGAGTGAAACCACATGATAATTGTCTTTCTCTTCTTGACTTATTTCACTCAGCACTATTTTTGTTTGAAAGATGATGAAAACAAGACTCAGGATGCTACATAACCAAGTATTTTAATGGCAGAGTCAAAGTTTAGACCCAGATAATCTGGTTCCAGTGTTTTCACATTTCACCATTGTGAAAGTGTCCAGAGGTGAAGGAGTAAGGTATATAAGTAAGAGAATTCTAGGTACAGTAACAAAAACAAATACCTAAGGCTAGTATGCCCTGGAGTATCTGAAGTCAGTGCAGAGAGAAGGATAGGAAGGGAACATAGGGATGAAGATTGAGGTCAAAAAGTCAACAATGGCCAGATCATTCCAAGTCTTGCCAGCCCTTGTAAGAATTTTAGATTTTACTCTGTGGCTCAGCGGTTTAGCGCCTGCCTTCGGCACAAGGCATGAGCCTGGAGACCCGGGATCGAGTCCCGTATCAGGTTCCCTGCATGGAGCCTGCTTCTCCCTCTGCCTGTGTCTCTGCCTCTCTCTCTCTCTTTCTCTGTGTGTGCGTGTGTGTGTGTGTCTCTCATGAAAAAATAAATAAAAATATTTAGGTTTTACTCTGGGTATAACTGGCAACCATTGCAGGATTTCAAGTCAGAGACTGAAAGTATCTGGTTTATTTATTTTTTTTAATAATTACTTTCTGTTAAAAATTAACTGTGGAGGGAAAGGATAATGGATGAGAACCCAGAGTGCCAGCATCAGTGGGAAAAGGTGGTAGCTGGATGCTGCAGACATTGAAGGTACCATCAACTCGAATTCCTACCAGATTGAGTTAGAATATGAGCAAGAGGAGTCAAGGGTCACTCTATGGATTTTGCCTGGAGCAACCATAGTTTCCATGTGCTAAGATAAGAAGAGCAAGAGAGGAGCAGACTTAAGATAGAATTTGGTTTCGGACAATAAATCTGAGATGCTTGGTACACATCCAAGTAAAGATGTCTAAGATGTTGAATATAGGAATCTTGAATTCAGAGGAGTGTAGTGGGAGGAAGAGTTACATTGGGAGTACTGATACATAGACACTGTTCAATGGTGTAAGACCAAGTGAAATGGACAAGTAAAAGCAGATTTGTAGATAAAAATAGACAAACTGAGAAAGCACTGAGCTTGAGACTCACCAACACTTAGAGGTGAAGGCAATGAACAGTAACCCATAAAACTGAGAAGGAATATCCAGTAGGAAAATCAAGAGGATGTAGGAATCCAAGTGAATAAAGCTAATCTAAGACTCGTTAATTTGGCAAATATTGTTGATAAGTGTTAATTAACACAGTCTTGTTAAAGGGATTTTCGAGAGAATAATGGGTGTAAAAATCTACTGGAATAAGTTCGAGAGAAGTAGGAGAACATAAGATGCAGACAGCAGGTAAACACAAATAGCTTTCTAAGGAACATTGCTAGAAAAAAAATAGCAATGAGTAAAGAATTTTAAATTAGATGTACCCTGTTATTCAACATTGCCGTTTTTTAGCGTTCTATCCTAAAAGTACTGAACATTTGAAATAAATTTTGAATAAAATTGTAAATAATTTAAAAAATCACAAAATGTCAAATAGGAACTTTTATAGATATACTAGAAAACATGCTGTGGGAAGAAATTTTAATAGTATCTAAAATCCTAACATATTGCTGGTGTAAAAAATGGTAATTAAATATAGCAATATATCATGTACTCTATGAACCCAATTTAATGAAAGATATAAAAATATAAAGGGAAAAAAACCCCTAAACTTAAACCGTAAACTTAAAGACATCTGGGTGGCTCAGTGGTTTCAGCATCTGTCTTTGGCCCAGGGTGTGATCAAGTCCACATTGGGCTCCTTGCATGGAGTCTGCTTCTCCCTCTGCCTATGTCTCTGCCTTTCTCTCTCTCTGGGTCTCTCATGAATAAATAAACAAAATCTTAAAAAAAAACTCCCTAAACTTAAAGAACATTACCTTTGTAGATTATATATGTTTATATGTGACATATATTTATTTTTATATTTGCACTTATATCTTCTTACATATAAAATTTTATAATCAGCAAACATATATATGTCATTTATATTCTGTAAAAGATTTGTTTTACAAAACAAAGGAAATATAAAAATGCCTTTAATAGGTTTCTAAAACTCCAAGGTGTTTAGTATAATCAGAAGCTAGTTGATTTTTTGAATTATTTTAGTAAATAAAATGATATTTTTAAATTATAAATTAATAAGAAAGAAATGGATTATTTAATTAAGTAACATCAAGGCAATTAGCTATTTGGACAAATTGCTTGGTTCTTGTCTCAAGTCAAACAAATTAATGCCATGTGACTTTATTTTCTTTTTAAGACTTTATTTATAGGGTAGCCCGGCTGGCTCAGCAGTTTAGCGCCGCCTTCAGCCCAGAGCCTGATCCTGGAGACCAGGGATAGAGTCCCACGTCGGGCCCCCTGCATGGAGCCTGCTTCTCTCTCTGCCTGTGTCTCTGCCTCTCATAAATAAATAAATAAAATCTTAAAAAAAAAAAAAAACAACTTTCTAACTTCTAGGCATAAAACACACTAGGCTAGATGACAAAACAAATGATTGAATCAGAATCCCTCTAACAAGGTCACCGGGACAGGATGGGACAATTATAAGCAAATGATGATAATACATTGGAAATGGATGTGACATCTTGATTAGTTGTCATTGGTTTTGCTTTTTCTTTGTTTTGTTTATACAAATTGGATTTGATATACGTAACCAAAGACTAGTGATTTCATGGTGATATCATTCTAATTTGAATACAACCTAATGTTAATTTTGTTTTATGGACTTTTTGTAATTATAACTTTTTAATCACAATTGTGCCCTGGAGGGTCAGTGACCCTAGGGCAGTCATATCTGGGGAACACTGAGAATTAATAATTCCCTAAGGAATAAAGATACTTCATTGTATAAAGGCCTATATTGCACATTCATATACCCTAACTATCTGTGAGTCATTGGAAGGAGGCCCCTGTGAAAACATTCAGGGGAAGATTTCTTCCACAAGCAGGTAGGTTAAACAGGTACAGTTGGTCATTTCCACATACCTCCTTCCCCAAGTTACCCAGTTTTCCCCATTAATAAGAAAGTAGATGACCCTGTCTGGCTCTGCTCCAACTGGATGAAGCTGAAATCTATACACAAGAATGAATTAACCCTCCTAACACTTCCAAAACAGTCCTCCAGCCTTTGTATATGTAAGTTGCCTTTCTCTCAGGATAAAATCTTGAGTTCAGGGATATGTATTTAAAAGATATTCATAAGCAAAAGCAATACATAAAAAGGGGAGCTGATTTTTCAAACTCTGAAACAGATGAAAGTGTGGGCTTTGCATTTTTTTCTTTTTTTAAAATAGATGTACAAGGGAAGAAAATGAGCCTGATTCCAGTATGCATGCAAAGAAAAATAACATAATACCAAAACTGTCAAGTCTCAAACATCCAAAGTGGGGGTTCCCTGGGTGGCTCAGGGGTTGACCTCCTGCCTTTGGCCCAGGGAGGGATCCTGGAGACCCAGGGTCAAGTCCCGCGACGGGCTCCCTGCATGGAGCCTTCTTCCTCTGCCTGTGTCTCTGCCTCTCTCTCTCTGTGTCTCTCATGAATAAATAAATATTAAAAAAAAAATTCAAAGCGATCCCATTAGCACTTTCTCATTTCCCCTTTAGTTTTAAACTCAGAATAGTGAATTATAACCAATAGCTGTGGTAAGATGCCAGTTTAGGGAGACAAGCAAATTCCAAAATTCTATTCAGACACACCTCTCACAAGGTGAGCTTTGGTTCTACCAAGGAGAAAGTGAATGAGAGAGTAAATTGTTTTCATGTCAGGTTTTATGTATTTGAGTATATATGTGTCTTTGTGTATATACACATGTGCGTATATATACATCCATATATACCACATATATATGTCTGTATGAATGCATGTATGTGAGCAGCCCGGGTAGCTCAGCGGTTTAGCACTGCCTTCAGCCCAAGGCCTGATCCAGGAGACACAAGATCGAGTCCCACATCAGGCTCCCTGCATGGAGCCTGCTTCTCCCTCTGCCTGTGTCTCTGCCTCTGTGTGTGTGTGTGTGTGTGTCTCATGAATAAATAAATGAAATCTTTTTAAAAAATGAATGCATGTATGTGTTTGCATATATATATATATATATACACATATATACATGCATGTGTATGTTTTATTTATTTTTGGAGAATGCACTAGGTACCGTTTACAGTGTTAAGATGAATCAATAAAGGAAGAAGAGAAAATTTAAAAGATGATTTTTCTGACCACTTAAACAAAACTGTTTCCCTTTGGGTAATACCTTTGGGGAGGAAAGGAGATTATCCTTTCTATTTGACACTTTGTATGTATTATGGATATGATACAGTGAGAATTTCTTATTGTTTACTTTCCTCCCAAAATTAAAGTTAGCTGTCACAATTTCAGATGTGGAAAGAGGCATATAACTCCCAATAACCACACCATATAGGTTGTCATAACCATAGGCAAGTTATGTACAGAGATATAAGATAAATTCTGATGGTGGAGGTGAGAAGGCACTGAGGATCAAGGATCTTTTTTTTTAATTTTTTATTTTTTTAGATTTTATTTATTTCAATGAGAGACACACAGAGAGAGGCAGAGACAGAGACAGAGGAGAAGCAGGCTCCATGCAAGGCTCCTGATGTGGTACTCCACACCAGGACTCCGGGGATCACATCCTGCTCCAAAGGCAGGCGCTAAACCGCTGAGCCACCCAGGTGGCCTGAGGATCAAGGATTTAAGGAGGCTTTGTGAATACGGTGGCAACTGGAGAAAGATATGGCTTTGCATGTCCCATGAATATAGAATCCAATAAGAAGTGACTTTAACCAACCAAAGGAAGACTATCCATACTCTGGGCTATCCCGTTTGTCTGCTTCCTCCTCCTACCTAGTTACCTAAGTTGCATAATGACTGGCAGCTCAGATCCCTAACCTGGACCTAGAGGCAATACTGATATATTCATAACTGTGGACATAAAGGTCATTGCTTTAACAATGAAAACTTTACAAACATCAGATGACAGAAGTGTTGCTTGCCAAAAACTATTCTTTCTCTTGACAAGGAGATTGCCACCTTTTAAAAGTATGCTGTTATTTCACTGAAAATTTACCAGAGATAGGACAAAGCATCTCCAACTATAAATGTTGGAAATAGTTAAAATAGAATTCCATAAATACTTTAATCCAAAGAATGATACTTTTATTTTTTCATATTTTATTTATTCATTCATGAGAGACAGAGAGAGAGAGAGAGGTAGAGACACAGGCAGAGGGAGAAGCAGGCTCCATGCAGGGAGCCCGATGCAGGACTTGATCCCAGGTCTCCAGGATCACACTCTGGGCTGAAGTCGGCGCTAAACCGCTGAGCCACCTGGGCTGCTCGAATGATATTTTTAAATATATATATATATATATATATATATATATATATATATTCTAACCTTCCCACAAGTGTATTTTTTTAAATTTTAAAAACACACTATTTGACAATGTATTATCATGCACACTTCAAAATTTACCTGACCCACAAGTGGAAAGAACATTTACTGGCCCATTTTTTTCCTATAAAATATCCTGATTAGCTTCTCCCATTGAACATCCTGCTTAACTTTTCATTTAGCATAATGCATATTTATTAAAATAGAGAATATAGCTAGTTAAAAAATATATAGTAATATATTAAGGTCTTGCTCCATCAAGAAGAAAATAAGGGAGCAGGAAATTTTAAAAAAAATTGATTTCTTCTCCTTATCTAAATAAATAAAATAAAACTATAATTTCTGAAGCTAACAGTTGATGCCTGTGACAATTCCCTGACCTAATAATTTGTCTCTGGCTCTGTCTTGTCTTTTTTCAGCAATTAAGGGACTGGAATAAATGGCTGAAAGGAATAGCACCAAGGTGACAGAATTCATTCTTTTGGGTTTTTCAGTCCACAGAGAGATTGAAATCATTCTCTTTCTGCTCATTTCAGTGGTCTACACTCTAACATTGGTAGGGAACCTAGGGATGATTTCATTAATCCGATTGGATTCTCGACTTCACACACCCATGTACTTTTTTCTCAGTAATCTGGCCTTTATAGACCTCTGTTACTCCTCATCGATAGCCCCGAAGTTCCTGGAGACCCTCCTGACCAAGCACAGGTCTATATCTTTCTATGCATGTGCAACACAGCTGGGCTTTTTCTTGAACTTCCTGATTTCCGAGATGTTCCTTCTTGCAGTAATGGCTTATGACCGTTATGTGGCCATCTGCAATCCTCTTCTCTACATGATGATCATGTCTCGAAAGGTGTGTATGCAGCTGGTGATAGGCCCCTACTTATACAGCTTTTCTGTTGCTTTGCTCCACACAGTTGTTACTTTCCAACTGATGTATTGTGGCCCCAATATCATCAATCACTTCTATTGTGACGATGTTCCTTTGATGGCCCTTGCCTGCTCGGACACCAGCCTCAAAGAAATCTTGATTTTCATCTTTGCTGGATTCAACATGATCAGCTCTTTGACCACTGTTCTTATTTCTTACTTATACATTGTGGCCGCCATCTTGAAAATCCAGTCTACAGAAGGGAGGTGCAAAGCTTTCTCCACTTGTGCTTCTCATTTGACTGCTGTGACTATATTCTATGGAACATTGATCTTCATGTATCTGCAGCCAAAATCAAACCATTCCCTTGACACAGACAAAATGGCCTCTGTATTCTACACAATAGTAATTCCTATGCTAAACCCCATTATCTATAGCTTGAGGAACCAAGAGGTAAAAAATGCCTTAAGAAAAGCAACTGACAAGTGTTATGTCCTGTTTCTAACAAACCTAAAAAAATGACTTGGAACAATGTCTCATTTGAAGCAATGCCATATGCAGATATATTGTTTTATAATCTTAATATTAGAATTTTTGATGGAGTAAATTCATTTTTACCATTCTTTATATGAGTAAAATTATTTTGTCCATGAGTTCTATTCCTCGTGTAGTTTATAATAAGATGAAATGTTTAAAGGGGTAGAATTTAGACTTTTAACAAATTGCTAGTGTTTAGGTATATGACTATGATAACCCTGACCTGGATAGCTCCTATTCAATTGATAATAAGAATCAACTGCTTCTTTGCAAAGTGTTTCTGTTTCACATATGGGTAAAAGAGAGAGGAGGGGGCAGGGAACCTGGTGAAGTAAGTTTCTTGTCCAATTCCATGTCATTTCATAGGCTGCCCCCAACTGTACCTGGTCTGCAAACCATCACTCCTTACTCTGCCTCTGACCTTAGCTAGATTCACTACTGGTCACTCCCTAGTATTACACAATTATCATATCATTTGAGAAGATACCATTTTTCACTATGCAGATCGAGAATCAGGATTACCTTTTGGAAAGCTCAACTTCCCTTTATTACTCTGTCAACGCAAAAATGTAGACCTATCCCTAAAGTCCCTCAGGGAAGCTGTTCTTTCCAAAGTTCCTTTGGAGTTTGGAGATATGAGGACTTTACAAAGGTTTGGGAGACAGGCAAGGATAGCTTAAAAACATATGATAATTAAGGTTGCTATCACATTCCAAGAATATAGCTCTATATTGCAATGATTATAAAACAAAATAATCCAAAATCCACTTAAACTTTCAACTGTAATGTAATAGTTTTATTTTTCACTCATAAATTCAAATGTTCAATGTCTACTGTGCAGCTGATATTGTGAGCCAAAGCCAACACATTCCTGCCTGATAGGGCTGAACAGTCTGATAGAGAAGGAAGATATCAATCAAATTATTACAAAAACATACTTTTAATTTTCATAGGAGTTAGTAACACTCAGAGAGAATTAAAGGCAGAAAAGGATTATTAAGGCAAGTAATGTGCCACCAAAGCAAAAATTCCAATAGCATGAGCTACTAGCCAGAAATCTCAAAGGTCTTTCAAGTGGGAGAGCATTGCATTAGGCCCCAAGGAGAACAAGGGTATGTATGCAATAAAGTGGTACCAGTATGAAAAACAAATATCCTGAGCTTATTGAAAAAGAAAAGGACAGATTCTCAGTCCTGATTCTTTTTGATGAAGAAAGAATTTGCACCAGCTGCTGGTGCAAATACAGAACAAATATCTCCAGTACAAATACCCCTTCTATTTTGCTAGTCTGCCAATATGATGTGATATGCCTGGGGTTGGCTCAGACATAGGGTTTAGGATTTCAGTCTGGCAAACTCAAGTCTTAGGAGAGGGTTTGATGAATTTATCTTCTACAATATATCCCTCTCAGTGTCTAATACAAACCCTGTAATTACTCTGAATGGTGGTGGAGGAGTTGAGTGAATGAACTTGTAAGGAGACAGAAGGAACACAGTGCAGACTGCTTTCCTGTTTACGAGGACCCTGTCCCCTCTGAGAATCTCCTCCCTCACAGAGGTGGAATGTGGCATCTGTCATTGCACTAGAAGCCCTCTCTAAAAACACAGTACATTGGGGTGATCACATGACTGAGAATAAGCGAATCAGATGTCATTCAAGGGAATTTGTCTTTGTAACCCTGTAAGTCCAATGGGTCTCATCTGATCACTTAATCTTAGGTTAAGTGAATGCTGGAGCTGAAGTTTCCATTTAAGACTTCCCCATGCATTGAGAAACACTGTCTGTAGAGAAGGAAAAATAAGAAATCCGAACAAGAAATCTTTTAAGGCCCAATTACTGGTTTCTTGTGAACCTGGTTATGCTCTGTGCCCTTGAGTTTCATAAAATACCACTGTAATTGTAGTATTTAAAAATTAAAACTAAACCACATATTTTTATTTTTATTAAGCCAATTTGAGTGGTTTCTGTGGCTTTGAAGTAAAACAACATTTTTTTGTAAGTCTTAATTTAAAAAAAAAAAAAAAGTCTTAATTTCTAACCTTGGGAGTTTCCTGGGTGAAATCTGAGACTGGCTTCCTTACACAAGGGCAAAGAGAGACCATAGAGGCAGAGAACTCCAGATTGGATGGTGGCAATTTCATAAGCAATGAAACTTACATGTGAAGCTTGTCTCAGGTGGCCATAAGATATGCAAATCTCCACAAGTACATACCGGAATCTTAAAAGTTTATACAGAAGCCTTCACAGGGTTCAGTCATATATACATCCAGATGGTCTTCAACAATACCTGCTCTCCAAAGCTACAATCTTGAAATAACTCCTACTGTGGGAGTACATTCCAAGGATACAGGGAGGAGTAAGGGACCTATGATTGCCCTAGTCCAGTTTGAGGGTCAAAGGCAGTTATGTCCTCTCAATGACTTCATTCAACAATAAGACAAGTTGAAGGTGAATGGATTCTAAATAACTCCGTCTGCTGAACTATAAAACTATGCTGTTATGACCTATGTATTGTGGTAGGTGTTAGAATCAATGTGGTGATAGAGCCAATACATTTTGTTCATTCAAATAATTAAGTTATAAACAATTAACAGTGAACAACAACAACAACAACAACAAAAACAAACTGAAGTTCATCATCAAATGAAGCCATACTAACTGTATTTGCCAGGGTGACATATGAGTGCTTACCTACCATGAGCTGATTCTTCTTTTTATTCTCTCTGTCATCCTTGTTTTCATCTCAAGAGCCACATGATCCAAACCCAGGCATGACCAAAAAACAAAATCTGTCTTGGCATCTTAGTTAAATAGAAGCTAGTTCTTGGAATCTTGAGGTCTTAAGTTCAAACCTAAGTTTTACCACTTCCAGCTAAGTGACATTGGCTAATATCTCTGGCTCCTCAAAAACATGTCCTAGTGGTGAGAAAAAGATGAAAAGTGGCTTTAACATTTTTAAGTTCTGAATACATGGTGCTTATGAAGCTTGGAAATTTCTAAAGCTGGTTACTTTCTAGAAGTACAATTCATTGAACAGTTTGGGAAGCATATTGGATAACTGAGTTCTCTCCAATGCTGTTTGAATATTGCATAACTAACATTCACCAGTGGTATAATGACAGAGACTTTCACAACAGACCTTACTGGATTTTGTCTCACTCAAACCATATAATAGTTTAGACATTGCAGAAATTATGACTCTGAAAAAAAATAAGACAAGGGGATTTATAAAAACCCTATTGGAAGTAGTACCTGATAGACAGGACCCCCCAAGAAGTTGTCATGTGCATTATACAATATAATATATGCACAGTAACTATATATATATATAGAGAGAGAGAGAAGGAGAGAGAGAGAGAGAGAGAGAGAGAGGTGTGTGTGACTGTGGACATCAGTTATGTTTTCTGAGTTTTAGACTATTACGCCTTAGGACTTTGCCTCATCGACACATCACGTTTATTTGTTTTACATATTTTTCTTAAATTAATTCATAATTTTATCTAAATAAATCTGAAAACTGAACTTTAGATGACAACCACTGCAAATGAGAAAGAGCCTCATAAATAAACAGAAAGTAACAAAAATTAATAAATAAATTTCTTGATGTTAAAGGAGTGAATACTTGTGACAAAAGAGTCTCCTGTCCTCATCATAATGAAAAAAAATGAACAATATGAATTTTCTGGTATATAAAATCTGACCTTTGGCTGCCAGACTTCGTCCTACTAAAACTTTGGTTGATGGGATTTCAAATTATTGTCAGATACAAGATTCTTCTCACTAACATTACATTCTTTGGTTCTGTATTTAGGATTTTTTATCAAGGGTTATACCAGAATCCAAACTATGGAGTAGAGTTAGAGTTATTAAACTGCTTCCCAAAGTAGGAACATGGTTAATTATCAAACAACACACACTGAGGATAGAACATATGATTGTATTGAGACTTGGGTGGAAAATTCGGAACGCAAATTTGTTTTCAGAAGCCCATGAGGGTATGAACATTACAGAACAATTTTTTGGTTAATCAATTGCCATCAACATCCTGAAGGTCATGAAAAAGACATGAATTCTCTCCCTTTTCCTTATGAAATTTTAAATTTCATATGAAACCACTATGGAGGACCATGCATATAGAGAAAATAGCCTAGGAAATCATGCTGAATTCTGACAAACTCACCTCTAAATCAACGTTTATTAATATCAGACTTATGTATGCATTCCTCCAATGTTTACACTTAACACAATTTTATGTACACTGTGAATGACAATAATATGTCAGTTTTGATAATATACTTGTATGTGTAGAATAAAGCAGTCCTAGCAATTAGAGTCCATTCCTGGGGTAAAGCATCATTAGATTGGACCTTTTTATGTACCTAAGAGCTGCCTTTAGAAAATCCTTGCTATGTTAGGACTTTTATGCCTCGACATTTATAATAGGTAGCAACATACCAAAAAATATTTTCTCCAGCATCACTACCCCAAGTTTGCTTTGGCAATTGCTTTGTTGACTGCCTCTTTCACATCCTTGTTCTGCAGACTGTAGATCATGGGATTCAGCATGGGGATCACTGTGGTATAAAACACAGCCACCATTTTTCCCTGCTCCACAGACTCTTCAGTGGGACGCCTGAGATACATGAATATGAGAGTCCCATAAAACATGGTAACAGCTGTCAAGTGGGACCCACATGTGGAGAATGCTTTCCTCCTGCCATCACCAGAGCGCATGCGTAGCACAGCAACTACAATGAGGGTGTAGGAGATGAGGACCACAGAGAGAGAGTATGTGAAGTTAATTCCAGCAATAACAATCATCGTGTATTCTTTGATGTGGACCCCCCCACAGGCAATCTTGATGAGAGGAGGGTCTGCACAGTAGAAATGGTTGATTTCAAAGTTTCCACAGAAGTACAAGCCATATGTCCATAGTGTACATATTAGACTAACAGAGAACCCATAGACATAAGGCACAGAGATAAGCCGAACACAGACAGTCCTGGACATTTTACTGCCATAAAGCAAAGGGTTGCAGATGGCCATGTAGCGATCAAAAGCCATCACTGCCAAGATATAAACCTCCACGTGCACGAGGGCAATGAAAAAGTAGCACTGCACCAAACACCCCACGTAGGAAATGGTTTTTGCCTCTGATAACAAGTTTTCCAGCATTTTGGGGGTAACATTGGAAGAGAACCACACATCCACGAAAGACAGATGACTCAAGAAAAAGTACATAGGACTCTGAAGCTGAGGACTGATGCTGATCAAAATGATCATGCCAATGTTTCCTAACAGAGTGATCATGTAAACTACCAGGAATACCACAAAAAAGAGAACTTGAAACTCCTGACGACTGGTCAAGCCCAGAAGAATAAATTCCGTCACATCTGTGAAATTTGGCATTGCCTTAACATAGAGCCAGTCTGTAGTACCTATGGGGAAATAAAACACATGAATGGATCTGTTTTATTCTTGAAACTTTTGAGCCACATTTATCCTTATTCTAATTAAAATAATTAAAAATCAATGCAATTTTGCCCCATATCCATGATTAGAATATATAGGCTTCATTGTTTCCTTTAGTAGGTCTTATAGGTATTAGTTACCATAAAGATATATTAGTTTTTTTATCAGTAAAATAGACAACTCTGTACATTGTTATCATGTATTATTAAAATTGGACATTTACATTTTGACAGATTATTACACTAATGTTAAAAATCCCAAGACACAAATATGAATCATATCAGACTAAAAGTCAGGGAATGGCTAAATTCTCTCCAATTTATGGACTTACATAAGTTGATGTTACAATCTAGTTTTACATATTTGCCCTACCTGTTGTCAGCATATGCCATTATATGCCTTGAACATATGAAACCCCTAACCATATTTTATTCCGTTTAGCTAAACATTATGCTTGTCTGTATGCTGCACCCACTATCAAAATCATGTCTACAGGTAAATCTTGTGACATAAAGTTTAGGTGACATGTTATTTCAGATTCCACTGGTTTTCAAAATCAATCAGTTCTACACCTTCTTATTCATGTTCACACTTAATGTTCTCTCAAGGAAAAGGTTTCCAAATAATATTTTCCTTATTTACTGCACTTTACCAGCTTTTTTCCTTCAAGAAGTAAAAACTTTCCATAAATTCTTAAGGTTGTATCTGTAGGATTAGCACCATCATAGGGAGTTGAGCTCCCCATAATAAAAGTGTTTAAAGGATATATTACTCTCTTATCAATGGGCCTTTGTTTATAACTGCTTACCTTAATTGATTTACAAACACCAAAGCTAACCATATGGCAGATATATTTGTTATATCTAGAAGTTCTTTTGGTTTGTTTCTTTAAGAGAGGAAGAGAGGGGTTGGGGGAGGCAGAGAGAGACAATCCGAAGCAAGCACTATACCCAGCACAGACCCTGACAAAGGGCTCAGTCCCACAACCCTGAGATCAAGACCTGACCTGAAATCAAGAGTCAGATGCTTAACCTACTGAGCTACTCAGGCACGCCTATATCTAGAAGTATTCTAAATTCTGGATATTGACAGTGAAGAAGATGTGGAAGATTCTGGCTTGCATCATAGTCTATTTTCATTGAAAAAGGTCCAAACATAAAAATGAGATACTTTAGGAAGTGGACTGACTGTGACAAAACTACATGCTAGGAGGATAAGAGGAGATAGAGTATAGACAGAGTGATCCAAGACTTTTTGAAGGAGGGTACTTCTGAATGAGTGAGTGAGTGAAACAGCCAACTGTGTAAACATATGAAAGATGAAGGGCATGGAATGCAAAAGCTCAAAAGGAGAAATATTAGCTTCTCATGGTAAAAAAGAGTGTTGCTGGAGTCATCCCATTATATATTAAAAAATATGCGAGCTCTGTGATTATATCATGGCCCCCTGCAATTAGTAGCAGGAAGAATTCAGGAAGTGAATTAATCTCTATGAACTATTTTCTTACCCTGAAAAATGTTTAATAGTGGATTAAATATGCTATTAATTGGGCATGTAATATAATAGGCATCAAAGTTTTTTTTTTTGTTTTTTTGTTTTTTTTAATGATAGGCACACAGTGAGAGAGAGAGAGGCAGAGACACAGGCAGAGGGAGAAGCAGGCTCCATGCACCGGGAGCCGGACATGGGATTCGATCCTGGGTCTCCAGGATCGCGCCCTGGGCCAAAGGCAGGCGCCAAACCGCTGCGCCACCCAGGGATCCCCTGGCATCAAAGTTTTAATTCTAATACAAGTTTCCTCTTACAATAGATTTCCATGATTGTAAACTCATCGTTTGGCTCCTTTCAAGGGTGGAGATACTGAGTCAGATGACAGTTGCAATCTGGCATGGGAATAGAGCTAAGGGCAGGGAGTTCCCTATGTAAAAACTCATGATCTCACTTGATGAACCCATGATTCTCCAATTAATGAATTTGACTTGGATTAATGGCACTACTTCATTGTTTTAAATATAAAACAATATAAATATATTTTATAAAAATGCAAAAGGTGAAAAAGCATCAAGATCTAAGAAACATAAACTAATACTACTCCAATTTTTTTTTTATTCCCTGTGGGAGTGTGCATTTCCTTTCCTCTACACATAATCATTAGCTATGTGATAGCAGAGTTTGTCTCATTCATCTTGGGAACTCTTTAAATTGCCTAGCTTGGATGTGAAGTATAACTGATATGCAGGAATATTCACAGTTAGGACTCTTTTTAAAGTGCTGTGATCTCTAGGTCAGCTCTATACAACACACTATAATATTTCATAAACCTCTCTAAGACAGATTTTTCTAATGACAACAGTCTCAGCTTTATAATATCAGTAAGAATAGCTTTTACTGAGTGCTTACTGAACCTTTTGCATGAATAGGTCCTAGGAAACAGGTTCTGTTAGCATCATTACTTTGTAATGAGGAAACCAAAACATGGGACTAAGTATCATTACCACTGATATAGTAACCTCAACTCCATTCACATCTATTTTAAAACAACAATGTGGGCATTGCAAATATCAATGATATTTGCAGAGAAGAGTGAGAAGGATAAAAAACAAGGATAAAACTTTATAAATCTTCATTGTAACGAGCTCATTCTTATGATGTTTTGAAAGGTTAGAGAATTCCCCAGTAATATAATATCATATATTCTTTTTTTTTAATTTTTATTTATTTATGATAGTCACACACACACACAGAGAGAGAGAGAGAGAGAGAGAGAGAGAGAGACATAGGCAGAAGGAGAAGCAGGCTCCATGCACCGGGAGCCCGACGTGGGATTCGATCCCGGGTCTCCAGGATCGCGCACTGGACCAAAGGCAGGCGCCAAACTGCTGCGCCACCCAGGGATCCCAATGTCATATATTCTCCAGTAATACAATATCATAAAATAAAGCACTGTGATTACATATAAGTCTACAAAGTCTCAGTCTTATCTTCAAATGGATAAAAGTGAAAAGATTTGACTGCATTAATCTGTATTGCAAAGAGTATACAATTTGCAGACCTACCTTCAGCAGAGGAGGTCATCACATGACAAAGGCTCCCTATTTATAATAGAATTTTGAACACTAAGAACATTGAAAACATCTCCCCAGGGAACTACCCAGGTAATTATGAAAGGAATAATGATTCAACTGCCAAAAACATCTCAGGGGTAAGAGAAGTTAAAGACTCTTCATTAGAAGGGTAACCCTTATAGTAAAATTAAGAAGTCAAAATTCTTGATAACATGGTGTAATCTCTCCCACCGGGAAAATATTCTCGTTTTGCAGCATTATAAGGAGAGATTTTATGTTGGAGATGCTTAAATATAATGAGGGTGACGGGTGTAGAAATAAATGTAACAATAAGATTTATTTTTCAAAGTATTTTACAAAAAAACTCCAAATTCTCGCCAAAAGGCAAAATTGCTTTAGGTTCTACCAAAGAAGCTAGATTCATAGAAATTTTGAGCCTGGAGAGACCTTGGAGAGCTGTGACAACAAACTAAAAATTTACGGATGAATAACAAAAAACAATTTATCCAAGGTGATCCACAAATTAATTTGAAATTTGATGAACTCAAACAAGGTACATGATGTCTTCATTCTTCAAGTAACACTAACTATCAAAAAAGTAAATAGAAATAGCTTTTGGAGGGGAAAAAAGATAGAAAGAAAGAGAAAGGTAACAAAGATCCAAATCCACCTACTAGCCCACTACTAGTATTAAAATGTTTTAAAGTCATACTTTGAAATGTATTAGTTATCAACAACTAACTGGCATATCAAGAGTTCTCCAATAAACAGCGAATAAACAGTTATCTTGGCAAAGTTACTTTTAACTAACCCCAAAAGTAACATGGAGTTAAATCTTAAAGTCTTTAGGGGGTTTAAGCACTGCAACTATAGGCACAATGTTACAGTACTATATTTAATCTCAATTAGCAATTTGTTTAAATGCAAATAGTCTTAAATGGTGCTGATGACATGCACTTTTCTGTATTAAATGAGTTCATATGTATTTCTGGCTCCCCTTGAAGAAAATGAAAAGTCAAAAATGGATACAGAAGAATGTTTATTCTCATATTACATCAATGTCATTTTGTATTTACATCTTTGCAGATAAATTTGTAATTACATAAATGGTATTGTAGTTGTGTATTCTCTACAGCAAAACAGCAGGTTATTAATGTATGTATACATTATATATTGATAGAGACTTTAAGAAGTCCATATTTTAAAGTTGTTCCTCAGGCTCATATCTCATGAAATGAAGTATTGGAGACACCAAATTATGTTCACATTATCATGATGGGACACATAATCATTAGCATCAAATAGACCACCTTAAACACTTTATGTCTTTCAAATACAAAAATCATTTTAAAATATTTAACTACTATATCTTAGTCACATGTGTGCAAAATATTCCACATGAATATACTAATTTATTTTATTTAGTAAGTAGAATCAAGAGAGCTGTGTTTTCAAAATTATGCATCCATTCACTAACTCTGCCCACTCTTCGGTCCACTGAAGACACTGTGGCCGGGGCAAGTCTGATCACTGGTCAGCTAGGTATTGGGACATGGCAGTTCCTGGAATCTGTAACAGAGAGACACATACCATGTGGTATCTCTCTTAAACACTAAAAAAGTTGAAAAGGGATTACATGCAAGAGGATAGCTAATTTCAATGTAGCATTCTCTAAAAAGACCCACCTTCATATTGAAGAAAAAGCATTTGATTCCACAAAATCTCACAACCATTACCAAGACCACCAATATTATGTTGTCATACTAGAAAACTAAGTGAAAACTAAGTTTCTTATTTTTGCCTCAATTTACTCTCCACATAGGCAAATCGATAAGCATTTCCCATACTCATCCATTGCATTTTTTACTAAGAAAAACAGTCATAATTTAAGACCTATATTTGAACAATTTCATTAGTGTACCTGTGAATATTGTCTCCAATAACTTTTTCAACTAATTAATTTATTAAGTTTTAATTAATCCTCACTACTCACATCAATAGGAATAGATTTATTGCTTTTTCTCTAAGTTTGAGTCTCACTATTTTACAAAACCTGTAGCTTTTATAAAAAGTCTCTAAGTGATGTACTGAACCACAACCTGTTGTCAAATGCTTATGAAACACAGAAAACAATATTAACTGAATTTTATTTTATTTTGTTAAACATGTTCTGCTGATCACTTTGCTCATGGCTTCTTTCACATCTTTGTTCCTCAGACTGTAGATCATGGGATTCAGCATGGGAATCACTGTGGTATAAAACACAGCCACCATTTTCCCCTGCTCCACAGACTCCTCTGTGGGACGTCTGAGATACATGAATATGAGAGTCCCATAAAATATGACAACAGCTGTCAAGTGGGACCCACAGGTGGAAAAGGCCTTCCGCCTCCCTTGCGCCGAGTGCATCCGTAGAATGGCAAGGAGAATGAACAGATAAGAAATGGTCACTACAGTCAGGGAATATGTGAAATTAATACCTGCAAGTATGATCATAGTGTATTCTTTTACAAAGGTCCCAGCACATGCCATTTTGATGAGAGGTGGGTCTGCACAGTAGAAGTGGTTGATCTCAATATTCCCACAAAAGGACAAGCCATATGTCCACAGGGTTGCTGCCAGACTAGTCAAAAAGCCATATACGTAAGGGAAGGAAATCAGCCGAATACACACAGCCCTAGACATTTTGCTGCCATACAGCAGGGGCTTCCCAATTGCCATGTACCTATCAAAGGCCATTACAGCAAGAATGAAAATTTCCACATGGACAAGGGCAATGAAGAAGAAACACTGTACCAAACAACCAGCATAAGAAATCGTTTTTGTCTCAGATAACAGATTTTCCAGCATTTTGGGGGTCACGTTGGAAGAAAACCACACATCCACAAATGACAAATGGCTGAGAAAAAAGTACATGGGGCTGTTAAGCTGTGGACTGACCTTAATCAACACAATCATGCCAACATTGCCCACCACCGTGACAATGTAGACTGCAAGAAAAATGGCAAAGAGGAGAACTTGCCATTCCTGACAACTGGTCAGTCCCAAAAGAATGAACTCTGTCACATCGGTGAAATTGAGCATTTTCTCAATTCAGAGTCAACACGGGTTAGCAATCTCAGTGATGGCTAGAAAGAAATAATTTAAAAGTCAAGTGTTGGTTTATTAATTTAACTCTTTACCCACGTCTCTTTCATCTTTCTTTATTCACTTTCCGTGACTGTACTCTGCTGTTCTCACGGCACATCTCTCCTGAGCACTTGCCATGGAGCAGGCTCTCTGAAAGCTACTGAGGTGCCCTAGGATGCAGTTATCTAAATATTGTGATTGAAGCATACTAGTACTAAATATTATGCTCAGCCACAATTCCAAGACTATTTCATTTTTTTAAAGATTTTTTTTTTTTATTTCAGAGACACACACACACACAGAGAAAGATCCTATGTGAGGAGGGGCAGAGGTAGAGGAAGAGAGTAATTCATCAAGGAGCTTCCCCTTGGGCAAGGAGCCAGATGCAAGGTTCCATCCAAGGACCCTAAGACTATGACCTGAGCCAAAATCAAGATCCAGCTGCTTAACTGACTGAGCCACTCAGGCGCCCTTCCAAGAGTATTTCTTAAACATCTCTTTTTTCCAATAGAGACATGTTTGGTAGTTTCATATTTTATGATATTTACAGTTCTATTTTGACCCATAGCATAAATGATTTTTTACCTTATCACTTTTTCATTATAAGCATATTGTCAATAATTAGGGATGGAAGCCATTTAATCAAATAATTCACCAGACATAAGTGTCTGAGAAAATACTACTTTTAATCTGACCTAATGCTTGCACTCATTTAAATTGACACTGCTGAGGATTTACCCCAAAGATACAGATGCAATGAAACGCCGGGACACCTGCACCCCGATGTTTCTAGCAGCAATGTACACAATAGCCAAACTGTGGAAGGAGCCTCTGTGTCCATCGAAAGATGAATGGATAAAGAAGATGTGGAGTATGTATACAATGGAATATTCCTCAGCCATTAGAAATGACAAATACACACCATTTGCTTCAACGTGGATGGAACTGGAGGGTATTATGCTGAGTGAAACGAGACAATCGGAGAAGGACAAACATTATATGGTCTCATTCATTTGGGGAATATAAATAACAGTGAAAGGGAATAGAAGGGAAGGGAGAAGAAATGAGTGGGAAATATCAGAAAGGGAGACAGAACATAAAGACTCCTAACTCTGGGAAACGAACTAGGGGTGGTGGAAAGGGAGGAGGGCGAGGGGTGGGGGTGAATGGGTGACGGGCACTGAGGGGGGCACTTGATGGGATGAGTACTGGGTGTTATTCTGTATGTTGGCAAATTGAACACCAATAAAAATAAATTTATTATTAAAATAAATAAATAAATAAATAAATAAATAAATAAATAAATAAAAATAAACAAATAAATAAATAAATTGAACAGGGACAAACTGGCCACATGGTCATCAAAGCCAAGTAAAAAAGAGTAAACTACTCGTACACAACCATATAATCATACATATTCCCTAGATGTGGACTCTTTTTCTACTAAACATTATTGACTCTTATATTCTAGAGTTTAAACATATATAAAATAAAGAGATTAAAGTCACCATTTATAGTGGTAATTAAAATTTCTAAAACTGTAATAAATTTTTACAGATTTATGGGAGAATCAGAAAGTGGGGAATGATTCACTCTACTTTGAGGATCCAGTGGAGCTCTGGGGAAGTTTCTTGGATATTTTGCACACTCATTTTCTTTTTTTTTTTAAGATTTTATTTATTTATTCATGAGAGACACACACAGAGTGAGATGCAGAGACACAGGCAGAGGGAGACTCAGGTTCCCTGTGGGGAGCCTGATGTGAAACTCGATCCCGGGACCCCAGGATCATGACCTGAGCTGGAGGCAGAGACCCAATCACTGAGCCAGCAGGCATCCCAGCAAGGACTGGTTTTATACTTGTTTTGCTTCTCTTTAATTTCTCTGTGCCTTAATGTGATGTAACTGTAGTAATAATACTCACTTCATTGTTTAGTTAGGAGTATGAAAAGAGATCTTACACATTCGCGCATAATAAATACATGGGGCGATTATTATTAAATGCACTCTTGCAAATTATAGTTTCCATTAATAGTTTGTAATAATCAAATAATCAAATCTCTATAGAAAATCTCTCTCTCTTTCTCTCTCTCTTTTTCTCCTTCCTTCCCATTTCTCTGTCTCTACCATGCGCACAAATATGCACCTACACACACAGATATGTATGGAATAAATAAAGGTAATTATAAAGAATAAGAGAAAATAAAATCTAAGATGCAAATTTAATCTGACAAATCAGATACATTTTTTTAAATTTTTTTTTATTTATTTATGATAGTCACAGAGAGAGAGAGAGAGAGAGAGGCAGAGACACAGGCAGAGGGAGAAGCAGGCTCCATGCACCGGGAGCCCGACGTGGGACTCGATCCCGGGTCTCCAGGATCGCGCCCCGGGCCAAAGGCAGGCGCCAAACCGCTGCGCCACCCAGGGATCCCCCAAATCAGATACATTTTTATACCAACCTGATAATGAAGAGAAATATTCCCAATAAGAATGCAGAAGTGAAAAGCAAATGCTACATAAGATATGATAAACAGGGCAGCCCTGGTGGCTTAGCTGTTTAGCGCCTCCTTCTGCCCGGAGCATGATCCTGGAGACCAGGGATGGAGTCCCCTCGGGCTTCCTGCATGGAGCCTGCTTCTAACCTCTGCCTCTGCTGTGTCTCTGCCTCTCTCTCTCTGTGTCTCATGAATAAATAAATAAATAAAATCTTTAAAAATATGATAAACAATGTTTACGAGACAAGAGAGAACCTGAAAGTCCATAAGAGAAGTTTCCTTTAAATGGTTGCCTTAGGGAAATTTAAAAAAAAAGAAGAAGAACCAATTAAGAAGCGTTCTCTACAAACAACCCTAGGGGCAAGTAGCTCTCTAGAGGAAGAGAATTTTCTATTTATAGCAGATTTTTACAATTTTGCTATTCCTCAAACTCAAGTTATTTTGAAAGTGTCTTGGGATCAAATAACACAATTGGCTTTCGGTTTGCATCATGTTAAACTTGGTGATGATGTCACTCAATCTGCATGAGGCAATCTTGTGTGCTGCAGTCCACAGTCTTGTGCCACTGGGTTTTTTCAGTGAAAGATGAAATAAGTTATCATTCCCTACAATGAAAACTATAGCATATCAAAGCAGAAAAAACATATCTGCATCACATCATTTTATGCAAGGGAAAATAAGAAAATTAATAATAGCAACAATAAAGCATATATTAGATTTAGCATGTGCTAATTTAACTTAATTCTCATAACTACATCTTGACATCATTACTATAAATATTTACAGACAAGAAACTTAGAGCCCAGAGAGTTTCAACGACTTCTCAAGGTTACACTTCTAATCAATCAGGGACTGGATTTCTGAATCTAGGCATTGGTTCCAGTTTGGACTGCTATTCATCTCATCCTATTACCCAAAAGTAACTATTAATTGTGAGGATAAAAATTTCAATTTTTGATCCAAAATGACTCAGAGTTTAGAATACTGATATTACAGTGATGATCACAACAGAAATGGATTCTTCTCACATGAAAATTAATGTACAGTGAGACAACACTCTTAAAACAGAGTAATTAGAAAAATAATTGCTTCTGTGGAAAGGAAAAATGTATTCCCCAACAGAGAAATAGATAAAAAGCGCAAAAAAGAATTGAAATAATTCAAATGCCCGAGGAGTGTGTTATAATCTTGGACTTCACTAATACTCAAGAATAATTAAACTTTATTTTTTTTCACTTTGCTAGTTTTTTATTTATTTTTTAATAATAAATTTATTTTTTATTGTTGTTCAGTTTGCCAACATACAGAATAACACCCAGTGCTCATCCCATCAAGTGCCCCCCTCAGTGCCCGTCACCCATTCACCCCCATCCCCCACCCTCCTCCCCTTCTACCACCCCTAGTTCGTTTCCCAGAATTAGGAGTCTTTATGTTCTGTCTCCCTTTCTGATATTTCCTACCCATTTCTTCTCCCTTCCCTTCTATTCCCTTTCACTATTATTTATATTCCCCAAATGAATGAGACCATATAATGTTTGTCCTTCTCCGACTGATTCATTTCACTCAACATAATACCTTCCAGTTCCATCCACATCGAAGCAAATGGTGGGTATTTGTCTTTTCTAATTGCTGAGTAATATTCCATTGTATACATAAACCACATCTTTATCCATTCATCTTTCGATGGACACCGAGGCTCCTTCCACAGTTTGGCTATTGTGTACATCACTGCTAGAAACCTTGGGGTGCAGGTGTCCCGGCGTTTCATTGCATCTGTATCTTTGGGGTAAATCCCCAACAGTGCAATTGCTGGGTCGTAGGGCAGGTCTATTTTTAACTCTTTGAGGAACCTCCACACAGTTTTCCAGAGTGGCTGCACCAGTTCACATTCCCACCAACAGTGTAAGAGGGTTCCCTTTCCTCCGCATCCTCTCCAACATTTAAACTTTAATAATAAGGAAAATTACTGGCTTTCAGGTAGACTAAGTTTTTTTTTTTTTTTTAATTTATTTATGATAGTCACAGAGAGAGAGAGAGAGGCAGAGACACAGGCAGAGGGAGAAGCAGGCTCCATGCACCGGGAGCCCGACGTGGGATTCGATCCCGAGTCTCCAGGATCGCGCCCTGGGCCAAAGGCAGGCGCCAAACCGCTGCGCCACCCAGGGATCCCTAGACTAAGTTTTATACTGTCTGCCAAGATACAGCTATGTTGGGAAAGGATTTCTGCTGTTGAAGATGTAGGTAATTTGAAGTTATAAAATTAAAATTAAATGTAGTGAAACTGGAAATAATGTAGTATAATTACAGAGCACACAATATTAAACCATATAATATTATAAATGATATAATCATGTATCATGATTATAATCATGTAATCATGTACAATATTGTAAATGATATAATCATGGTTATTTTATGTGACAATTACAAAAAATATTCCCAAAGAAAATTCCTAAGAACTCCTGGAAAGTACAATCAAGTTGACTACTCTGAAACACACACACACACAACACATAAATATACATACACACATATGTATACTTGTGTAACATATATGTATATGTGTATGCAGATAAACACATACAGTGCATGCATAAATCTTCTTTCTTTGTGAAAACATAGCCTTGTCTTTTAATGTTCTTATAAACTATTGGTAAACAAAGAAAATGAACAGGACTTAAATCCTGAAAAGGCGGATTACGAGGAACCCTGGGTGGCGCAGCAGTTTGGCGCCTGCCTTTGGCCCAGGGTGCGATCCTAGAGACCCAGGATCGAATCCCCGTGTCGGGCTCCCAGTGCATGGAGCCTGCTTCTCCCTCTGCCTGTATCTCTGCCTCTCTCTCTCTCTCTGTGACTATCATAAATAAATAAAAATTTAAAAAAAAAAGTGAAAAGGCAGATTACAGATTTTGAGCATTCACAATGAAATTTAACACTTTGTGCCTTTAAATCCTTCTTATCCTTCATATAAAAGCATTTTGAAACTAAGGCAATAGTATTATAGAAAAACAGAGATGCCTGGGTGGCTCAGCAGTTTGGCGCATGCCTTTGGCCCAGGGTGTGATCATGGAGTCCCAGGATCCAGTCTCACGTCAGGCTCCTTGCATGGAGCCTACTTCTCCCTCTGCCTGTCTCTCTCCCTCTCCCTCCTCTCTCTCTCTCTCTCTTTCATAAATAAATAAATAAAATCTTAAAAAAAAAAAATAAAAACAAAGGATAGAGCGTAAAGAGCATGTTTTACGTATGAATGATGATATGTTCATTTCAAAGTCAGATATGAAACAAGGTACATAGAAATGTGCTAGAACTACTAAGGGTTCTGCTACTAACTGCCACCAAACACTACTGTACTTTTTAAAAAGCATAAAAGAACAAACTTAACTACATCTCCTCCAATTTTCTAAAGATAACTTACCGAAATATATTTATGAAAAAAAAATTCCAAGTTCCAAAACATCACTGAGATTCTGTGATCACCTTCTGATAGTTATTGTAGTGAAAGACATAAAATGGATCTTAGATGGATACCATGGGACATCAAGTATGTTCACATACAAATGAAGTTTATTGAATTAACTACTATATATTTGGAAGGTAAACACTCATCCAGGATGCAGTTATATCAATTCCCACTGCTTACACATATTTTATATAATATTTTACAAAAAAACATTCCATTCTCAGCTGTACTATCTCCAGTTATAACAATGCCTCATGGTGAAATCATATTCAATGGAACAGTTTTAAAATAATAATATGTAATCTCAAACCGACATCTATTCTAGATTCAAGAAGACACCATTACAGTTCTTTTAAAATCATACCCAAAACACTGATGTGTTAAATATTCAAAAGCAAGGAGCAAACATTCCCAGTCACAAAATAACCTACTGAACTTGACGTTGTGTGGAAGGGAAAGAGTGGATGCTATTGTCAGCACAACTCATCATCTCAGAGCTCATAGGCCAAGAAAGTCAGGTCTACAAAATACTTCCCTTACCTTCATGCCACTACTCTTTTCTCATTTATGTATTCCCGGTCACTTTATTGAAAACATAAGTAACAACTCTTCTCAGAATAATTTGAAAAAAAAGGTAAATTTACACTCTCCTTCAAACTATGGTGTCATCATACTTTTGAAGTTTCTATTTTACTTAGTTAAAAAAGTTCTACTGACTGCTCTGCTCATGGCCTCCTTTACATCTTTGTTTCTGAGACTGTAGATCATGGGGTTCAACATAGGAATTACTGTGGTGTAAAACACAGCCACCATCTTGCCCTGTTCCACAGACTCTTCTGTCGGACTTCTGAGATACATGAAGAAGAGGGTTCCATAGAATATGGTGACAGCTGTCAAGTGGGAGCCACATGTGGAAAAGGCTTTCTTTCTTCCTTCTGCTGAGCGCATCCTTAGGATGGCGATGAGGATGAAAATGTAGGAGATGATAATGACTAGTAGAGAATAAGAGAAGTTGAGCCCTGCCAATGTGCGCATGGTGTATTCTTTGATGAAGGTCCCTGCACAGGCCATTTTGATGAGAGCTGGATCTGCACAGTAGAAGTGGTTGATCTCTACATTCCCACAAAAGTATAGACCATGGGTCCACAGTGTGGAGATCAGACTAATGAAGAAACCATATATGTAAGGAAAAGAGATCAGTCGAATACAGATGGTCCTTGACATTCGGCTGCTGTAGAGCAGAGGGTTGCCAATCGCCATGTATCTGTCAAAGGCCATCACGGCAAGGATGAACACCTCCACGTGGACAAAGGCAATGAAGAAAAAACACTGCACTATACAGCCAGCGTAGGAAATGGTTTTGATCTCAGCCACCAGATTTTCTAACATCTTCGGTGTGACATTAGAGGAGAACCACACATCGGCAAAAGATAAGTAGCTGAGGAAAAAGTACATGGGGCTGTTGAGCTGGGGACTGATCCTGATTAGAATGATCATGCCAATGTTCCCGACCAGTGTGATAGTGTAGACCAGTAAGAACACCACAAAGAAAAGGACTTGCAGTTCAGGACGACTGGTTAATCCCAAAAGAATGAATTCTGTTACATCAGTAAAATTGAACATTTTCTCAAATCTGATCCAGAGGAAGATGCATATTATCTAACCAAATAAACAGAAATCAGAAAATACACCAACCAAATAGAGCCATTCATCATCTATAATAGCATGTCCTAATCCATTCTTTCAATTCCTCAGCTAGTTTTCTTTTTGTTTTTCCTCTATTCTTTCTCATACATATTTTCTTAGCAGTATCTCTTTCTCTCATACATGTAATTCTACATAAACTTTTTTACAGAAAAAAATAGAAAAATAATATTTCACAAATACCCTGACAGAACTTGCAATAGTTATTCTTGTCTACACAAAAATTTCAGAAGGTAGGCAGCCAGGTTGGTTCAGTCAGTTAAGCATCTGACTCTTGAATCTGACTCAGATCATGATCTCTGGGTCTTGAGATCAAGCCCTGCATTGGGGTTCACAATGGGAGTGGAGCCTGCTCTAGATTCTCTTTCACTTTGCCCCCTCCTGACTCTGTTTCTTAAAAAAAAAAAATTAAAAAGGAGAATGTTTGTTCTTGCTGTCTCTTGAAAAGGAAAGACCTTTTACCACCAGCCCCACATTTTAAAGTGTGCATATATTTTAATTATTCAATAGATTTATAGAGTTTCAAAGGTCTTTAATACATTATAAATTTATTCAAAACCACAAAGAAATGCTATTTCATCATTAGAAAGTTCAATATCCATTTGTGAAACTTGCCTATTGAACTGTTTATCATAAAAATGATTAAATAAAACTATATAAAATGGTATAGTACAAACCAATTAACCTTATGCAAAAAAGGAAAATTCTTTTAAAGCATCACATTGAATTAGAGAGTTTTAAAACTTTTAAAAAATATTTTAAATTTTAAACTTTAAAAGTTTAAAATCTTGAAAGTCAACTATTGAGAACTGAATCATTGCCTGCCATGTGTCCACATTGTAAACAAGTCCAATAAAAATAAATTCAAGCATCATTTCCTCTTGTTAGACCATTCTTCTCCCTTGGGTCTTGAAGCATTAACAGATTCTATGGCAGCCCATTTCTTCCTTTCTTTCTGTCTTAGAACTTTGTATAAAATAATAACAATGAAACACTGAGTGAGGGCTTATTATATCCTTCTATCGATATTTAAGTTTACATCAATGACATTTCTAAAACATATAAAAACATAAGGACATTTTTTGAGGGGTTGGGAGAAGGTTCTTTTTAGTTTTGGGCAGTATCAAATAAAATGGCTAGATTTGTGGAATCTGGATACCATCTAGCACATTCTAATATTTTAGCTTATATATTCTGAGCTCATTTGCCAGCAGCAATATTCTACTCACAATCTACTATTTATGAGTCAAGAGATCGCAAAACTGATCATTGGTTATTTATAAATCATGTTGTATGGGCCAGCAAAGCACAAGTTAGAAAAGCATCATCATCATCATCACTTTTATATTTATTGATTCACTTCTTCATTTATATAGTTAATATTTCCACCAAAAAAATCACTGGTTTCTCTTATCCATCATAAGTTCTTATGTCCAACTCATTTCTTGTCAAAAAGACACCAAACTGTTCTTACCCATTATCATCTGAGATCTGGCCTGCTTTCTTTATTCCTCAAGATTTATCTCTTAGTTTTCCCACTACCTCTGTGCCTCCCACTGCTCATCTTCTGGTAGAAATTTATGTGATAGATAACAGATGGAAATGGGAAAATCAAGACATGGCTTTCATCCTTCTCTAGACTATTGGTAGTGACTGAGGCAAAGAGAGATCGCAGAATAGGTCCTCTCTGCCAAAATAGTCCATTCAAAGAGGTGTTACTTCATCTTATCATGGATTTGAAAAAAGAGAAAAGAAGACATTGTCAACTCGTTTGAGATCCTCTTTGCTCTGAGGGGTCTACATAATTCATTTGTTTTCTTCTGAATAATTTACCGTTTTCCACATATTTAGGCAAGAAATCTTTTTATGTTTTCAGTCTACTCTATCTAAGCACCCCTTTAGAAACATTTTGTACAAGTTGATTGATTTTGGATGATTAATAAACTATATGAGTAATATGTAACAAGCATATTTTTAACTGCTTCCTTTTCACTCATGGCAAATGTGGTCAAGACATAGAAGAAAAAGATAAATGATATTAGGAAGTGAGGAATGATTCAGTGAATAAGTCACGCCTAATAAGCTGAATCTCTAGCTCCATGAAGGTCTCAATTTTAGTAGCTGTTTCATGACAAATTTGGATAGGGGAGCAAAATGAACTTCAAATTCTCAATACTAAGGATATCCATCTACATCTGTGACCAGCTCAGTCTGTGGTGGGATATCTGTAGAGTGAGCAAATGACATCCAGTTTGCCTTAAATTTCTTGGTTTAGGAATGCAAGTTTTGGATCCTTGGAAACACCTCCATCTTAGGCAAACTGAGAAAATTGTTACCCTTGGAAATGTCTGGGTCTATAATGAACCTGCCAGGATCTTACAGATGTACTCAGAGTACTGTTTATAACAAGGCAGAGAACAATAGAGAAATCCCATTCAGAGTGAAGTTGTTCTCCCAGGCTATCTCTATGTTCAAACTCCAAAAGTCAAGCATGTATATAGAAGGAAGGGACAGAAAAGGACCAGTGGGTTCTAAGCAGTACAGGGTCATTTCTTATCATCTTCCGGGCAAGTGGGTTTGTCAATCTTTGTGCTTGAACATATTGTTGATTTGAGCACAAATGGTAGAACTGTGTCAAAGTTTTATTCAATGACTTTGTACATGCATATGGGAGAGAGAGGAAGGAAGGACACAGAGAAACACAGAGTAAAGTGAGAGAAATGGAAAATGACACTTGTACTAGCAGAGAAATGTCTTTATTAGAGAAAACAGAAATAGAATTATCTGACTATCACTTAGCATGGGGAGGAGTCCCACTGTTTGTTGGGTGAGATGGGACATACTTCTGCCATTGAATGATTGCAGTTCTTAGAGCAGGGCATCAGGTCAAAGGCCCCAACTACTACTGACGTGCATTGTTGTAGTGAAGCTTCTCATGCCACTTCCTGAAAACCCTTCCCAAGAACATTGTCTTCCTGCACAGAATTACAAGGTCACCTGGAAGGCTAACACTTCAGAGTGATTCCATAAAAACACAACACTGTCCTTGTGCATGAACCTACCTGTGCATGAACCTACCTGTACGTGAAGGAAAAATGTTCTCAGAAACATCTCATCTGTCATCATCAATGGATAGATAATTCAGAAAGATTTATAAGGATTGGATTTCCCACTATGGGGATTTCTCACTGGAGGGTATAGACAGAAACCTGAAGAGGTCATTAAAATGCTACACATTGCATCATCTATAATGGGAAATTAATCTCAAGAGCAAAATTACTCTCAGCAGGATTACAATTTTTAAAGTAAACAAAAGAAAAGGGCTAGAAGAACTTGAGAGTTTACTTTATGTCTCTTTTAAAATGTTTTGTCTGTGTCCTGGTCACTGTTATGTTTCTTTGTGCTTGGGGAGAGTCCTAGTTTCCTGTGTGATATTAATGTGTTATGTTTCTTTGTGCTTGGGGAGAGTCCTAGTTTCCTGTGTGACATTAATCATGTCTTTATGACATCAGTCACAACATATATTTCAAGTAATCTGTACTTCATGAGTTCAAGTCTGTGTTTTAATAAAGTTCCTTCCATTTTCAGGAAGGATGAAACTTTAAAAAAAATTGGAGACTAAAGGATGATACTTGTCATTTGTCATATTCACATGTTGATGAGCCTCAAGTGAGCTTCTTGCCTGAAAAAAAATTAATCCACTTCTCTAAGACTCAACTAAATTCCCAGATTAGGGTTGATAATTTTTAATTGTGTAACACTGTTAAAAAAAAAAAAAAAAGGAATTCCTTGGGCATCCTGGGTGGTTCATCAGTAGTTTAGCCCGACCTTTGGCCCAGGGTTTGATCCTGGAGACCTGAGATCAAGTCCCATGTCGGGTTTTCTGCATGGAGCCTGCTTCTCCCTCTGCCTGTGTTTCTGCCTCTTTCTCTCTCTCTCTCTCTCTCTCTCTCTCTCTCTCATAAATAAATTTTTTTTAAAAAAAAGGAATTTCTTGATAAATACTTTTTATCAACAGAAGATGATTTCTAGTAGTTATCCTCTCCCAGTTTATGGTTTCTACCCATTTAGAAGAGAAAATAAATTAGGACATACACTTTTCATTTTTATTTCTTTAATTTAGAGAATTGTTTGCAGGTGTGGTGGGTATAATTTTTAGTTCTCAATATCTATTTTGTAAGGCATGAGATTGTATTCCTCCAATTGAGATTTATGAATATTATGAGGCTCCATCTTTTAAAGTGGAAAACATTTAAGTCAATTCATTCCTGTCCCTAATATCCATAGTGCTACACATAAGTTCTCTAAGATAAATATACTACAAGGTTTTTGGAAAACACAACAATTCTTGAACTTCATATCAGCATCTATACACACTGACATGCATTTACGTGTTTATGTATCCATTTACTATGTGCCTGAATGCAGTTATAATTAAAAAATAATTATAGTAATACCTGCTCTCAGGGAGATGATATTCTATTGATATATTCTCATTCTTATCTGATGACTCTTCCATATTTAGACCTCAGCAAATGGGCACCTGGGTAGTCAGTCAGACAAGTGGCCAACTCTTGATTTCAGCACAGGTGATAATCTCAGAGTCCTGCCATTGAGCCCCCATTGGGCTCCACACTCAGCGAGGAGACTGTTTGATATTCCCCTTTACCCTTTGCTCTCTCAGAATTCTCTCTTTCACTTTCTGAATTATATAATTAATTGATTAATTAATTAATTAAAATGAACTCTTCATTTGCCAATTTTATCTGCTTTTTGGCCCTTTAAGAAATTGGGAACAGGGGATCCCTGGGTGGCGCAGCGGTTTAGCGCCTGCCTTTGGCCCAGGGCGCGATCCTGGAGACCCGGGATCGAATCCCACGTCGGGCTCCCGGTGCATGGAGCCTGCTTCTCCCTCTGCCTATGTCTCTGCCTCTCTCTCTCTCTCTGTGACTATCATAAATAAATAAATAAATAATTTAAAAAAAAAAAAGAAATTGGGAATAATCTAGAGCTACCGCACTATGCAAGACCACAGAAGTTCTGGGAAGACTGAAGCCATTCCTCCCTAAACATACACCGTAATCATTGTTGGTTGAGGAATTTGTTGCTTCTAACTGTTCAACTGGAACAGAGAAACAAGCTATCCTAGTACTTGGATTCTACAAGTCTATCAGAATGTGTGTTATATCCTCCCTCAATCCCCTAAATCCTGTGCAGAGAAATTGGACAAAGGACAGAGATTCTTTTATTTCCTAGGGAACACACCCTGAAAACTTCTAGTTTGCCTTTTGTCTCTCTCCTTCCTCCAAATTAGAATGTTTTCCTGGATGTTTTAATTAACTCCATTTTCACATTTACTATTTCTTTCCGAATCCTCCCTTCCTCTTCTAATTTGTATATATGTAACATATAATTGTATGTTATTAACCATGATTACCTGACTAGAATGCTTAATGAGATAAGCTAGAAAGCAAGAATGTTTGAAGCATGTGTAAGTCAATGAGTTTTCAGCTAAGTCATAAATTTTAAGGGTAGAGAAATGTGTGCAGGAAACTTGGAGCTGGAGCAGAAAAGTCCAGTCAGTGTTCTATAAACTGATCTTTGCTGACTCAACACAACAGTAATTTAAAAAAAGAAAAACCTTAATGAAGCAAACTACTACTCCCCACTCTGCCTAACCTAAGGGACTATTGGCCACACATCACATGGCAGCAAACAAAGTGCAGACATGAACGCAAACTGGTGCAGTGTGTTAGCTTGTCAACTCTGACGATGCACAGTGCTGTCCAGTAAATAAGGGAACCACTTTTCAGGCATCAATTTCTCCCATTGTTTCTCCTGTTTCTTACACTCCAGGCACATGGCTTTTCCTTCTGTGACTTCAACATGCCAGGCTTCATCCTGAAACTTTGTACTCACTAGTGATTCTCCTGCTTATAACTCCCAAAGATCTCCTTGTGTTTGACTTCTTCTGGTCCATGAGGCTTTGAAGTCAATGTTTCATCTTCTCCAAGATTCCTTTCCAAGTCACTGACACATTGGCACAATCATCACTTCTGATGCTGTCAAGTCACTGTCTCCCAGATTGCCTGGCTTTCCCTTCTCCATAGCACTTACCAATGCCTGAAATATTTTGCTATCCGTTTGTGTGCCTGCCTTGGTATTGCAATATCTCCACCTCCACACAAAATAAAGCACTTTTTCTCTCTTGTGTACTACTTAATGTCTTGTTTGTAGCATTTTGCCCAGTAATAAGTTGAATGGACAGAGCATCTTAAACCAAGAGTAGCAATCACTATCTCCAGATAACAGCTCTGCAACATATTAGAGAGCAACCAGTGCAGTATTCAACATGAGAACAGAATGTCCCTAAGGACAAAATGTATGAATTATAGATCACCTATCATTCTGTCTCTGTAAAAGATACTTTATAGTTCTGTATACGCTTGGCAAAAAAAAATAATAATTTTTAAAAAAGCAAAAGTAAAAACAACCAGTAACTCTGAAAATCGAATAAATGAGCAATGAGAGAATTGCATTCATAGTATTACTCATAGTGTTGGTAATTAGTATTAGTAATGTTCATAGTGCTACTCATATCATTATTCAGGTATTACTAATGATATATTTAGAGTTGTTTTAACAAATATCAATTAAAAAATTCAAATATGACCATATTAGAAACTTGAGGACAAAGCACTAGTGATTCTTGGATATGAATGTAGGGATTGGTAAAAAAAAAAAATTTAATACTTTATCTTTAGTAAAAAGATGCCAATCAATCATGCACATATTTGAAAATAAATAAATAGACATATAAGCCTCTAATTTAAAATGATTTAAGTGTGAAAGACAGCAATAAGAATGTGTTATCTATGGGGAGATAAGATGAGGGGAAAGGGAGACCCGAGTGTATAGAAGCCTGTAGTACGATTTAACCTTTAAAACAACATATGTACTTTACATTAGTAATTTTAAATAATTGCAAAAATATATTTTAACTGAAAACATGCATATATATGCAGAAACAAAAAAACTACAAACATAAAATCTCAAATATGATTTTTTGAGAGTTGTGGTGTTTGATTTCTCTATTATATGGATTCATATGTTTGAATTTTAGATAATTAAATTGTGTAAGTCAGAAGAGGGTACTTGATGCCATGGAAATAAGCAACTCAACATATGGTAGTACCTTGTAAAAAGAAAGGCACTTGTCATCCATTCTTCACTTCTAGTGTGAGTTGGTGCATGGCATTTTCCCACATGTCCTCACTCAAGAATGCATCTTATAATCTGAATTTTGAATATTGCTGGTCACCAGGGCAAGGCAAAAACAAAACAAAACAAACAAACAAACAAACAAAAAAACACTGAACAGTTTCTCACCAGCAATTAAATGCTCAACTGAGAAGTGACACATATGAATACTAATCTACCTCATTATCCAGAAAACAATCACACCCTTCCATCTAAACCCAAAACAGAAGAAATGTAATACTACCATGTGCACAAAAGACAAAGAAAGAAAATAAATACTGAGTAAAACGAATGACAAGTACAAACATGGAAACTTTTGTAATGAAAATTTTACTTCTGTTTCTATCTTTAAAAAATTATTAAAAGTTTAAAAAATGTAATGTTCCTCTTTGATGTACCATATTTCTCATTCCACCCTGTAACTGGGAAAAGATTTAGAAATATTTGGGGACCAAAACAATAGTGATAGCTTTTAAGAAAACCTTTTTTTTCCTAACAACTCTTTGGTTAATGCTTCTTTCACATCTTTATTCCTAAGGCTATAAATCATAGGGTTCAGCATGGGGATTACCGTTGTATAAAATACAGCTACCATTTTTCCCTGTTCCACAGATTCCTTTGAGGGGCGTCTGAGATACATGAAGAAAAGAGTTGCATAGAATATGGTGACAGCTGTCAGATGGGAGCCACAGGTAGAGAAAGCTTTGTGCCTGCCTTCTGTTGAACGAATCTTCAGGATAGCAGGAAAAATATAAAGGTAGGAAATCAGGATGATGAGCAGAGAAAAGGAAAGGTTACATCCTGCCACAACAAACATTGACAGCTCTTTGTTGTAAGTGTCAGAACAAGCCAGCTTAATCAGCGGTGGGTCAGCACAGTAGAAGTGGTTAATTTCATTGGGGCCACAGAAGACTAGGTTGTAGGTCCACATGGTCTCCATGAGGCCAGTGAGTGCTCCGTACACATAAGGCCCCATGATGAGGGATGTGCACACACTCTTGGACATCTTGCTGCCATAAAGCAGAGGGTTGCAGATGGCCATGTACCGGTCAAAAGCCATCACAGCCAGGATGTAGATCTCCACGTGCACCAAGGCGATAAAGAAGTAACACTGCACCAGACAAGCAGGGTAGGAAATGGTTTTCTTCTCTGATAAGAAAACCTCCAGCATCTTGGGAGTCACATTGGAAGAGAAGCACAGATCCACAAAGGATAAGTGGCTCAGGAAAAAGTACATGGGCTTGTGGAGCTGGGCATTGACCTGGATGAGTACAATCATGCCAAGATTCCCTGCGAGGGTGACCAAGTAAATGGCCAGAAACAGCAGGAAGAGGATGATCTGCAACTCCAGGCGACTGGTCAGTCCGAGGAGAATGAATTCAGTCACTGAGGTGAAGTTTCTTCTCATAATTTCCTTCAATGGGAAATGAGAGCAATGGATTCGTATAGAAATTTTTTAAGGGAAAAAAAAACTATCATATTTTCTTAGAACATCATTTAGGGGCAGCTGGATGGCTCAGAGGTTTAGTGCCACCTTCAGTCTAGGGCATGATCCTAGAGTCCTGGGATCAAGTCCCATGGCGGGCTCCCTGCATAGAGCCTGCTTCTCTCTCTGCCTCTGTGTGTGTGTGTCTCATGAATAAATAAATAAAGTCATTAAAAAATAATAAGGTATCTTTAAAAAAAGAACCTCATTTAGGTTTTTTTCTCTACACTTTCTTCTTTCCTTTTCTATGACTTTTGCCCCAGGAGTCGCTAGAAATAGTGGTTTAATTGAAACAGTGTCCAGCTAAACGTTATCAAACACAAACCTCTAAGTTCCAGTCACTAATGTGCTTTAAGTCTTTTTCTTTGCTAATTACCCCTCTTATTTTTCTTTATGTATTTATCTTTTTTGGTTTTGTCAGGACATTTCTTTCCCATCTGCATTTCTACTTTGTCTATTTTCAATATTTTACTTAACCTCACATCAGTTTTTTTTTCATCTCAGATTTTGCCAGTCAGTGCCAACAAACACATATCCACCTGAAAATGAATTTACCAGATAATTTAATTAGAAGTTGAGAATCTTGTACCAGAAGTTCTTTTTCTGATAATAATGATTTCTTCCAGACTATGCCACATAAACTCCTTAGGTTCTTTGTTAAAGGGAGCCCACTGATAAATTAAAAGACACATCTTAATTCATTCTTTGTGAGATATAAGAAATTAGTACTTCCTACATTAGAATGACTAGATGCTATTTGGGAGAAAAATGGAAGAAAAGAAATCTTTGAAAAGTTGAGTGATTAGAAATATTTTACCATTTATGGAGGTGACATAATGCACAGGAAAGCTTTCAAAAAGTCTTTTAACACATTTCCAGTCAATTCGATACATTTAAAGAAGTTAATTTTTCAGTCCATCAGACCTGAATTAGGTGATAGAAATGACTTGGCCAAGAATGTTTATCTACACTTAAGAAAACAAATGAAAGAGCAAAGTGATAGCTCAGAGCCATAGACGGATTTGACAGAGCCTGGGCTAGAAGCAGTACTTCCCCTATATCCATGTTGATGCTTGTTCCTCAGAGCCAGAATTGTTTTTCATGAAGCAGCATTTAAAAAAAAAAGAAAGAAAAAGAAAGAAAGAAAGAAAGAAAGAAAGAAAGAAAGAGAGAAAAAAAGAAAAGAAAAGAAAAGAAGGAAGGAAGAAAGAAAGGAAGAAAGAAAAAAGAAAGAAAGAAAGAAAGAAAAAAGAAAAAGCAAAACTAAACAAAACAACACAACCACAAAATTTCCCTTCTCTTTGTTTATTCTCAAATTAGATTTTCTACAATCAAAGAGTAGGTTCTAGGCAAGAGAATGTGATGAAAGAGAAATGTGCAATTTTTATCCATCCCTTTATAACATAGACTTGCCCTTCCCTTCCTCCTTTCTGCCTCTACTGGCAGTTCAAATGGACATAGTGCAGAGCTATCCAGGAACATATGGATACAATGGCAGAAGAATGAGTGAATAAGTCACAACTACTAAAATCATGGCAGTGCTCAACTGACATACCAGCTCAGAATTTTATGTGAATGAGAATTGAACTTCTAATTTAACTATTATTTTGTGTCGCTCTTGCAGGAATTGAAATCATTATCTAACTAATACAAACCTCGAGAATCAATGTCCAAGACTACTAAGTCTCTATAGAGCTTGCCCTGGTCTTCAGATTTGCATTCACAACTGCTTCTTTCTTATAGGTATTTAAGAACCAGGCAATCTGGAATCTGCACTCCTGGTGGACCAAACTTAGTTAAATCTGTGACAATCACAAACCCTTTAGGAGTTGTAAACATCAGTCATTACTAGTTGGATCCAAATTCATTCAAAAAATTCCCCCCTCCATCATTAAAAATAACTAATATTAAGCTATAATCAGAAAAGAAATATTGATCCCCAGGAAAAGGTAGATGTAATCTTGAATTTTATTTTCCACTCAAAAACAAGATTCCTCTTGAGAAAAAAGAAAGTTTTATCTACATAAGATAAAACTATATAAAGAGATAATTATTAGCTAGAATTTAATTAATTCCTGAGAGGTTATGCCCAAGACCAAGTTATGACTTTAAAATTGTGATGACAGTGTTTAAATAATCACAAGCCTCTTGAGACCTTTTAAAATTGCCATAAACCTCCTATCTATCCATTCCATGTTCACACACACACACACACACACACACTGCAGCTCTATCAAATGCAGATGAAAGATATTTAATACAAAAATATTTTAAAATAAAATGTAAGCATTAGTCATATTTATTCTTTAAGTTCTCCCCTGCACCCTAACCACAGAGGATTTTTCCAGGGGCTATTTTACAGCATTCAATCCCCAGCTTCACAGCACATGTCTGGTTTCTCTCATTTCTTCCCCATTCAAATTTCTCAGCTCTATCTCTTCTCTCCTGGAAAGACCTCAAGGACTCCATATTATCCTGAACAATGAAAATGCAAAATGATTATTTGGGGGTATCTGGGTGGTGCAGCCAGTTGAGAATCAGACTCTTGATTTCAACTAGGGTCATGATGTCAGGGTCGTAAGATCAAGCCCCGCATTGGCCTCCATGCTCAGCACGAAATCTGCTTGAGATTCTCTCTCTGCCCCTCTGCCCTGCACTTTCTCTCTCTTAAATAAATAAATCTAAAAAAATGAAGAATAAAAGTGCTTATATAAATAAAGTCTATCTTTTTCTCATTTTCTACCAGAGAACACTGAAACATCATGTTGCATCCTGTATGTGTTCATGCCCTTTTCTTCCCTCCTGCTTTCCTAAAAATGATCCACTAAGGTATCTTTATGCTTTGCAAAATTTTAAAAATTATTTTGTGCTTAAATGTTCCCATTAGCCTTAATACTGATGTTCATCACACAGGTTTTACAACTGGGCAGATTTCATCTGAAAAACTTATGACAGACATCTTCATCTTTATGAGCCTGGGTTTTCTCATGTTTGAAATGTTCCTGCAGAATTGTTCTCTGAGGATTTTACAACTTAAAATGTATATAAATATCTTGCTGTGTGTGAAGCATACAAGGCTATCACAAGAAAATTTTAGTGTCTACCTCCCTTTTGTTTAATATTTAGAAAAAAATCCCCAATTAGGAGTGTTGGTATTTGTCATATGACCAGCTGCTCTAGTTTTTGTCCAGGTAGCCATTTACCCATATCTCACCATGCACTTATTCCTACTAAATAAGATATTGATTGGATTCTAAGTATAAATAGCAACATTTTGGCTCATTCCTAACACCCAAAATAAAGAGCCCTACCTATAAAGAGGTCGGAAAAACTAGTACGCTTTCAAAAATAAGTGAGGTAGATTGTTGCTTGTGTTTATAAGGATGACTATTTTCTCCCTATAGTATTAAAAAAAAAAAACAAAAACAAAAACAAAACAAGATGAAGCAATCAATTCTGCCAATTAAAAGTTTCCTGAAGACAACTCAAAGATTAGTAACATAGGACCTAGGAATGGTGTAAGCTTCTCTTCCCTGTCTTCTTTATTTCTCTCAGTAATGGCCTTCCTCACTACTTACCATGCATTGTTGAGCCCATTCTCCATCACTGCTTCCAAGCCTCAGTAGAACAAGCTGCATTCTAAAGAAAGCCAGTTACTCATTAATTTACCTTTCCACCAATGCAGTACAAACATATGCTACCATATGGTATTATGGCATCAATTATACATTCATTTGATAAAAAGGGGTTTTTTAGCCCCTTTTTTGGGTTGTTTTATATTGTGGAGGTTTTTTTTTTCTTTTTTAGAAAAGCCCAAAGGTAATGAATGTAATTGGAGACTCCTACATTATGCACATGATTGATAGTGCTTCCCATTCCTTACTTTTCTAGGCCACGATGTCCTCTGTATAGCTGTTGAACTTCTTAGTGGTTAAATATTTTTCATATATTTGATTAATAAAGTAACTCATTAAATTTGACATACTGAACTTTTTTCATGTAATATTTTATCAAAAACTCACTTAAAAAATTGTCAGGTTAATATTATTAAACCCATTTTACAGTTGAAGGAAGTCAACCTTAGAAAAGATAATCACTTTTCTCAAAATCAAAGCTACTAAGTGACCTGGGTGAGATGAGAAATCAGATTTGACTATAATTCTCCTGCCTTTCTAACATTAATGGCTTCCCTCACAGTTCATCTTGTTTCATGAGGTGGATAAAATATCATCTCACTTCACAAAGTGATTAAACATCTACAACAATGCATCAAAATGCCCATACTTTCTAGGTTCATGGAGGCAATTTCTAATAAATCTATTACATTTGGCTAGAGAGAGAACCAGGTAAAGTGGGTTTAGTTCCACAAAGTCTACATAGGTTAGTCCTTTAGTGCTAAGCAAGTTATCCTCTTTTGACTTCTTCATCTTTGAAATGCATGACTGTCAGGGTCCTCGTATTAAGTCACTTCTGGCTCTGCATTCATTTGGGGGTCTGCTTGTCCCTCTCCCTCTGCCTTCCCCCATTTCATTCTCTCTCTCTCTCTCTCTCTTTCTCTCTCTCTCTCTCTCTCAAATAATAAAATCTTTAAAAAAATAAAATGCATGAGTGTCTACTACAGTATATCTTAGGTCACTTCCAATTCAAATACTTTGCCCTTTTAATATCTTAATATTAGGGGCACCTGAGTGGCTCAGTGGTTGAGCATCTGCCTTTGGCTCAGGTCATGGTCCCAGGGTCCTGGGATCAAGTCCTGCATTGGATTTCCCCCAGGGAGCCTGCTTCTCCCTCTGCCTATGTCTCTGCCTGTTTCTCTGTTTCTCTCATGAATGAATAGGTAAGTCTTTTTTTTTAAATATTAATAAAATTGAGAAAATAAAATATGAATAGCTTGCCTTATTGGAAGTTTAAGATAAACAACTTTTTTTTTTCTGAGAGCTTTGTGGAACTCAGCTTTTGTTCAGCAATGTGGGGGACAAGCAGAGAATTACCCCCATGTACTTTGGGACCTTGATAACAGGGAATTGGGCAGCACAATAGTATATGTGTAAACAAATGGGGTGATAGAAAGATAGCAAGAACATAGGAACAAGTAAATTAACGATTAATGATCAAAATTTGAATATGTTTCTATAAAAGTTTATCCCAAGATGGAAGGAAAGAACTAGAAATTTTGGTTTAGGAAGAAAACTCTCATTTGCTGGATTAATAATGATAATGTCCAGTTATGTAGTTTCTATCTACCTTGGTTAAAACAAGATTGTTACTCTTCACAGAAATCTTGTCTCTCAGCCACATGCTGAATCATGACTGGAAGTTCATATCACTACGCAGGTTAAGAAGTGTTCATGGTTCCTCATCTATACCAAATTAAATCTAAGGATCTTAGCAAAGCATTCCTTCTCTCCTCATCTGATTCAGTTTAGTATTTAGCCACATATTTTCTCACTTTATTATCCATGATTGGTGTCCCAGGTGCAACCAAGTTATTCTCCAGTTGATTCCTTCATCAGGAAATGCCTTTTCCCCATCCTCTGCCCTTTGAAGTTCTACTCAGCTTTCAAAACTCAGCGCAATGGTTACTTCCTCTGGGAAACCTACTTTGAAAGCCTTAAGCAAAATTAATACTTTTCTTTCTCTGTCCCCAGAAAACAATTTAAACAAATACTTCAACTCTTTCTCTTATCCAAACAAGTCTTATGGTAAAATAGTGATGGAAGTTTCTCCATAAATATTACTCTTCATAGCAGTGGGTATATATTTAATCATTTTTAAAACCTACTGTGCCTTGTCTTCAATAGGCTTTTATAATCTTATTTTGAGCTGTGTTAAATTAACATATGACCACAAATATACAAAGATACTTCTATCAGTAGAAATGTAAAGCAAAAGGTAACTTGTCCTCAGCATAGTCTTGCCTGCATGAAAAGGCTACCAATGTCATTAAATGGAGCAAGTCTTCTAGAAAAAAGTAATTCACTTTATTATAATAGATCTTCCAACCCAATATCATTATAATAAGTAATGATTTTAAGTGCATTACAATCCCAGGGAACCTGGATGGCTCAGTCAATGAGTATCCAACTCTTGATTTCAGCTCAGGTCATGATCTCAGGGTCCTGAGATTGAGTCCCAACTTGGGCTCCATGTCCAGCATGAAGTCTGGTTGAGAATTCTCTCTCCCCCACTGCCCCTCTATGCTTGCACTCTCTCTCTCTCTATATATATATATATATAAAATAATGAATAAATATTTTTTTAAATTGTATTACAATCCCCAAATCAATGGCTACTTCCACATGCATTCTTATTTCCTAAGTTCATTCATTAGAGCATCACATCATTTCTTAAGTGCTCCTTAAAACTCAAGAAAATTAATTCAACAATGAAATCACAACTGCATACGTACTTGCAGGATATGAGACAGAGGGGATTTATAAAGAGAGGAATCAGGTTTCTAAGCCAAAGATTTGGAGTATGTAACTTACCTAGCTATTATTCTTCACTCTTGATTAGATATTATTCGGAAATTTATTCTACAATATTTTTATTCTGTTGTTTAAATAAGAAATCACCTTGGGGCACCTGGGTAACTCAGTCAGTTAGGCATCTAACTCTTGATTTTGGCTCAGGCCATGAACTCAGGGTCATGAGATTGAGCCTTATGTTGGGGTCTGTGCTGAGCATGGAGTCTACTTGAGATTCTCTCTCTCCCTCTCCCACCCCCCCTTCCCTTGCTCATGCTCTCTCTCTCTAAAATAAATAAATAAATAAATAAATAAATAAATAAATAAATAATAAGACACAGAAAGAAAGAAATTGCCATCCCTCAAAAAAGGCAAACAAAAAACATTTTATATTACATAATAAAAGCACAATTAATATAAGCCTTTCAAATTACTCATATAGTGATTCTTCATGCTGTGAATAAAAAAGTGGTTTATGTAGTAATTCAACTTTAGATTTCCTTATTTTTACAAATATTACATTCTTTTTTTTTCTCTTTATTATTTGGTGGTTTGAGAGAAGAGTCACAATATATGAGAGACTTTTAATTTTGCTACTGATTTTTTTCTTTTTTTAAAGATTTTATTTATTTATTCATGAGAAACACAGAGAGAGAGAGAGAGAGAGAGAGAGAGAGAGAGAATGGCAGAGACACAGGCAGAGGGAGAAGCAGGCTCCATGCAAGGAGCCTGATGTGAGACTTGATCTCGAGACTCCAGTATGACGCCCTGGGCAGAAGCCAGGTGCTAAACCGCTGAGCCACCCAGGGATTCCACTACTGATATTTTCAAGGAGGTACCATTGCCCAGCTATATTTGTAAGATAGGATTCAAAAGCAGAGAGGTTTATATGGTTTACAGTGACTAGAAAGATTGAAAGTTTGTAAAAGTGAAAACTTGAGACTCTCTCATATACTGCTAAGCATGTTCTGGAGTTCCCATTTGGTGTATGGTAAACTATAATTTTTACCATTATAGTGAAGTGGCAAGATGTGATGATAATATTCCATATTGCCAGTGCTTGAGGAAACAACTGTGATGTTACACAAATCTATATGAAACTGATAATATAGGCAATGGAAGCCATTTAAGTATAGGGCACTTTGAACCTGGTATTGTGACCACATGGAAAGCAAATGGTCATATGGATGTGATTGTCACAGACATCATCAGAGACAAAACATTGAGTTAACAGGAAAATGATCATGCTACACTGTGCAAATAAATTGATCAAGGAAATGACCTTTTCAAATAAAAAGCCAGAATGTGTAGGATTGACAGATCAGTGAAGAAATAGTATGAGGATGTGATCCACAGAGTTAGGCTCAAGATTTCCACTAGAAAGAGAATATAAATTACTAGAGATGAGAAAAAGAAGAAAAGCTGCCACACTGGACAACTGGTCAACTCCAGGAAGCTAAATTCCTTCTCTCTGGTCTGATTTATCCTAAACATCACCAGATGAATTCTTCTGTTGAAGAAAATAAAAACAGACCAATTGTATGTGAGTAAATCATACAAAATTAAGATTCCATCAGTATGTGTCATATGTTTCCTGATTCTCATCATATTATACAACTATTATAATTTCCAGTTTGTAAGAATTCTCTAATATCTATCTATCTATCTATCATCTATCTATCTATCTATCTATCTATCTATCTATCTATCTATCTATCATCTATCTATCTTGTCTATCACCTTTCTGGCTTTTAAGGGAGCACAGACTATTTGCCAAGTTAAGCAACAGAGAAATAATTGCTTTCAAATTTTATATCTGACCTTATGCCATTTACAAGATGGGAAGCACAGGCATTAATTAATTAACCAAAACTATAAGGGCATTATATCTAAATAATGATAAATGTAGCAACAGAAAAATACAGAAACCTATGACAGGAAATCAAATCTCAAATAGGTGAAGTAACTTTCTAGTTATTAATAAAACCAGTTCACTTTTATTTAGTGAATACTATGTATCAGGCATTATGCTAAGTACTTTTTAATATTTTTTAAATGTTTCTATTTGAGTATGGTTGACACACAATGTCACCTTAGTTTCAGGTGTATAATGTATTCATTAAACCATTTTTCTACCCAGCTTCCCTATAAGAAAGTACTATATATACTTATCTTACAGAGGAAAAAACTGAGGCAGAGTGAGGTTAAGTAACTTTCTCAATAAATCTGATCCTGGAGTTTATGTTCATAAATATTAATTTTGCTGATAAATGGTGGAGTCAGGATCTTACTACAAAGCTCATCTTATTGAACAAATTGAGTTTTTTTATACATTATAAAATAAGATGTTTTCTCACAGTAGATTGTATTATTTGGTGTGCAGTCAGCTGTCAAATACCTGATCAACAATATTTTTGGAATAGAGAAAATGATAGTTCTACTCATTCTGTGGCTTCTCCCTTCATAGTGTAGTGAAAAAAGTATATCATAGTATGTAAAAATAAAATCTTTAAAAAGGGCAGAGCAGAAGAGTAGCTCCTGGGTGCTCTGACAGTAGATCTTGTGACTCTTGATCTCAGGTTTGTAAGTTCAAGACCCATGTCCGGTGTAGAGGTTACTTAAAAATAAAAATGTTTTGAATGTATATCTTAGTAGGAAAAAGAAACAATAAATATTGAAGCCAGACACATTTGGACATCCTCTCATGGCTAAGTAATTATAGGTAAGCAATCAATCTGTGAGTCTTTTCTCATCTTCAAAAAGGGGAATGACAATTCTGTAATCATAATATTGGTGGGCAGATTAAGTGAAACAATATATGTTAAAATAGTGCTTAAACTTTGGTGAGTGTTGTTATTTCCTTCCCTTATTGTCATTATCTGTGTGTATGAGTGCAAGAATCTAAACATTCTTCAGATGTCTAGTGCTCCAAGGAAATATATGATACATGAATGTTAGCCTTACAGACAGGCTTATCATTCCCCAGAATATTTGTTTATTTTTTTAAGTACACATGATCAGATTTCCTCAAAAAAATGACGAATTAGATTCATGATCTTTTAGATAGGTGGGAAGAAAAGCATAAAAATTCTTACAGTTATTAAATGTTGCTTAAGGATGTGTGATAAACATTCTCTATTTTCTCATAGATTCTTCCAACATCACATTTATTAATTTGTTCAATAAACAGGACCTTCAAAATTAACTTTAAAAGAAGAGCAAGAATTGAGGAGTCTTCTTAAGGTTCCTCATGGAAGGTTTTTGCATTAATAAATAAATTCTATGATTTTTAGGTAAGTATCCAGGGTCTACTGGGATAAATCATTAGTACAAAAAGCATTGCATGAGTACATACTTACTCTATGTCCAGCACAGTGCAATATGAACTAAAAAATAGACTGTGTGATGGTATAATTTCAGGCGGCCAACCAATTCATGAAAGCACTTGGTGAAATCCCTCTTTTATCTTAAACTTTTGCAATGTGACCATAACTATGGCTTCATATTGCTAATACTAGTAATAAATGTCAATGACATTATGGGTCACTGGTACTTCTGAGCAATATTTTTAGCATATTAAATACTTCCAGATGATCAGATGACCTCATTCATTGGTTCATTCAAAGACATTCTCTTACATAGAGGCAAAACTTCAAGCACTTCATTTACATTTGAAATGGAGGTTCATTTAATTTTCTTTCTATGCTGTAATCATCACTGAAGCTTCATTTAGTGCCAAGCTAGACTGTAAAGATAGAAACATGGACACTGAAATCAGAAAATAGGAGAAACAGGGGAGCTGGTTTTATATAATTGCTTGTGTGTGTGTGCTTAAACAGTAATAGACTCCTAGATATTTGTTTAAGTAGAATCCAACACACTATTTGTTGAATGTTAAAATTTACAAAACTAGTGATTTGTCTAGTTGTGTGTTTTAGCAATATTCACAGATAATCTGACTTTCAAAATAAGGATAAAGAACAGCATCTAGTAATAGAAAGGTTGAAGCCATTATAGGGGATAATAGAGAATTAATAAATATAAAAATGTTACCTTGTAGAAAATATTGAACAGAAGTAAGCTCTCAAGTAGGAAAGAGGCTTTGAAATACAAGTGAGAGAAGCATGTCCATTGGAGGAGTGGCTAATTACAGTTCTGTGGCTTTTCTTTTTTTTTTTTTTTTTAAATTTTTATTTATTTATGATAGTCACAGAGAGAGAGAGAGGCAGAGACACAGGCGGAGGAAGAAGCAGGCTCCATGCACCGGGAGCCCGACGTGGGATTCGATCCCGAGTCTCCAGGATCGCGCCCTGGGCCAAAGGCAGGCGCTAAACCGCTGCGCCACCCAGGGATCCCTTCTGTGGCTTTTCTGATTTCATTGGAAGTAACACGTACATATGTGATCACGAATCAGTTCTAATGGTTATTTCATTCAGATGCTGCTTGGTCTGACATCACATTGTACAAGTAGCTATGAGTATTCTGGAGTGTGCACACAAAGGATGAACAAGTTCGTGTCTCATACAATCACATAAGACCAACTTCAACTTATTCAGAATGCATTATTTCCTCTGCTGCATGAGCACTTCTGTTTTCTTATATTACCAACACTTAACAAATTATATTGATTTTTCTCTTTACAGTTTCATGAACTCTACAAAACTATACAACCCTAGAACTCCTTGAGGAATCCTTGGTACTTGAGCAGTACTTAGCTTATTATAGATGCTCGGTAAACATTCAACTCTGCCTATGCTTTATATCTGCAATATCACCTGAAATGTTAACGCCTTTAAAAACCAACTTGTCTTTTGCATTCTTTAGCAGTAAAATATTTACAAACAAGTCAGTGTGTTTATTCTGAAATTAGATATATAGTAATTAATTGTGCCAACGGAGAGTTTTTGAAGATAAAATTTGAATTATGGTACAAATAGAAAATATCTGTCCCATCCTGAAAAATAGATTAACAAGTAATGATGAAAGGAAGACATGAAAACCACAGAGCCCAGGAGGCTGGCATGTCTTTGATAAACTCTACAGAGTCACAACTTCTTTCGAGGCAAGGCATATGATTTTTGAGAGATATTTGTTGCCTGCTTTAGGAGTTAATATCTAAAAATTAACTGCAAATTTTTATGTATTGTTATGGCAGAAGGAGGAAAGTGTCTTATTGAAAGTGTTTCTCAAAGTGGGGAGGAATAAATGGGCATCAGGCATGGGCATGGAGCGGTCATCATGGCTTCCTTCTCCCAGAGCTGACAGCAAGTCTCGATCAGCAATTTTGGTCATATTATTCTATACCACGGGACTGAAGCCCCTGCATAACAAATGCTATGCTACAGAATTACAAACTATTAAAAGTTAGCTCATGACAATCAATGTGTATATTGACAAATTTGTGTGTGTGAGTACATATATAGCTATACATTGGTTCGTAGATATAGAGAAATTTTCCAAAAGTGTAAGAAACTGTTAATAATGATAACTTTGAAAGGAGACAATGGAAGATCAGAATGGGAGAAAGAAAAAGGGGAAAATCTTTTACTTTATACTCTTCTATAGAGACTGGATGTCTTACTATAAGCATGTATAATTTTAGTAGTATGAAAATAACACATGATGTTATAAGTGTAAAAGTGGGTAAAAGAAGAGAAATTATCCACCATACCTACATATCTAACCTCCAACCCCTTATACACTCAATGCACAATCACACATCACCTATAGAAATATATATCTCTTGCACCTATGTCTTGAATGTTTTGTCCTTAGATTATAGCTCTTCATTATAAATTTAAAATTGACTTTATTGTAAATGTAGTTAAAATTGGATCCAGTTCTTGTAAATATATCTTTTATTTAATTTATAAAGATACATTGTAATTTTACTTCAAAAGTACATTTCTTTTGATCAATTTCCAAAAAGCTTGTTTCACATTCTTGTTTCTCAGACTATAAATGATAGGATTCAACATAGGGCTTACAAAAGTGTAGAAAACAGCAATAATTTTAGACTGCTCCACTGACTTGTCCGTGGGAGGTCTCACATACATGCAGAACAGAGTCCCATAAAACACAGTCACTGCCACCAGATGGGACCCACAGGTGGAAAAGGCTTTGTGCCTCCCTTCAGCAGAATGCATCTTCAGGATGGCAATGAGAATAAAGATGTAGGAGATGAGGATTATGAGGAGGGAGTTGGAGAGGTTAAATCCTGCTACCACAAACATGGATGTCTCCTTAATGAAAGTGTCAGAACAGGAGAGCTGGATGAGGGGAGGGTCAGCACAATAGAAGTGATTAATAATATTAGAGCCAAAGAAGGTCAAGCGGTAGGTCCACATGGTTTCCATCAGGCCACTAAGGAACCCATAGACATATGGACCAACAATCAGGCGAATACAGACTCCTCTGGACATCTTGCTGCTGTAAAGCAAAGGGTTACAGATGGCCATGTACCTATCATAAGCCATTACAGCCAGCATGTAATATTCCGTAATCACCATGGCAATAAAAAAATAACACTGGACTAAACAAGCAGCATAGGAAATGGTTTTCTTCTCTGATAAGAAATTCACCAACATCTTGGGAGTCACATTAGTGGAATAGCACAAGTCCAAGCAGGACAAACTGGCAAGAAAGAAGTACATAGGAGTGTGGAGGCGTGAGTCTATCCTAATCAAGACCAACATCCCAAGGTTCCCGCACACAGTGATCAAGTAGATCAGCAGGAACAGCACAAAGAGGATGGGCTGAAGCTCTGGACGATCTGTTAATCCCAAGAGAACAAATTCAGTCACCAGGGTGGAATTTCCTCTGACCATTTTCTTAGCTGTCAGCATTGTTCACTTAGACGAATTGAAATAAAGTAAGAAGTGAGTGAGAAGTCCATCATATATTTCTTCTCTTTTCTCTCATTTTCCTTTCTCACCCTTTCAATTATTCCTCACACATAACTGTGATCAGTGTCTGTGATTGCAGAAGCTGAGATTTTTAAGAAGATTGGGGCCCCGATTAGTTAGGTGTATGATGTGTAGATGACTCCCAAAAGAACAGCTCCTCTGACACCAGCTTGTTTTTGAATGGGAGATTATGACCCAAAGTTTGTCTAAAAATGGATTGAACCACACCACCTGTCACTTAGAGTTCACTATAAAATCATGGGCTTCATCATTGAGCCCGAGAATGGTGCCAGACAAAATGGTGACATGAGTTTGAAAACACTTCTGCAGTCAACAGTGTATGCATATTTAGAAGTTCAACTTTTAAGACTTGCACTCAGGGATCCCAGGGTGGCTCAGCAGTTTAGCGCCTGCCTTGGGCTCAGGGAGTGATCCTGGAGACCCAGGATGGGCTCCATGCATGGAGCCTGCTTCTCCCTCTGCCTGTGTCTCTGCCTCTTTCTCTCTGTGTGTGTCTCTCATGAATAAATAAATAAAATCTAAAAAAAAAAAAAAAAAAGACTTGCATTCCTTACTGGCTGTCTTTAGAAAGCCCCAAATTATAGGGGTTTGAAGGAAATTTTCAGGAGCCTGTTTCACTGTTATATCATTAAAACATAGGGAACTGTGGTATTGCTATGCAAATAGACCAAAAATAACCATCCCAAATTTGAAAATAACAAGTCCTGTGTAAATTACTAATGAAGGAATTTTCATTCAGAAGCATTTGTATGAATAAAGAAAAGGAGACACAAGTTGGGGAAAAGAGAAGTGGCCAAAGCTTAGATTACAGTTTTGTTTGTTTATCCATTTTTTATTTATCTCAGAAAGCATTTAAAGGGTTTATAGCATATTTGGCTGTAAGTTTGTGCTACTGATGAACACAAATTTGACTTTAAACTTTCTAGCAGTGTTATGTAAATAGCTCAACCTTCTTCACCACAGAATTGCAAAGTCCGGAAATGATAAAACAAAAACTAATTAAGAGACAATTATTCTTAGCACAGAGTTCAGATGATACTAATTATGATGATAAAAGGATTATACTTTTAGATAAAATTATCAATTCATTATAATATCAATTATAACAAAAGAATAAAATGAGAAATTATTTTTCCAGGAGTCTGGAGAATATATTCTATCATGGATTCTCAATGTCGTCTTGTGTTATTTTATAAGTGATAGACTAAGATAAGGGATCAAAGCTCAAATGACGGTGGGAGCCATTTGGATAATAAGAATGAATGATGTGGGCTGGGTGTAAGGGTGAACAGAAGTGAACCAAAAAACCAGCAGCCACTCAGGCCAGTGGAGTTTTTACTATACAGTAACACGGTCCCCATGTTCCAAGATGTTAAGAGCTTCCAAATTTAAACAGGTATCAGAATTCATTATTTAATTGAAACCTACCATACAGAATGTTGGAAAATAATTCCATTTATAAACCTCTCTTTAACCAGAGCATAACAAAAGAAGTCTGTAGGCCTGATGCACTGAGATGAAAATAATTTCATTCAATGCCAATGTCATCTACTATATTTCTAGTATCTAAGCTGTTCCTGGAGATTGAAGCAAGTACCCTCAAAAGTTAGCTAATTTGGGCAGCCCCGGTGGTGCAACGGTTTAACGCCGCCTACAGCCTGGGGTGTGATCCTGGAGACCCAGGATTGAGTCCCCTGTGGGACTCCCTGCGTGGAGCCTGCTTCTCCCTCTACCTGTGTCTCTGTCTCTCTGCGTCTCTATGAATAAATAAATTTTTAAAATCTTTTTTAAAAAAAGCTAATTTGACTCAGTAATGCTTCCAGGATGTTGTATAATTTAGTCATTATAGTAAAAGAACCTTTATGCACAAACAGCATTGAACAGTACATGTGTACAAGCCACTTTCCTAGGGAATTAAGGTAGCTGGTGACAGTACTTGTCTTGAGATCACTGACTCGTATCTTCACGGTCAAGGAGACGTGTGAAGAAAAAATTGAGGTTATAATTGATAAATTCAACAAGTATTTGAACAAAGTAACAATTGTGTTCTGAAATCTGGATTATCATCAAAGAATAACTTTTAACTTGTAGGATAACTAAGAATTTTCTAGAATGACAAGAGTAGAGATGGCTTTCAGATACTGTGAATAGTACATTCAGAGACGGGAGGCTGTCAAGGAAAACCAAAGATATTCCACATAGATGCAAGGATAGGTCTTCTCTTGTGCCAAATAAAATATTTAAGGAGTGATAAGCAGCCAAACCAAAGTCCCTATCCCAAGCCAAGAAGTGTGGTCCCTCCTGAAAGCTGTCAGGTAGCAGCATATCTTTGAGATATTTATCTGAGAGTGTGTGTGTCTATATGCACTACACCTACGTTATGGTAATGGATTTGAACCAATATTCCCTGTTAATTTGAAATGGAAGTAATTTGCAGGGCTTAAATCTACAATTTCAGCCTTTGAGAAGAAAATACAGTAATTTGAGAATCGGGATTTGTATAAATAGCAAAATTGCTCTTTCCTCACAAGGAGGATGAGTCCATTTGGAAAATATTTACCTTAGCAATACATTTAATTCTTCCATTTGATGCATAAGAGACTCCTCTAATCTTTAAATCTGTACAACTATGCCCTAAATACTAGCACCTGCTCAACCATCATATTACATTTAACAACTAATAAAGGAAACAAAAGTATAAAAGAGAGATAAGAATTTAATTTGCCTTCTTCTAACTCCTTTAAATAGGTTCAGCAACCATGCTCTACAATTTAGGAAGAAAGACTACATTTTGGTTATAGTACTTCTTTCCATGCACATAGGCTCTTCAGTTTTACAAAGCAATGATGCTATTCTATTTTATTTTACCTTTAGAAGAACCCTGCAACTAATACAGAGCAAGTACAGTTAGGAAAGGGGCACCCATACATCTTAAGATTGCCGGCATCTGAGTTTTTAGATTAGTATTCTCAAAACTGTGTCTAGCAGAACAACTGGATATCAGGCAACAAAATAGGTCTATGGTAAAATTAAGTTTGAGAGAAGCTGAGTTTTGAAAAAGAAAAGGGAAAAATGGGTTTCTGTTGTGCAAGGAGTCTCAGATGAGCACCAGAGATTGCTAGAATCTTCATACCTCAGTAGCAAAACAAAATACAGGGACGTAAGATCTCTTCTGCACTACTGAAAAATCACCTTCTTTCAGTAGTGCCACTGATAGGATGCTAAAGCACTTTTGAATTTATTGACTAATGGTCTCAGAAAAACTGGAGAAAATACTGACCATGGAAGAGGAACTCTGGAAATGGGAAGGAATAGAAGCAGGCAGAAAAAAATCTAAGAGTTCCTAGGGAAATAGAATGCAATGTGACATCAGAGCTCTGCATATCAATCATAGGTGGGCACAGGTCTTTTCTACTCCCAAACATATAATCTGTATAGCTGGACCCTAAATACTCATACCTGTTTGCACATCATACCATATCAAACAAATAATAATGGTTGTTTATTGTCTACTTGGTAAATTACCACAGTTGTGGATATAACATGAGATAAACTCCAACTATTTTAAATACTCATAAAATTTGCATATATTTTAACTTTTCTGGGTTGAAATTGCTACACGTTCTTTTAAAATCATGCCTCCTTAGTTGCTCTTCTTTCCTTTTTATAGTCCTATCTTGCCGCTGTTTCCCAAACCAATCTAATGGAGTTTCTTGCTGAGAACATGATTCTAAATATCTAAAAAAAAAGAGAGAGAGAGAAAGAGAGAGAGAGAGATGTGATCTGAAATGTGTATATGAAAAATACTCTGGCAAATTTTAAATATTTCTGGTAGATCCTTATGATAAATTGCTCCATTAGAACTAAAGTCTTTTTTCCAGAGGAAGCAAGTATCTGAATGATTTTAGAATACTCACTATAAATTCACCTGAATATTATTTCTATTTCTATAAGCAAAAGATGTAGAGCTTGCACTTCTGGGCTCATGTTTAATGACAGTGGGAACTGCCTTAAATAACTTCCTATTTATATATACTGCACCTACCATGCCCTGTAGTTGGAAAGATTGTTCATTTATTTGATATTTATTCAAAAAGTAGCAAAATTTATCCTCCATAACTCTTATTTTCTAACTCTTATTTCAATATAGAATAACAAGTAATTCATACTGAACTATTGGAGGGATTGCTCATGCATATTTTGCTGCCCATATGAGAAATATAACACTGAAAAATAATTAAATTTCAATGAGGTAAGAAACCAGGCACCATCCTAAACAAAGATCTCCTTATGAGATTGGCATCCAATTTCAAACTTCTGGGTAATTAGAAGTAGTATAAGTGGTGAGTTTTTAATTGTATTTTATGTCAAAGAATATAATGAAAATAAAACAACATAAGATTTCACTGGCTCAATAATGTCAAATTGCTTTTCTCTGGATTGGAATGATCATAGATAAAAAAGATAATAGACCACCCAGATTTTTTCATGCAAATGAAGTTGATTCACAAGGATATTGATTTGCATATGTATTTATTTTTTATTACATAAAAATTCAAGAAAACAAAACATTACTTTGTAATTTAGTAGGGATTATTAAGCAAAAAAATAGGTGCCATATATGTTAAATTGGTAAACATGATAAATATATGATAAAAATGTGGAGTTCCAAGAATTTCCTATTTTTCCCACTCAAAATCAGAGGGCAAAGTTCAGTTCTATAAGTTATCGCTGGTTCCTGACACCTTGTTTATTGAAATGTTCATTTGGGGAAGAGTTTGCCCTTTTTAGGATCCAGTTAAAAAGCAAATGTTCAAGGTAGCAGGATAACATTGAACTGCTGTTATATTTACTAACTATTCCATGTGCATAAGGTCACCATTTTGACGTCCTATAAAATGGATTCAGTGGGAAATTAGGAGATATCGAAGCCAAGGAAAGGACCACAACAGAAAATAGAAATAAGGATTGTAGGGTCAGTAATCCAATATACACACAACCTCAATGGGTCATAAAGATATAGATAAGTCTGCAAGAATAGCTGGGAGAATAATGATATTTTAAGGTAAGAAATGAAGAAACAGGTAAACAAGTCCTGTAGTTGGTGGAGCCATGCATCTCATGAGAATTTTAATTTCCCATGAAAAGCACCTTGTCACCTCTGCCATAGTGAACTCCAGTATCTTCCCCTCTCAATTTTCCATTCCAAAGTCTCACAAATGTAAAAGGAGTGTACATTACCTATTACAAAAAAATGAACCTAAAATATGAATCATGTTTCACATGATGGCTTAGTACCAACCAATGGTTATCAGTAAAAATTCTTTTGAGTCTTCAGTTAGAAAACAATCTTTTTACCTTGATATAGTGACTTTCTGTGGATTTCAGGACTTTGACTAAATAATTGCTACAATGCCCATTATTTATAACATTCTGATTCAGCATTTATATAGCTACATATCCTTCACTCATGACTAGCCATGTAACTCTTAGTTAATACTAAACTTGCCTCAAAAGTTTCTCTTCCAGATAATTTAAAAGAGATTTACAAAGTTCTCTAAGAGTTTTATATTTTCTAGAATGGGTATAATAATTCCTGCTTCTATCTCTTTTCAATTATTTGGGGGTGGGCTATTCTTTCAACAGATATCATTCTTAAAAATTTTGAGATTATCAGGAGCTTCCTCTAATATGGTTATTCAATGTGTCTTAAATTATTGAAGGGATGGAGAGAATGCTATTTATAAAGTAAAATGATAAATATAAATACATAATTCCAATGAAACTTTAATGTTTCTGGTGACCAATCTCAATAAAAATAGATACCAGTTCATTTTTAACTAACCAAGAAATTGAGCTAACATTCAAAGCTGCTTTTGTTGTCACCTAACTCCCACTGAAGAAGATCCAAAACTGAAACAGAAAGAGAAAGTGCAACTATAGAAGTCAGATTGTCATTCCTACCTGACCCTGGGAAAGACTCTTTCAGAGACACTAGTGGTCCAAGTGATGAGTTTCTGGGAGTGATTTATAGCCAAATTGTAATTTAAAGCTCTTATTCCTAAAATATTTTTAACATACCCTGAAGACATAATTACAATATAATAAAGAGAAAACTCTAGGGAAGTAATTTATGTAGACTTCCACTAACTAGAGTCTTGGGATTTCCACAATGTGATTGCATCAGTTTGTAATCATTTTTCTGAAGATTTATTTATTTATTTATTTATTTATTTATTTATCAAAGAGAAAAGCATTCAGTGGAGGAGGGGCAAAGAGAGAGGCAGAGAGAGAATCTTGAGCAGATTCCCCAATGAATGCACAGCTCATCATGGAGCTCGATCTCATAACCCTGAGATCATGACCTGAGCCAAAATCAAGAATTGGGCGCTTAACCAACCCAGGTGCCGCCAATTTGTTAGCACTTTGAGCTGATTGCTTTGAGTGATCAGAAGTTTATTCTCATGGAATTTTTTCATCATGTATCATCATTTTTTCTAGTCAGATAAATAAGACAGTTAATAAAGATATAAAATAATGACATAATCATGGGATTTATGTTTTTGTGATTTTCCCTTTTCTGAACTGTGTTATGTCCACACAGTTGCTATTGAATGAGTTTTAAAATTTTTAAATTGACAAGTTATGCACTAATTGCAATATCATGAAGTTCTCCTAAAAATCAATATTCTGACTTTGTATAGCTTGCATTCTAGCCTGGAAGCAAATGATGAGAGCTGAGTAGCAACTTCCTCCATTAAAGGGCAAGTGCTCTATGATTTACTGAAGACCTCTAAATTTATTATTATCATCCAATCTCCCAACGCAACCTCACAACCTTATTTAATTTTTTTGTCCCTATAATTGAATATAGTATGAAATGCACAAAAAAATTAGAATAGGAACATAGTGCAGAAAATGATTGCTTCTGCCTACAAACATCTAGCAAGGTAACTCATATGTGATGACTTTATATCCATGGTGCCTTAATCAGGTGAGGAAGAAAGAGAAAGGCATCTTTCACATAGGAATGTGGAAATTCATATTTTTTTATTGTAGTTGAATCTATTCCATATGAACTTACATCAGGTTAGTGGAAGAATCTTCCTTTGCCCTTGAAATCACACTTTCATTAAGACTGATACTTAAGACAGTCTGAAACTTAATGAAACAGCTCAGATTCTAATAACAGATGGATATATATATATATATATATTGCATTAAATTTTTAAAATGTAATCCTGTTCAATAATAGAAGATATAACAAATTATGGGTCCATTGAACAACTGAATGATTCTCAAAGATATTTTGCTAAGTTAAAGAATATACACACAAAAGACCATATATGGTTTGATTCCATTTATATGAAAGGTAGTTAGGAAAGCACATTATGATTACCAAAAGCTGAGTATGCAGTGAAGTAACTGTCAGTGAAGGAATAAAAAGGAAATTTTAGAAGTTATGAAATGTTCTTTTTTTTTATGAAATGTTCTATATCTCAAATGTAGTGGCGTTATATGGATGTATACATTTGTCAGAACACATTGAATTGTATTTAAAATGGACATATTTTATTGCATGTAAATTACACAGTAATAAAGTAATAGTTTTAAAAACCTATGATATTTTATTATTATCAAATAAGAGTAAGTTAAGGATAAAAGAAGGTAAGTTAGTTGCCCAAAGGACACATATCAAACTTTAAAAGCAAGATTCAAATTCAATTGTACCCATTATCAATCATAATACACTGTCTCCGCAGGGGTTGTTTGTTTGTGAAGATAAATATGTATCCACTAATAGTATAAAAGATTAATTTTATGATCATCTCAACAGATGTAGAAAAAGCATTTTACAAAATTTAACATCCTATCATAAAAACTCTCAACAAATTGGGTACAGAAAGAGCATACATGAATATAATAAAGGCTATATATGATTAGCCCACAGCTAATATCATATTCAATGGTGAAAATTTGAAAGCTTTCCTCTACCGTCAGAAACAAGACAAGGGTGGACACTATCACCACTCTTCTTTGACATAAAACTGGAAACCCAAACTAGAATAATTAGGCAAGAAAAAAAGCATCCACTATCAAAAGAAAGAAGTAAAATTGTCTTTGCAGATGATATGACCTTATACACAGAAAATCCTAAAGACACTATTAAACAACTCTTAGAACTAATAAATGAATTCAGTAAGTTTATGCAGAATGCAAAATCAACATCCAAAAATAAGTGGCATTTTTAGGGATGCCTAGGTGGCTCAGTGGTTGAGCATCTGCTTTTGATTCAGGGTGTGATCCCAGGGCCCTGAAATTGAGTCCCATATCAGGATCCCCGCAGGGAGTCTACTCCCTCTGCCTATGCCTCTGCCTCTCGCTGTGTATCTCTCATGAATAAATAAAATTAAAAAAAAACATTTTTAAAAAATAAGTGGCATTTTTATATACTAACAACGAACTATTTGAGAAAGAAATCAAGAAAAAAATCCTTTTAAAAGCACCAAGAAAAACAAAATACTTAGGAATAAATTTAACCAAAACATTAAAAATCCATACACTAAAAACAGCAAGTCTTTGATGAAAGAAATTGAAGAAGACATAAATATAAAGATATCAGCTGTTTATGGATTCAAATAACTTTAAAATTGTTAAAATTTCCGTACTCCCCAAAACTGTCTGGGAATTCGATGCCATTCCAATAAAAATAAATATATCCAATGACATGTTCACAGAAACAAAGCAAATACTCTTAAAATTTATATGAAATCACAAAACACCTCAAATAGCCAAAGCAAACATGATAAAGGACAAAGCCAGAAACATCACACTTCCTGATTTCAAATTATTTTATTACAAAGCTATAGTAATGAAAACAGTATGGTACTGGCATAAAACAAAACAACAACAACAACAAAGAAAAATGAGATACATAAACCAATGAAACAGAATTGAAAGCCTAAAATAAGCCATGAATATATGGTCAACTAGTATTTGACAAGGAAGTCAAAAATACTCAATTTGGAAAGGATAGTCTCTTCAGTGAGTGATGATGGACCAGTGAAACTGGACCACATGCAGAACAATTATTTTGGACCTCTATCTTATACCACACACACAGACACAAATTAACTTGAAATGAATTAAGAACTTAAGTATAAGACCTGCCATAGGAAAAAAGTTCCTTGACATTGGTCTTGGCAATGTTTTTTTTGTATATGACAACAGAAGCACAAGTAACAAAAGGAAAATTAGACTACAACTAACTTAAAAGTTTCTGCACAGCACAAGAGACACTCAACAAAATGAAAAGACTATCTGTGGATTGGGAGAAAATATTTGCAAACAATATATCCAAAAAGAGTTTAACATTCAAAAAATATAAAGAACTTATACAACTCAATACAAAAATAATAACTAATCAAGAAGTAGGTAAAGGACCTGAAAAAATTTTTCCCAAGAAAACATGCAAATGGTCAACAGGTAATGAAAAGGTGCTCAACACTGCCAAACATCAGAGAAATGCACATGAAAGTCACAGTGAGATATAACTTCACAACTATTAGATTAGCTATTATCAAAAAAACAAGGGATAAGTGCTGAAGAGGATGTGGAGAAAAAGAACCCATGTGCATTTGCTAAAGGGAATGTAAATTGGTACAGTCAATGTGGAAACTGTAGAGAGGTTCCTCAAAAAATCAAAGATAGAACTACCATGTGATCCAGTAAGCCCCTTTTCTGGGGATATATTCAGAGGAAATGAAATCATAATCTTGAAGAAATAGCTGCACCTCACATTCATTGCAGTGATGCAATAGTCAAGACATGGAAACAAATGTCCATTTGCAGGTGAAAGAATAAAGATGATGTGGTGTAGATACATAATGGAATATTATCCCATCATTAAAAAGCGGAAATTGACATTTGAGTTACCATGGATGAGCCTTGAAGTCATTAGGCTAAGTGAAATAAGAGAAACTAAGACTATATAATCTAACTTTTATGTGGAATCTAAAAAAATCAGACTCATGGAAAAAAATACAACGTTGGTTGGCAGGGCTTGGGATATGAGAAATGGGGAGATATTGGTCAAAGGCAACAAGCCTTCAGTTATAAGATGAATAAGTTCTGGGGGATCTAATGTACAATATGGTGACTACAATTAATCCTGGACTGCATACTGGAAAGTGCTAAAAAAGAGTAGATTTTTAATGTTTTTGCCACTACCACCACACACACACACACACACACACACACACACACACAAATCATGCTCGTGTGAAACAATAGATGTGTTAGCTAAGTCTTGTGATAATCATTTCAACATATACATGTATCAAATCATCAAATTCTACACCTTAAGCTTATAAATGTTATATGTCAATTACATCTCAATAAAGCTGGGGGAAAAACACTAGACTTAGTAAATTTCCAACATTAAAATCATAAGACATATGTTCTCTCACAACAGAACTAAATTACAAATAAATAGCAATGACAAACCTTTTAATTTTCCAAATATATGGTAATTAAGCATAGTCTTCTAAATAGCCCAGGGGTTAAAGAAGAAAGCACTGGGAAAAAGAGAAAATTCTGCAAATTGAATGTAAAAAATACCAAATTTGGTGGTTTTCAGCTAAAGCAGTGTTTAGGTAAAATGTATAATCATTTTTATAAGAAAAGAAGTAAAACTCAAATCAATGATCAAAACTTTCACTTAAAAATGTAGAAAAGGGGATAAAAGATAATGCCAAGTAATTCTCAATTTTTAAAATCCAAGTGACACAGAAAGTATTCTTTCTTTTCCTAGACTTGAGTGTGTAGATTCAGGCTTGCATATCAGAAGTTGGTCCCTGTAGTTCAGAGGCCACAGACAGGATCCATAAACTCAGAACTAGAGAAAAAAAAATATCACTCTATTCATCTCTTCCCATTCCCATACTGACCACCATAAAAGCATATTCACAAGAAACAGGAACCACTATCATGACTTATGATTTTTGGTTTTATTTAGTAACTCAGAGACATACAGAAGAATGTGTTTCAAAAAGACTCCTAGTCTCAAAAGATAGATGGGAATAAGAATAGAATAAATCCAAGGAATTGAGCTGAGAGTATCTTTAGCCTGTTAATCATTGGAAACAATAAGAACACAGGAATGTTCCATGCCACATCAAGTGGGAATTTTCACTTAGAACACTGCTCCTCAAATTTAATGTGCTTACAACTCACTTATGATTTGATTTAAACCCAGAATTGGAAATAGTGGATCTAAGTACAGAATGTGGTGCTAAATTTCTAACAAACCCCAAGATAATGCTGTTGCTGCTGCTCAGTGGATCGCTTGTTGAGGGATTAGATTAGTAAGTGAAGGACATTTTTTTCCAGACCTGAGACTTTTAGATGAGATATTTGAGAATATTCATAGAGAATATAAAAATACATCATCAGAATGCAAAGATATTTGAGCCAAAGGTTTAGTTATGATTTATTGGAAACTGGAGGCAGTCTCATCTTAATGACCATATTTCTTTTGAGGACATTCTTCAAGGCTTGCTTTACATCTTTGTTCCGCAGACTGTATATCAGTGGATTAAGCACTGGACTCACAAAGGTGTAGAAGACTGCTATGATTTTGGATTCCTCGACAGTCTTATCTGTTGGTGGTCTTACATACATGCAGAAGAGCGTCCCATAAAATAAGGTCACAGCCATCATGTGGGAACCACAGGTGGAAAATGCTTTCTGTCTTCCCTCTGCTGATTTGATCCGGAGGATGGCAGCAATAATGAAAGCATAGGATACCAGGATGATGCTGAGGGAGTTGGAGAGATTGAAGCCAGCTGATATGAGCATGGCATGCTCTTTGACATAAGTATCAGAGCAAGAAAGCTTAATCAGTGGCGGGTCAGCACAGTAGAAGTGGTTGATGACATTGGATCTACAGAAGTTCAAGCGAAAGGTCAAGATAGCCTGCAAGAGCCCATCTGAGAATCCATAGACATAAGGAAATGTGGCCAAGCAGATGCAGACACGCCTGGACATTTTCATACTATAATGTAGAGGGTTACATATGGCCACATAGCGGTCATAGGCCATTGCTGCCAGCATGTAAAACTCAGTGAGGAGAAGTGCAATGAAAATGTAACACTGCGCAAAGCAGCCAGCAAAACTGATGGTCTTCTTCTCTGATAAAAAATTAGTCAACATCTGCGGGGTTGCATTTGAGGTGTAGCACAAGTCTACAAAGGCCAAATTAGTGAGGAAGAAGTACATGGGTTTGTGAAGGCGGGAGTCCAGCCTGATTAATACCATCATGCCCAGGTTGCCCAAGAGGGTGACAAGGTACACACCCAGAAACAGCACAAAGAGGAGAGGTTGGAGCTCGGGACGATCTGTGAGCCCCAGGAGAATGAATTCTCTTATTGCACTATCATTTGTGATGGACATTTTCTGAGAGTTTGGACCTGCACTGGAAACAATAGAAATAACGCACACAGGAAGGTATAAATCATATTACTGACTATTGAAATGATTTTTCTCATTTCTTCCATGTGTCTTTCAAAATGAATACTACCATAAACAGACTTGTACTCCTACTAATACATTATTTAATTTGTCTTTATACTGAATTGCCATTATATTTCTCTATTTAGATACCTACAGTTACACCTATAGCTATACCTATAGGTACTATACTTACACCTATTCTTATATCTATACATACAACCGAGCTACATATCCTTTCTCCCTGCAATATTTTTTGCCTCTCAAATTCTCCCTATGCTATTAGGCTCAGTAGGCTTTATGATTCCAGCACACATTCATTCTGTAGCACATTACATCTCCATAATGTGTCTACTTTCCACTCCTTGTATATTCCATCCTCAGGGGCAAGGACAAAGTCTAGCTCATTATTGCCCTGTGACTTCTCTTTTTTTTTTCTTTTTCTTTTTTTTAAGATTGTATTTATTTAAAGAGGGGAGAGCATGGAAGGTGGCAGGCGGTGTAGGGGCAGAGGGAGAGAGTGAGAATCTCAAGTAGACCTCATGCTGAGCACAGAGCTCAATGAGGGGCTTAATTTCATAATACTGAGATCATGACATGAGCTGAAATACAGAGTCAGATGCTCCACCGATTGAGCCACCCAAATGCCCTGTGTACTCTGACTTCTAAGTACATATTTATGTCAAATTTTAAAAAGAAAAGAAAAAAATAGGGTAAACATGAAAAATGGACTACTTACAAGTATTTTAATCATCTCTGTATCCCCATGGAGCTTGTCATGATGTCATTTCCTGAGGAGAATTAAGAGCTTTGTGAATTTTAATGTACAAAGAAATTGCTTGGAAAACTTCTTAATCAAGAAAAGTCACAGAAAGTTTGCTTCAGAACCTTTTATGTGGGATGTGGAGATCTTCATATGTAACAATCATCCAGGAGGTTATAAAGCAGATGTTCCCAGATTCACAATTTTAAAAGGCACAGTCACAGTGGTCTAATAAACTTAAGGAAAATAAATGAACAAAGAATCACCAGATCAAATGAATTCTCACTCAGTATTTTGTGAACAGTCTACAGCAAAGACGTAATGTGTCAATAAAAAAACAAGGTTCGCATAGTTAGTACTTAAGTTGTTAATCACAACTTGTATCTACCTAGAGGTATGGCAATCCCTATGGCTTTGTAGCTCTTTGTAGCTCTCCTTTAACATCATAATTAGTGCTTAAGTTTCTCTTCCTTTCTCTCAAATGCTTTTTTTTTTTTTGCCCTTTCTCTCATATTCAATTTTTAAAAATCTGTCCAATTCTTATCTTATTTCAAAATGAGTCACTGACACTTACTTTAGTCTAAGTTTTAGAGAGCCAATGACAATGTCTTTTTGCACTTTATCTCCTTTACCTAGAAGGTTAAGTACTTTACATTTGTTGAATATACCAATAACAGTAACTGATAATGAGCAATGATCCTCATCCATAAGTTATTTCATTTCCTCATTTGTAAATGGAAATGATTACATATGTTCTGCTTGCTTGTAATGTCATTGTGGACATCAAACAAGATGTTCATAAAATAAGTGTTTATTGATACTCAACATATCATGTGATTAAGCCCTATAGATACCAAAATGAATAGACTCTTCAAAAATCCCTGCCCTTCTGGCATTCACATCTAGTGGACAGAGACACAGAGTAGTGAAAGTAAGTAAATGGTGATTCAAACAGCTGTGTTATAAGAGAAAAATTAGGAAAATGGAGTTTTATGGAGAGGGCATTCAACTTTTAAATAGTAACATCACTGAAATATTCATGAAAAGGTGACTTTTTTTAGCAACAAACTGAAGGAGGATGAGAACAAGCAAGAAGCTTATTTTAAGAACAGTATTCTAGGAATAATAAAGAACAGAGGCAAAGGCAGCATATGTGATCTTTGGAACTGCTAGAGATGTGTGTACACGTATGGGTTTCATGCAGAGGAGTGCAAAAGTCCCAGCTTACATATTCCCTAAAATGTAAATGACTCCCTTCTTTGAAAGCCTGATTCATCTCTACTTATGAGTTTCCTACCAAGAATAGCAATGACCTTCACTGCAGAACAGGAGTCAGTGGAGAGTTGTAGCTCCTCTTCCAGAAGTGCCTAGCAGAAAATTACCTTTGAAAAGCATATTTCTTTAAGTGACATCAGCAGGATGGCTTAGGAGATAATTTCATATTCATTTGCACCCAGAAAACCCCAGAAAGAGTGTAGATGGTTTTCCCAGGACAGAGAAAAGATCAGGATGTGAGAATTTCGGATTTATAAAAGATACTGTTGGAAATTGGACTTAGGGGATCATTTGCAGAAAAACTCTTTTGTTGCATGTCACTTAATGACCACCTTTGGGATCTGAAATGGTCTTGACTCGTGACCTCAGTGACTTGTGTGGGATCCAGAAATATCCACTTGAAAGTAGAGCAAAAGTTCTGCTAAGGGAAGGAAGGCACACAAAAAAAGATGATGAAGAACATGTGTTTAAAGAGAAAGAACATCACAGATGACCCAGCTGCCCACATCAGGCCAGAGTAAAAGCTGAGCATCTTCTGAACTATGGGTCCTGGGTTTAGTAGATTACAATCAGACAAAGCCTCTATCTAATGAGGAAAGAAAAAGCAAAGTAGTTTCAAAAGGACAGCACAAAGCTGCAAATGCTAAAACCTGGAACTAGGATTAACTATATAATAAACAAGGTTGAGTACAAAATAAGAGAGTAAGTTATCCATGTTCCAAACATATTAAGCATTTCAAGATGGTGACAGCAGGGCATGAAAACTAGCTTAACACTGTTGGAAACAGGGTGATGTCAACAGCGCCAGGTGCATACCTAAGAAGCCAGGTGCTCCTAGAGCACAGGGGCTAACAGAGACGACAATGGGGATACAGAAGGAGAGCACCTCTGTGAAAACAAGAAGTAAAAATAAGGGGAAAAAAAAAAAAAAAAAAAACCTCAGGCAAGGATTCAGCCTCAGTGAGAAGATGCCAGAGGGCAACTCTGCTCAATGGGCCAGCTATCTAGATGAATTTTGTAGTCCATTCAATTACAAATGAAAGAGAAAAAAACTATTTCTGAAAAAAAAAAAAAAAGGAAGTAAGATTAAGGAAAAACTTTTAGCAACAATTTATTGAAAGAAAGCTCCTTAAATTTCTTTTTTTTTAAAATACAAACTTCATTAAAAATCTCATGAAACCATTGAAACTATGGAACCAAAACCACTATAAATGCACAAACTCAAAATCTTGCCAAAATATAAATAGATAGGTGAAAGATAGATGATAGATAAATAGATAGGTAGATGCATAGATAGTTAATAGATTGATGATAGATAGATAGATGATAGATAAAAGATAAGAGATATATGATAGATAAATAGAAAGGCCTCACAGATTGCCTGGCTCCAACTATAAAAAATCTTCTGCTAGAGGAAGCTTCAACCCATACCTGAAAATGTCCTTGTTTTTTTCCATAGCAAGTAGAAATTTCCCCTTTCTTGATTCTTTTGTACTAGTGACAGATCAGTAAAATATTATCCAGGGAGATCAATGGAAATCTCAAAGGCCTGTTGTCAGGGAAATTCGTTGAGGTTCAAACTCAGAAGCTGAGAACAAGAGGCATTGCATGGGCATATTTCAATCAAACACGGTGTGCCTCAGTTTAAGACTTTTTTGCGGTCCCTTCCTGACTAAAAATGAAGAACATAAAAACACAGTGACTTACTTCTGGTTCTAAAATGTACCTATTTTCTCACCTCTAGTTAAGGAAGTTCACTGAGGCCCTTCTAAGCTGTAAATGTAGCTGCATTTATACCAGGATGTGGGAGGTAGGGACAGGTCTTCAAGCAAATCTCAGAAGAACTTGAGAATAGCAGCGATGAGTGTTACATGGGGAATCATGCCTCTGGGATTAATTGGGACACTCTCAGATCAGAAAGCTAATCACATGCCTCAGTCTTACAGTCCCTAATTTCAAATTTCCTATTTACCCTAAGACCTCTGGGGAAGGCACACAAAAGAGATTCAACTTCAAATTTGGATGATAGGTTGATTTTTTTTTTTCATTTTGTTCTTTCACTCTAAAACTATGTCTTCTCCTAAAATCCAGAGCTCTCAGAATGTCCCCTCTGATGAACGTCAAAGTCTTGGGGAAAGTGAGCCACAGGTAGAATGGTGAAACACACAGGTCATTGTCAAATGCCTTGGTGAGCACTTCCTAGGTGTGGACAACTCTCAAGTAGATGATTCCATGTCCTCAAAATAACCCAAGAGGCAGGGACTCCATCGTGAACATTTGACTAAAGAGACAGAGGTTCCACTAAAGTGCCAGTGATGGACTAACACCCCCAGTGCCATAGAGCTGCTAAGTGGCAGGGTAGACTTCCATGCCTGTCTTCATGTCCCAAGTGGACTCCATCTTCAATTGTACGTAGCTGCCATGCCTCAACCTGCAGTCACAATTTGTCCTTCTGTCCATACATAGCTGGGTTTAAATATTCCCTGAGCTTCCTCTCCACTCAATTCCTTCCTCATTCCCCCCAGACTCAAGTTGTTCTGCCCATAGGAAAGGCTCAAATACATGTCTTGTCAAAAGAGGCTTTCTCTGTCCCCCCTGAACCAAGACCCTAGTGCTCTGGGCACCCTGCCCCCATCCCAGTCTAACACACCCTGTTTAATTACCTGCCAATGTCTCTCTTGCCACCATGACATTGAAAGCCCATCTGGGCCAGGACCGTGATCTCAGCATGTAGCCCAGGCCCTGGAAGATGATAGTTGATCAACAGATACTTTTGGAATAATGTAAGGAGTGTGCAGTGTGTACCTAATTCTGTGAAGACGCAACAAGTCTTGGTTATCCCCTCTCAGGCAACTTTGCATTTTATGGAGCATACTTCTTTCTCTCATAAAAATGAAATCTGTAGGGAGATGAAATGGAGTAAGTGACTAATTTGTGTAAGAAACCACGAGAAAGAAATCAGAATGAGGGGAATTAATTATAGGCCTTAGGCATTGGACAGGCAATATGTGCCAGGTATTAGGCTTAGCACTTTGCAAGCATGAGTCCAGTAATTTTTCACACAACTCCATGGGGCATTAGTACTATTATCTTCATTTTACAGATGGGACACTGAGGCTTATAAAGATTAAGTAACTTTCCTGGGCAGAAGCAAATTATAAATTGGGAGCCTGAGATTCAAACAGGCCAGTCAGTAGGGTTTGATATTGCGTTGTTGATAGTTTAGCCAAGAAATGTGACAAGCTCACACTGTGCTAAACTTTCTCCAGATTCTCTGGCATTCATTCATTTGTTCATTCATTCATTCACTCATTCATCCACAGGGTTAAAAACATTCAGGGATAATCATGTATTTACCACTGTACTGTCAATGTAGAGAATATAAGAGAAAGTGAAAGATTTGTGTCCTTAAACAGTTTGTTTCATGGTCGGTGGAATGAGGTATGCATATTTAAAATTTCATGGTCAAGTTTTCAATGAGTAGAATTTGTGAAAATCATTTTGGAAAGTGGTAGAGATAGATCCTGCAATGAGCTAATCAGAATGAAAAGGGCATAATAATAGTTTATTTATTCAATATATATCTATTGAGAATGATCTATATCCTAGGTTTGAGAAAAATACTGGCTTTAATATTTTAAATTGCCCACAATTGTGAAAAAAACCAGATATGAACCTTGTCTTGTGGAGCCGACAATCTGGAGATGACACAATTGTGAATTAATCACACAAATATACAGATGTTAACTCAGAGTTGTGAAAAGTCCCGTACATTAAAGATTCATGATACTGTGAGAACATAGAAGATAGGGCTTACTCAGAGAAATTAGCCACAGAACCACAAAAGATGGAGCAGGAAAAAACAGCTAATACCAACAAAGACAAAAATTGAAACTAAAAACACCAAATTTAAAATGGGAAGAAAATTTACTTACACAGAAATAACAGATAATCTAGTAATACAATCTTTTCAAGAACAAATTATTACAGGCAGGAAATTAAATATTTTCTACATGTTGAAAGAAGATATCAATCTATCTAAAGCCATACCCAAATGAATTCCTCCTTGAGAGTTAAAAATTAAATTGAGACAGTTTTAGAAAAGTAAAAACAGAGTCTCTCTCATAGGAACTGTCATTAAGGACTAATAAATAAGAGTATAAATCATGTAGGTGAAAACTTGACCCAAGATGAAAAGTGGATGCAAAGAGAACAGTAGTGAGTCATTGACAAAAACGCTAATATTAAAGGAACATTAATAATATGCAACAAAATTATAATTACAGTCATATGTGACATAATATCGCAACAGTTTATTTTTAATTTATAATTTATTATCAATCATATATCATATACTTCATGACACCATATAAGATAGAAGCAGCAGTACCGACAATTAAAATACTTCATAATCCTTTTATTACTACATGCCAATATGAGTAATGAAGACTTAGGTAAATCATTATGTCTATCCAAATTTAAAGAAATTTATTAAAAATAGAACATACAGGGGATCCCAGGGTGCTCAGCGGTTTGGCGCCTGCCTTCAGCCCAGTCCCGGGATCGAGTCCCGTGTCGGGCTCCTGGTATGGAGCCTGCTTATCCCTTTGCCTATGTCTCTGCCTCTCTCTCTCTGTGTCTATCATGAATAAATAAATAAAATCTTTTAAAAAATAGAAAATACAATGTATAATAATCAAAAAGTAGACTCAAAAACTAAAAATGAGTTTAAAGAATGCAACTTAATTCATGGCAGGAGAGGGAGAAAACCATAGAGAAAATGCATTCAAGGACAAAATAAATTGTTAAAAAATATTCCTAAATATCTATCTCCACAATAAAATATGAAATTCATGTTTAAAAGGACTCAGAGCCTCAAAGTCAAGGGTAGAAATGTGCATAATAGGCATCAAGTAACCAAAAACAATTTAAAAAATACTGCTAAAGATACATGAATAGAGGGAAAAATACACTCTTAGATTTTACTCCGCAAAGTTGAGAAAGTACATAATGATAAAAGTGGTAAAACTAGCTTGTTAATTGACATAAGATAATAAAAGGAAAAAATTATAAACATAAATAAACAAAATCATAACCATATCTCTCAGTTTTTAGAAACAAAATATTAAATCATTTGTAGGGATATGAAAATCTTTTTTAAAAATCAATAGGATTGACCTTGACCTCATAGAAACCTGCTCTGCTCAGCTCCTATTTCTTCTGAGAGTGTTTTTGACACCATTGACTTCTAGAACTTTTAGTCTCAGGAGAAAAAGCCGAAGGTGAGCAGTAGGGTGTTATGACATGGATGGATGTACAAATTGCTCAGTGGGATTGGACCACTTCTAATGTCTGAAGAGGGAAAAATATAACACTCCACTTTTGTTGCTATTTTCCCTGTGAACTCATATCTGCATGTGGCAGATTCAGGTTTGGGAATCAGACCAGCCTGGGAAGAAAGAAAGGATGAGCAAGGCATGCACAACTGATGACAAATTGCAACACATGCTAACCCCCCCGGGTAAAGAAGCCCTGTGATGGCAAGTACCAAACAAAAGGGCAGACAGAGCTCAGTACAGACTACGAATAGCTTTTTTTTCTTGTTCATTCTCGTAGCCACACCTTGGCCCAATGAAGTGGTATCTGTGCCTTCTGGGAAGATAACAGGCATGAAATCTGGAGAATAAAGTATTTCTATACATCTTAATTGTATCTTCTCTCAGAGACGCTTCAAGAAAATTCTCCAGTGTTCAAACTTCCAGAAAAGGGGTGGTAAAACTATTTTTATAAATATAGTCTACTACATCAAGGAAGGAATTGACAGATTGGTCCTACAAGGGAGAACTGGAAACAGACTGATACAAATATGAAACCTTGATACATGACAGAATTTTCACTCAAATCTTAATGAGAAATGTATGGAGTCTTTTTAAAAAAAAATAGAAAACTTATTACTTTCATTAAAGCTCAGAATTATAGACTGTTTGCAACATTTATAATACCAGCAAAAATAAAGACTTAAAGATGAAGTATTTCAAGGCGTTGAAAGAAAATACAAGAGAATATCTTTATAATAGGAAAGAGTTGTTTCAACAAGACATACAAAGCACAACCATAAAGGAACATTAAAATTCGAAGTCCGTTAAAATGAAAATTTTCTATCCCACCAAGTGTGTCTGGCACAAAGTGAAGTACAAGCTAGAAACAGGTTGAAGCATCGACGTTGCAGATATCATTAAAAGGTTAGTACCTAGTAGACAGTATGAAAGCAGCTATTACAAATGTATGGAATAAAGATAAAACAACCCACCTGAACAAAGAACAAAGAATATAGACGTACAACTAAAAAAAAATAAAATAAAACACACACACACAAAAAAACTCTGCAATTAGCATCAAAGTACTTAAAAACACTTCACCTCCTTTATGAAGCCATTTTATACTGATCAGATTGGAAGACATTTTGAAAGCCTAGCAATATATAGTATTGGCAAGAATATGGAGCGAGACCAATCTCTCACAGCGTTTGCAGGCAAGCACATTGGTAGAGCAATTTGACAATATCTCCTAAATTTAAGATGCTCTATTCTTATGAACCAGAAATTCCCCTCCAGGAAATGTACATGAGAGGATCTCTTGAACTGGTACACACTGAGAATTTCAGAGGAAAACGCATTGCCAGATTTTCATATTATCCAGGAATAAGAAAAATGTATTCATCTATCAATAATTCAATGAAGAGATAGACTGTGGTATATTTATATGGTGCGTAGACTATCTCAGTGAAAATTGGTGCTACATAATTCAGCATGGATGAATCTAACAATATTTCATGAAAATAGAATAAGTTGCAGAAAGATAGCATATTTTAATTTATAACAAGTCTTAAATATACCAAAATAACATTATGTAATTTTGTGGATACATAAAGACCAGCAAATATTAGGACTCTATATAGAGATAAGAAATACTAAATTCAGTGAGACTTGAGTATAGGCAATGAAGAGAGGAATAGAATCAGGCAGGAAGGGCTCAGTTTGAGACTGATTATGTGAAATGTCTGAAGCAAACTGGCATGGGTGAACACTTAATAATCACTTTTGCTTGCACAGGTTTTTATATTATTTTCTATTTTTTAGCATGTGTTGGAAATGTTTCTTAATGAAAAATTAACAAGTGAAACCAGAAAACCAGTTTTATGATGGGGGTGGATATTAATTTTTAAAAAATTCTAAGGAAAATATGCCATTCCATCAAAACCCTTATGAATGAGGATTCCATCAAACCAGTATTATCAGTATAAAGATATTTTTTAGAGTAATCTTAGATACCTAAGGATCTTAATTACTACATGATCTATTTTGCCTATAAAGGCAAAAAGAAACAAGAAAAATAATGCTTACCTGCTATGGTTAAGAAGTTTCTGGAATTTAGTTTGAAAATTATTAAGCACTACAAAAATCAAACAGATGATTATGGTATATCTGGTATATTTGGTATATCTGTCTTTTGCCTTTTGCCTTTTGTTGTTTGTTGATTTATAGAGCAATAGCAATGACTTCAATCTTGTCTTTAATTTCTATGAATGTTTATTATTATTATTGTTGTTGTTGTTGTTACTATTATTCATTGAGATGACACTTTAAATGCTAGCAAATATTTTGATATCTTCTTCTAAGTCTATTGGCAAATTATGGAAGGCAAAAAATATATAATGACAGAAAGTGACTTGCTAATTTTAAATGCTCATCAAATGGCCAGATAATGAGATATACATACTACATACCTGTGACCAAAGTGTCTACTTAATTTAACAATTTCTTTTGGAAAACTTTCCTGATTGCATTTTTAACATCTTTGTTCCGCAGGCTATAAATAAAAGGGTTTAACATAGGACTCACAAAGATATAAAACACGGCAACAATTTTGCTCTGTTCTACAGATGTCTCAGAAGGGGGTCTCAGGTACATGCAGAACAGAGTCCCATAAAAGATGGTGACAGCCGTCAAATGGGACCCACAGGTAGAGAAGGCTTTGCGCCTCCCCTCAGCAGAGTGGATGCGCAGAATGGTGGAGAAAATGAAAATGTATGAGATGAGAATGATGGCTAGAGAACAGGTGAGGTTGAAACCAGCCACCACAAACATGGCAGTTTCTTTGACATAAGTGTCTGAGCAGGCAAGGACTATGAGAGGTGGGTCTGCACAGTAAAAGTGGTTGATTTCATTGGGTCCACAGAAGGAGAGGCGAAGCATCAGGATGGTCTGTGCCAGACCATTCACAAAGCCATAAATATAAGGGGTGGCAATGAGATAGAAGCAGACACACCTGGACATCTTGCTGCCATACAACAGGGGTTTGCAGATGGCCACGTAGCGGTCATAGGCCATCACTGTGAGCATATAATAATCGGTGATCACCAGGGCAATGAAAAAGTGGAATTGCAGAAGGCAACCCAAGAAGGAAATGGCTTTTCTCTTGGATAAGAAATGAACCAGCATCTGTGGAGAGACATTGGTGGTATAACAGAGGTCCACAAAAGAGAGATGACTGAGGAAGAAGTACATTGGAGTGTGAAGTTTTGAGTCACTTCTGATTAACAAAATCATGCTAACATTGCCAAGCACTGTGATAAGGTAGATGACTAGGAAGACCACAAAAAGGACAGGCTGCAACTCAGCTCGATCTGTAAGTCCCAGGAGAATAAACTCAGTCACTGCTGTGTAGTTGTTCTTTAACATTGTGTGTGCATGGCTTCAAATGAGGGCTAAAAGAGGGGAAATAAATGTTTCATCGTGTCATCTGACAAGTCTTCTCTAAAACTTTAAACACTTGCAACATAAAAAAATAGCTTAGTCAATGCAATTGATATTTTAAATATCTCAATTAGTAGAGAGCTCCTTTTATAAAGGCAGTAATAATTTAAATGCTTTAATGAAAGTCTTCACATTGAAAAGACTTTACCTTATCTGCAAGATTTATTACATTAATGCACTTAAAATGTCCTTAAATGTTGCTTTTTGGTGGGGGGGGACATGACAATCCTTGCTTTCTCAGTGTATTTTTTTTCTTCCTCTTTAATTTTCTTTTTTTTATACATATTCAATATTTATTATTTATTTATTTATTTATTTATTTATTTTTAAATTAATTTTTATTGGTGTTCAATTTACCAACATACAAAGAAACACCCAGTGCTCATCCCGTCAAGTGTCCACCTCAGTGCCCGTCACCCATTCCCCTCCACCCCCCGCCCTCCTCCCCTTCCGCCACCCCTAGTTCGTTTCCCAGAGTTAGGAGTCTTTATGTTCTGTCTCCCTTCCTCATATTTCCCAACATTTCTTTTCCCTTCCTTCTCAGTGTATTTGTGATGTGGTATATAAATCATCATGTGTTTTGCACAACTGAATCAAATGATGCATATCCCTGTAGAACTAGGTTTTGTCCTCCTGCCCCTCTTGACTCAAAATCATTTCAAGCATTTGTTCCCACTCAGCAATGCATGTCCTTCCCTTTATGTGTCCTCTGCTCAGGTGGTCTCCTTATATCACCAAATCTTACTTAACTTTTAAGACTCAGCATCGGATCTCCTTTGTATTGTTTATTAATGCCAAAAATCAGGGCCAAAATTTGGTTCATGAGGCACAAAAGTCAATCATATTTTTAGTATTAAAAAAATAATGTAGAGTATATGAACTGTACATATATATATACACACACATATATATACACACACACACAGACATATATATCAGTGGTATCAATGGTTCATTGGAAGAGAAATTAGGGAAAACATGCATTAAAAGGCTCCCAGGCATGGGGGAGGAGAAAATAATGAAAAAATGATTAACGAACATATCCACACTTTATAATACTTATAACTCTACCTCCTTTTAACTCTCACCAAAATTTAAAAATATTCTATGACATAAACTCTGAGTTTTACAATACATGTAAATATTCTTGCTGAAATAATAATATTGATCAGACAACTGAGACAAGACATAAGATACCTCAAGTGCATTTCCCCACATGTCTGTAGGTTGAAAGTACCATAAAGACCATCCTGGAAAACCTATATCATCCTTCATTAACACACACCCAGGTGTGGAATGTTACACTACTTCTTACTAAGAGTTATGGGGCCAAGGCAGGACAGGGATCATTGTAAGGTACTTTGTAAATAACTCCAACATTCTTGTCCATTGTGTTGTCCATTGTGTTGTCCACATGTTGTCCCATGTATGTTACTCTGCACATGTGGATTTTGGACTTAAAGACCAGGATAATAAAATAAAATAAAAATAAAATCACCTAAATCAATGTAATCATAATTATTTTGTTGTTTTGAATAGTCTTCGGTGCTGGGGTGGTGTTTTAATAAATATTTGCTTATTAACACGTAAATCATGTGTCAAAATAATTAGTGTCTCTTATTTGTTACTGTAGGGTTAATGATGCAATGCAAACTTTAACACTTTAGATGATTTAACTGAGTATTTTGTGGCAATAACTTTCTTTCAATGAAACAAAACATAACATCTTACGTGATTTGAACAAAGAAAAACTCAGAGAGAAGTATTTGTAGGGAGACAGATGCGGTTCTGGGGACACGTGAGGCTTTGCTTTCTTAACATTCACCCTCACCCTGAAACTTTCTCACATAGATGCTTGCTGGAACTATACGGGCACCCAAAGATTGTAGATGGTTGGTCTTTATTTCAAGAAGACTGATGTCTCCTAGTAGTGGTCATAATTCAGTTTAAAGTGGAAAAGACTGAGTGAAGGCATCTTCATGAAATGCATTTTTAATTAACTTTAAATAATTAATGTAGATCATAAACCTAAGAGTGGCCAACTCTCTGTGAAGGGGTACAGAGCATTATACAATAGGACGCTTATAATTATAAAGAGTAGCATCATTAACTTGGAAGGAATCGGAAAGATTTTTAACACTACTCCCTAATTTTCTTCATGAAGTAAGAGAAAGTATTCATAGCTAGGTTTTGACAGTCATCAAGGTCAACAGATATTGGAAGTCCTCAGTGAGACCTCCTCACCAGAAAGCCCACATGTCCAATTCCTAGCTATGGGAATTGACCAAGTTACCCATCTCTCTGTGCCTAAATTTCCTCATGCATAAAATTTGGTTCTCACAGGAACTCCCTTCTGTGAGGGATTTAATTCAGGTAAAATTTTAAAACATGTCTGACATGTAGGAAGCTCTTAATAAGTTGTAGCTATTATTATATTGAGTGGAAGATTCAGGTCTAGCCTAAAATAACCCTCAACATTGAGGTACCTGGGTGGGTCAGTCAGCTCAGTGTCTGCCTTTTGTTCAGGTCATAATCTCAGGATCCTGGAATTGAGCCACACTTTGGGCTCTCTGCTCCCTGGAGAGTCTCCTTCTTTCTCTCCCTCTGTCCTTCCAGCTCACCACTCCTGCTGGCTCTCTCAAATAACTAAATAAAATATTTTCAAAAATAAAATACCACTCAACATCAAAGTGTGAGTCTCAGGGACAAGAGTTTATCTAATCATTACCTATAGCCTCAGTGGCACCTAGAACAATGTTTTCCCAAATGGAGCCAGTCAATCATTATATATAGAATGATGTCTTCTCCGGTCAGTTTTGTTTCCATTTGAAGTACTACTCTACTGAACATTTATAAATACTTGTACTTTTAGAAGATCACTAAAATTTAGATCAAGGCATTTGCTAATTCATCATAATATGTTTCAGCCCATAATTTTATTTGTGTTGATTAAAAGATTTATTTCTTCATTCCAAGCTATATTTTCATAAAACCAAATCCTACCTCTGCAAGAAGCCTGATTTCCCAATGATAGCATGGATAGAAGAACCTGAGGAGTTTATAACAGATTTGTCATATAGGGACAAAATCCCTATGGTTTAATTATTCCTAGCAGCAAGTCATTCAGACTATGTACAGCCACTATCTTATTCTCTTGCAAATCCTAAGTTTGTCGAGGACTTGATTTGGGCCTGTTCCCCAGTATCAACAGGGAATCAAATCTCCTGAGAATCATAAAAGAATGGGATCCATCATTTATTTTAGTTATGGGTGAATATCTTATTATTTTTTGACTGGGGGAGTAATAGGTTCTCTTGTTTACAACATATAAAGTAGAATGGTACCTAATATACAGAGAAAGATTTGGAGTCTAGAATGCCATTGGTAGATTGACTGACTTCTGTTGAACATGGACAAGTTATTTACTAATTCTGAGCCTTGTGCTTTACCATTATTATTATTTTTTTTTTTTGAGAAAGAGAGAGAGAGAGAGAGAGAGTTAGAGGTTTGGGGCAGAAAGAGAAGCAGAGATAGAATCTCAAGTAGGCTCCACGCTCAGCAGGGATCCCAAGACTGGGCTCCATTACAAGACCCTGAGATCAAGACCTGGTCCAGAATCAAGAGCCAGATGTTAAACCAACTGCGCCACCAGCTTCATCTTTTTAATAAGAATAAGAACACATGGCTATGTGTGTACTATGGGAACATTATGGGTATACCGGTAATATAAAAATGCTTGCTGGTGATTCTCCCTTTGTCACCTCACCCCACCCAGGCCTTTTGCCTTTTCTTCTCTTTCTCCTTTCTCCCCCTCAAGTTGAACCCTTATGGATCACACCAATAGAGCTCCTTGGGTGTCCAGTTTCAGGTGAGTTTGGCCAATGCCAGAAACCAGCAGGATATCAGAGGTGGGAGAAAGAGAAAAAGAGCTCTATTTACTTCCCATTATCTCCCAGATGCACAATGAAGGTGCTAGAATGGCTGCATCCTTCCAAGAAAAACTCCTCCTGAGCTGTGTGTTGGGAAAGAAGGTGGCCAGGTACTTGCTTCCTGCTTCTAGCTCTCTTTGAGTGGTTGTAGTCACTGCATGCTCATTTCAGAACAGGGGATAGGCTCTTCTTTCTGCTGCTCGCTTCCAGATGCTTCAACTTCTTGGGTCAATTTCTGTAGCTTTACCTGTATTCTGTGTCCTTTCACTAAATTCTCTTCAGGTAAAGAGTCTGAGTGGAATGTTGTTTTATGCTGTGTCCCTAGCACAGGCCTGAGCAGTATGCGGTAGTTCTTCAATACTGTTGCAATGGAAGTAGTAGAAGCAAGAATGATTATTCATTTTGTTATAGTTTTGGGATAGAGCTGGGTTTTGAAGATTCTGGCCTGGAGCTTAAAAAGACCGTTGAGTTACCCTCCTTCTGGATCCTGAATCAACTGAGGACTACACATAGGAGTCAGCTATTGTCCATAGCAGCATTGTTGCAGGTAGAATTGGATTTGACAATGTGGCTTAAACATGCTTTTCTGTTCCTTCCTTCTGAAATGAAGTTACCTAGCATAATCTTGGTCCTTCTTTCCCTTTCCAGAGCCAGAGCCAGTCACCACACCTGATTGAGTTGAGACATGTTCATGAATCACATAGAGAATTAGATGCCTTGTATTGTCTGTGTGGCAGCAGCAAAAATCCTTTCCATAATCTCACCCATCTCCACTCACCCTACTTAGATAAGTGTGTGGGGGAAGTAGTAAAAGGAATTCAAAAAGTCCTTTAAAACTTTTCCCCAAAGTCATTTAGAAATCTCTGCCTCGGGACTTCTGGGTGGCTCAGCGGTTAAGCGCCTGCCTTCGGCACAGGTCGTGATCTGGGATCTGGGATCGAGTCCCGCATCAGGCTCCCTGCAGGGAGCCTGCTTCTCCCTCTGCCTATGTCTCTCACTCTATGTCCCTCATGAATAAATAAATAAATCTTTAAAAAAAAAGAAGAAATCTCTGCCTCAATCCTTGTTACCACAATGGACACCCCTTTCATCTGTTTATGCATACCAGGAAAACTTTATCCCTGACTATCCCCTCTTAGTTTCATTCTTTCCCAGAGACTAATATCATTTTCATGACTTAAAAAAAAAATTCTGCCTTAAATTGTTGTGATTTTTAAGAATCCATTTATTTCATAGAACATATTGAGTGAATACTACATGAAAGGATTTAAGTGCTAAAATCCATAGAATCTCACCAATCACAAAATATTCCATATGGACATTATTTTAGAGATAATTAAGCCAAAGCACACGTAAGTGGTTAAGTCAGTTGAGTGTCAGATCTTTGGTTTTGGCTCAAGTTATGATCTCATGGATCCTAAGATCACTCTCAGTGGGGAGTCTGCTTGAAGATTCTCTCCCTCTGCCCTTCCTCATTCTCAAATAAATAAATAATTCTTTAAAAAAAGAGTAATTAAGTCAAGTGTTTCATCTAACATAGGGGTAAACTAAGGCTGAGAATAGAAAGTTAAATGCTCAAAGTCACTTGGTAAATTAATGGATGGTTTCATATCCATATGGCTAGTTGTCTCTAGTTGCTAGTTTTCAGAAATCACTAAAGATAGCATTTAGATTATCTCTAGCTATTGCAAAATTTACATTTTTCTTTAGCATCGATACTTTCATGTTTTGTCATTCCTTCTTAAATTGTTAGTCATACTTAGTACAACTAAAATAACTGATATCCATTAATACTGCTCTATTCTTTATATATACACATGGTTGACACATATAACGTACATAAATGGGACACAATGTTATATTAGTTTCAGGTGTACAACATACTGATTTGACAGCTCTTATATATTATGCTATAAATAATATGTATATGCTATCCTAATCCCAAGTGTAGCTACCATCTGTCACCATAAAGCACTATTACAGTATCATTGACTATATTCCCTATGATATACCTTTTATGTCCATGATTTATTCATTCCAAAACTGGAATCCTGTATCTCCTACATCCTTTCCTCCATTTTGTCCCTCTCCTACCCATTTCTCCACTGGCTACCATGAGTTTGTATTTAAGGATCTGTTTCTGCTTCTTGTTTATTAATTTCTTTTGTTTTTGTTTTTTGTTTTTTTTTTTTAGATTCCACATATAAGTGAAATCATATGGTATTTATCTTTTACTATCTGGCTTATTTCACTTAGCATAACAACCTTGAGGTCAATCTCTGTTGTCACAAATGGCTAAGTAATATTCTATTGTATACTTATATGTTTTTCCTTTATCTATTCATCTGTGAAGACTTGAGTTGCTTCCATATATTGGCTATTTTAAACAATGCTGCAAAAAACATAGGTGTCCATATATGTTTTTGAATTAGTGTTTTTCTTCTCTTTGGGTAAATACCAAGTAGTGAAATCACTGGATTATACAATATTTCTATCTTAATTTTTGAGGAACCTCTGTACTATCCTCCACAGTGACAGCACCAATTATTTATCCACAGTGAATGAATGTTGTTTTACTCCACATCTTTGCCAACACTTTTTTCTTATCTTTTGGATTCTAGCCACTCTGATGGATATTAGGGGACATCTCATTGTGGTTTTGATTTGCATTTCCCTGATGGGTAGTGATGTTGAGCATCTTCATATACCTGTTGGTCATCTGGGGATATAAAAGAGGATGGAAAACGCCCAACTCTGCAAAATGAGGAGAGAAAAAAGAAAATGCAAAGGAGAAAAAAAATCACAAAGCAATGATAGAGCCCTGGTAAGAATATGCTAGAGGGTAACACAGGTCAAAGGTTAGCTGCCTAGATGAATATTGTAGCCCATTCAATTATGAGTGAATGAGAATACTTTTGTTTCCAAAATAAAGGAAGAAAAGTTAATAAAAACTTTTAGCAATAATTCATTGTAAGAATGGTCTTTCAGCTGATTTTTTATATGAATTCAATGAAAAAAAACTAATGAAAATAATAATGTTAAAACAAGATAAATGAATCCACTCACAATCTTACCAAAAAAACATAAGGGGATCATAGATCTAGCTCTCACTCTAAGGACTTCATTTAGGGTAAGCTCTATCCCATGCCTTAAAATGTCCTTGCATTTCACTATGTTAGTTAGGAGAATTATTGTTTGCCTTTCTTAGTTTTTGCACCCATGAAACGTCTATAAAATATGTTACAGGGAGATCAATGGAAATCTCAAAAGCCTTTGTCAGGGAAATTCATTGAGGCTCAAACTCAGAAGCTGAGAACAAGAGGCATTGCTTGGGCATATTTCAAGCAAACAGGGTGTAAATTGGTGTGCCTCAGTTTAAGACTTTCTTGCAATCCCTTCCTGACTAAAAATGAAGAACATAAAAATGTTCTAACTTCAATGACTAACTTCTGGCTCTAAAATGTACCTATTTTCTCACCTCTGATTAAGGAAGTTCACTGAGGCCCTTCTAAGCTGTAAATGTAGCTGCATTTATACCAGGATGTGGGAGGTAGGGACAGGTCTTCAAGCCAATCTCAGAACTTGAGAATAGTAGTGATGAGTGTTATGTAGGGAATCATGCCTCTGGGATTAATTGGGACACTCTCAGATCAGAAAGCTAATCACATGCCTCAATCTTATAGTCCCTAATTTCAAATTTCCTATTTACCCTAAGACCTCTGGGGAAGGCACACAAAAGAGATTCAACTTCAAATTTGGATGATAGGTTGATTTTTTTTTTCATTTTGTTCTTTCACTCTAAAACTATGTCTTCTCCTAAAATCCAGAGCTCTCAGAATGTCCCCTCTGATGAACGTCAAAGTCTTGGGGAAAGTGAGCCACAGGTAGAATGGTGAAACACACAGGTCATTGTCAAATGCCTTGGTGAGCACTTCCTAGGTGTGGACAACTCTCAAGTAAATGATTCCATGTCCTCAAAATAACCCAAGAGGCAGGGACTCCATCGTGAACATTTGACTAAAGAGACAGAGGTTCCACTAAAGTGCCAGTGATGGACTAACACTCCCAGTGCCATAGAGCTGCTAAGTGGCAGGGTAGACTTCCATGCCTGTCTTCATGTCCCAAGTGAACTCCATCTTCAATTGTACGTAGCTGCCATGCCTCAACCTGCAGTCATTTTGTCCTTCTGTCCATACATAGCTGGCTTTAAATATTCTCTGAGCTTCCTCTCCACTCAGCTCCTTCCTCATTCCCCCCAGATTCAAGTTGTTCTGCGCATAGGAAAGGCTCAAATACATGTCTTGTCAAAAGAGGCTTTCTCTGTCCCCCCTGAACCAAGACCCTAGTGCTCTGGGCACCCTGCCCCCATCCCAGTCTAACACACCCTGTTTAATTACTTGCCAATGTCTCTCTTGCCACCATGACATTGAAAGCCCATCTGGGCCAGGACCGTGATCTCAGCATGTAGCCTAGGCCCTGGAAGGTGATAGTTGATCAACAGATACTTTTGGAATAATGTAAGGAGTGTGCAGTGTGTACCTAATTCTGTGAAGACGCAACAAGTCTTGGTTATCCCCTCTCAGGCAACTTTGCATTTTATGGAGCATACTTCTTTCTCTCATAAAAATGAAATCTGTAGGGAGATGAAATGGAGTAAGTGACTAATTTGTGTAAGAAACCACGAGAAAGAAATCAGAATGAGGGAAATTAATTATAGGCCTTAGGCATTGGACAGGCAATATGTGCCAGGTATTAGGCTTAGCACTTTGCAAGCATGAGTCCAGTAATTTTTCACACAACTCCATGGGGCATTAGTACTATTATCTTCATTTTACAGATGGGACACTGAGGCTTAGAAAGATTAAGTAACTTTCCCTGGCCAAGGCAAATTACAAATTATGAGTCTGGGATTCAAACAGGCCAGTCAATAGTCCTTGATATCATGTTGTTGATAGTTTCACTAAGAAATGGACAAGCTTACATTGTGCTAAACTTTCTCCAGATTCACTGGCATTCATTCATTTGTTCATTCACTCTTTCAGTCATTCATCCACAGGGTTAAAAATATCCAAGGAAAATTTTGTATTTACCACTATACTGTCAATGTAGAGAATATAAGATAAAGTGTTAAGATTTGTGTTCTTAAACAGTTTCTGTATCATCGTGGGATGGATAAAGCAGGGATATATAAAGTGTCACTGTTGTATTTTCAATAGGTAAGAATTCATTAAGATAATGGTGGAAAATAAGGCAGAGGAGAGTTTACCATCAAGTTGTAATGCAAATAATATAATGAGAGTTTGTTAATCCAGATTTATTAAGAATCACTTATATTCCCCACATATTTGGGGAATATGCTGATTTTAAGATAATGAGTAAGGCCCACCTGTATGACAAGCGTCTTACTTTTAGTTTTGGCTGAGGTCATGATCTCAGGGTCCTGAGGTTGAGCCCAGCGTAGGGCTCCATGCTCAGTGAAGCGTCTGCTTAAGGATTCTTTCCCTCTCCTGCTTTCTCTCCCCCCTACTCAAGCACTATATCTCTAAAATAAATAATCTTGAGGGAAGCCTGGGTGGCTCAGTGGTTGAGTGTCTGCCTTCAGCTCAGGTAGTAATCCTGGGCCCATGGATCAAGTCCCACATCAGGCTCCCTGCAAAGAGCCCACTTCACCCTCTATGTCTCTGCCTCTCTCTCTGTGCCTCTCATGAATAAATAAATAAAAATCTTTTTAAAACTAACTAAATAAATAGATAACCTTGAAAAATAAATAAAGTAAAATGAGCAAAAGCAGACAAGGACCTTGCCTTCTGAAGCTGACAATCTGGAGATGATAAAATCATTAATCAGTTATTCAGAAAACACAATTTAATTCATGCAAGGAAAAGGGGGGAAAGATAAATAACATATTTTAGAAATACAAAAGAAGTTGTTATAAAATAGATCTAAGTATGTATATTCACAATAAATTACGAAACTCAGTAATTAAAGAAGTTATAAAATAGATCTAAGTATGTATATTCACAATAAATTACGAAACTCAGTAATTAAATTAAGTAATTTTACCTGAAAGCAAAAAGGTAAAAATACATATAATGGGCAACAATTAATAAAAACAATGAAAAATACTGCTGGAGAAATATGAATATCGACAAAAACACTTCACATCTTAATCACCTAGGATGGGATAGAAAATGCAAAATGCTAAAAGGGATAATGCTAGTTCATTACTGTACATGATTTACTAAAAGAGGAAAAAATACAAAGGAGAAAAAAACAAATCCATAAACATATCTCTCGTTTATTATATATGAAGCAATTAAACATTTGTAGGCATTCTGAAGATATATGTAAAAATTAACTAGATTGACTTAAAATTCATAGAATTTTGCACTGCTCAGCCTATCCCTTCTGTGAGTGTTTTTTGACATCATTGACTTCCAGAACTAGTAGTCTCAGAAGAAAAAGCCGAAGGTGAGCAGTAGGGTACCATGACATGGATGGATGTACAAATTGCTCAGTGGGATTGGACCACTTCTAATGTCTGAAGAGGGAAAAACATAACACTCCACTTTTGTTGCTATTTTCCCTGTGAACTCTTACATCTGCATGTGGCAGATTCAGATTTGGGAATCGGACCAGCCTGGGAAGAAAGAAAGGATGAGCAAGGCATGCACAACTGATGACAAATTGCAACACATGCTAACCCCCCTGGGTAAAGAAGCCCTGTGATGGCAAGTACAAAACAAAAAGGCGGACACAGATCTCAATACAGACTACGAATAGGTATTTTTTCTTGTTCATTCTCGTAGCCACACTTCTGACCCAATGAAGTGGTATCATGTGCCTTCTGGGAAAATAACAGGCCTGAAATCTGGAGAATAAAGTATTTCTATACGTCTTAATTGTATTTCCTCTCAGATATGCTTCAAGAAAATTCTCCAGTGTTCAAACTTCCAGAAAAGGGGTGGTAAAACTATTTTTATAAATATAGTCTACTACATTGAGGTCCTACAAGAGAGAACCAGAAACAGACTGACACAAATATGAAAGCTTGATACATGACAGAATTTTCATGCAAGTGTTTTTTTTTTTTCCTAGTATCTTTTAGGTAACAGTTTTATTGAGATAGAATTCACATACCATACAATTCACCCATTTATAATGTATAATGCAGTGGTTTTTAGTGTTCACAGAATTGTGCAACCATCGCCTTAACTGATTTTAGAACTTTTCATCACCTTAATAAGAAACTCTTTACTCTTTTAGCTAAAACTCCCAACTTCCTTATCCTTTCCCACCCCTAAGCAATCACTGATCTACTTTCTCTATATATAGATTTGCCTATTCTGGACATCTCATTTAAATGGAATAAAAGAATATGTGATCCTTTGTGACTGTCTTCTCTCACTTAATGTAATGTATTCAAGATTCATCCATGTTATATATCATGTATCAGGACCTAATTTCTATTTATTGCCAAACTATTTGATTATATATTCTAATGTTCTATTGTATGTATATACCACATTTAATTTATCCATTCATCTGTTGATGGACATTTGGGTTGTTTTTACTTTTTGGTTATTATAAGTAATGCAGCTATGAACTTTCATTATGAGTTTTTGTATGGACATACATTTTCATTCCTTTTAGGTAGATACCTAAGAGTGGAGTGCTGGGTCAGTCACTTAGTCATTCTAAAAAATCTACCTCTTTCAATATTATCACTGTACTCTCTGCTATGAAAGAGAAGGAAATTAGGGGCACCTGGGGGGCTCAGTAGGTTAAGTGGCTGCCTTCGGCCCAGGTCATGATCTCAGGGTCCTGGGATCAAGCCCCCATTGGGTCTCCTGCTCAGCAAGGAGTCTGCTTCTCCCTCTCTCTCTCTGCCTCCTCTCCTCTGCTTGTGCTTATGCTCTCTCTCTCTCTCTAATAAATAAATAAAATTTTAGAAAGAGATTACTCACTCAAATCTTAATGAGAAATGTATGAAGTCTTTTTTTAAAAAATATAAAACATATTTCTTTCACTAAAGATCAGAATTAAAGACTGTTTTGCAACATTTATAATACCAGAAAAAGTAAAGACTTAAAGATGAAATATTTCAAAGCATTGAAAGAAAATACAAGAGAATATCTTTATAAGAGGAAAGAGTTGTTTCAACAAGACATACAAAGCACAGCCATAAAGGAACATTAAAATTGGAAGTCCATTAAAATGAAAAATTTGCTATCCCAAGTGTGTCTGGCACAAAAGTGAAGTACAAGGTACAAACAGGTTGAAGCATCGACATTGCAGATATCATTAAAAGGTTAGTACCTAGTAGACAATATGAAAGCAGCTATTACAAATGTATGGAATAAAGATAAAACAACCCACCTGAACAAAGAACAAAGAATATAGACGTACAACTAAAAAAAAAAGAAAGAAAAGAAAGAAAACTCTGCCATTAGCATCAAAGCACTTAAAAACGCTTCACCTCCCTTATGAAGTCATTTTATACTGATCAGATTGGAAGACATTTTGAAAGCCTAGCAATATATAGTATTGTACTGGCAAGAATATGGAGTGAAGACCAATATCACACAGCGTTTGCAGGAAAGCACATTGGTAGAGCAATTTGGCAATATCTCCTAAATTTAAAAATGCTCTTTTCTTATGAACCAGAAATTACCTTCCAGGGAATGTACATGAGAGGGTGTCTTGAACTGGTATATGCTGAAAATTTCAAAGGAAAATGTCTTCCTAGATTTTCATATTATCCAGGAACAAGAAAAATCATTAACAGAATGGATAGATCATCTGTGGTATATTTATATACTGATGTAGACTATCTGAGTGAAAATGATACTACATAATTCAGCATGGATGAATCTAACAATATTTCATGAAAATAGAATAACTTACAGGAGAACATGATTTCATTTATAACAATTTAAATATACCAAAATAATTTTATGTAATTCTGTGGATACATAAAGACCAGCAAATATTAGAACTCTACTTAGGGATTAAAAAAATACAAAACATTAAATTCAACGAGAGTTTAGTGAAGGCAAAGGAGAAAGGAACATAGTCAGGGAGGGCTCAATTTGAAAAAATTTGATTATGTCAAATGTCTGAAGCAAAATCGGCATAGGTGAAGACAATAATGATTAGTTTGCTTGCATAGGTTGTCTTTACATTATTTTCTATTTCTTAATATAAAATGGAAATAGTTCATAATGACACATTTAAAATGACCATTAAATCACTTTTATTATGGGAATGAATATTGATATAAAAACAATCTATAAGGAAAGTTGCCATTCTATCAAAAGTCTTATGAATGAGGATATCATTGGAACAGATTTATTGTTCTAAATATTGTTTAGAGCAAAATCTGAGATACACAAAGACAATCATTGTTATGTCATTTCTATGAAGAGAAAAAGGGAAATAAGATTTTCACCTATGGTGATTGAGAACGTTCAGGATATTAATTTGGAAATTGTTAAAAACTAAAAACTCAAATAGTCATTGACATAGCATCATTTGGTAACTGTATCTTTTATAACTACTTGTATGAGTAAGATGGATGGAATTTTATGTTCTTTTTTATACTCATGGAACAAAAAGAATGCCTTCTGGTTTTGTCCTTAAATTTCTAAGAGTTTTTTTTTTTTTAATTTACTGAGATGGAACTATCACTATTAGCAAATAATTTGATACCTTCTCTCAAGTTCCATATGTGATTAACAAAAGATAAAAAACATATCATGACAGAGTGACTTCCTAATTTTAAATATGCTCATTAGTTGGTCAGATAATATGATACACAACTTACCTGTGGCCAAAGTGTCTATTTAAATAATAATTCCTTTTGGACAACTTTCCTGATTGCACTTTTAACATCTTTGTTCCGCAGGCTATAAATAAAAGGGTTTAACATAGGACTCACAAAGATATAAAACACGGCAACAATTTTGCTCTGTTCTACAGATGTCTCAGAAGGGGGTCTCAGGTGCATGCAGAACAGAGTCCCATAAAAGATGGTGACAGCCGTCAAATGGGACCCACAGGTGGAGAAGGCTTTGCGTCTCCCCTCAGCAGAGTGGATGCGCAGAATGGTGGAGAAAATGAAAATGTATGAGATGAGAATGATGGCTAGAGAACAGGTGAGGTTGAAACCAGCCACCACAAACATGGCAGTTTCTTTGACATAAGTGTCTGAGCAGGCAAGGACTATGAGAGGTGGGTCTGCACAGTAAAAGTGGTTGATTTCATTGGGTCCACAGAAGGAGAGGTGAAGCATCAGGATGGTCTGTGCCAGACCATTCACAAAGCCATAAATATAAGGGATGGCAACGAGATAGAAGCAGACACACCTGGACATCTTGCTGCCATACAACAGGGGTTTGCAGATGGCCACGTAGCGGTCATAGGCCATCACTGTGAGCATATAATAATCGGTGATCACCAGGGCAATGAAAAAGTGGAATTGCAGAAGGCAACCCAAGAAGGAAATGGCTTTTCTCTTGGATAAGAAATGAACCAGCATCTGTGGAGCAACACTGGTAGTATAACAGAGGTCCACAAAAGAGAGATGACTGAGGAAGAAGTACATTGGAGTGTGAAGTTTTGAGTCACTTCTGATTAACAAAATCATGCTAACATTGCCAAGCACTGTGATAAGGTAGATGACTAGGAAGACCACAAAAAGGACAGGCTGCAACTCAGCTCGATCTGTCAGTCCCAGGAGAATAAACTCAGTCACTGCTGTGTAGTTGTTCTTTAACATTGTGTGTGCGTGGCTTCAAATGAGGGCTAAAAGAAGGGAAATGAAAATGCATGTCTCTTGTCACATATCTGTTACCCCCATCATGTCATCTGATAAGTCTTCCCTAAAACTTGTAAACATTTGTGACATTAAAAATAGCTTAGTCAGTATGCAATTGATATTTTAACATCGACATTAGGGCAACTCAGGTGGCTCAGCGGTTTAGCGCCACCTTCTGCCCAGGGTGTGATCCTGGAGACCCGGGATGGAGTCCCCAATCAGGCTCCCTGCATGGAGCCTACCTCTCCCTCTGCCTGTGTCTCTGCCTCTCTCTCTCTCTCTCTGTGTCTCTCATGAATAAATAAATAAAATCTTTTTAAAAAAATCTACATTAATATACAGCTCCTTTTATAAAGGCAGTAATATTTTAAATGCTTTCCTGAAAATCTTCACATTGAAAAGACTTTACCTTATCTGCAAGATTTATTACATTAGTTCACTTACAATTTCCTTAAACGTTGCTTTTTTTTTGGGGGGGGGGGTGGCAATCTTTGGTTTCTTAGTATATTTTTGATGTGGTATATAAATCATCATCTGTTTTGCACAACTGAATCGAATGATGCATATACCTGTAGAGCTAGGTTTTGTCCTCCTGCCCCTCTCGACTCAAGATCATTTCAAGCATTTGTTCCCACTCTGCAATGCATGTGCTTCCCTTTATGTGTCCTCTGCTCAGGTGGTCCTCATAGCACCAAATCTTACTTAACTTTTAAGATATGATATGCATATGCATATGATTTCCTTTGTTTTGTTTATTAATGCCAAATATCAGGGCCAAAATTTGGTTCATGGGGCACAAAAGTCAATTATGTTTCTGGTATAAAAAAAGATGCATTGGGATCCCTGGGTGGCGCAGCGGTTTGGCGCCTGCCTTTGGCCCAGGGCGCGATCCTGGAGACCCGGGATCGAATCCCACGTCGGGCTCCCGGTGCATGGAGCCTGCTTCTCCCTCTGCCTGTGTCTCTGCCTCTCTCTCTCTCTCTCTCTCTATCATGAATAAATAAATAAAATCTTTAAAAAAAAAATATGCATATATAGTACATAAATATATATGTATGTATCTATCAGATAGATACATACATACATATGTATTTGTGATACCCCTTCATTGGAGGAGAGATTAGAGAAAACATGTATTAAAAGGCTCCCTGGTATGGGGGAGGAGAAAATAATGAAGAAAAGATTAACAAGCATATTCACACTTTACAATACTTTTATTGTAACTCTACCTCTTTTTAACTCTTACAAAAATTAAGAAAAAATATATAACCTAAATTATTTTTAAGTTTTTCAATACATGTAAATGATACTACTGGAATAATAATCATATTAATCATACAACTGAGACAAGACATAAGATACCCTCAAGTGCATCTCCCCAGTTGTCTGTAGGATAAAAATACCATAAAGACCATTGTGGAAAACCTACACCATCCTTCAATAACAAACCCAGGTATGGCAATATTATGTTGCCTCCTACTAATAGGTACAAAGCCAAGGAAGGACAAGGGTCACTTTGTAAGGCATTTTGTAAATGCCTCCACCTTCTTGTGCATTGCATTATCCAATTCTGCACATGTGGACTTTGGACTTATTTGTCCAGGATAATAAAATGCAAGACAAATCACCTAAATCAATGTAATCATAATTACTTTGTAAATCCTAACCTAACTTCTTAAGATTAATTATCATAATAGACAAGTACTCTTTGATGCTGGGATGGCATTTGAATGAATATCTACTTACTGACATATAAATCAAGTGTCCATACAATTAAAGTGTCTATTTGTTACTGTGGGTTAATGATGCAATGCAAGCTTGAACATATCAGATAATTTAGCTGAGTACTTCATGACAATGACTTTCCTTTAATGAAACAAAACACAAAGTCCTACATGATTTCAACAAAAACTCAGAGACAGATATTTATAGGGAGACAGATGTGGCTCTGGGGACACATAAGGCTTTGCATTCTTGACTTTCACACTCACCCTGAGGCTCTCTCAAATAGATGCTTGTGGCACTATTCAGGCACACAAAGATTGTAGAAGGTTGGTCTTTATTTATTTATTTTTTTAAGACGACTGATGTCTCCTGATAGGTGGTCATCATTCACTTTGAAGTGGAAAAGATTGAGTGAAGGCATCTTCATGAAATGCATTTTTAACTAACTTTATTTAAATAATTAATGTAGATCGTAAACCTAAGAGTGGCTACTCTCTATGAAGGGGTATGGAGCATTATACAATAGGATGCTTATAATTATGAAAAGTAGCATCATTACTTTGGAAGCTATTTAACACCACTCCATAATTTTCTTCATGAAGTAAGAGAAAATATTCATAGCTAGGTTTTGAGAGTCATCAAAGTCAACAGATATTGAGAGTCCTCAGTGAGACCACCTCACCAGAAAACCCACATGTCCAATTCCTAGCTATGGGGATTGACCAAGTTACTCATTTCTCTGTGTCTAAATTTCCTCATGCATAAAATTTGGTTCTCATAGCAACTCCCTTCTATGAGGTTTTTTTTTTTTTTTCTGATAAAACTTCAAATGTGTCTGACACGTAAAAAGCACTTAATAAGTTGTAGCTATTATTATATTGGGTACAAAATCAGGTCTCATCTTAAATAAGACAAAACCCAAAGTGTGATTCCAGGGATAAGAGTTTATCTAATCATTACCCATAGCCTCAGTGGCACCTAGAACAATGTTTTCCCAAATGGAGCCAATCAATCATTATATATGGAATGAATATTCTCTCTGGTCAGTTTTGTTTTCATTTGAACTACTACTCTACTGAACATTTATAAATACTTGTACTTTTAGAAGATCACTAAAATTTAAATCAAGGGGTTTGCTAATTCATCATGTTTCAGCCCATAATTTTTGTTGTTGTTGAGTAAAAGATTTATTTCCTCCTTCCAAGATATATTTTCACAATACCACAACCTACCTCTGCAAGAAGTGTGATTTCCCAATGATAGTGTGAATAGAAAGACCTGAGGATTTTATAACAGAATTGTCATTTAGGGATCAAATCCCTATGGTTTAATTATTCCTAGCAGCAAGTCATTCAGACTATGTACAGCCACTATCTTATTCTCTTGCAAATCCTAACTAAGCTCACTGAGAATATGATTTGGGTCCACTACCAACAGGGAATCAAATCTCCTGAGAATCATAAAGCAATGGGATTTATCATTTATGTTAAATTATGGTTGAATATCTTACTATTTTTTGACTGGAGGAGTAATACAATGTGTAAAGTAGAATGATACCGGGTATATAGAGTGGTTTTGGAATCTGGAATGCCATTGGTAGATCGACTCATTTCTGTTGAACTTGGACAAGTTATTTACTAATTCTGAGCTTTGTGCTTTGACTTTTTAACAGAACAATAACATATAGCTATGTATATACCATGGGAACATTATAGATATACAGGTAATGTAGATGTGCTTGCTGGTAATTCTTACCTCACCCCTTTTGTCTTTTCTTCTCTTTCTCCCTTTACCCCCTCAAGTTAAACCCTTATGGATCACACCAAGAGTTCCTTGGGTGTCCAGTTTCAGGTGAGTTTGGCCAATGCCAGAAACCAGCAGGATATCAGAGGTGGGAGAAAGAGAAAAAGAGCTCTATTTACTTCCCATTATCTCCCAGATGCACAATGAAGGTGCTAGAATGGCTGCATCCTTCCAAGAAAAACTCCTCCTGAGCTGTGTGTTGGGAAAGAAGGTGGCCAGGTACTTGCTTCCTGCTTCTAGCTCTCTTTGGGTGGTGGTTGTGGTCACTGCATGCTCATTTCAGAACAGGGGATGGGCTCTACTTTCTGCTGCTAGCTTCCAGATGTTGCAACTTCTTTGATCAATTTCTGTAGCTTTACCTGTATTCTGTGTCCTTTCACTAAATTCTCTCCAGGTAAACAGTCTGAGTGGAATGTTGTTTTATGCTGTGTCCCTAGCACAGGCCTGAGCAGTATGCGGTAGTTCTTCAATACTGTTGCAATGGAAGTAGTAGAAGCAAGAATGATTATTCATTTTGTTATAGTTTTGGGATAGAGCTGGGTTTTGAAGATTCTGGCCTGGAGCTTAAAAAGACTGTTGAGTTACCCTCCTTCTGGATCCTGAATCAACTGAGGACTACACATAGGAGTCAGCTATTGTCCATAGCAGCATTGTTGCAGGTAGAATTGAATTTGACAATGCAGCTTAAACATGCTTTTCTGTTCCTTCCTTCTGAAATGAAGTCACCTAGCACAACTCTTGGTCCCTCTTTACCTTTCCAGAGTCATGGTCAGTCACCACACCTGATTGAGTTGAGACATGTTCATGAATCACATAGAGAATTGGATGCCTTGTATTGTCTGTGTGGCAGCAGCAAAAATCCTTTCCATAATCTCACCCATCTCCACTCACCCTCCTTAGATAAATGTGTGTGGGATGTAGTAAGAGGAATCCAAAAAGTCCTTTAAAACTTTTCCCCAAAAGCATTTAGAAACCTCTGTCTCAATCCTTATTACCACAGTTGACACATTCTTTCATCTGTTTATGCATTCCAGAAACATCTGGTTATTCTTGACTTTCTGCTTTCATTCCCATTCCCTTCAAAGATTATCTTCTTGACTTCTATTTTTTTTAAAAGATTGTATTTATTTATCTGAGAGAGACACAGAGAGAAAGCATGAGTGGAGAGAAGGGGAAGCAGACTCCCTGCTGACCAGGCAGCCCAAAGCAGGGCTTCATCTGTAAGAAATAAATTATATCTATATTACAGGGATATTGTAGGTGTTAAATGGAGTTTACTTTTTCTTGGTAATGAAGAAGGATGTTCATTTTAAAATGCTTAGCTGGTACCTAGAAATACTCAAGAAATGAGAGTAGCTTCCATCATAACTGAGTTGCAAATTTGCATGCTCCACCAGCAGATAATGTAAAGTAAATGTGAAAAAAATGTAACTTTAAAAATTATCTGTATTGTTTAGTTTTTCCTTTGGAAACAATTCTGCTGAGCAGATATATGGTAAAACAAGATTCAAGGTATTTTTTTTATAGTGAATCTGCTAGGAAACCAATTAACCATATTTGTCTAGAGTCAATTTATGAAAATCCAGAGATAATTTCAACTATCAAAGCATGTATACAGAGTGTATAATGTTGACATTGATTGTAAAAACATCTGCAAGGTCATGAACAATAGGTCAGTTATCATAAGAATGATGAGCAATTCAAATTTCTAAAATGAATACAATGGTCATCTTAAATGAGGAAACACAATCTTTTATCAAGATATTATAACAATTTCTTCTTACCAACATATTTCCTGAAGGATTTGATGGTAGCATAGATTTACAACTATTAAGAAATATAAGGGATAATTATATTATACTAGAGCTTCTACCCATCTCAACAAACCAACTAGACAGAAAAACATTTTCAGAATGACAAAGAGTATATATTGAGTTTTTGTTTGTTTGTTTGTTTGTCAATTTGTTTAACTAGCGGGATTTCTGCCCACCTGACAAGTAAAGGTCTTTTATTTACTCTTTGTATGTTTATAGCAACTAATATATACATATTTTGCATATTTCTCTTATATTCTTAGAAGAAAATTTAATGATAAAATATCTTTGTCATATTACCAAAGTCCCTATTTCAAGATATAATTACATATCACATAGACTTGTAATGTATGACTTTTAAGAGAAGCTTTGGACTTAAACTATCAAAAATTAAATAAACTCTTTCACTTTAGATGAATGCCTAGTCCTTCAAATTTTAATCTTTTTTCCCTTTTATGACTTATGAGGCCCCTTATCACTGAGTCTTATCACTGATTTGAATCCATTATGCTTCCCTTTGGCCTTTTTTGGTCTCTGATCTACATGATTGCTTTGGTGGACTCCACCAGGACAAGTGCATCTTGCAGTCTTTAATCTTTCTTGGCCAGACACAGCCTGCTATGTCTTCCCAGCTGACCCAGCTGGCTCTTGAGGAAACTATAGGCCCCCATTTAGGATCTGCTTCTTAGATTCTTTCAGACATGGCCTGAGAATGCTACTATGTAGTACTCAGCCTCACTGATGCAGCACTCCTCAGGTTCATCTCTTAAATATTTTTGTACTCCCCTACAAGGGGATGCAGAAAATTTGAAATTTGGGTGCTGCCCATGCCTCATGGAAACCAAAGAAACTGTGGAAACATTAAGTCAAGTCCAAGGAGCAACTGTTTAAGTAAGCTAATCCCAAAGTCTACTTTTCCTAGGCTATCTGACATGTTGATTCAGGAAAAAAGCCCACAGCAAGGATATCAGGAGAGTCAGTCTGAGAGTGAACTCCTAAGGCCCTAAATCTTCTTTCTTTTCTTTTTCTTTTTCCTTTTCTTCTCTTTCACTTTATTTTTATTTTTTTTTTTAATTCACTCATTAGTATGCCCATGCTAAAGGGCCAGGCTTTGGCTCTTTACTTTCTCTCCATGATAATCTACATATTTTTATGTCAAGCATTTATGGCAGATGAACTTCAGAGGAGGAAAATCAGCTCAATCATATGAAAGGTACAATATTATTTTTGTTTTTCATAATGGTATTATTATGAACCTGGTCCAGAATTACTCGGACTTTACTCTCCTTTCAAATTCTAACATAGTTAAGATCCAAAGAGGAAATATTATAAGAGTATAATATTATATATCAGGAATTAAAAACTAAACATATTGTTTAAGTATCCACACTAACACGTCTGAACCAGTTTCATTCAAACTAACCTTTCCATGAGACCTGAGAGTCTAAAAATTTATTCCCTGCAACTTGCAATTTAATTCACAAGAAGAAATGATCTTAGATTACTAAATGAAAATGAAATAAGCTGCTGTTTACATGGAAGGCCACCAAGTCACAACCCTCTGCATAGTCTTGTTGTTTGAGTATTCATCAGTAACTCTTCACCAAACAACAATTGTGCACCCAAAATGTTGTATAGATCTCTCCAGGAGATGGCAAATGAAATTGACAAGAATTCTGTCCCCAGAGCATTGCCTGTCCTGTAAAAGAAATAGGGAGGTTATATAAAAGGAGGCAAATACCACAAGAGAGACAGAGAAAACCACCAATGGCATCTCCAAGGGGAAATACTATCCCAGCTGAGAATATGATGAGCAGAGTCATGGCAGAGAGCTTTTCCTTATGAAGAATGCAATACCTTTTTACTTAGCCTAGAATGAATCTCCCTATCAAAATTGGTACCCCATGTTTTTCACATTTAATGAAAGATACTGCATGCATCTAAAGATTAACCCATAATTTAGGATCCCATCCATTAAGAAATTACTTCTGTCTTTTGTAAACATCCCCAGAGGGAATCCTAAGGATGTCCCACAGGTGATTTCCTGATGAATGTTTCAGGGATGAGTCATCCATAGTTAGTCATTCAGGTATAAATCCTTCCACTTTGGGGACCTTCTATGAGGCTTGGAAATTACTATCCCTCCACAGGTAAGTCTCACAATTCTGAAAATCAAGAACTTCTAATACATTTTATTTGATTTTTTACTATCTTCTCTTTTGAATGTAAAATGGAATTATTAGGGGCACCTGGGTGGCTCAGTGGTTGAGCTTTGGCCTTTGGCTAAGGTCATGATCCCAGGATCCTGGGATAGAGTCACACAGGAAGCCTGCTTCACCCTGCCTTTGTCTCTGTCTCTCTCTGTGTGTCTCTCATGAATAAACTAATAAAAATCTTTTTAAAAAATAAAAAATAAAATAAAATGGAATTATTAGTGATTATAAGAATTGCCACATTAAGACAAAACTATAGGCAGGCAGACTCAGACTCTTTCTGACAAAGACAGATTATGACTGGTAGTATATTAAATCAAGCCTTGCAACCATCCCAAACTTAGTTACAGATCCATTTCACAATACAGCTAAGATTTAGATAAGCTTACATGTTGAGCTTTAGCCAATCCTTGGATTTCAAAAAATCTGTACATCACACTTCCCTTTTGACTTTTCCACCTCCAAGCCTAGGGCCTTAGAATTTGGCACAAGAAAATACATTCCCACTTCACATGTCTCTAACAATTTCATATACTTTTTATTTATTAAGAGAAAAATTTAAAAGGGATTTGGGTAAATGAGTGATAGATTAAGGGTGAGAAACAAAAAAATAAATGTGAACATCTCCCCGTCCTCACTTGAAAGGGCTTCTCATAGACTTTTCCAATTCAAGTTTGCACTGAAATATGATGGCACTGCAATAACCAGGATGATCAAAACAGGTTTACATTGTTTTGTTCAAGGGGAATACACTTTTCATTACTCTGTTTCTTCTTTTTTTATTTTTTTTTCCTTAAGTAAATTCCATGCCCAACATGGAGCTGAAACTCACACCCTGAGATCAAGAGTCACATGTTCCATCAACTGAACCAGCCAAATGTTCCTTCTTTACTGTGTTTCTGTCCCTCTACAATATTGCAATAGATTTTAAGGACTTCTCAGCTGAAGCATCCCATTTAGCTAAAGTTCTCAGAAAAGATTCCTAAAGGCTTGAGCTTTTTGTTTTGTTTTGTTTTCTTCCCCTACATTGTTCATAGACCTTTAATTCCTACCTACACTAAGCATAATTGTGATTCTTTTTGATAATTCTGTTAATTGAACTATAATGATTTTATACATTTAATAATTATCTTCTTTTAGATTATCCTTATTCCTCCCCTTTTCTCACTAAACTTTCCCTTGGAATGATAGAAGCACTGAATGATGAGAAGTGGGCAAGGGTCTCCTAACAACTTGGAATGCACCCACCAGATGGAGGCCCATGGCACAGTGGGCTATGCTGTGTGACATGTGACTGAAAACTTTTTGATGGCCATTTAACATGACCTGCATGGCATTTTTTTAGGTTGTATTTATTTATTCATGAGAGACACAGAGAGAGAGGCAGAGACATAGGCAGAGGAAGAAGCAAGCTCAGCGAGGGGAGCCTGAGAAAGACTTGATCCCAGGATCCTGGGGTCACAACCTGAGCCAAAGGCAGACACTCAACCACTGAGCCAACCAGGTACCCCTGCACTGGCATTTTTAAAACACTGAACACTTTAGTGAGTATAAGAACACATGAGTTCTTCTCTTCTACTCTTTCACTTCAGGTCATAATTTGAGATATAACTATATCAAATTTACTTCTGTAGGAGGTGTTTTTCCATGTGTATCCCCAAAAGAAAATCCTGGACTGTGTGTAGTAAATGATAGGATGGTATGATCATTAATAAGAAAGCTTACTTCTTTTTCCTTTTATTTCTGAATGCAAGAAAATTTGACATAGGGTCATGGAGACTCTTAGAAAGATTCTCTTTCTTCACGCCCAAAAAACCAACAGAATGCCATCAAGCCTAAGTCAGAGGATGGGATATTTCCTTCTTCAAACTAATGGGGAAATATTTTGTCTGTCTGCATTGATGACGGCAAGTTCTATACTTAGGGAAACTGTGGTAATACCTAAGTATCCTCTGTAAGGGGAAGGTGTAAACTCTCAAAGGATTAAACCATATGATAAACCTTTTTATTTAGTTTAAACAAATCATATCAACTGTCTCATTCAGTACTTCAATCCTGACTGTGCATTAAAATCATGTGGAAAGCTTGTTCAAAAATATGTCAATGTGTGTACCCCACCTGAGTTGAGCTGTGACCCAAGTATCAGGGTTTTCAAAACTTCCACATTAGAACCCAATGTGAAGCCAAAGTTGATAACCACTAATCTGAGTGTTGTATATGTCAATATATTATTTTAACAAGAAACAGAGTTAGTCTTTAAAAGGTATAAACTTTTACTATCCTTCTGGCCTTAAAAAATTATAGGTAACTCACTTTTTCAGTCCTGAGTAAACTTCCATCTAACTGTCCAACTTGCAAAATTTAATTGTCAATATTCAGAGCTTTAGGTCAGGTACCATTATCACTAGCTCATGTTATAAAAACAAATCTATAATTGTACTTTCTCCTGTACATTGTTTAATGGCAGCTAAAATTTTTGTAGTAACTCAGACTCCACTGGTACATCAGGGAGATGAGAAATCTACACATCATGAAAAAAATCAGCTGATGTGAGTTGGCAAAGTTTCCTCTTTGATTCCTCCATTTATTCAACTAATTATTATTGTGTTTCTACTGATTCAGGCATTGGCTGGTTCTAGGGATAGGGCACGCACAAAGTTCTTGCCCTCCTGTGGTTAAGCTTTTAATGGAGGAGAGACAACAAAATATGTAACTAAAAATTATTTATATAAATAAAAATTTCATAAGTTATAAATGAGCAAAAATAGATCATGGGCAATGATTAAAGAGCTAAGGAATGGAGCTTAACTTGAGAGGTCTAAATGAAGTGATGAAATGAGTCACTCAAATGCCTTGTAGAACTTTCAAGGCAGAGACATCAGTTTATGTAAAGGTCCCAAGGTAAGATTGTGTTCAACATGTTCAGAAAACACTAGAAGGACAATGTGGCATGAGAAAAAGAGAGACTTTTATATTAGACCTAATGTTAGCAGAGGAACTGCTGACAAATTATTCTAAGATTCAATGTGTAATCTTCTGAAGGTAGAGCAAAAAAGGCTTCCTAATAGTTAAATACCAGGTGTGAAGTCAAGGGTATGAGATAAAATGAAATATGAATATTATATATAAAAATAAAATAAATTGGGATACTGTGAGATAAAAAGAGACCATGAGATCAAAGGGGATATTAGGTGAAAAACATTCCAGACCATCAGTGACTGTTTTGGAACAAAGGAGATGGACAGATATCAAAGAAGCAGGAGAAGTGTATTGCTATAGGAGAATAAGGAAGAAATTAGAAAGAAAGTGAATATCAGTAAATAAGGATGAAATTAGGAAGAAACTGAACACCAATAAATATACAACAGGCTCCCAAGAATATATGTCACTCCAATTACAAAAGATTGTAGACAACCAGTCTACAGAGAGTCACCCTTTCTTCCCATTCCTTGATGAAGCATTTATGTCATAACCAGATTATGGCAGTAGTCATGTTTGAGTGCCAAAAATTCTGATCCTATAGTCTAATTAGGGACACCAATGAGTCAAGTTGAATTCCATATGTGCTAGGCAAGGAAAGGTGAGAGTGACAAAGCAGCCAGCATGGCAGATGCATGGACTTCAAATATATTATCCATTTCTCCAGCACCACCAACCACCTTATGGCAACTACTGAAACTCTTCCACCAAAGGGAGGAAGTAACAACCTATTTAAACCTCTCTTTTCAAAGCCAGTTTGTGTTAGTGCCCATTTACTTTTACTTTGTCTATTCTTGAAATGCTTACAATTTATTTCTGTTTTTATATTTGACAAATTATTCCCTTATTAGAGTAAATGAAGATGGACATACTTCTCCCACACAAAGGCACTGAAGCAACTGAGTTCATCCTGCTGGGACTGACCAGCCAACAAGACCTGCAACCCATCCTTTTTGTGGTGTTTCTACTGATTTACATCATCACCCTGACAGGAAACTTTGGATTGATTGCATTAATCAGATTCACTCCCCGGCTGCAAACACCAATGTACTTTTTCCTCACCCACTTAGCATGCATGGATATTTTTTATTCTACTAATGTCTCTCCTCAGATGCTTGTTAATTTCCTCTCTGAGAAGAAAACTATTTCCTACACAGGGTGTCTGGCCCAGTGTTTTGTTTTTGTGACTCTGCTCCTTACTGAGTATTACATGCTTGGTGCCATGGCCTATGACAGGTACATGGCAATCTGCCATCCGCTGCATTACAACAGCAGAATGTCCAGGCCACTTTGCATCTGCCTTGTCACTTTTCCCTACCTCTGGGGTTCTATGGTGGGCACAATGCAAGTAATATTGACCTCTCGCTTGTCCTTTTGTGGACCTAACATCATCAATCTTTTCTACTGTGCTGACCCACCTCTCCTCATGCTGACGTGTTCTGACACTTACATAAAGCAGACTGAACTATTTGTGTCTGCGGGGATTAACCTCACTGGTTCCCTACTCATCATCCTCATCTCTTATGTTTTCATTTGTATCACTATTATGAGGATCCATTCCAGTGAAGGGCAGTGCAAAGCCTTCTCCACCTGTGGCTCTCACCTGACCGCTGTCACCATGTTCTATGGGTCCCTATTCTGCATGTATCTGAGACCAGCAAATGAGCAGTCTGTTGAACAAGGGAAAATTGTGGCAGTGGTCTGTATCTTTGTGAGTCCCATGTTGAACGCATTTATCTACAGCCTGAGGAACAAAGATGTGAAGCAGGCTTTGAGAATAGTATTTATGAGGAACCTTGGTACAGTGGAGAAAACGTCTATTTTGACAGTCTCCCAATGAAAAAAAATCTCAAAAACAACCAAAAAGCAAATCATTTTGGTTGTATCTGAATGCAATTCTCTGGAGTAACAGTAACATTTTTTGTGTATGCATAGTTTAGGACCAAATGAGAATCCTAATGGAAACAACAAATGGGACCATTGTATGGAACTAATGACTGATAGGAAGCACAACAACAGAAGTCAGCTGTTTATAATTAAGAAGGGTCATGTGTTTAGCTTCACTCAAGAACTGACTTCCAGTTGATTGGTAGGCAGAGAAGTTCTTCCTTTCAGTTCATAGGTCAACAATATTGATCATCACTGAGCTATTCTTACTAGCAAAGTGAGGTGCTTTGCAATATATTTTCTGAATATGAAAATGATTTACATCCAGAGGCACCTAGGTGGCTCAGTGATTGAGCATCTGCCTTTGGTTCAGGTTGTGATCAGGGTCCTGGGATTGAGTCCCACATCAGACTCCCCAGAGGGAACCTGCTTCTCCTTCTCTCTCTGCCTATGTCTCTGCCTCTTTCTGTGTATCTCTCATTAATAAATAAATAAAATCATAAAAAATAATTTACATCCATATATTACATAGTTTATTTTTAATGAAAGCTGATTATCTTCTCAAAAAGGCTCAAAGCTCTAATTTCAGATATTTGTTTTCAATACTTTTTTGGTGCATTGTTATGTCTACTAATCTTGATTTGAAAACCATCTGTGTTTTATTATTTTCACAAATAACCTAACTTTTTACATTTTAATTACCCAAATTATTTCTTTCATTAGTTTCCCTAAATCAAAACAGATATCTATATGAATGGGAGATACCCGTTCTGGATATAGAATTTTCGTTGCTTACAAGGTTTTTATGATTTTGTTCCTACAATATTGACAATTATTTGCTCTATAATGCTGCATATTACCTTTCAGTTTGTATCTACCTATAAACTATTTTAAAATAACAGTTGCTTTAGAGATGCCTGGGTGGCTGTCAGTGAAGTGTCTGATTCATTTCAGCTCAGGGTATGATCTCAGGTCATAAAATGGAGTCCCTTTGTGCTCAGCATGGAGTCTGCTTAAGATTCTCCCCTCCCTCTGACCCCATCGCCCCCCCACACACACACTTGCACCCTCTCTCTCTCAAGTAAATAATCAAAAAATAAAATATATACCTTTTCTAAGAGTTTCAGTTGATACAACAAGGAAGCAAACAATCTTAAATGATGTCTTAATATTTTTCTAATATTAATAAAGGCAGAGTGAAATGGTCACTCTCAAACACAACTAGTCCTAAATGTAAATAGTTAATGCTTCCTGGAGAAAATTTACCAATAGAAAAAATTAACCAAAGCTTTAAAATTGTTCAGAGCATTTAATTCAGCAATTCCCCAACCTAAGGAAACAATTAAGTATGTTCATAGAACATAATAATAATATAACAATAATAGGGTACATTATTATGTAATAATCATAACAATAATAGGGTACAACAATATGATGGAATAATGGTTTGCAAGACAAAGTATGTAAAAATAAAGTGCACCATTTTTAATAAGGGATTATAAGTAACTCTTGCTTTTATTCCAAAATTGAAGAATCCTTCAGTATTTTTCAATTTGTTTTTCTACAGTTGATATGTAATATTTTTGCAACCAAGTTCAAGGATGATTTAATTTTGTGCATCATACTACTTTAATATAAAAAAATAAAATAAAATAACAAAGAAAAAGTGATGTTGACTATAAATAGTCTGTATGAAAATATAAATATTATACTATCAAGTGAAAAATCAGTGTTTAAACTCATAAATGGTAAATGATTCAAATTTTGTTTCATGAATTATAAGAATATGCATACATATGAATTCATTGAGAAAAATATAACAAAATACAAATAGAAGTTGTCCATTGATTTAGGACATATCACCAAAAAAATGTTACTCCATCACATCTGTTTACATTTTTATATGTGTATAATAAACATGTTTGATGGAATCAGCCTTATTCAATCAACCGAGACATGAAAATGGAGCCTAACTGCAGGTCATTTAGGTTATGTTCTGGAAAATCACATAAATACATACAATAAATCAATGAATTGATTTCACATAAGTTTTTAGTACTGTGGCCTTCTACAATATTGGTTGGGAAAAATTTATAGAATGCTTAAACCTAGGAGAGATTCATATATTTAAAATTTCCCTAAGGTGATTCCAGTGATTACTCAGGCACCAGAACCATTATTCTATACCATTCATTGAAGAATAAATTATTTCACAATTTTTTGAAGAATAAAATTAATCATTCTATTTTGAAACTCATTATGGCTCTGTGGACAGCATAATTCAGAAAGTTGGATTTCCAGTATTCTTATCATACTGAATTAATTCTAATACTTACTCCCAAGTAAGTAAAGATGCTAAAATATTTTATGGAATTATTGGATACCACCCAATTTATATGTGCAGATTTTTTTGCTACAGAGAATATTGTTTAACTTCAACATTGCAGTTTTTATTAAAATGATTTATTTGAAGCTATTAATTTTGAGAGGAATTTGCTAATGTCATTGTGAGTTTATGAAGAGACTATATCATGACTAGAGAGTAGTACATTTGCCCTGTGATGGGATTCACTATGTTATTACAAACGTTAAATAATTACAATGAACAGATGCCTACACTGCAATTTTATGAAAAATATTTCCCTGAATGATTTGCTGTATAGCATGGATCACATCCTTGTTCCTTAGACTATAAATCAATGGGTTCAACATTGGGCTTAAAAATGTATAAAAGACAGCAATTATTTTAGACTCCTCTATAGACTTCTCAGATGGACTCCTTAAGTACATGCAGAAGAGGGTGCCATAAAACAAGGTGACTGTTGTCAAGTGGGAAGCACAAGTAGAAAAGGCTTTGTGCCTGCCTTCAGCAGAACGGATCCTCAAGATGGCTACAATAATGAAAAGGTAGGATAGCACAATGATGAAGAGAGAGCTTGACAGAGTCAAGCCGGCTACTACAAGCATCGCCATCTTTTTGACATGGGTGTCAGAGCAGGCCAACAGGATAAGAGGAGGATCTGCACAGTAGAAGTGGTTGATTTCAAGGGAGTCACAGAAGGACAAGTGAAAAGTCAACAGTGTCTGGGAGAGTCCATTAAGGTAACCACAAGTATAAGAGATCACCACTAGGGAGATGCAAATGTTCTTGGACATTCTGGTACTGTAATGTAGAGGGCTACAGATGGCTACATAGCGATCCAATGCCATTGAAGCAAGGATGTAAAACTCAGTGATCACCAGGGCAATGAAGAGAAGACACTGCGTGAAGCATCCAGCATAGGAGATGGTCTTCTGGTCTGAGAGGAAATTGTACAGCATGTTTGGAGTGATATTGGAGGAATAGCAAATGTCTACAAAGGAGAGGTGGCTAAGGAAGAAGTACATGGGAGTTTGCAGGTGGGAATTGGTCCCAATCAGCACAATCATGCACAGATTCCCTGCCAGCGTGACTAGATAGATCACCAGAAACACCCCAAACAGGATCTTCTCTAGTACTGGGTCGTCTGTGAGTCCCAAGAGAATGAATCCCGTCACTGTAGTGTGGTTCGAGGAAGACATTTTCTTATTCCTTGAAAACTGAGAGTAGCAGAGAAGGTGAGGGATCCTGTCTAATCCAGATTCTGCATTTATTCCATCCATTTTTATCATTTACTCATGGATATACTCAGCTACTGAGACATTTCCCTATTCAAAAATCACATCAAAATATCTACATAAATATTTTTATTCTGTATCTCTTCATTATCTCTTATTTATATTGCAAACACACATACACACATATTTTCTCATATTTGTGTGTATACCTATATATTCATACATATGCATATTGTACATTAAGTAATAATATTACATATTTAATTTATATACATATTTATACATTTATACCTGTGTTCTTGAGGAACTACATATTTGATATTTTTTCACACCTTAAAAGAAGCCAAAGGAAAGAAATTCAGATATGAAAAGCCACAGACAATTGGCATCATCCAAGTGGACAAAAAAGTAATTTGGATATTTAGGGTCCCACTAACTAGGGTATGTTATTGTTTCAGATATATCATACAAGATAAATCTTCAGTACACTATTTTACTTGAAAACCATAGTAATCTGGCTTAATTTCATTCAGAAACATTTAGGGCAGCCCGCGTGGCTCAGCAGTTTAGCGCCGCCTTCAGCCCAGGGCGTGGTTTTGGAGACCCTGAATCGAGTCCCACGTTGGGCTCCCTGCGTGGAGCCTGCTTCTCCCTCTACCTGTGTCTCTGCCTCTCTTTCTCTGTGTCTCTCATGAATAAACAAATAAAATCTTTAAAAAAATAAACACTTATTTAGTGAAACTTACGTCTTGGCATTTAGGCTAAGAGGTCAGAAAAAAGAATTCTTTCTGCTCTGTAGATTCAAACATTTATTTATTCATTTACACTGAAAAGGCTGATTTTTTTTCTGTTCTACGTTCTGTGGTTACAGCAGTGAACAAACTATCCAACTCATGGAGCAGTAAGAGGCAGAACAGATTTAAACACATAGGGAAAGAAATATATTACTATGTCAGTTAGAAACAAGTGCTATGAAGAAAAATGAAGAGGAGATGCATTTAGATACAATATTTTCCACATCATTGGGATACTAATGTCCACAGAAAAGCCTATAATATATTTTTGGTGAACAAATGTAGAAAGTGACCTACCTGTAAAGAGTTGGTTTACCGTGTTTTGTAAAAGCAAGGTGGGAAGATATATAATGTATTTCTTAGATATATTCCATAGAGTATTTAAGAAATAATTCCAAAAAAAAAAAAAAAAACCAATTAAAAAAAGTCTTTGCTCCTCTGGGGCATAACCGTAATTTGATGGTCTGGGAACTGGATTCTCCTTTGAGGCAGGTATTCCCGTCTAACCTGTACATATATTACTTAGTCCTGTATGTGAAATCTTTAGCATGATTAAAAAATGTAGCTGTCAGTTTTAATACTATGAAAGATAAAATAAGGGAGATAAGTTTTGGGTTTTTTTAATGTAGTAAAGTGGGAATTCTAATTAGAAAGACTATTTTTCCATGTAAACACTGAGGTGGCATGATGTAATGAGAGTGCAGAAGAGGAAGATACAGTAGGTGAGAGATTTGAGGAGCACAAAGACCAGGCAAACCATAGATTAGGAGAAATATTCACATCAAGTAATTCTATTTTATTTTATTTTATTTTATTTTATTTTATTTTATTTTATTTTATTTTATTTTATTTATACATGCTTTTTTTTTAATTGGAGTACGATTGCCAAATATTTCTGACAAAGGATCTACTTTCAGAATTTGTGCACATCTTCCACAACTCAAGGATGAAAATATAACCAGCCCAATTAAAAAAAAAAATCTGAAGTGAACAGACATTTCATAAAAGATATATGAGCAGCCAATAATGACAGGAAAAGAATGTCAACATCTACGATTGTCAAATAAATGCAAATTATGAATACAGGTAGGTATCACTTCACACAACCTCAATGGCAGGAATTTAAAAGACCGGCGGTGACTTCCTGGGAAGATGATGCAGTAGGAGAGTCCTTGGCTCTCCTCAACCCATGGACACACCTAGATCATGGCCTTATCAGTGTGAATAACCCAGAAAATGACCCAAAGACTGGTAGAATCAACTCTCCACAGCTAAATGTAGAAAACAGGTCCCATCAGAGAGTCTAGGAAGGGTGGAAAATACAGTCCAGAGCTAAGTGGACCTGTTAAACCGGCCGTAGGATAGAGGAACATGGCAGACATGGAGAGGGGGGAGGAGCAGCCCACCATACCAGCCACCTCAGATACACGGGATCCACATGGGGAATATGAATCCCCATAACATTTGGCTTCAAAAATCTGAGGGGTCTCTCTTCATGACTTCTTACAGTCAGGGGCACTTACTCCTGGAACTTTAAAAATCAGTGGGTTCAGCTCTGGGAGGGTTGGAAGAAAAGAAGAAACTGAGTCCCCACCTTTAAAGAGACAGTAAAACAAACAGCTCTGCTGAGATACAGCATAGAAGCAGCAATATGAAAACTGCCTGGGTTATAAGGGAAGATTTATTTACTAATCTCAGAGCATTTGCTAGAGGAACAGGGATATTTGGGAGACTTCTCCACAAACAAAAGAGCTGGCAGGCATCACTTGTTCCCTAACACACCCAGCCTAGATACGTGAACACCTATGGGGACCAGTGCAGCAAGAACCTTCTCCATTAGCTTGCTAACAATGCCCCTACTCCCATACTCTGCTGCAGGTGAGCATCGGCATTCTGGCCTGGGCAGGAAGTTTCCCAGGTGCCTTCAGGTCCCCTCATGTAGTGGACTGGCTCAGACTTTGCTAGCCCCAACTACCCTACCCTCACATTCTCCTGTGAACTTCCCCACTCCAATATGCCTTTGGCCAGAGTCCATCCAAGGTGGTGCCACAAGCCTAGCAGTGTGCAAAAGGCCTGACAGGGGCCATCACCACTCCAAAATGACTCCTGCCCCTGGGAGAGGGCAAGATAATGATATATACCAGTCTGACTGCAGCTCCAGCAATGATCTGGGGATAGATATTGGGTCTAACCACAGGCTCTGCCCACCAATGAAAGCTTCTCAGAGGACAACACAGATAAAGTGCTACCCAAGTACATAAAGCAACTTGTAACAGACATAAAGGAAGTAATTGATAGTAACACAATAATAGTAGTACAATACAATTACCCCACTTACATTAATGAGTAGGTCGTCCAAACAGAAAATCAACAAGGAAATAATGGCTTTGAATTACACACTAAGACAGATGGATTTAACAGATATACTCAGATGTTTCCATCCAAAAACAGCAGAATACACAATCTTTTCAAGTGCACGTGGAACATTTTCCAGAATAGATCATATGTCAGGCCACAAAATAAGCTTCAATAAATTCAAAGAGATTGAAGTCATACCATGCATCTTGTCTGACCACATCTCTATGAAACTAGAAATCATCCACAAGAAAAAATCTGGAAAGAATACATACACATGAGGTGAAATAACATGCTACTAAACAGTGAATGAGTCAACCAAGAAATCAGAAGGGAAATCAAAAAATATATGGAGATAAATGAAAATGAAAACACAACAGTCCAAAATCTCTGAGATGCAGCAAATACTACTCTGAAGGAATTTTATAACAAAACAGGCCTATATAAAGAAGCAAGAGAAATCTCAAATAAACAACCTAAACTTACACCTAAAGGAGCTAGAAAAAGAAGAACAAATAAAACTCAAAACAAGTAGTAGGAAGGAAATAGTAAAGATCAAAGCAGAAATAAATGATATAGAAACTAAAAAAAAAAAAAAAGTAGATCTTCATTGAAAAGATAAACAAAATTGATAAGCCTTTTTAGCCAGACTCATTAAAAGAGAGAGACAGTGATAATTCAAATAAACAAAATCAGAAATAAAAGAGGAGAAACAGGGACTCCTGGGTAGCTCAGCAGTTGAACTAAGCAGTTGACCATCCAGTTCAATAACTTGTAGAATAGTTTGACCTCTGCCTTTTTCTACTTTTATTTCTACTTCTAACTACTAATAAACACAAATCCTTTAATTTTATATCCTGGGATCTGAATCATACTGGAAATATCCAGGTTTTTTGTTTGTTTTCTTGCTTATAAAAGAGATAATTGTTCATCATAGAAAACTGATACAAAGATATGCAAAGAACAAGGTTTACTTGTCCTTACTCCCAGTATAACAGTTATCATAATGTGTGTACCAATGCATGCTTTTTTCATAAAAATTATACAAAATCATTTGTCTTGTCCTTAACTAGTAACTTATTCATTTTAGTGCCTGTAGAACATTCTAATTTAAAAATCAGTCACGTGAGATTCAAACTCTCCTTTATGGCCACAGCCAACACTCTCTTGCAAAGGCTCTGGTTACAGCCAGCTCCTGCTCTGTCAGGAGCATTGGCTTGTGCCTGTTACAGAATGCAGACAGTAATGGCAACTGAGATTCATGCAAAGCAGAACACATTCAAATGCAGCACACGTTTCAATTAAAACAATCCCATGCCAAGTGAGGGCAACCTGCATCCCATAGACCACTCCTTTCTTTTTTCTCAGTTTAGCTGGAAGTCTGCTTCTCTCCATCTCCCTCTGCCCCTCACCTTCCTACCTCCCTGCCATGCTCTCTCTCAAATGGGTAAATAAAATCTTAAAAAAGAAAAAATAAATAAAATAAAATAAAATAAAATAAAATCTTAAAAAAAATAAATGCTCCTGAAATCATAATGTTAAATTGATTTCCAGAAAACTTATCATTTTCTTGACACCCATAATGTAGAACATGCTAATCTTTTTGAACTCAAATATAAATACACAAAAGTATCTTATTTCAAATATTTTTGTTTGAAATTATCACTATTTATTGGTGACTGATTTTTGCCTTAGGTTTACTTATAGTCATTTAGGACAAAGATCCCTTGAACTACAAACTATGTAAGGCTAACCTGATAAATACTGGAAGGATAAACCACTGGTATAATGGTAAGTTGGATGGAGTTCTGATAGTAGTATTTGCCAGTTTTATTCTTGTAAATACTGCCACCCTGGCCATATTGCAAACCTGAATATTTAAGAATTGGCTCTCTGGAGTCAGCTCCAACTCATCATAAAGAAAACCTATCTAAACAAAACTGATAAGTTTTCCAATTCTCCATGCTATTTGAATGGTAGAGTGCCTATAAAAAAAGGTAAACATCAGTTCCAGTACCTTAACGTATTGTTGCATTTTAGGTACAAAGTTGGAAAGTTGGCAACTGGAGCACTTATTTCATATTATTTTTACTCATTAATTTTAGAATTTTTATCAATTTTCTATAAATAGCCTTCAGTATTTATGTAGACTATGACAGTGTTTCAGTACTTTGAATCATATCTTGTTTACCACTTTTATCTGGGACAAATACTTTCCAAAATATAATATGCTCCTTAATTTTAGGTAGTTTTATCATCATATTCAAGTAACTCTTCCATTATGAATTCCTCTACTCCAAATGACCTCAGAAATATTTCCTTCTGATTATTTAAAAGCTTAATATTTATTTTAATTAAAATCAACATAGGTTTTTTTTCCTTTCAGCAGCATTTTATTTTTTTGTTTTTTAAGATTTTATTTATTTATTCATAGGGACAGAGAGAGAGAGAGAGAGAGGCAGAGACACAGGCAGAGGGAGAAGCAGGCACCATACAGAGAGCCTGATGGGGGACTCGATCTCGGGACTCCAGGATCGCACCCTGGGCCAAAGGCAGGCACTAAACCACTGAGCCACCCAGGGATCCCCCCTCCTTTCAGCATTTTAAATGACACACAATTGAGGATTATTGTGGGCACCTCAGTCTTTTGGAGGACAGTTGCTGACAAAGGACAATTTAGTTGGGAATAAAAGTCTGTATTTAGATATCTTTGCTGAAAAATAATCTTGCGTTATGGACACTGGTTTGGTGCAAAAATAAATGTGCAAAAATGTTAACAAATATGCCAAAGTTAAATGTTTTGTTCCTCATTTATAAGCTACACGATTTCTTTGCCTTTCTGGAAAAAAATTTTAACCTACCCATAGCCTTTCATCCAGAAACAGACCTCTCGATGGCCATGATTCCATCAGATGTGGGGACCAAGTTATAAAAATACTAAGACTAAAATATTTTTCAAATAATTTATAAGGAATATGTATTGTAAATATAACCATATTTGATTTTCATATGTACATGTCCCTCTGCTATTCAGATTGAGCTACAATATGCATAATTTCTGGGTTAAAAATTTTAGATAGTTAGAAGCATTTGATTTGCATTATTCTACTATAAATTTAAAGGATAGTAATGATGGGATTTATCAGAAATTAACAATTTCAAAAAGTCTATATTAATTATGTGAATTTGGTTTAAAACATATGTATAAACTGGTCAAAGGAGTAGAATTGGCCAGAAATAGATTCACTTAGTGTACAATAAAAGTGATGTCACAAAACAAGGAAAAACAAAGGGTAGTTTAACACCTAGTAGGAAAAACATGGTTTAAAAATGTAAGGAAAAGAGTTACAAACAATATTATAAAGTATAACAGAATTTTATCCAGAGTAATTCAAGATACTGCTATAAAATATGGTAATAAAAATATAATATAGATATCTCTTTATTTAATTTAAGGTGGAGAAAAGCCACAAAACCAAAAAATGAATAAATTTTTTCTAAATAAAAATGTAAATATTCTTCATGTGAGGAATCATCAGAAATAAAATAAAAGGAAACTGATGTATTCCCTTTACTTGCTAAATATATATTTCAAATACTCCTCTGTTAAAATAAAACAGATTCCTTTCCTAAGAATTTCTATTGAGATAGAAAGAAGGAAATACCCTTAATGGATATTTCCTAATATTAATAACAATGCAGTGGGATGTTTACTCTCAAACATGACTAGTAATAAATATAAATGGTATATGCTTTTATAGAGAAAAATTTATCTGTAAAAAACTTAGAGCTTTAAAAATGTTCAAAATATTTAATTCAACAATTACACGTCTAAGACTAATCCTAAAAAACAATCAGAGGATATGTACATAAAGATATCAGTCAGTCTAAAAAAAAAAAATCAGTCAGTCTTAAAAATAATCGGATTCATAGATATGATGGAATTATGGTTTGCAAGATAAACCAAATGGAAGAAAATACACTAAAATGTTGAAAGCAGCTATCTTTAGATAAAAGATCATAGGTAAATTTTGCTTTTATTCCATAGATATTTCAGTACTTTTTATTATTTATTTATTTTAGAGAAAGAAAGGAAGAGAGAGCACAAGCAGGAGGGGCAGAGGAAGAGGAAGAGAGACAGAGAATCTCAATCAGACTTCTGCAAAGCCTAACACTGGGCTCAATCTCATGACCCTGAGATCATGACCTGAGTTGAAAACAAGACCTGGACACTTAACTGACTGTGCCACTCAGATGCTCCAGATATTTCAGTATTTTCCAATTTGCTTTTATATGATCAACATGTTATTTACATAATTAAATTCAAGGATAATTTAATTATTATAAAGTATTAAAATTAATTAAAAATGTGTTCACCAAAATTAGTCTATATGAAACACAAACATTACATTATAACGTGAAAATCAACATTCATATTTGCATTTGGCATATGATTCCAATTTTGTTTTATGAATCATCATAATACACATGCATATAAAATCACTGAGAAGGGGATCCCTGGGCGGTTCAGCGGTTTCGCGCCTGCCCTGGCCCAGGGTGCGATCCTGGAGTCCCGGGATCGAGTCCCACATTGGGCTTCTGGCATGGAGCCTGCTTCTCTCTCTGCCTCTCTCTATGTCCATCATAAATAAATCTTAAAAAAAAAAATCACTGAGAAGAAATATGGAAAAACATAGACATAAATTATCCATTGGTTAAGATATCACAGATGCAAGCTATTTCTTAACATCTGTCTGTATTTTCCAGTTATTCATAATGAACATATGTGCTTTTTATAATCTAGAAAATATATTCAAAAAACACAGTCTAAATATATCTACCATATATCAAAATTGTCTGCTTTACATAAAACAGTAAGATAATTCTACTTTGCACACAAATTATCATGTTTACCTAAAATGTCAGAAGAATTCAACAGTTCATGTTACACCCTCTTCACAATCACCAACATTTCATGTGGAGCAGTAACCTCATCCCCTCATTATCCCCAACACAGTCCACCCCCAGCGCTAAGTTTAACCACAGTAAGTTGGAAAGAGAATTTGGATCCAAGGGATTTACCTTTTTGCTACTTAGTGGCTGAATAACTATAGAAAGTCATTTAATCTCTCTGTGTTTAAGACTCCAAATGTTATAAATGAAGATAATAAATTTCTCACAAATTTAAGTATGAGAATTAAAGTAAATATTGATGGGATGCCTCAATGGCTCAGTCAGTTAAGTGTCAAACTCTGGATTTCAGCTCAGGTCATGATCTCAGGTTTGTGGGATTAAGTCCCACATTGGGCTCCATGCTGGGCGTGGAACCTGAAGATTCTCTCTCTACCTCTGTCCTTCCCACTGTTCAAGCTCTCCTTCAATAAATAAATAAATAAATAAATAAATAAATAAATAAGATTTAAAAGTGACTATTAATTATACTTGAGTGACACAGGGCTTTTTGTGCATGTTTATTTGTGTTGTATCCTATCTCTAAAGAATTTCTGAAGTGGCCTTCACTATTTATTCAATCTAAATAAATAGATTAAAAAGAAAGACTACAAATAGGTCAACCATTTGGTTTAAAAGACTTGCCAAGATTGAGTTTAAAGATTGGTTCCTGGAAGCCACAGTAGTTGTCAGAACTATAAAATAAAAGGAAGCATATGATTATTGAGACAAAATACAAAGTGCTTTCACAATGAATCTCAAATACATTTTTCAATTAAGAATCTAAAACTGGATATCAGCACCTTTTGATTGCCAGATATGGGAATGCAACTCCTTGCTGAAAACAAGAAAGTTTATTATAACTTAAAGGAATGACCCACAAACTATATGATGATGATCTTAAAAAGAAATTGGAACAGGGCCTCTATTAGAGGTAGGACTTCTCTGTTATTTATTTCTAATCACCATGTTATTACAGACAACTAGTCATTTCAAATTAACAGAGACCCAAATTTCAATTGTATGAAAGAGATTTCCCTTAATCATTTGCTGCATAGCATGGATCACATCCTTGTTCCTTAGACTATAAATCAATGGGTTCAACATTGGGCTTAAAAATGTATAAAAGACAGCAATTATTTTGGACTCCTCTACAGACTTCTCAGATGGACTCCTTAAGTACATGCAGAAGAGGGTGCCATAAAATAAGGTGACTATTGTCAAGTGGGAAGCACAAGTAGAAAAGGCTTTGTGCCTGCCTTCAGCAGAACGGATCCTCAAGATGGCTACAATAATGAAAAGGTAGGATAGCACAATGATGAAGAGAGAGCTTGACAGAGTCAAGCCGGCTACTACAAGCATCGCCATCTTTTTGACATGGGTGTCAGAGCAGGCCAACAGGATAAGAGGAGGATCTGCACAGTAGAAGTGGTTGATTTCAAGGGAGTCACAGAAGGACAAGTGAAAAGTCAACAGTGTCTGGGAGAGTCCATTAAGGTAACCACAAGTATAAGAGATCACCACTAGGGAGATGCAAATGTTCTTGGACATTCTGGTACTGTAATGTAGAGGGCTACAGATGGCTACATAGCGATCCAATGCCATTGAAGCAAGGATGTAAAACTCAGTGATCACCAGGGCAATGAAGAGAAGACACTGCGTGAAGCATCCAGCATAGGAGATGGTCTTCTGGTCTGAGAGGAAATTGTACAGCATGTTTGGAGTGATATTGGAGGAATAGCAAATGTCTACAAAGGAGAGGTGGCTAAGGAAGAAGTACATGGGAGTTTGCAGGTGGGAATTGGTCCCAATCAGCACAATCATGCACAGATTCCCTGCCAGCGTGACTAGATAGATCACCAGAAACACCCCAAACAGGATCTTCTCTAGTACTGGGTCGTCTGTGAGTCCCAAGAGAATGAATCCCGTCACTGTAGTGTGGTTCGAGGAAGACATTTTCTTATTCCTTGAAAACTGAGAGTAGCAGAGAAGGTGAGGGATCCTGTCTAATCCAGATTCTGCATTTATTCCATCCATTTTTATCATTTACTCATTCATATATTACTAGGAAATCTCTCATCTCTTTTAACAAACTCATCATAACAACTACATAAATATTTTTGTCCTGTATCTCTGTAATCTCTTTCTCTTTATCTCTCTCTCACTCTTGCTCTTGTTCTCACTTGTGTGTGTGTGTGTGTGTGTGTGTGTGTGTGTGTAGAATCACATTTATTCTTGCCTTCTTGGAGGACTCCATATTTGGGTTTTGTTTTGTTTTTTTTCAAATTTTGTACAAAGAAAAGTATAGGAGCTTAAAGCAGATAGGAAAAGCAGCAGGTCATTGGTATAATTCAAATGGAAAAATAAAAGAAGTTGGATTTTGAGGGTCCCTCCAGATCTGGTATCTTTCAGATACAAAATAACAGAAATATTTAGTACAAAATTTTCACCTGATATCCATAGTGGTATATCTTAATTTTATTCAGAAACCATTGAATTAGTAAATTTACCTCTTGCTATGTGATTAAGTACTGAAGAATCATTCTCTCTGCTTAGTGAATTTACTCACTCATTCACATATACATATACATGTACAAGTACACTGAGAACATTTTTTTCTGTTCTAAGTTCTGGGTTTACAGCATTGAACAAATTCCCCATCCTCATGAATCATATATTGTAGGGGAAGGAACAGATATTACCACATAGACAAAGCTATAGAATGTGATGTCAGTTAGAAGCCAGTACTATGAAGAAAAATGAAGGTAGGATGCTTTTAGATAAACATTCGGAGAAGATTCTTTGAAGAAAGTACAATTTCAACAGTAAATAAAGAAACCAAGTAGGAGAAGATTATGGAGTTTTTTGTTTCCATTTTTTTAGCAACTAACACATATATGAACATATTTGTTTTGGAAAGCATAGATGATGTTTTAATGTGGCCTTAGCTTCCAGTTGGAGCCACCATCTCTCAATACTTTATGAAAATAAGGTATGACTGGAAGACAATGCACCCCAAGAACTATACCTAAGCTATTTTTATTTAGTTTTCACGTATTTCTTCAGAAGGGTCTGCATATAATTGATTTTTTTAGAGAAGCTATAAAATATTAACATATCAATAGAAAAATCAAGTACATTTGATGAAATTAATTTTGTCTACATTGATGGGATATTCATCTTCATACAAAAGAACAAATATATTCTTAGTGAATAAATGTAGAAAATGACCTACCTGTAAAAGTTGACTACTGTATTTTGTCAAAACAAGGTGGAAACATTTATAATGTATTTCTCCAGCACATTCTCTAGAGTATTTTAGAAATAATTCTGAATAACTCATCAAAATAGTCTTTGTTCCTCAAGGGCACAACCTTAATTTGATGCTTTGAGACCCTAGCTTCTCCTTTGAGGCCAAAAATCCACCTAATATCTATGTACCCCACTTGGTATTGAGTGCATGAGATCTTTAGCAACAATAGTGAAATTATCCATCATCTTTAATACCATGGCAGAAGGAAAATAAGAGTATATAAGTTTTGTATTTATACTGTATGTTGGCAAATCGAACTCAAATAACAAAATATACAAAAAAAAGTTTTGGGTTTTTTTTTTTTTTTTGTATAGTAAAATGAGAAAATTCTCATCAGAAGGCTTCAGTGTTTTTCTGTAGATACTGAGGTTAGGTCATCCGCTGAGAGTGAGGGGAAGAAAGGTGAAGTCAGTGAAAGATTTGAGGAGCAGAAAGAATGTACAAAGCAGAAGACCAATGAAAGGAAGTAGAAGTAGAAGTCAGGGATGAGGACCCTTTAACAGTTGACACCATGGATTTATATTGGAACCAATCTGCCCCACTGAGTTAATTTCATCAACATGCTAAAAATCAAAGATGAGTCTGAGAGCCAGGATCATTCATAAAATTGATGATTCATAAAACTGGTGATTTAGAAGGATGATCAAAAGTAGACTAAAGAATATTTGAACATTGGCACTGCATTTGTTAGAGAATGAAAGAATCTAGAGATGCTTTCACTAGTCTGTATCTTCTAGGAAGCAGATATTTCCAAGTCAAAGTGTAGGCTATTCAAGAAAAGAGAGACGTCTGATTCTGTTAGATGTCTAAATGGTGGTGTTAACCTTAAAAATAGATATTGCCAGTTATTTTGACAGCAAAAACAAAAATGAGTTTTGGGGGGAATAAAAGAGAATTACAATCCAGGACAAATTGTGGCAAAATTTTAGACAAATTGAAGGAACAAAGGAGAACTGCACTTTTTAAGGAGAAAAGGAGTATGTTGGGAAGGGTATTAGTACTAAAAGTCCATTGGAGGAAACGGAGTTCAGTGTGATGGCTTTTCATTGATGGAGCTGTTGCTGGGATGGGGATTGAGGGAGCTGTGGATGAAGACAGCCTCTATTCCTCAGGCTGTAGTAGTAGAGTAGTATCCATGTGCAAGGTCAAGTCTATGTAAGATCACACCTGACTCTTCCTGTTGGGTCTGCAACTGACTAGAGTATTAGAATGTGAGAGCTCTCCCTATGGAAACCTTCCAGCTCCGTTGTAGTGAAGTTTCCCATTAATAATTTTCATAGTGGGTTATGCTGTGAGAAATTAGACATGGAGTAAAAGCTGCATATCAACATCAAATTTAGATTGTTATCAACTCACCACATTTGAGATTTGAATGTGACCATATTATTTTCAGAATGAAGTGGAAAGATTTCTCTCAATTTCTCTCTCATTCTTATCCTGATTCTTTGCACAGATCACATAATAAAATTTAAAGAATGAAACCTACTGTTTATTCCCATGAAATAAGTTTCTTGTAGGATTATAAAGCTCATTGTAGGATGGTAGAGCCCTTACTTCCTGACCCTTTACTGTGGAGATTCCTTGTTTTACATAAAAAGAGTTGGGCAGCCTGGGTGGCTCAGGGGTTTAGCGCTGCCTTCAGCCCAGGGTGTGATCCTGGAGACCAGGATTGAGTCCCATGTCAGGTTCCCTGCATGGAGCCTGCTTCTCCCTCTGCCTGTGTCTCTGCCTCTGTGTGTGTGTGTGTGTGTGTGTGTGTGTGTGTCTCATGAATAAATAAATAAATAAAATCTTTAGAAAAAAAAAGGGTTGAAGATTTAAAGACACTTCTTTAAACATAATGCTAGCTTCTCATTTGAAGAAAACTTGTCCCAAAGTACCTGAACATGTATGTATTTAAGTATTTCCTAATATACTATAATATATGCATTGGAATAAGCATAGGATTTACAAAAAGACTTTTCCAATAGGACTAGCTCAATAGTAACCAAATAGGCAAAACGCAGTGAATTAGTTCTTTGAGCTCTGGAAGAGCAGTGTCTGGACTTTTCAGTATGGGATAGCTTCATCAGAAGTCCACACATAAGAAGTCAATATTCATAAGAACAAAAAAGTCTATATTCTTTTGTTTATATAGCAATGGATAAAGATTAGACTTTACCTAGATATATGATACTAATTCAAAGAAGAATTTTATGCGTTCTTATTTTCCCAGAAAGTCTTCAGAGGACTCTGCTTAAATTATACTTGAAGACCTGAATTCCTTAGTTAATATCACCCTGCTTCAATTGCAATAACCAATTGATCTGTCTGCTAAAAAGACACAGATACACAAATGTCACGATAGGTAGTAGAAAATATCATCCTGACATTGTTACTTACATTTTTGTGATTATTCAATTGGCTGTCTTTTTAAAAGTTACAGCAGGTCAAGGACACCTAGGTGGCTCAGTCTGTTGAGTGATCAACTCTTGGTTTTGGCCTGGGTCATGATCTTGTGACCTGACATCAAGCTCTGTGTGGGTCTCTGTGGGGAGTCTCCTTAAGATTCTCTACCTCTGCCCCTCCCCTCACTCTCTTTCTTTCTCTGGGATACATAAGTAAATCTTTTTTCAAAAAAATTTACAGCAAGTCCTACATTTTACTGGAAGTTCTAATCTATATCATAAAGTTATGCAGATATGACAGGAAAAAATAAAATTATGCTATTCACAGATCATAGGACAGTTTACATACGATCTCCTTTGGAAGGTCATATTACACATAATCATTTATATTATTATGCAAAAACCTATTGTAACCAAACTAACATGAATTACAGATAGAGATTATATCCGATGGAATTGTCATACACAAAAAAACTTTATTTGCAGCAAATAAGGAGATCGTGAAAAATAACTTCCAAAGACTCCCTGAACGGGGGTGACCTGGTTCTTTCCATTTAGGGCTTAGAGTGAATATTCAAAAAGAGGAACTTGAGATACCTGAGTGGCTCATTGGCTTAGATCAGGATTATCAATTTAAAAAAAAAAAAAAAAAAACAGAGGAACTTGCATTGCAGGTAAAGGCAGCCATACACTTGTGCTGGGAGGTTTAAAAAACATGCCTAGACACCATTGAATGTTATATTAGAAGCATGAGCTCTTCCTAGGGCAGAGACTTTAATATAATGAAGCAGAAGAAACTGCCTGACAAAGGGAAGGGCCATGTCCCTGCTCTAAGAGCAGGTATAACCAGGATGGAGTCTTGGGCTTGATATTTCAGCTAAGAAATTCAGAGCCTTGCTTATTCATGGACTGGAAGTGAAACCCCTATAGAAAGGTAAAGATGGATGAGAATGAAGATGAACATACTTGTCTTTCAGGAAAACTTGACTTTTTTTTTTTCTTTTTTTTTAAGGCTCCATGCACCGGGAGCCCGACGTGGGATTCGATTCCGGGTCTCCAGGATCTCGCCCTGGGCCAAAGGCAGGCACCAAACCGCTGCGCCACCCAGGGATCCCGAAAGCTTTACTTTAAACTGAAATTTTTCTTTTCCTCGTTCTTGAAGCCGGCCCTTCCCCTTCACTTGCTTTTCTGTAGAATCCTTTTTTTTTTTTTTAATTGGAGTTCAATTTGCCAACATATAGCATAACACCCAGGGCTCATCCCGTCAAGTGCCCCCCTCAGTGCCCGTCACCCAGTCACCCCCACCCCTCGCCCACCTCCCTTTCCACCACCCCTTGTTCGTTTTCCAGAGTTAGGAGTCTCTCATGTTCTGTCTCCCTTTCTGATATTACCCACTCATTTTTTCTCCTTTCCCCTTTATTCCCTTTCACTATTTTTTTATATTCCCCAAATGAATGAGACCATATAATGTTTGTCCTTCTCCGATTGACTTATTTCACTCAGCATAATACCCTCCAGTTCCATCCACGTCAAAGCAAATGGTGGGTATTTGTCGTTTCTAATGGCTGAGTAATATTCCATTGTATACATAAACCACATCTTCTTTATCCATTTATCTTTCGATGGACACCGAGGCTCCTTCCACAGTTTGGCTATTGTGGCCATTGCTGATAGAAACATCGGGGTGCAGGTGTCCCGACGTTTCATTGCATCTGAATCTTTGGGGTAAATCCCCAACAGTGCAATTGCTGGGTCGTAGGGCAGGTCTATTTTTAACTCTTTGAGGAACCTCCACACAGTTTTCCAGAGTGGCTGCACCAGTTCACATTCCCACCAACAGTGCAAGACGGTTTCCCTTTCTCCGCATCCTCTCCAACATTCGTTGTTTCCTGCCTTGTTAACTTTCCCCATTCTCACTGGTGTGAGGTGGTATCTCATTGTGGTTTTGATTTGTATTTCCCTGATGGCAAGTGATGCGGAGCATTTTCTCATGTGCATGTTGGCCATGTCCATGTCTTCTTCTGTGAGATTTCTCTTCATGTCTTTTGCTCATTTCATGATTGGATTGTTTGATTCTTGGGTATTGAGTTTAATAAGTTTTTTATAGATCTTGGATACTAGCCCTTTATCTGATACGTCATTTGCAGATATCTTCTCCCATTCTGTAGGTTGTCTTTTAGTTTTGTTGACTGTATCTTTTGCTGTGCAAAAGCTTCTTATCTTGATGAAGTCTCAATAGTTCATTTTTGCTTTGGTTTCTCTTGCCTTCATGGCAAGATATCTTCATGGATATATCTTGCAAGAAGTTACTGTGGCTGAGTTCAGAAAGGGTGTTGCCTGTGTTCTCCTCTAGGATTTTGATGGAATCTTGTCTCACATTTAGATCTTTCATCCATTTTGAGTTTATCTTTGTATATGGTGAAAGAGAGTGGTCTAGTTTCATTCTTTTGCATGTGGATGTCCAATTTTCCCAGCACCAATTATTGAAGACACTGTCTTTTTTCCAATGGATAGTCTTTCCTCCTTTATCGAATATTAGTTGACCATAGAGTTGAAGGTCCACTTCTGGGTTCTCTATTCTGTTCCATTGATCTATGTGTCTGTTTTTGTGCCAGTACCACACTGTCTTGATGACCACAGCTTTGTAGTACAACCTGAAATCTGGCATTGTGATGCCCCCGGCTATGGTTTTCTTTTTTAATATTCCCTGGCTATTTGGGGTCTTTTCTGATTCCACACAAATCTTAAGATGATTTGTTCCAACTCTCTGAAGAAAGTCCATGGTACTTTGATAGGGATTGCGTTGAATGTGTAAATTGCCCTGGGTAACATTGACATTTTCACAATATTAATTCTTCCAATCCATGAGCATGAAATATTTTTCCATCTCTTTGTGTTTTCCTCAATTTCTTTCAGAAGTGTTCTGTAGTTTTTAGGGTATAGATCCTTTACCTCTTTGGTTAGGTTTATTCCTAGGTACCTTATGCTTTTGGTTGCAATTGTAAATGAGATTGACTCCTTAATTTCTCTTTCTTCAGTCTCATTGTTAGTGTATAGAAATGCCACTGACCTCTGGGCATTGATTTTGTATCCTGCTACACTGCCAAATTGCTGTATGAGTTCTAGCAATCTTGGGGTGGAGTCTTTTGGGTTTTCTATGTACAGTATCATGTCATCTGCAAAAAGGGAGAGTTTGACTTCTTCTTTGCCAATTTGAATGCCTTTTATTTCTTCTTGTTGCCTGATTGCTGAGGCTAGGACTTCTAGTACTATGTTGAATAGCAGTGGTGAGAGTAGGAACTCGGTATGAATGTTGACACCTCGCTGACTTCAATGTACACTGAGTAACAACACCCACACGGCCTGTATTTTCCTATAAAACTCCTCAGCCTTTTACAGCCCCCTGCCCCCCACCCTACCCTTAACCCCCTGCTAGCTTGCAGTGTTGGGAGGCATTACCCTGCTGCAGCCTCCTTTGCTTGGCAAAATAATAAACTATCCTCCTTCTTTATCCCCAAAATGCTTTCTAGTTACATATTTTGGTTCCAGAACACAGAAGTTTTTGACAACAGAACCAAATGAATTCCCCGAGAAAACAAGCTTTAAATTTTCTACTGGTTTTAACCTCATTAACCCTATGGGGCATGTTTTCAGTTCTGCCAAAATAGCTCAAGAATGTACTTTAGGTCACTCTTGACCATTGACACAGCACTGGGAATTTTACCATTATTTATTTTGTCTGATGTAGTTAGGCTATTTCCTGGCTAGGTAGACATTATTAGTTTCTGCATTCCCTTTGCTTCCTTAAAATCCTTAACTATTGAGGTTTTTGCATTTCTTGGTAATTTTTTTAAGATTTTTATTTGTTTATTCATGAGAGACACACAGAGAGAGGCAGAGACATAGGCAGAGACAGAGGGAGAAGCAGGTTCTATGCAGGGAGTCCAATGGGGGGCTAGATCCCAGGACTCCAGGATCACACCCTAGGCTGAAGGCAGGCACTCAACAGCTGAGCCACCTTGGTGTCCCACATTTCTTTGTAATTCTATTACTTCCTTGGATGCCCTTGCAGAAGTCTGCTCCAGTTAGTAGACCCTTAGGGCACAGATCATGGAAAATAGCTGGGGACCTAAAATGGCTTCTCCTAAAATGACTATGTCTCATCTTTCATTTTCTGGAAGCTACTAACTCTTTCTGCTTACACTGCCATAACTGAAATTTTTTTTAAAAATAAGTATTATCGGGATCCCTGGGTGGCTCAGTGGTTTAACCCCTGCCTTTGGCCCAGGGCATGATCCTGGAGTCCTGGGATCAAATCCCACATCAGTCTCCTTACATGGAGTCTGCTTCTCCCTCTGCCTGTATCTATGCCTCCCTCTCTTTCTGTGTCTCTCGTGAATAAGTAAATAAAATCTTTTTAAAATTTAAGTATTATCTTAAGTATAATATTAAGTATAACATCAAATTCATACACTACTTAGAAATGAATATAATAAAACTATCCAAGAGATTGGATCTGAAAACCACAAAACATTGCAGAGAGAAATTAAAGACCTAAATAGTGAAGAGATTGAGATATATCACTTGTGGATTGGAATATTTGATATTGTTAAGTTGTCAATTCTTCCTGAATTGATCAATAATTTTAATGCCAGTCCACTCAACATTTCAGCAGGCTTATCTTTTCAAAAATTGAAAACTGATTCTAAAATACATAGATAAATATTTTTAAAAAGACTTGAATTAGCCAAAGAAAGCCATTTTGAGAGTGAAGAAAAATTATTAAATGATCTAGCCTACCTAATTTTAAGAGTTAATAGGAAGTGATAGTACTGAAAACAATGTATAGATCTGAGGATAACAAATAGATTAATTGTACAGAATAGAGAATCCAGAAGTATACTCACCCATATTGACTCAGTGGATCTTTAAACAAAGTTACAGAGTTATAGCGAAGGGGAATGCCACTGGAAAAATTAATCTCTAGAAAAATTTAACTTCAAGCTGTGTATCACATCTGTCATGAGCATGCTATGAAGGCACACACACGATTTGTGTCTTTCCACAATGTCAGGTTTATTTAATCATAAAGCAAAGTTAAGTAACAATTATAAAGCAGGTTCAGAGACCAAATTCAATAACATTTCCCCATGGTTACACTTGGCTTCTTACACAGCACACAGAACAGACAAACCACACAACATACAAGATAACAGAAGAGTGTAGGAATTTGGCTAGAACCAAACGTGAGATCAGTCTGTGAGTCTTAGTGTGGTCCGGGTCAGCTCTGGGCACTTCCTGACTATTCTGTTCAAGCAAGGGAGGATTTCAGATCTGTTTGGAGATCAGTTGGGCAGAACCTTCTGTAGTGGCTGCCTTTTTTAAGTGCTCAGACATAGAGAGGTCACGTCTGAAGATTCTGACAGTTAGCTGCCCAAATCCACTCTTTTTTAAAAGAATTTAATCAGCTTCAGGTCCCCACAGACCTCCTCTGGTTCTGCTCATTATCAGTTCTTGGGGTGTCAGCTGATGCTGGTCCAGGCTGTGTCATCTAGCTGCAGTACCTTTAGTTGCTTGCATCATTGTTTGACATAGGCCCCTGCTTTACAAAGGCTCCTGCTTCACATGAGAGTTTCCATTTTGCTCACTACAACATCATACCCCAAAATTCCAATACTAACATGTATGGATCACAGGACTAAATGTAAACACTAAATCTACAAGTCCTCTAGGGGCAAAAATAAAAGAATGTCTTCATGATTTTAAAAAATTGACCAAAAATTGACCAAAAGTTTCTCAGGGTGTACAGAAAAATCATTCATTGTGAAACAAATATAAACTTTATGTGAACAAATTTCTTTTTTTGTGTGTATGTGCGATCACAGGTATTAGTTTTTAATACTATTAACTGAACCACTTTCACCCCTAGTATGAAAGAGAAGTCCTTACATGACAATGTATCTGTAAAAATTATGTGACCAAATTTCAAAACATGCACTCTTCAAAAATAATGTTAAAATAATGAAAAGGTGAGTCACAGACTAGAAAAAATATTCATATAGAGTAATTCTGACAAAGACTTGCATTCAGAATACATAAAGATCTTCCATAACTTACTGATCAAAATGAAACAACAAAATGTAAGAGACACTTCATAAAAGAAGATACAAGAATGGCCAAAAACCACGTGAAAATCATTTCAATATCCGTAATTGTCAAAGAAATGTAAATTATAACTACCACAGGATAACACTTCATACCCAACCTCCACAGCAAGAACTTAGCCGATTGTGACAAAAGGAAACAACCAGAATTCTCATAATATACCACTTGATGGAATGTAAAATAGTTTTTAACGACTTTAGAAGTTTTATAAGTTTATAAAATTTTACAAATTTTATAAGAAATAACCAGTTTATATTTCTTATAAAATTTCCTAGAAAGTTATACCTTCTTACAAAACTATGACCCAGCAATTCTACTCTTAAGCATTTATCCAAGACAAAAGAAGACACATGTCCTTCAAGAAACTCAAATATATACAGGCAGATGCATAGATTGTGGTATGTCCATATTACGGAAATAAAAATGAACATACTAGTCGTACACATAAATGAATCTCAGAAACATTATGGGGGGAGGTATTAACTTCCTTAATGGTAGAGTAGTGACCTCCTCAAAACTGCTCCTCCAAGAACACTGGCAAAAGGTATCTAAGTCAACTTTTTCAGAAGTTTTAAGCAAAACTTAAATTAAGCAAAGCTTACAGCAATCCTGAGAGTGTTTATTCCATAAAAATGGCAGGGAATTCTGCTAAGAATGGTGAGCTTCGTGGCACATTCTACTTGCTCTATTCCCACATCCTCTCCTTAGTTACATAGTAATCTTGAAAACTGGAATTGAGATTACCTGGCTATGCACATTGGTCAGACTGCATTGAGCTTTACATTTAAAATTTCTGCACTTTATAAGGAGTAAATTTACCTTCCTAAATATGACTTAATGGTAAATTTTGCTTTCTTCAGAGTAAAACATATCAAATGATTTACTGTTATTTCTACGGTACTATGTTATAAGGGCTCTTTTATACTATAGATTATATACTATAGATTAACATGCAGAGCAAAAAGTTTAAGCACTGAGAGCTAAAGTTTCCCTCAAACCTGGTCTTTACTAGAAATTTTTTAAACAATGACATCAAGAGTAGAACCCAGAAAGCTCTCCGATTTATCTATTCATTCTTCTCTTGTCTTTATTTCTCTATTGTCACTGAAGCCTGGGAGGAAAAGGGGTGTGTGGGGATGAAAAGGAGAGAAGGAGGAGAAGTAGCCAAATGAAGAACTCTTAGTAGTGAATAAGGGTCGTCAAGGCAACTACTTCTGGGATTTCTCTACACAATAGAGGCCCAAAGAGTTTTTACACAGCCTGCTGGGACCATTTACTTCTCAAAATCCTGTCATCACAAATCCCATATTCTTAGAGAATCAAGTACATTGAATGATTAGTATAATAAAGAAAGATGATATTTATGTGTTGGGCAATCTAACAAAACCAGAAAGGAAAACACACATGAAACCCTCAAATCTAGGAACTATGGAAAAACCAAATGAGCAAGAGCTGCATTTTACAAGTGTTAGCCTAAAAGTCATACTTCTGTACTACCTTGTGGCTAGTAGTTGTTTTTTTTTTTTTTTCTTGATCCTGTACCCTAGAAGGAGAGCCTGGCTGCAAGTCTAATCCAAATATTTGTGTCTAACTATCATAAACATACTAAGAAGCCTCTGACTTCTGGTATCTATCTTTAAATATATTAGAATAAGTAGGCATGACAGGCTAGGAAAGCCAAAATGTAGCGACTTTAGTACTGTTATTGAGGGGACCCTGATCATTTCATTATGAGAAAAAGAAGCTCAAATCACTTTCAATATAACAATACTGTTCAGCATTGCAGTGCAGTGTGCTTTTAAAAACACTGCACACATTTGTATTTTTCTATAAGCAGAATTCTACATGCTGTGATAGGCAGGGTTGAAAATATGTAGGAATCCACAAATTGTATCATGTGAAAAAATCTAACCCATCTACTTATAAAGTTAGCACTGGTTTTAACATTCCTGTTGAGTTGTAAACAGCATAAAGTGCTAGTGTCTAAACTAAGAGTCCATAAGTGAGCAGTGAGTAGGCAAGGAATTTAATTTTACTAAGCAAATGTATAGTGGACTGCAGTAGCTATTATGAAGCAAGATTTCTTCTGGTATTTCATGACTCCACCCTCACCACCGACATACACCCAAATACACAAATACATACATACCCCACAACCATATACATGATGAATACCTGAGACTTTTTAGGTAATGCTGTCCTTTCTAAAGAGATGCAGACTTGCCTCTAATGCAATTGTCCCAAAAGTATGTAAAATTGAGGCTGCCAGGTGAAAAGTCTATGAAACAGAATGAGTGAATTTATAATATGAGAGAGGAAATGAAAGACAGAGAAAGAGAAAGAAAAAGAGACTGTGAAAGACTTCATGGCACTAAGAACTCCAAGCCTACGATGGTTTGAATTAACTTGTGTTCCTTCACTGGATATTCTATTGCTATATTGAAATCACATTTACTTTATGCAATATGAAAGATGCAGGATACTGAAATATCATGTTTATTAAAATGTTTAATTTCAAAGAAGGCAAGACAAATAAAACATTATCCAACAAAGCATCCAACCAGCTACCAAAGAACTTCCTTTCTAACATTAACTTTCTGAAATAATGATTCTTGACAACTTTTAGTTCCAGGTGCCAGAGGCAATATTTTGTCTTCCATCACCCTATGCCTTCAATTGGAATGATTTCTTTCTTAATTTTAAAACTTTTAGTAATGGCCTGCTTATAAAGGCATGAAGATGTCCAGGTTGACATAAAGAGGTTTCTTTTCTTAAGGATGTCTTAATCTATGTATTTTTTTAATATTTATTTATTTATTTGAGAGCAAGAGCAAATAGAAGGAGGGGCAGAGGGAGAGAGAAGCCTGATGTAGGTCTCAATTTCATGACCCTGAGATCATAACCTGAGCCAAAACCAAGAGTTGGTAGGTTAGCCAACTGAACTACCCAGGTGCCCCTAGTTTATGTATATTACACTGTATTTTTATAATTAGCTTCTCTAACAAACAACTTGATTAAATCTGCAATATTTATAGAATCACTGGAATAGGCATGTTTAAATATGTACCTTGGAAAGAAAGATGGAGGATCAGGGCAATCATAAAGGAGGTAATATTTATGCTGTCTTGAAATATGAAGAGCTCTCCAGGAAAAAGAATGATAAGAAGAAACCATTGAATAAGACAGAAAAATGTGTTTTTGATATGCAGCATCTGAAATGAAGAATAAAGGAAGATAAAATGATAAGATTTGGATTCAATTTCTTATCAAAAACTCTAAGCTATAATGAAAGCAAAATGAGTTTTTAGTCTCTTTTAAATGGCTACTTTTCTATTATTATGACAGTCTTTCCATGAAATATACTAGCGTCACACTTAGTATACTTTACCCAGTTCCAACCAGTTTAAAGCACTACCTGCTTACATGTCAATGGTCACTGTAAAGAAAATCCAGTCCTACTGGGGAGATATTCCATCAAGAAAATACCAGTCAAACCAACTTAAAGCTTTAAACATGTCCCAGTGAAATTGCAGCCAGCAGTAAAATAGATATGTACGGTTATTTGCTAAGGTATAAGGGAAAACCTACTTATCTTGCCCTGGCTCTTTAAGCTTAAACTTCTTACTCATTTAAAAATCAAACACATGATACTTTATCTACAGGAATTATAAAGAATACCTCTTTTCTAAGCTCAGAAACCTCCTTTCTATGGAGCCTTGGTGTTCTTGTTCTGTGATACCCCCTATATTTACCTTGTGGTTTGTTCCCATTATTCCCTCACATCAAGATTACTTGTCCAGATTAGAAATGTATGACTCTGAGGGGGCCTGGGTGGCTCAGTCAGTTAAGCATCCAACCCTTCGTTTCAGCTCAGGTTGTATTCACAGGGTCAGGTGATTGAGCCCTGCATCAGCTCCATGCTCAGTGTTGAGTCCCCTGAGATCCTCTCTCCCTGTCCCTTTGCCCCTCCCATTCATGTGCTTGCACTCATGGTGTCTCTCGCTCACTCTCTAAAAATAAATAATTCTTTAAAAAAAAAAGAAATATTTTATTCCAGCATCTCTGTCAGGATTAAGTTCTGATTTTTTTTCTGGTTCACTGGGGCTAAGAAGCAGTCTCTAAGCCTTTTGGGTCCTCAGGACAAGTTCTGACTCAGCCTACTCTTAATCACCTGTTCTCTGGCAGTTATATACACCACTATTCAATCATGAAACCATCAAATGGGGAAAAAAATGGAATCATTCCTCCTGCTCCAGTCTCTCTATCTCACCTACTTTTATACTTTTTATGCCTCTGAACAGGGAGTTGAAATGTGATATCTGATTATTTTCAAGCATATAGGTTCTGTGGAATTTATACAGAGTGACCATATTCTCTAGGATGCAGAGACCTTTAGTCTAATTCCACTATCAAAAACAACAACAAAACTCATGACATGAAAAAAACGGAGTCAGGGTGAATGAAGGTTGATTTGGTCATTTTTATGTTCCCTCAGAGTCCTAAAATCCCATACTTTGTTGATTCTAAGTACAGAGGTAAAAATAAGTTGTTTTAAAAATTTTACCTAAGGAAGCTTTGACCTCCTTGTTTCTCAGACTATAGATGAGAGGATTTAACATAGGGATGACCACTGTATAGAACACAGATACCACTTTGTCTTGGTCCATTGAGTAGCTGGAGCTGGGGCGCAGATACATAAACAGAATTGTACCAAAGAAGATGGTAACCACCATCAAGTGGGAAGCACAGGTGGAAAAGGCTTTGTGCCTCCCTTCAGCAGAATGGATCCTCAAAATGGCAATGAGTATGTACAGATAAGAAATGAGAATAATCAAGAGGCAGCTCAGTTCATTAAAACTGGCAAAAGCAAAAATGACAACTTCATTGATATGTGTATCAGAACAAGAGAGTTTCAGGAGGGGTGGAGTGTCGCAGAAAAAGTGGTTGATGACATTTGAACGGCAGAAAGACAGCCGAAAGGTGAAGCCAGTGTGAATGGCAGCATTCAGAAAGCCTGCAAGATACGTGGCCAACACCAGAAGGACATTAATATGGGGAGACATAATAACTGCATAAAGAAGAGGCTTGCAGATGGCCACATAACGGTCGTAAGCCATCACGGCCAACAGGAAGCCCTCAATGCCGGCAAAGGAACCAAAAAAGAAGAATTGAGTGGCACATCCATTAAATGAAATGACTGGGTTCTCCACCCAGAAATTCACTAGCATATTAGGGGCAATGACAGAAGAATAACAGAAATCAACAAGGGATAAATTACTGAGGAAAAAATACATTGGAGTATGGAGACGTGAGTCAATCTTGATTAATAGGATCATGCCAAGATTTCCAAATACAGTGATCATATAGACGACCAGAAACACCATAAAAAGAAGGCACAGTAGTTCTGGATGATCCCCGAATCCCACAAGAATAAATTCAGTCACTGTTGTATGGTTGCTCATATCTTTGTCTCAGAATAGATGATTCATTTGCTAGGATAAGAAAGAAACCAAGGAAATAAATTGTATAAAGAAAAAAAATACCAGGAAGATAAAATAGTTCATTCTCTGCTGTAAGTAAGATTAACTCTAAAATGCCCTGAGGATATGTGTATTAAACCTCTTTATTTTCCTATTGCAGTGAAAAAAAATTCATTAAGTAAACAGAGTAACCTATTTTATTTAAAACTAATGTGTGTGTGTATGTGGTACGTGTGTGAAGTCTTTGATGGTTGATCCTATTTACCCATAGTCTATCTTAACTCTCAACTTTTTTCTCCTCCTCCCTTGGTCTTACTGCCTTCACCTCCTATGATCCAATTCCTTGCATTCATCTTGGCAATAAAACATACAATACAGTTGAATACCTTTGCCTGTATACAGTTCTACTTTTCCTATTTTCTCTCAAGTCCACTCTGATCAGGTTTCCACCCCAGCACTCCATGGAAACATCTCTTAACTAAAGCATCATGGATCTTTACATTGTCAATTTCTGTGGTCAATTCTCATTCCTCATCCTTTTGACCTATCAATAACATTTGACAGAATTGACTTCTTACTACTCCTTGAAAGACTTTCTTATCTGATCTTCCAGAACTCCAGACTCCAAGTTTTCCTCCTACCATTGGGTTACTCCTTCAAGTCTCTGCTTACTCCTTCTTTTCTCTATGACTCTTAAGGTTGAAGTACCTCAGTCCTTGGTCTACCTCTTTTTCCTATTTATACTCTACTCTGGTGACTATTCAATTCTGTAAATTTAATTATCATCTATATACTTAAAACTCCTTAATTTATATCTCTAGCCCTGACATATTTTCCAAATTTCAGACTTATAATTTAACTGCTTACTCACAATCTCCACAATACTATCAAATAGCAACTCAGAATGACCCAATACCCTCCCCTAATTTGTACCAAACATAGCATTCCTTATCTCATGTTAATGACAACTCTATACTTTCATTTGCTTAGATGACATTAAATAAACAAATATTTAAGAAATTAATCTCTTCTCTTTCTTATATACTATATAACCAGTTAATCAGAAATTATGTTGGTTCTACCTTCAAAATATCCATATCAACTACTTCCTATCGTCTCTATTCCTACCAAGACCCAAGACGACGTTACCTTTCACCTAGATTACTGTAACAGTCTTTCACTGATCTATCTTTAAAGTCAGCTAAATTCCTACCCTATAAAAAAACTATTTTAAAATTTTTAAAGCTTTACTTTACACATACATATACAAACATACTTACATTATATATGGAATTCTTGCTACAAAAAAATTAATTAAATTTCCCTACTTTGCACATACACACACACACATATATACATGGATAAACATGTATATATACATTCATATATATAAGTGTCTGTATAAAATTCTCATTTGTTATTAGTCATCTTAAATCTCTGTTGCCTAAAAACAAAATCCAAATTAGTTTAGTTGGTAACATTAAATTTAGTATTTCAGACATATCCTAATTGAGATGTTTAATTACTTGATGCTTTTTGGGTCCTCTTGGAATCTTTCTATGTCTGAACACTTTAAGATCAACTAAATAATCTTACCTTTGTTCTTAAGAAATATTCGCGAATAGTGGTTATTAGTTTAGTTTTGCTTTACTGCTTTTTGGAGGAATACAAGTTTCCTGTCTTACAATGTGAAATTTATAGCTATGATGAAGATGGAAGTGGCATAAGAGATCCAGCTATGACAGCATTAAGACAGGATTAATTCAACAGAGTAGAAAATGCTGCTTCTGAACCTGAAGCAGTCAGCTTTATTCAGTGTGTGATGACTCTCTTGAGACTGCAAAACACTAAAAATCTAAAACTTGAAATGTGCTAATCCAGAATTAAAGCATGCACTTATTTTCCACTGAAATAATTGAACTACTTTCTCCCCAGTGAACCACTTATACACTGGAGGGTAACTTTGGCATTTAGAGAAGTACAAAAATTATTTCATGGAGTCTCAAGACCATGAAATAATGAGACTCCACTGAGCATAACATTGAATTAAATGGTACAGGATTGATGCCTCAAACTTCAGAATTCCACTTACAATGTGATCCCTATTCATTTCTACTAGAATATAGCTCTCAATGTATTAATTAATTAATTAATTTAACACATATTTAGTGGACTTGTATTATGGAGCATACAAGTATTCTTGATACTGGTAGAGTAGCCAAAAAAATTGATCTTATTCATTCCTTCATGCAGCTTGCATTCTGAAGTTAGGCTTGGATGGCTCTTGTAGAATGGTAGGAAAAAGTAAAGCCCAAAACTGATTTGTGAACTACCAGGCTTTTCTGATCAGTTACTTCTTCCCAAACACCCTCCTGATTGCAATTCATTTCCTTCTTTCATTTGCTCACATTGGTCCATATATATGTTGTTCCCTTATTATTCCTTGAAGAAACCAGGGAGAATCTTACCTCGGAGCCTTTATATTTATTGTAAGTATACCTGGAATGCTCTTCCACAGATAGTCAGATGGTATTATCTTTATTTAAGCCTTTCTCAAATGTTATTCCCATAGAAAGCTCTTCTCTGATGCCACTGTTCCCTATTCTATCTCCTGCTTTATTATTCTTCAAAACACCACTCATACCCAGGTCAAACACACACACATACACACACACACACACACACACACACACACACTTTACAATTCTATGCACTCATGCATGAACATTTGGAATAGACAATATAGTCTTCCTCATGTGAATATAAGTTAGAGAAGATCAAAAACTTATTTTCTTTACCTGCTAAATCTCCAGTACATGTTACATACTAGTTTTTCTCTTAACAGTTTACCAGTTTTATTGAGGTATTTGTATGCCCAAACTCAACAAATTATATACATTAGATGCATGCAGAGCTTTGCATATCTATAAATAATCATTGGATGGATTCTGAGTAAAGATATAAAGGGTATCTATTTTCTTATTCTAAGTATAAACTAAGAATATATAACAGAAGACACAATTTGTAGCTTAACATAGAAAAGGATATTTTAAGCTCAATGACACATAGGTGTGATGCTAAGATACAGATCCTCCTTATAGTACAAAAGGTGTGATCATTCTATAGATGTTTGAGTATGATAATTAAGTTGGAAAAGCTAATTTTATAATCCTTTCATGTGTTCAGAGTCCCTAGATGCCAGATTGTCAATTCAATGTATGAATCTGGAACTCAAGTGAGAGGTCAGGGGCAGACATGTGAATTTTGGAATCATTGCAGACTTCTTAGATCATGTAAGAAGTGGGTACAGATGGAGAACCAATGTATCACAAACTAATATAGAGGATTAAGTCTTTGGCTCCAAGATTTGGAGGTTAGCATGTGAAAGAGGAAAAGCTATCATAGTTACCTGGGAAGAAGTGGTAGTGGAAAAAGGAAAATCAGAAGATTGAAGTCATACAGAAACCTAAAAATATGTGGGTTCGGGGGTAAGTTGAAGGAATTATTGGTGGTAAATCCTCTTGATATACCAAGTACAAGTATGATAGAAGAACAATCTTTAGAGGCAATAATGTTAAGCACTCATGTGTCCATGACAAGATTGGGTTCAATGGAGAAGTGGCACAGAAATACAATTGGAACATGTAATGGGATCTGAGGAAGTAGGGACAAAGACCAGAGGTAGTTCTTTTGAAAAGATTCATTGTAAAGAGAGCAGAGACATAAGCTGGTGACTGACGGAACTTTCAGCCAAAGAAATTATTAAGAAGGTGATACTAGATGATGTTTATAAACAAATGAGAACACACCAGTAGTTTGAGAAACCAGTGCTTGGGTAGAGTACAGATACAATTTCTGAAGTGAAATTTATGGAAACCTCCAAAGATGTTTAGATGTAAACCTTGGTGGGGAGGGTGAGGTGGTCTTACTTGGAGCATGAGAAGCATTGATGTTCTCCCTCAGGGTCTGCAGTGGATAGTGGGATGGGAAGCAATAAGGAGTAGATATTTACCTGATTCCAAATAATGCTTCCTTTGACATGCCATCTCATTGAAGAAGGCCATTTCCCCATTGCTCCTACATTGACAATTCCCTGCCCCACCGCAGTGAATAACAGATAGATAATTTACTTTCAGTAAATGTTTATTAAAAACTACCCCTGGGAAGGGTAAATGTTAAAAGTTAAAGTACATTCACTACCCTCATAATATTCCAGTTAATTTACAAAATCAGTAAAATAATACCTCATTATTGCTGTGGTACCCATATTAGAAACCCTGATAAGATTCTTTCTTGTATCTTGTTTGGTATTCTTGACATCTGTGTGAGTAGAGTAGTGTTATTATTTATGACAGATGCTGTTCATACCACCCAGATTTGTTTTGTGGGGTCAAAGCATTTATTTTCTCAGCTTCCAAGTGCAATGGCAACTGACACTTCACAGCTGAGTTCCACTCTGGGAATTGGCCCTGATGAAAGGAATTACCATGTCCAATGGGTGAGCCATTTTCAAAACTGGTCATTATGAAAGTATAAACACTTGGTCTTTTTTTTTTTTTTCACAATCTGGGGAATCTCTGAAGGATCATCTTGGCCACAGAGCTCCAAGTGGAATCGCATGACTACTCTATTGTAACTTCATCGCTGTTCAACTTCTATCTACTCAGCTCTGCTTCCCTCATTCCTTTCCAGCCTTCTAGATATTGTTCCTGGGAATGTTCTCCACTACAATTCCTGGCATGTATACAAATATCTGTCTGAGTCTATTTACCCAGATCCAAGATGATAGATAGATGATAGGTAGATAGATAGATAAATGATAGATAGATGATAGATAGATAGATAGATAGATAGATAG